>NC_058032.1:12286086-12981086 GCF_019176455.1 Solea senegalensis
GAATGTCGTCCAAAATTGGTCAAAAAAGTCATACTATAGTATGTCGTCCAAAATCGGTCAAAAAAGTCATAGTATAGTATGTTGTCAGAAATCGATCAAAAAAGTCATACTATAGGATGTCGTCCAAAATATGACAAAAAAGTCATACTATAGTATGTGCCCTCCTTTGGAGGATTTTTCCGGGGGCCCCACTACTCTCACGTGTCAAGTATGACATTTATTGAATCAATATTCGAAGAAACATTTCACTTTTTTTTCAATAATCTGTTGTGCAAATAACATTTTTGCTTTAGCAATACAAATAACCTCAATATAACTTTGTGAGAAAGCGATTTTCAAATGAAAATAGGAAATGTGCAATTATATGTACTATAATTGTACAGGTGAATGTTGAAAAAACAGGCAAAAGGAAAATCGAAACTTACACAGTACAGCATCTCACACACGCAGGTGGGGTGCGTTCAATAGCATTGAAACGGCTATGGTGCGTTCACTAGCGTTGGACATATTATAAGTCACTGAAAAACACAAAATATCTGAACGGTATTTAACTGAAAACACCTAAACAATATGGGCTTTCTAACAATAATAGTGTCATTTTTAAAACAATAAATACATTTAGATAACAAAGAATACTTTACCAATATCAATAATTTTCTGTGCAAATAAAAAATTTTTGTTTTAGCAATACAAATGCTGTCCCCTGCCAATGTTTTGAGACACAACACACAGAGAGGTCTTTGGTGGCATTTTCACGTCTGGGGTTTTGGTCGTCATGAATCATTGATCCGTTCGGCTGAAGTTGGCTTGTTGTTAGTTTCCGAAACATTGCACAGTTTTCTTTTTGCCCCTGTCAGAAACTTCTCTATTCTCAAAACCTTGTCACCAGTGTAGGTTTTGTTGAGGTACGTCACTTAAATGAGTCCAGGTTACAGGGAAACCAAAAGTTCCACCTGCTAAACTTTAGTTAGGAAAAAAAACAGAACTCACACCCCCCTGGAAAGTCTCCACGCCCGCCCCACAGTTTGAAAAAAGCTGCTTTAGTATGTTGTCCAAAATTTGCCAAAAAAAGTCAGAGTTTAGTGTGCTGTTCAAAATCGCACCAAAATGTTATAGTTTAATTATGAGGACAAACTGTTTGATCCTTCATCAATAAACTTGGGGTGAACTTGGAGCAGTCCAGTCATAGTAGATTAAGATGTCCCAAATGGGAAAATATGTCTAAATATAGTAAGGCATACAAAATGTCATACTTTAGCATGTTGTCCAAAAATCACATAAAAAATATACAAAAATACACATTAATGTAGCAGTAATATTAACACAAGCTCATCAGATATAATACAATGGACATGTCACTATATATGTATATATATACAATATATATATATATACACATACATATACAGTCAGTCAGTCAGTCATCATCTAACCGCTTTATCCTCCACCAGAGGGTCGCGGGGGGTGCTGTGCCAATCTCAGCTACATCAGGCGATAGGCGGGGTACACCCTGGACAGTTCGCCAGTCCATCGCAGGGCCACACACAACTAGAGACAAACAACCATTCACTCTCACACTCACTCCTATGGTAAATTTAGAGTGTCCAATTTACCTAATCCCCACATTGCATGTTTTTGGACTGTGGGAGGAAGCCGGAGAACCCGGAGAGAACCCACGCACACACGGGGAGAACATGCAAACTCCATGCAGAAAGGCCCTTGTTCCAACCGGGGCTCAAACCCGGGTCTTCTCGCTGCAAGGCGAGAGTGCTAACCACTACACCACCGTGTGGCCCTACATATACAGTATATATATATATATATATATATATATAGTTTTAGTTATGAGCTAAAAAGTTTTATCTAAAAATCTAAGTTAGAGATTTAAGCTTTAAAAGCAAATATCAAGATTTTATTTGAACAGTTTTTCTATTCTGTGCTGCCTTCTGTGTTAGAAGAGGCCGTATCCTCTTGATGTTGTGCAACATGTATCTGCAAGATCGAGCTGAAAGATGGTCGTCCAGTGTCACACTCAGGTTCCTTGCGGTATGAGAGGGAGCTACCACCGAGTTGTCGAGGGTGATGGTCAGGTCTGTGGTTGGAGAGTCCTTTCCTGGAAGAAAAAGAAACTCGGTCTAGAGAAGAGGGCCCAGGACAGAACCCTGAGGGACCCCATTAGTAAGATGACATATATCCTCTCCAGGTTACAGTTGTGTGAGGTTATAGGTTTAGACAAGACATTTCTGAATCAGTTATATTATATTATATATATATTATTATACAAGCAGTAGCAGAGATTATCCTCTTTCATGAAAGGACAGCAATGCTTTGAACATTTGTGGACCAAGGGCATTTATGTTAATATTCTGTGTTATTTTCTTGCAACAATGAAAAAAATTGCTGTACTGCCATTTTCTGCTTTAATGAGTGAGACAGTTTTAATTGATTTCATTAAGTTTAAAGTAGCTTCATCATTCACTGTGAGTCACAGTTTTGTGAGTCACAACTTAAACACACATATATATACACGTACAGTATATACACATATACAGTATATTGTACCTTACAGCCTATTTTTGCTTCTTCGTCTCTGTGGCTTCATTTGTGATCCTGGATGTCAACAGTTCGTGAAAATTAGATTGTACAGGGATTTTATGGTCAAAGGGAGCAACTGAGGTTCATGACCTTTCAGTGCTGCAGAGAAATTAAACTTGCTAGTTAAACACTCCATGAAGCATACTCTGAGTTAACATCTTTCATTTTTTTGTCAGTGGAGCACTGGAGCTTTTTCACATTGACCTGGTTTAATTAAATCCAAAGTGGAGCCTGATTGCCCAGTTTGTAACATTGCCACAGCGAGCTGCTCCTGCGCATAAATCATATATAATTTGTGATCATAAAAAATAAAAATGTTAAAAGCTGAATTGTTGATCTAAGGGAATCTTCAGGTTTAATGGCATGTTATTTTATTTTATTTGTCGTTTGTTGAGACACCATTAATCACTTTTTAGTTATGACACCTGAGGCGCTGAATATGCGACAGCATCAATGTCCTTTACCCAAAGTAGAGCCTTCTCACATGCTGCATTATAATAGTCTTGTGTGACCATTTAGAGATCAACGCTTTCCTATGTACACACTGTCCATGTGAGAGCTGTTTATGGATGAGATGCATCTTGGGAAATCTCTTTAATGAACGAACAACAGTATAGAGAGCGGTGGAGCAAGCTTTCTGCTTAACAGGCACATCACTAACATACTGAGGAACGCATGGCCACATTTGGCATTTAAAATGTTAACCTTTTATCATTAGTCTCACTCTTTCTCACCGTGTCTGTCTCGACACTTTGTCTTCCCGTTCCTCGCTCTGCTTCATATCTTTTAGCTCTGTAACTATCGCTGTGGCAGACACTTTGCAGGCTGTTTTTCTAGCCTTAATAATGCATAGATGTTGTGGGTGATGTGGCAAAGGCATCTTTGTTCAGGGAATCCCTGGTGTGACACAAATTGATGGAGATCTATGAGAATCCAGCTTGTTATGAGGGAGCCAGGGCCATTTATGAGGTGGCTGTTTGTGGGGAGGGGCGTAGGGGGGCAGACAGAAGGTACAGGGGGAGGGACGGGCACAGCAGGTCACTAAAGACCAGCCACCTACTCCCATTTAAAAAAAAAATCATTGAGAATGACAAAGGCTTGCTTTCATATGAGGCTGGGAAAGGAACGGAGGAATGCTCATTATGAAACATATACATTCACCCCTATATGTGCACGTGAGCATACACTCACACAGTCACTCAGTTCAGTGAGTCCGCTTGCCTCAGCTCAAACCTCTGTAAATTAAATGTCTGACCAGAAAATAACATATATGTGCAATAAGAATGTGTGTGTGTTTATGGCTGAGCTGCTGTCTTAATTGGGAATTATTGAGGGGCAGAGTAACAGAGAGAGAGAGAGAGAGAGCAGGAGAATACTGTCACAGTATTTTTGGGGAAGAGATATTTTCCTTCTGTCTTAATCTCTGACGGACTGACGAGAAAGAAATGGTGCAGAAAACAGCTGCCACACCTTTTTAATAAGAACTTTTGAAACAGTTTTTAAAACAGTAACAGACAGAGACACGTGGATCTTGAGATCTCTCGCTGACTGTGCGGTAAGCAGCGTTGCTGTTGTTGTTGTGTGGACAAACCTTCAAGTGTCTGTGCAATTTTCGTCTGAGTTGTGAGGAATTATTTACAGCGCTGCTGTGAGTCTGTAGGGACTGCTCCTCTTTCACCCATAAGCTCTCATTTTCATTCACATCAGAATACATTAATGAGAAATGAGTCCCTGCCATGTATTTCATTGCTCAGGCCTTTAAAGGAATACTGAATCAATCAATCTTTCTTTCTTACTTTCTTTCTTTCTTTCTTTTCTTCTTCTTTCTCAGCCCTGTTTCCACATCATCTCTGTCGGTTCCTTTGTCTCATCTATATTTATGCACTCCATATTGAAAAGTTCTTTTGCCTTCAGAGCGAAGCTGTGCATGGTTCTTCACTGCAATTACTGATTAATTACAGGGAATTAAAGCAATTAGTGCTGCAGAGATATACAATTAAGGAACACACGCTTCATGATGCCACACACAGGCTGTGCAATCACTAGATTGCAATGCAAATACTCGTCTCTTTTAATCTCACAGTTTTTCCTTTCATTTTCTCATCCTGCTCTCCAGCATCTCCTCACTATATAATGCTCACACACAAACAGAGCGTAGAGGGGGTAGCTTTTCCAGTTCATTAGATAGTATTTAATTTGAAAACACCTCTGCGTTGAGGGAGATGTGAGTCCCCCCCCTGAGGGATGAAAGGTGAAGCAGGAGTGGGCAACGACAAAGGGATTCCTCCATCTGTCCCACTCAGTCTGACAAACTAAAGGAGGCAGACACCAGCAGCTCAGACATGATGATGTGAGCCGACGCAGGAAATGTATACAAATATGAACTGTGACAAACATTATTGTTTTAAGGTTAAAAACAATAAAGCAGCTGATGAGTGTGACAGAAAAATCTCGATCCTGTGTATGTTTCCTGTGTGTTCTTAATACTTATTAATATCTGACCTAAATGTTGAGTTTGTCCTCAAATGTGTGTCAGGTGTCATCAATCAGAGGGAGTCCATGCCCCGATACATGCCTCCGCTTTGTTGTCGGCCAAAGATTTATAGCATTATACAAATACTATTACAACCTGAAGATGTAACAGACACACATCAAAAGGTCATTAGACAAAATAAAGTGTACTGGCTGATTTTCTGATCTGTTTTGATAACCAGGTAAAGGCTATATCAAACTAGAAGAAATTCAGCTGCATGGTGTTTGTACAGGTTCTAATGATACTCCACTTCCCTCCCACACTAGAAATGTTAGGTAAGAATTTGAATGTGAACATGATGACTGTGAGAGAGCAATTGTCTCTCTGTGATGGCCCTGTCACTGACTGACTGGTGATCTTTTCAGAGTCAGCGGTGATTGTGAAAAGGATTGAGTGGGTAGACACTATAAATGAATTTTCAGCTTTCTCACTCGGTTCAAAATAAATGTGACTGCACGAGGGTTTGTGAGGCTGTGGTGACTGTGAATCACCAAGACTTAGTGATGCAAAAGCTCATTTCCATCGTGTGCTCTTTTAGGATACACAAGATAAAGTCAAACACGGGGGAGGGGGGAGGAGGTGGCAGGAGCACAGAGGCGAGGGAGTACACAGTGTCAAACACATTTCATTGTATAAAGTAAAATGTTACTGTACCGTAAATGAAAACTGACAGCGATAACTTTGACAGCCTACAGACAAAAAAACAAACAAAAAAAACATTTGCATGTTTTGGGCCATCGTCTTATCTCCTGAGTTTCGTCAACATTAATACACATTCTCACTAACAAATGCACATGAGTTAAATGTAAAAAAAAAACAAAAAAAGTGGGTAAACAGAAGAGTGAAAAAGTAAAATAAATAAAACCTAACAAGAAGAGACTGATAGGTGACAGGATGCTCCTCTATTCCTCTGCCTCTCCCTCTCTCTCTGTCTGTCTGGTGCTCAGAGGGTGATGCCCTGAAGCAATGCCCACGGATACGCTCTCCTTTTAACCCCACCCTTTTTGCTTTTATACAACAAAAAAGGCACACACCTCCATGACTTGTATGAACTTAGAGCTCTTTCTTTGCCTCAAAAAACTTTTTTTTTTCCTTTTTTTTTACCTGCACAAACCTGCGCTATTGTTTAATTGGTTAACAATGATGCCACAACAGACCACTGGTCTCCCAGAGCTTATATAAAAGCTGAAATATTAATAAACATACACATTTTTCCCTTCATTTTTCCCTCTGTTTCAAGAAGGAACATTTTTATGCACTTTAAGGTTTGCTATATTTATGAGGAGGGCGGGAGGTGTCCCCACAGCAACACAAAGTGACTCATCCAAGGCTCGAGCTGCAGGGAAGAGACAAACCTCACACTGCACCCACACACTGCAACACACATATACAAATGCACATACATGTGGACACACAAGGGAGGAAATAAAACATTATGGTTGAAGAGGTAAGGTCGTTGTTCTTAGAAAGAGGAAGAGTTGTCAACAACACAGAAAATGTTAAATGTTTCAGATAAATACTTTTAGTGAGACGTTAGTGATTAACTCTTTTATTTTTATAGTTTTCCTACAATTGTCTGTTTCTGTTAAGACGGCTGTGGATGCAACAAAAACACACAGAAAGAGAGAATTTCTTTATTCTTCGCCTAAGGATCTCAACTCATCGTATCACTGGCTCCGTCCATCTTAAATCACAATAGTGCAAAACAAAATGTGCTACACAACTAAAGTTCCCGATCCATCCAGCAGAACAAAAACAATCACATTAAAGTAGATCATCAATTAAGTCAATATTCCAAATTGGCCAACAATGAAATCCACAAAATAAATCTCTTTTTACACTCTCTATTTTCTAAATTGCAGTCATCTACATGTGTGTGAGCAGATTTACATTAAAGTCACACGCCACAGTTGTGTGGCAGTTATTAGTGATGCACAGGTCAACTCAACCGGTAAACAGGTTTAGTTCAGCGTTATAGACAGTGGAGTGGGTTAAAAAGCAGCTTTGTTGATATAAATAATATACAGAAATATTTGTTTATATTTGTTATAGCCATTTGTTAATTTTGTATATGAATATAAAATATGGTTTCAAATGAATCTTTAATTCTTTTATATCATTTTTTTGGTTGTGTATTTTGCATGTTTGTCATCGGCCCGGCTTTGACATGAGAGGGGTCAAAGTTGATAGGACGGGTTAGGTTTGGGTAATGGTGGACACATTTTTGACTGTACTTCCTTTTATTCAATGCCGAGTTATTATTCGGCATAGAATAAAATTATTATTATTTTTGTTCTAATTTATATCGACCTTTGGATCAACTTTTTTTTTGCATTTAACAGACTTTGAATTTTGCAAAGGAATTGTGTGTCCAAATTCAAACCGACGACACCACCTCATCTCTTGAAATTAGAAAGAGTACTTAAATACAAGGATGGCAGGTTAGTTTGGGTCAGGGCTGCAACTAACGATTATTTTCATATTCGATTATGAAAAATAAATGTTGACTTAACCTGGAAATGATGTCTTGCTTTGACCACAAACCAAAATAATTCACTTTTAATGATTTCTTTGTTACACGGAGCAAATAAACCAAAAAATATTCACATTGAAGAAGCTGAAAAATCAGAAAGCTTATTCTAATTATTGAAAAAAGATTCAAGCGGATTAATAGATGACCAAAATAGTGGACGATTAATTTAGTCATCGATTGATAATTGATAATCCTAGTCACAGATGATGACATTTTTTGCAGGTTTGCTCTCAACCATGAACTGTAAATGGAAAATCCCTCAGATCAGTTTTCTCCCATTGTCTCCCAGTTGAACACATAATGCCCGCAAATGACATCTAATGCAGTCAGCTCTGATCATGTGCGCTGTGGCATGTCGCATTTTCATACGGCTGCTTAGTACGTCACCAGTGCAAGAAGCCATTATGGTAATGCAGCACCTGAGGGAAAGAGGGAATAAGTATCCCAAAAAGAGTGAGGATAAAAGAGAGGGAGAGGTAGAGAGCAAGACCCTCCATCGTGCTCTCCATCAAGTACGGACTTGTATGGACAAGGTTATGTGATTGTTTTGATGTGATCTTTAGTTTTATGGAATACGTTTCCCTACAGGCAGTAGTGGCACTGTGGCTTCAACTGTTTTTGCCCTGAAACATAACTTTAAGGTATGTATTGCTAACCACCTTAATAAATCTGAATGATTAAAAAAAGGTTTCAAATCATGTAAAATTCAGCAAACTTCTCTGCTGCCATGCTGCCGTGTCTGCTGAAGGAGTTCACATACACTCACTGGCCTACTCGCTTCAGTGAGGATCACTGTCCACAAAAGTCACTGTTTCAACAGAATATAAATGTTAACTCTCTTAACAAACATGTTATTATATAACAATGCATAATTTGAATCACATTTTATCATCATATTGTACACAAACACAGACCTGGTTTAGCTACAGTCGTGCTCCCTCTGTCTCCCTCTGTCTCCCTCTTCCTCTATCAGCAGCACCTGCAGCCTCACAGCAGGAGTCTGCTCTTCTTTCTCTTCTTCTTCTCTGCTTCATTCCCTCATCTTTAATGATGAATTAAGTGTCAGAGCTTTTCTGTGTGTGTTTTTACATCGAGGTAAAGACATCTTAGGTAGCTAGCAAACCAAAGGCAGTAGGTGTAATTATTCACAAGTGAACAGTAAACTGTTGTGTGCCATCGAGCCATTATAAAATATACCTAAAAAATCCTGATTGTTTACAGTCTTCAGATTCCATAATTATTTAGCTCAGAGTTGTCATTTTTTCCAATTTTCTACTGCTTTATCCTCCACCTGAAGGTCGTGGGGGCACTGTGCCAATCTCAGCTGACATAGGGCGAAAGGTGAGGTACATGGACTTTAAAGACAAGTTTTTGTTCCTCAAACATGCTAAGTGTCAAGGCAAGCTAAGATGTTTGTTTTTCTTTCCAGACTATACAACTTCCAACATTTGGTTAAAGTTAAATGGTGCTTCTGTTGGCACCATTTAGGCCTTTCCGCATGTTATACGCTTCTTTCACACAACACATTTTTTACACAAAAATGTCAACTTCATTTATTAAAGTTACATCACCCATTCCATTACCTAAACACCAAGCAAAAAGGCTCCCTGCCGGTATTAATCCCCATTGGAAATGGTCGATTTTTGAACAGCCAAATGATCAAAAACAGCTCAACCTCAAAGAGAGACTTCCAGTTTTAATGGCTACAAAATAAAAACCCTAACGTAACACAACAAGCCTATAGACATTTAATTTGATTCAAGTCGGGATTTTACCAGTTGCCTTCTGCACTGGACATGCTTTTGTCCAGTGCTTTTGAGTTAGTCATGATGTTAATGCTGATGTTAGTCAACACCAGGAGCCATAGAAAGAAGAATGGGTTGTAGTGTTAGAAGGAAGCTTGGAACATAAAAATGTATGTTGTTTGTGGAGGTGTGGAGACAAATTCTCCCGGAGAATGCAAGTACTCCCGGGAAAGTACTTGCATCCTCACCTAGGAACTTTTCCTCTTTAAATGGACAATATGGCGACATTGGTTTGTCTTTTGTTTTAATTTTAATTTATCTTGCTAACTGCCAGAAAAACACCTAAGAAGAAGAAAAACCCTCCCTTCAAAAAGTGATATATTTCAAATATGGCTCTTACCAATCTAATAAAATAGATTGCCACATATTTTTATACTTGTCACTGTTCTTATAGACGTAACTCACAGTCTGAAGGGTTTGTAGAAACAGTTACAGGTGTTTTGTTCATGAATGACAGCTTACAACTTGCAACTCCATCACCTCTGTTGCAACATCACATGCCAGCAGCTCTTTCGCGATTCTTCGCTCTCTGTCGTTGTCTCACTCACTCTTTCACCATTATCACAGCCTCACCTTTCCCCTCCTCCCTCGATCTTGCGCGCCATCAATAACATACAATGACAGCTTATGTAACAAGTTCCAAACTGAACTCAACTCTCCTTGATCTGAAGCATTTTCCCTTTTCTAAATGACTCACTTCTGTTATAGCACTTCAGCCTGAGTGACAGACACAGTGGAGAGGGCAGGAGGAGGGGTGGCAGACAGAGACATGACATGAGAGGAGAGGAAACGCAGGTTTAATTATTCATACCTACTGCAGCAAAAAAAAAAAAAAAGAAGAGCGATTGGTGAGAACGATGGAGGGATTGACCCAAATGGGAAGGTATTCCTGGTGCAGTAGTGCACTCTGGGAGCCAAAGGTGTGTCACTCTGTGGCCATGGTTGTGAGGGGACTGCACCTTGAGCTGCCAGAAGACCACAGAGAGGGAGGGATGGAAAGAGGAGAAAGAGATCTATAATTCCATGATAACACGTCCCTTAGTTTTATACACTACCAACATTAAGTTTCATCCATATTGCTCACTCAGGACCACGTCCTCCAAGTTGTGAGCATCTGTCTGTCTGTGTGCATACAATGTTGTTATCAAGAAGGGGGGATGTGAATTGGAGGACCCGAATCCTTTCGTCCCACTCTGGAGATGCTTCATCCCACAGATGGCCTACTGCTGCAGGGAGAGAGCGTGCACCGTTTCCATGTTCCATACTGGAGCTCCCAGGAGACCAGCTCCCTTTCATCTCCCTGTCTCCTAAGGGTGCCCAACAAAAACCCACCAATGGAGAAAGAGGGAAAACAAACACAGAAGAAGACATGTTGGCCGGCGGGGTAGACAGCAGAGCATGACCAGCTACGGGTCAACACATTTTGTTTACCTTCCTTTGGCTGTATGTTCGAGAACTGGCTGTCAACGATACCTTTTTCCCTCTGTTACCGGAGGTTACAGTTGTGAAAGAGAGCAGGTTGTATGTTCATGTCAAAGCACATTTGTCTTTTTTTTTTTTTTTACTTTTTTTTCATCTCTGATCCTTTTGCTGCGAGCAGCAGTAACGGGCTGGACAAGGATGTTGAAAGTTCTTAATATTTTTAATATTTCAGAGGAGTAGGAAAAACACGGGTCCTGTGTGGTAGTAGACCAGATGATTAGCAGTGATGTCTCTTTGTCGATGGTGGGAGTGAGGGAGGACGGGAATTGGAGGAAAAGAGAGGGAGTTTTACAGAGATGAGTTGTGGCAGGTGTTAGACAATGATGGGAACAAAGGAGAGATTTGAACATACCACTTCAAAAAACTCTTTCCCTTTTCTATTCTGTGCAAGCCCTGCCTCATCCACTGCTGAGTCTTTCTTCCTCTCCATCCTTCCTCTCTTAATTGCTACTCCCCGAATCCCTTGTACTTTCTTCTCATCCCCCCGTGTTCTACTCTCCCTCCTCGGCTCCCCCGTCCCTGTCTGTCTCCTTTCTCTCTTTTTACTGTCCTCTTGAAGATTGTCACATACGTCTTTTCTTTCTTTTGACTTTTTTTTTTTAGATTATAAGTCATGATTATACTTCCACTAAGGTCATCTGCCCACAGATCTGTGCACACCTCCAGTTTGAGTAAACTACAGATGCCTTCTGCGCATGCTCACTGTAGCACACTTTCCAGCTGGGTGGCACACTCTTGTTTTGGTCAAAAAGACAATTGATAGTAACCATGGGAACCTGCCTGAGGTTATATAAGGATTAGGTATGCAACTACCAACTGATTTCTCTATTAAGTGTGGTTCAAAAAATGTCATGGTTATTTAGCTGTAAAGGCTTGGCTACACTGAGTGTCTCTCTACAGCACAAGGTAAACCAACAGTAAAAGATAAATTGCAACTAACACTGTCCAAAAGATGTGTAATCCCCTCCAGAGTATTGTTGAAAAAGAATCTTAAATAAAATAATAATAAAACTGTGAAACCATGTTGTTCCGCCCTGAAAATAATTACGCCATCAAAACCTACGATCCTCGTATCCCTAATGAGGAAGTCCACACTGGTGCCCACACATGTACCAACTCAGATGATACAAATAAGGGCAAATTCCTGCTGAGAAATTGCTGCTACTAAAATGGAATGAGAGATCAAGGGCGCGTACATGGAACGCTAGACTGACACGTGCCCGCATTCAAGTATGAATGGAACCCCGGGCATGTATGCACACGCACAAATGTAAAGTGGTCCTCTGCCCATAATGCAGCAAAGCCACAAAGCTTGTCAACCTCACACATGGATTAAGATGATCCATCTTCCTAAGGTCACCGACATACAGTGTATATCCACATGCTTACACATTCAGTTCAGGCAGCATGCCGGAATGCCTGTTAGCTGTGTGTGTGTGCGTGCGCGTGTGTGTGTGTGTGAACGATGTCACGTGGATGTGAACATCAACCCTGCGGGGCTCTGTGTTCAAATGTCAGACCTTTAACCTTTTAAGTTTGACCTGAGGCAGCGTCCAGGCACATCAGTCACCAACTGCCACATGCAGGAGGCAACACGAGGAATAAAAAAATAAGATGGGGGGGAATACAAAATAAAACAGCAACACTTAATCCTGTTGTAGATGTCTGCTGTAGAACAGATTGAAGTGTCATGCAGAGAGAGGAGAGAATCTGTTCCCATACAGGTTTGTGCACAGAAGGTGAAGGCTGAGGGGAGGAGGGGTGGAGGGGAGGATGGAGACAGGGAGGCAAGAAGAGAGGAGAGAGGAAGGAGAGCTGTTACTCCCATTACATAATGAATGAGCTGAGATGCCACATATTTGCTGTGGAGGCTTTGAGTCCCTGAACCCAGCACCTGTATGCAGATCACTCTGTCCTTCCATGCTTGTCGTGACATCATGCTGACTACACTACAGACAATGTATATTGTCAGTGAGAGGCCCACCATAACCATAACTTTGTCATAGTTCAAAAATTAACTCTTTAATTAAACATGGAGGATTTTGTTGCCATGTGTGAAGAGATTCTTCCCTCCACAACATGGTGAATGCATAACACACACACATACACATACACAATATGCCATGGCAGTTAGAGCTGTGTTGCATCTTTGTTTTTCTTGTTCAGTGTATGTATGCAAAATTACTAGGTGTGAGCAGATGTGCACTGTATTTGTGTGTGTGTGTGTGTGTGTGTGTGTGTGTGCGGGCACGCGTGCGTGTGTGTGCGTGCACGCGTGTGTGTGTGTGTGTGTATGCATGCACATGCAATTGTGTTAGTACAAGTGATGAGTCAATAGACAGCCCAGAGAATGACAGGTGACCACACTACAAAGATAGAAATGTCAAGCTGAACTGGGTGATTGGAGGGGGCTGGGAGTGTCAGGAGAGGCGGTGGGAACATGCAGAAAGCCTGGAGTGATGAGTACATCACTGCAGCCCTTGTCACTTCCTATTAGTAGCCCATACACACAAACAAACTGGCTGTGATTGTAATTAATTAATCTGACTGGTTTGTAGCGTGTGTTTCTAAGTGTGGTGTATAGCTGCGTACACAGGGCAACACATGTATGTGTGTGTGTGTGTTCCTGGCATGGAGACCAAAAAAACTTTCATGGTTAAGTTTAGCTGTGGATTAAACCATTTCGATATACTGCGACACCATTAACCCTCTGTGAGTCCTGTAATGTTGACTCTTGTGTTTAATTCTTGACTATGGCCAGTGGGATTTGAGCGTCTTGCTCGAGGACCCTTCAACATTTTGACAGGTGGAGATGGGGAACAAAACGATGACCCCATCAAGCTGCTGAGCCACAGCTGCATGTCAACAATACAACTTAAAGCGAAACGTTGTGGTCAAGTGGTAACCAGTCAGCGCATTACCCATAAGAATGTGAGCTCCCGTTCTGAATCCTCCAGAATTGCACCGTGCTGATGTTTTGCAAAAATAAGTTCACAGACATCCCATGCAACCAGGCCGCACCAGCTGTCAATCACACTGGTATCCACTCTCATGTGCCATACTTTGAACATCCATCCATGATTTACAAAAATTGACATTGTGAGGTATTGAAAAAACCCTGGAACTAGCGATTGAGACCATTCAATTCTGAGGAAAGGACTTCTTAATGCAACCAGCTGAGTCACCCCCTGGTGGCTATTCAAGATATTCTCACTTTCTATTGGCTTCAGGAGGAACAAACGGAAGTGAAGTGAGGTTATACTGAGGCAACTGAAAGTTTTCACTGAGCATAACTTGAAAATGTTTATGTTAAGGTTTGTGAAGCAACAATTATCAAGCTTAAGTGGACAACATCCTCTGAGCCACAGCTGTGTTGGACCAATACAACATGAAAGTGCAACCTTGATCTGAACAACTGCATTCACCTTGCTCCTGCCCGTCAGTGACTCACTGAAGACATCCAGGAGCCACCAACTATACCTCTGCTCCCAACTGACCCAGTGCACACATGTAAGCAGTGAAAAACCACAAAGCTCATCCATCCATCTACCGTTTTATCCTCCACATGAGGGTCGCGGGGGACGATGTGCCAATCTCAGCTGACATAGGGCGATAGCCGGGTACATCCTGAACAGATCGCAGGTCCAACCAGATATTGTTGGGTTATTATCTGCACTGTATTATTAGTTCAAAAACGTCTTAGTGCTTAAGCAGGTCCACAGGTTATTTTTGTTTTCACTGTAGTGGCGTGAGAACTGCTTTTGTTTTATTGCTGTATTGTAGCAACTTTTCTGCCACAGGAGACGTTGAAAGGAATTATCATCGGAATGCAATGTTTTCTGTCTCCACAGACCTGTGCACACCCATACATTCGAATGACAAACAACTACAGATTGGAATCCAGCTGGATCTAAAATCCGGAAAGACTCACAGTGAACATTCCGTTTTACAGCCCTAATGTAACAATATTACAGACAACTGCTCACAAAGGTTACATCCATTTTTCAAGAGCAGGCAGAAACAATATGCTATCACTGAGGAGTGTCGCTCCATAACAAAACAAAACCTCTGTGTCCGATCCAGATCTGCCCAGAACCCTGTGGGTGATGCTTCACAAATGAGGCCCACTAATCTGAGAGTGGGCTCTGACCCAGATCTCACTGAGTGGGAACCACCCTGACCATCTGTGGGTCTCCACACCCTCCTGGCACCTCACGCTGCACACTTGCATTTACACAATAACTGTAGCATTACTCTTTGTATGGAGACACTGCAAGAAATTAGAGAGATATAAAGGAATAAGATGGAGCAACATAGGAAAGAGACAGAGGGTTTTATTCTGCTCAGTTTAACAGAAGGTCAATTTCCCTGTATATACGACCTGCTTACTCACATACGTGGCACAAACTGACTTTCGGTGCCATTTTCTGGCTCTCTTTCAACCTCTGGCAGGGATATACTGGTCTGGAAAGCGACATCACAGGGCAGGTGGACGGCGCGGTCGAGTCGACCTTCTGCGGTGGCTGGGTGGGAGGGCAGGAGGACACCCTGTGCCCTGGCCCGGGCCTGCCGAGAGGCCATCTGGACGGGGGAAACACACGCAGAGTACCTGGCCAGACCTGGAGCTTGACACTGACTCGCAATCGCAGTCACATGTCCTCATACTTCACACATGTACACACACATACAGCACATGTAGCACGAGTGGGAGCAGACACATGGTTACACTCACATGCACTCAAACAGTGATATGTGTGGCAGAACATCAGTCAAACAGGGGAGCATATAACATAAAATGATCTTTGTACATGATGTGTAAAATCAAGACTATATCAGCAGACTATTTCCAGCCTGAAACTCCCACTCAAACCCACACATGCCTTCCACACAGCACTCCTCAGTCTATGGTGATGTTAACGTTGAGCCCCTCTGATTCTGTCAGCTGATGAGTGTTTCTCATTTGGTTAAAACAGTTTCTGCCTGTGCTGCTGTGGAGAGTGCTACATTTGGTTAAAAGCCATTATTATGGTAATGTGAGGGTGCTTGAGATAATGGCAAGATAAGAGCAGCTCGACTGGCTCTGACATAACAACCCTACTCTATCTAACTCTTCAGCTTCTTCACGCTCCTTCTCTCTATACTGTAATTCACCTGCCCTCCCTCCTCTATACCTCGCAGTTTCCCTCCCCACTCACCTCTCTTGCTGATCGCAAAGCTGTTGGGTTTCTTTTTTTTTCTTTTTTCCCCCGCAAGATACCTGCTTGCAACACAGCTATTTTGTGATTAAAATCAAACATTATTGTGCGAGCGCTTTTGCTGTGGCCACATTTTAAAGTGTTCAAGAGACTGCCTTTCATCTACTGTTGTATCTCTGAAGTGTTTTTGAAAATTATACGGTATCCAGCTTCAATCTGTTGCTGTTAAGCCTGGATGCTGACCTGTGACATGAGCTGACAGAGTTTGTTCCAGGGGTAGAGGTTGCATGGCAGATTCACTACTGGCAGCAGCGTAGAGACGAGGAAGGGACGCTATTAGTCAATGGCAGAAGATTTTTTTCAGGTCACTGGCAGGGAAAAATTGGACAAGAGGAAATGGAGGAATAAAGGCAAGAGAATGAGAGAAAGAGAGGAGCCGAAAGAGAAAAGAGGCAAGATTGAGAGCAAAGTAATTCCATGCACATCGAATTTCCCCTAATATGATTTTGTGTTCTGTGACTATTCAAGTCAGCCGTGATTTGGTTGTGTGTTATAATCACATCAGAGCAGGGATTTGCGGTGGCTTTTTCACTGCTGTTGTGTTGTTGCTTTTTTTCCCCCCTCTTATTGGAGTTGGCATCAGCCTTCATGACACAAATCCCCCCCTGATAAATTAAAAATGAGTGATTCAGAGTCAAAGACGGAAACTGCACCACAGACAGCAAGCAAGTGTCCCCACTTGTGTCCGCACACACAAGTGTGTGTTTTAAGTGTACACATGTGTACGAGAGCTGCACTGTAGCGCCGGGTTCAATCCTCAGTTCATGCAAGCGTGAGACTGCTGATGTGGAGGTGCACGCATGAGTACAGTATGCCTGTTCACTTGTGGGCACTGCAAAACAGAAGGGTGGGCTTATTACATTGGATTCCTGACACTTTATAAGGAATGTGAGAAGATGGCAAATATCCGACGTGTGAACCCTCGGAGCCGTCGTCGTGCATGTAATGCTCGACGCTGTGTTTCTTGCCAACATCTACTAAAAGCGTGAAATTCTGGACCAAAAAGTGTGAAACTCAACCAAGAACACAGAGAGAGCTGTGAATACCTACACTGGCACTGATAAATGCATTTATACAACAACATACAATATGTAGGTTTAATTAAGTGAGTATGTGAGATGTAAGTCTACTTTGTCTTACATTCACTTTCTCCTAAAACAGATACACACTCTTTTTGACGCACACACCCTCATTGTGGGCTCTGGCTCTCCCAATTAAGCGGAGGAGTGTTGTTGAGCATCGGTGTCGAGGGACTCTGCTTTCTTCTCCTCTGTCAGGTCCCATCACAAAGGCTCCTCATTAGTGTCAACCTCAACTGTGCCACCACTTGCTCCTTCCTCTTCCACTCTCCCTCTCCCCGTCTCTTTGACTTTTCTCTCTGCACATCTCCATCTCCCTGTCTGACTTACACACACTGCACCTACTGCTGAATTCCTCCCCTGAAAGCCGCTGCTGATCACCCTGTTGTCACCACTGACTGCGTCCAGCGTGGTCGCTGTCCGTGTCTCACTCTCATTCCCTGCGAATCTCATGTCTGATACAGGCGGGGAAACACACCGGCAGCATCGCACAGTGAGAGCAGTTTGTCACATCTGCAGCACTGACAACAAACAGGTGCGTTTTCACGGCACTTTAATAACAATGAGCGAAGAGACGTCGCAACAAAAAGAGGTTGCAAAGTTAGTCTGATCATTAGCCCTGCAGAAAGGATGGAGGGGAAGTTGATTTGTGACTTGACATGCAGCATCACAGACATATAATGATGTTAATGATTAACGTGCTGTGAACACAGCAACATGTAAACAAGGCAGCAGGGGATTTGGTGTGGAAGCACATAGTTCACAGATCACAAGATGCACGCAGAGGATGAGATGTGGAGGAAAGGCAGGGAGATAAAACAGATGATTGTTGTTTGTTTGTTGTTGCTGTTTTTCCCCTGAGCAAAAGTTCCCTCTACCCCTTTACCCCCTACGGTTATAGCCCGTTCTTCTATCTCTTCATTTCCCTATACCCTTTCCCCCCATAGTCAGTCTTTATCTCCCTCTTCCTCTATGTGTGTGTGTGTGTGTGTGTCTCATTTCACTCTTTAATTAAGAAATGGAGCTTTGATTTCAAGGAAGGGTTATGGGTGCCATATTGGGATGCAGCATAAGATCCTCCTCTCACCAAGTTTTCACTCTTTAAGTCCCAAGTCCCAGACTGAACCCTCTTGTACACATGTCTCTCTTTCTCTGGCTCCATATCTCTTTCTCTCTCTCGCACGCTCAAATAACTCAGCGCACAGTTTAGTATCAAAGACATGATAATTAGGCTGAACAGAAGTTCATCTGGATTCTATTATTTCTCTTTAATTAATAGTGTATAATAATAACATAGAACTACTCCAATGCACTGTGTGTGTGCGCCTGTGCGTGTGTGGTTGAACTTGTGCCTGTGCTTGCATACTTGTGCATGAATATCTTTTAGAGCACACTGAATTTCAAACTCTGAGACGCTGCAGATAAAAGATGCAGAATGTCATAAGCTGAGGAACTTCTCTCCTTACCTCCTCTCCTCTCCTCTCCTCTCCTCTCCTCTCCGTGCAGCATGCTTTCGCAGCATTTGTAGAGACCTAATGAGGACATTGCTGTCACACTCCTCAATCAGCCCCAGCCAGCTATAAGTCCCAGGTATCTGAGACGTTGCTTCTTTTTCTCCTAGATGAAAAAAAAACAACAACAATAAATAAATAAACAAATAAAAGCACATTTAATGCAGTGCAATGATGTGAAGAAAAGGAAGAGGGAGGAATATAAGGGTAGACTTAAAAGGAGACATAGTGGGAACAGAGCAGAGCTGAATTCACTAATCTCCAAGGAGGCATAAAGTGAACATGCCAACCACCTTCTGCTCCAAGGAAAAAATCCGTTGGTTTGGTGATAAATAGGATTTAAGTTAGGGTGACAGCTCTTCTGTATGTATGCGCGTGTGTGTGTGTGTGTGTGTGTGTGAGCTCAAAGGTATAAGTGTGTGTTTTGTGCGCCTAAGCACATTCGCCTGATACGCAGCAATGGGCATCTTTCCAGCTCGCCCCAGATGCTTTGCTCTGCGCACATTGTGACTTATCTCTCAGAAACAAAGATGGATGTGTCAGTGCGCTTATTAAAACATGCTTTTAACCCTGGCCGCCGCTCTTCAGGAGGAAATCGCTTTCTGGCGGAGATTGACAGAAAAGAAAAGAGAAAACAACATCCTCATTTTAGGCCCAACATCTCGGACATGATTGCTCCCTTTAAGCTGGGTGTTCCTATTGAGGTTTTTTAATTGTTGTTTGCTTCTTTTGCTCATAGCTCCATATTCCCTACCCAGGCATCCATGGTTGGAATCTTTAATTACCTTCAATACTTGTCCCCGTATTTCAAACAATTACATGATTAAATGGGCGCTCTGCAGCATGTATATGCTTTTTCCTTTCCGTGTCCTCAAAAACAGCACATTTAAGTCAACTGTTTTTGTTTGCTGGCTTGTTTGTCAAACTGTTGAGTTTTGATTCTTAAAGCCACAGTCCACAAAATAGCAAAGGTTCCACTTGTACGATGGCAAAGGTTTCGAACACAGTCTGCTTAGCAGCTTTGTCGCCATGATATTATCACACACACATTAAGGTCTTAGCTTAAAGAGGAAATGAAAAGATTGCTGTTGCTGTTGACGAATCAACGCTGACAAGAGTAGCTGAAGAGATCCCTCCAGCTTCACACAGGATTAGCTGTTTGCCATCATAAAGGCAAGCGCAGTGGCCCATGTGTTGCTATTTCTATCAGAGATGGAGACAAAGGCAGGGGGAGAGAAAGCCTTGATTTTAGGCTTGGTGAGATGATGGGCTTCCCTGTTTCAGTATTAGCAGATTAGACATGTTTTGTGAGCCAAACACTCGGGATGATTTTGTTGTGCACAAATACAGGAACACAGTGGGGCCAAAAGCAAAATGGTTGACTTACAGATTCATAACTAATAACTGAAAACAGTAAGGAAGGGGGGGAGGGGATGCTGTCATCTGCAACATGCTTTACAATAATATATCTATCTTTGAAGAGACTGTCAGGTTAGTTGACATTTGCTGTTACGTTTGATCTTAAACAGATACTTTATTTATGAACCACACCACTAAACTGCCATTTGCACACACACACACACAGCCATTGGTAGTGTCAGTCCTGAGCATTCACATGTGTCTGTTATGTTTCAAAAATAAATAATAATGAAGAACAGACGCTTTCATTTCCTCTACATAAGATGGCAGTTGCCCACTAGCGAGCAAAGCAACAATTTCAGGCATGCAGAGGTATTTGCTTTCTTTTCCTCTAATGTCCTTACAGAGCAATCCGGGGAGGCAGGAGAAGAGTGGACAGGAGAGAAGATGAGGAGTCAGGAGAAGTAGACAGAGAGATTCTGCCAGCACATCAGATTAGAGATTATGCAAGTGCAGCTAAAACTCCTGGGATTCACCTCCCTCTCTCTCTTTCTCTCATACTCTAGAGCCATTGACAAGTGTGGCCTGAGCAGCTATATGGTTTTCACGCCTAACTAAAATGCTAATGCAAAACCTTGTCCAAATTCAAGGACTTTTCAATGACTTTCCAGGACCAATTCCCTCAAATTCAAGGGCCGAATGTGCTGACACAGCTTTAGATGGGAGGGCAACTTGTAAGAGTCCATGGAGTCCACTTTTATTGATTTGCAGCACACTCTGCATCAGGCCAAGTGATTGTCTTGGGGTCTTGGGCAAGTCAGTGTATAATTGTCTTTGGTGAGCCTTGCATTTCCCAGGCATAACGAAATTTGTTCTGCATGGAATCTCACGTCAACGGTGGAGAGAGACAGTGGACAGTGTCCACAACACCGCTAGTAATTACAACTGGGCGTTTGTTCTGCGTAGGCCTAGTCTACACACATCAAGCAATGCAGTAGGTGGCGTCGCAACAAACAAGGGCACATCGACGGTGGGAGACATACTTGCACAAAATTCAAGCACTTTCAATGACCCATGTCGATTTCCAAACCTTTTCAAGGGCCATTCAGACACAGTCTCTAATGAATCTGTCAAAAACAATCATTGACAATGATGACTATAGGGCTCCCATTATGACCAGTCTATCAATCAAACATCATTTTGCACTGGTCCTTATAACGAACAAACTGATATTTATACAAAATGTAAAATAAAATCAATAGAATGAACATAATATTGAGCTACAAACGATGGCAATTAAGCCTGAAAATAGACATATATAGATTCTTTCAAATTTGACAAAGAAACAAAGAAATGTTGTTTTCCTTCACAGAATCATTGTTGTCCGAATGTATGACTTAATAAGCTCACCAGAATCTCTAGACTTTGACATGATTTTGAACTATGCAGACACTTTAACATTTAAAGTGAAATAAGAACATTTCCCACCTTGCTTGAGGTGTTTTTCCCAGTGAATGAGTGGACAGATCCTGTTATTAAAAAACAGATTAAAAAATGATGTCATATTACAGCTGCACATGCAGTAGCTTCATCCCTGGGTACAGCTTTGGCCACTAGAGGGCACTGTTCTGGAGCTGAGGTTGACAGTGACATGATGGCTGGATTCAATATCTATTCAGCCCAACTTACTTGGTGAAAACTATTTTCTTGTGTCATCAGACTTGACAGGCCATGGACACTACTACACATACACACAAACAAATTAGCATGTGCCTTTTTTAATATTTTTGAGAAGCCACTGAACTCTAAATGTGGTATTTTCATGCTTAAACACTCACTTAGGGTGTGTTCACACCAAATAGTCTGCACCTGATGGAAATTTGAAGCATTATTAATTTTTTCAGCTGGTTCTGTTGATGCTGGCAGGTGGCTGTTGGAGCAGCTACAGCCTTGGTTGTCGCATTCACACTCCCCGGTGAGACGCAGATAGAAGCGGGAGGAGACTCACTGATAGTTGGGACAGAGTAAGTGGACTCATGCTGTTAAACTGCGTCCATTCTCTGAGTCCGTGAGGCCCCAACTAGTTCTCCTCCACAGGTAAGATAGTGCATTCAGCTAAGTGCATTTAGCTGAGCAAGCATTGTTAGCAAGGAGCGCCATGAGGTCCTGAACCTCAGGTGTTGCCATCATCCTCATCCTCTGCGGTTTAGTGTCACTTTTGGGTGACAATGCTCTGCTAAATGTGCTAGCTTCCTACCATATCATATGACAGTGATTGTGCTTAGCCCTTAGAACACACAGCATTTCGGCAGCTTTTTTCCCCGTCACTATGTTTAAACATACAGTATATAAAGAGGCTATGAGAATGTACAATTTAGAGTGTCTTATATCCTTTATTCAGCACAACCTTGAAACATTTTTTTAATTTTCACCAACTACAGTATATAAACACACCTGAGCAAAAAGTACTCAAAATGTTTAAAATCAGATTTAATTTGTGAAATTTGGAAATACGTCACAGTTTTGGCTCATTTTTATAAACAAAAAGAGAAGAACAACGGTCAATTTTGTGACTTCTGCACAATTATTGCTACTCTATATCACTACTAAAAGTGTGATATAAAATGAATCACAACTTTGACTCAACAACACATAAGAAGACAAAAACAGACAAACATGTTTTCTATCCTACTGCACTGAGTGCTTTATACTCTAATGCTAGCAACAGGTTTAAGTACCAGTTATTAAAATTGTTCATAAATTAATGAAAACTGTGTGAAAACACTTCTGGAGTATTGGGGAAGCGGTGAAGGTGGTGTAGGGACGGGAGGGTGTTTGATTTATTCAAACAAATTACTGGTCATAATTTCGTTTTTTTAAGTGGCTGCCTTAGCTCATAATCCATCTTGTCTCCATCTTGTCAGCCTGTATCATGTGGCTCTGAGTTTATGAGAGGTCAAGCTGTGGTGGCTATGGCCTGCTGCCCATGTTAGAAACACCTCTGTCTGCTTACTGCCATGTCCAGGAGGGACAGCCACTACAAGCCAGTCCTGGCCTGTCCTGTGCCCTCATGTGCCACCCTGCCTAGTCGTGTGGACATCTGCCATTCTGACTGGTGTCACCACCAGTTGCCTCTGTTTGGCTAATGGCTCGTGACATCCTCTGCACCTCAGGGCGCTGCGCTACGCTCAATGCTGGGCATTTCATTTGTGTAGTGCATCTACAAACCAGCAGACACATTGACCTATTCTTTTGGCTTTAGCATCAATGTCACACTACGACAAGCTGCTTGTTCACTCCTAACACCTGCAGAAGGACTAGAATGCTAGATAACCTCTTCATTGGGAAACATCAAAGAGACAAGTAAGTGTGCCGATGAACACGCCTATCAGGGGAGCGGTGGAATTAACCCTTTCAGTGGAGCACCTCTGGGACAACTTCAAACACATAAAGATGCCAGGGGCAGGAACAGCTAGTGATTACCACAGCAACTGCCTACAGTGGTTGCTATAGAGACAGCTTAGGTTTCAAAGAAAATCTGGCAACTCAGGCCTGTTCCAAGTTGGTGCCGTGCTGGCACTTGAGTATCGAATATAAACTTTCATAGAAGTGCTATCAGCAGAAGTTTCTTTAAAACTTTGAGGCAGTGGAAAATATTGTGGGATGCATATGCACATCAGCATATCAGGCTCCTACAGGCCCATATTAAATGACTCTACTGTTGACCAACAACGGTATGCATCCTCTGTGTGCTATATATCCCAGACATATTGTTATATAAGTGTTAGCTTGGGGGAAGCTCTCTCTCCTGTCTGTCTCCCAGTTCTGCTTCCCTGCTCACATTAAGAGCACATCTTGTATAAAACAACATGGCGTGCTGCTATTTCTGTGCATGGTGCTATGAAGACGTGGTTTTAATGCTTCTGTGCTCTGAAGCTGTCCCTCTGTGTAAACACACGGAAACATGAGGAAAATATCCCTCGGTTTCACTGTTCCTCCTGCGCTGCTCATGTCTACCACAAAAATGTGACCCAGTCAGGAGACCGATTCCCTCTGGTTTCAGGACGATCAAGCTCTGGCCTGTAGCCTCTATATTAGATCATTCTATACACATTATAAGAGAAAAGGGGCCAAGGTGTATTTGTACGAGTCCCAGGTATGGCAGGTTATGATTACCTATGGTGGGATAAATCTCAGCTTCATAAAGATGGTGGGTGCAGAGTAACGTCCAGAGGCGGGAGTGTGTGTGTGTGTGTGTGTGTGTGTGTGTGCACTTCTTGCATATGCATTGTGTGTGTATGTGCATGTATCCAAGAGCTACGAGGGCATTGCCGCACCAAAAGATCCATTTAGAGTTACAGTCTTTCTTTCAAAAGGTGAGAAAGAGGAAGGGCGGTAAAGAAGGAAGAGGAGAGGAGAGAGAACATGTGGACTTAAAAGCCTCTGGGCCTTTAAGAGATTACTGCCTTATTGCTTTGAGACTATCCAATCTGACATCAGCTGTAGCACTAAGAACAGCTGACCACACACACACACACACACACACAGACTCAGCAATAAAGATAGCAATACTCAGAAAACAGGCATGAAGCAATGATGCACAGAGTGATGAATAGAAAGAAGGCCAGTGAATCAGTGGCAGAAGAGAAGGTCAGGGAAATTACAAGTTATACCAAAATGTACGTAAACTGTGGCCACGAACTGTGCAGTGGGATCAGCGTGAAACAGAGAGCTGGCAGGGAGGAGAAAGTGAATAGAGATGAAAGTGACAGGTAAAGGAGAGCAGGGGGTCAGGCAGGTGGGTGGATAGGATAAAGTGTTGGAGAAAAGGTCTTTCCTCAGACCACTGCAGTGTTCCGATTCCTCCATTCAAAACCACAGGATGGGGGGCCAGCGTGGGAGAAAGACAGAGGAAAACCCATGAAAGAAGCACAGGGGAGGGACCACAAGATGCAGCGACTGATGTCGGAAGAAAGTGAAAGATTGTGTAGGTGGAAAAGAAGGGGAAAAGAGAGAGAAAGGGACAACGGGCACAGGAAGGGGGCGTGGAGTATGAGCTAAAGAGACAGAGATTGGGAGAGAGGTAGCCCCGTCCATCGCCCCCTCAGCCCAGTGACAGTGTCATGAGGAGAGAGGAGAGCCGGGCTGCTGGTAGCCACCCACAGAGCAACAGTATCCAGGGGAGCCCTGCTTCTGCCTGCCTGCCTCCCACTCTACATCCAATAACAGCCAGTACCTTTCCTCCCACCACACTGCTACTTACAGCCTCTACTTATTTCCTCACCCACACACACACATCACATACTGCATGACTCTACACACAGGCAGACGGCTGATTAGTCAATAATGGTGGCAATAAATTCAGAAACAAACGGCGTGAAATCTGTCATACGGGATGGAGGTATATTGCACCTCCATGGGGTTTCCTCTGGCCTTTTCCTGTCACGTTGGTGTGCTGATTATCATTACATGCTTTTATGATTATTAAGGCAGGATGCTGACGCAAGACACACTCAAGTGTTGTTTAAACTTTAAAATCACAGGGTTTTTTTTGCAAAAAACGTGTGAACAACATGTTGCATGAGAAGATGTAATAACCATGCATCCAGATTTGTCCTCAGCAGGCAAATCAAGGAAACACAAGAAAAACCATGCAAACAAGTAACCTATACATTTAAATGCACACTGGCAGAAGAGTGTGCAAACTTGAGTGTTATGTAAGAACAACTTCAACAACTCTATGATCCAGTCAGTCGTACCACACGAGCGCCAACAGGAAATAAGGCACCCTTTTTCCAATGTAGGCAGACAGTAAATAAAAGTGCCAGAAACAGCCAGGCAGAGCCAACGCAAAGGCAGCTACATGGTCAATGCTGTGCCACTGTGTGCAACAAACAGATATACATTTTAAGGTGCGTGGTTCTTAACGTCATGGCAAGATTACAGAAGTCAAACTTTGTCTGTGCCCTTTTGACAAAGAAAAACTAATAAGGCAGAAAAAGAGAAATGGGAGAAATGGGAGAAAAGAGACAAGAAGTTTTGTATCTTTTTGGCTTTCGATCCACAGGGAATCAAAGGAGTGGAAAAAAATCGCAAAATGTGTTTTTGTGTATACAAGACGCAACCTTGGGAAAATGATAATGATGTCATAACCCCACCTCTCTCTTGCACTTGCATTCACTGTCACTCTCTTCGCTGCCGTTGTCTTCGTCTTCTTGTGTTTGGCTCTTGTTTGGTCACTTTGCTTTATGATAACTTTTATTTTCTTCCCTTAATCACCCTGGCTTGGTTCGTTCTGTCCCTGTTTCTGTGACTGCATGCACTGTAGTCGTGAAGTTCAGAGTAATGCAGAGTGTGTTGCAGTCAAACTACGCCATCTGTTGGTGAGTACTGAGCGAAAATGGGTTGTATGCCTGGTGCATGATCACGCTACAAAAGCGTTACAATGGTGGTAGCGAGGAAAAGGAAATGCATGCGCAGAAGCAACACAAACACTGAGAAAAGGGGGAGAGAGATGGACATGTGGAAGACATGAAGACAGAAAGAGTGCAATCATATTTATGACACATTAGCAGTCGAACATGACAAATACGTAGACACATAGCAGAAGTCATCAGGATACATCTAAGATATCAAGCGTACGTCCTCAGGTGTACGTCCTCAGAAAAGCCATGCAGGAACCAGGAGAACTGTTATTACACCGGGTTCAGGATGTTGGCTATAAGAACTGTGAGTTTGCACGTGTTAAAGCAGAGATAAAAACACAAATAATACAGAGCTGTGCATCATCCAGGCTGCACTGGAAGACAATGAGCCTGGGAGGTACGACTGCCACAGTCAACATGCTGAACAGTCAGAGAAGCAACATCCAGACAACCACTGCAGGAAATGTGGAGGTAAATACCATTGTGATGGTGAATGTCCTGCTATAAACAAACAACACAGAGCCTGTGGTAAAGAAAACCACTTTTTCAGCAGTGATGATGCATATTTTTTTTGTAATTGATGAGAAAAGATTGACTTAATGTTCTCAGCTTCAAGACATCCAAAACACTGGGCCTGATTAAAGTAGTCACAGCAGTATCATCCACACCACAGTGTCACACAGTCTCAGATGAGCTAGTGAAATGTCTGAGCTCTTCCAGGGGATTGGAAAGCTGAAAACCATTCAGGTAAAGCTCCACATAAACCATGATATCAAACCTACCTGCTTAACCACATTGACATGTTCCATTCCATATCCGGCAGAGGGTCAAGGATAAACTTCAGAAGCTGGAGGCAGATGACAGTGTTTTCCAAACTGGATCTGAGAGCTGTATATCGCCAGCTGGAGCTCCATCTGGAAAGCAGATACATCACAACATTTAGTGCACACCTTAGATTGAGGCACTAAAAGAGACTGAGTTTTGGCGTGACGTCTATCGTGCCTCTCAGGCTGGATAACCTCAGAGCACTGTTCCAGAGGCTCAGACTCACACTCGGTCCTGAAGATGTGACTTTAATAAGTCTAGGCTTCACTTCTTCAGGTTGATCTCCGCACAGGGTGTTGTTGCTGGAGTTCAGCATGCCCCCAAAATCCAGGTGGGTTAGGATCCACTTCTACTCCATGTCAGAACCGCTGCACAAGCTCAACAGAAAAGACACACTCTGGGAATGTGGCCCAGAACCGCAAGCAGCATTACAGACACTGAAAGACTGAGTGACCAGTGACACTACTATGTCCTACTTCTACCCAGACAAGAAAGACAGAAATAATCATGGATACTAGCCTGGTTAGACTGAGTGCGACCCCCCTACCAAAAAGACAAAAAAGGGGTTAAACATAGAATAGAAGAGGTGCACACTGACAGGAAAAGAGGCACTGGCTATTGTGTGGAGCTGTGAGAATTTCCACCTTTACATCTATTATGATCATCCTCTGACTTTACAAAGCAATCAAATGGAAATCATAAAGTAACAATTTCAGGTCAAACCTACCTGCCAGGAGAGAAAGAGTGGGAACTGAGCCCTCAGCCCTATAACGTCAAAGTGGAATACAGAAAGGTAGCTGATAATCCAGATGACTGCATGTCTCGTCACCCCATCCATGCCTTGCAACAACACCCTGTACATGTGTGTGTAAGCTTCAGGTGCATGGTCCACATCTTCTTCACCATTTTGTGAGTTTTTCTATGGCAGCGCTACAGCACCACATACAGGCCTGGCATATATACTACTGCAAGTGTTTTGGGGGATTGTGGGTATGAATACATTTCTTAAGGGCACTCATAGACATACTGTATTCCTTTTGCCCCTTACCCTAACCTTAACCATCATCACTAAATGCCTAAATCTAACCCTCTAACCTAAACCTCACTCTAACCCTAAAATTTTACAGTTTGACAGAATGTGAGGACCAGTCAAATTGTCCTCACTTTCACACGAAATCCTGGCTCCCTGTGGTTTATAAGTTTGTTGGTCCTCACAAAAATACATGTACAAGTACACAAACACACAGAGAGAGAGAGAGAAAGAGAGAGTGAGAGATGCACTTTGAGGTATCCTGAAAAAGTGAGTGGGTGGAGGTTAGCCCTTGGGCTTTCCCCAGAATCCAGCAGTCTCATTACAAAAGCAAACACACACACACACAAAAGTTGGCGCAGATGCACAATGGGCTTCCCCCGTGCTGTAACAGCTGTGGGGCCTGTGATCGCAGTGGCACATCAGAACAACAACACCTGTAGCTGCAGAGAACATGTGAAACATAAAACATCTACCGGCTTCACTGGTTCCTAATGAATGTGTGAATACATAAGTAATACTGTAAACACACAGTTGTGCCATTAACAAATACACTTGATTAACAGTGTGTCACACGGTCTCGCAGCACATTGTGACTCGGAGGGTGATGACTTTTCAGGAGTTTATGTTGTTTGTGTCGCTGCTGTGAACAAATAAGTAGGCAGGATTACGCGAATGGAAAACTCATTAATGTCAGATTATTGATGTAATATTTATGAAGCCACATCAAGAGGGCCTGGTTTCATAATTCTTGCAACTGTGTGTGTGTGTGTGTGTGTGTGTGTGTGTGCGCACGCGTACGTGCATGCACTCGCCTCCTCCTAACAGGCTGCAGCAGTGGATGTGGGTGGAAGAGGGCTTTCCCAATGTCACGGAACATTGAAATGCCTGTTAAAATTGACTTTGCTGTACAACACACACACACTCACACACAACTACAAAGACCCACACAAATACACAAATATGAGTGATGCATGTCAGCTGCTCAGAGCAGCTGTTACACAAAGGAAAATAACTCCTTTCCTGGTGTTTGGTTGAGGTTCATTATGTGGTTCATTATGTTGCCGCTGCGGTTTCTAAGAACTATTTATACAACCTGTTAGGATAAAACACTTCGACATGGAGCTTTCTGAAGCTACACAAATTAGGAGATCTTGGATAACTGACCTCGGACTACCTATCTAAATTGTGTTGATTTGTGCCTTTGATTTTTTGTTTTCTCACTATTTGGAACCCATTTGCTTACAATGACCTTAATTTATTAAGAGCCAAAGCTGTTGAGATCTTTTTTATACACATTTGTTACAGAATTTGTTCTTTTTCTTCATGCACACACACACACACACACACACACACACACACGGTGTTAATGCTACCATTTGTCTGCTCTGTTCACTGGATCAGTATGATTCATTTGTTCTGTTGTCTTTGAAATTCTCACTACTTCATTATTGATGAATGCTGCAGTTCTTTCTTGGTTTGTGGTGCACTGTACATCACATCACATCACGCTTATAGCTGTGTGTGTGTGTGTGTGTGTGTGTGTGTGTGTGTTCTGGTATTTGTTACCTCTTTAGGACCTTGTCTGGCATAAACCCTGACCTTGTCAGGACCAGCAGTCCAAAACCTAGTCCTACATAGGCAGAACCTACATTTTTTGAGGAACTTTTAAGGCCAAGATTAGAAATGCGGTTAGGTGTAATTTAAGATAAGGTTTAAACTGGTTATAGTTTAAGGGATAGGTTAGGGATAATGCTTTGTTCAGCAATTGAACGTTAATGAAAGTCTTCATAAGGATAGCTACAAACCTGTGAGTGTTTTAATGAAAATTAAACATCCCTCTGGTAATAACCGCCTTATTAAAGTGCAGATTAGTCGAAAGCGAATTAAATTCTGCATTATGTCACTGTCATTATGTATTTATGATACAATCAAGCCACAGCATATTTCTCCTTCAATTGCCTTGTCATCATCTCTCATTCCCCTTTCTTTAACTTTGACTATCCCTTTATCTTTTGTTTCTCTCATTCTTGACTGTTCAGCACATTGACCCTCAGTGGAAACCCCAACTTTGTGTGACTCACCCTCTTATGTGTGTGTCCACACACATTCAAAAATGTAATTGTATGCATGTGTTAGGTGATAAATCGTATGAAAAGTGCTGGGAAAAAAAATAAATAAATAAATATATATACATATATATATATATGTAAATATACATATATATACAATAGATGTCACCTGTAATGAAATATAGAAAACTTAAGAGAACACCAACAAGAGTGTCAGAATTACAGCTGTGGTGTCTCGCAGATTTGAACGTTTTGTTCTGCCAAATCACTTTGCCCCGCCCTCACAAAGGCAATTTAGACTATTGATACCACTGACTAATAAGAAGTAGACCACTGGTTTAGCATAATCTCAGTCTGTGTTACTCCCCAAAATCAAGATGATCGAAGATCAACTTTGATGAACAACATTTATTCCGATGTTAGTTAACCTGAGCTCTACAGGATGCAGCACTGAATACACTTGGGAAAGCATTGGGGTCCTTCCAGAGGAGGAGGAGCAGGTGGAAGTGTCTGGGCTTCTCTTCTGAGACTGCTGCCCCATGACCTGGACTCAATGAAGTGGAAGATGATGATGATGAATTCAAAAAGCCCAGTCATTCAGTCGTTTGACAGGATGAGCACTTTTTTCCTGCGCCTGCACTGCTGGTGTACACTCACAAATGCTCCCTCAGTCAGGTCTGATAGTATTGCTTGACTGTGATGAAGGATGCAGCAATTAATGTTAAATCCTTTCTGTTCACTAAGACTTAACAGATGCAAAAATTAACAACAAAAGTTGTGCGCTTCGGCTTTAAAGTTTAATTATCTATCAAAAGACACCCTAAGCATGCACAGAGCTGTGAGACATGATTCCTGTTTCTTAGATCCTGGCAGCTGAATTTCGAACAAGCTGCCAACAAGAAGAAAAAAAATCACTAACACCAGAAAATGTGGCGATACAGCAGTCAAGAAGGGAAGTAATGAATGCAAAAGTTACAGTTTCCAGACTTTCAGCAAAGAGAAACGGTTGTCTAATCTTAGAGAGCTGTTTTTCAGCACACAAACACAAGACTGAACGCCAAGGTACTTGCAGTGACGAGTTAAAATGTGAGCCTATTAGAAATGTGACAGTAAATATGCCAAAGAGGACGCACGTTATATTTAGTTTTCTTATTAAATGTGTGGATCTACTTCATATCAAATGGACAGTGATGCATTTATAGATTGCTCTCAGCATAAAGAAGAGATGGGGAAGTCAGTGTGGCCTCTTGTTAAACCTCCCTATGTGTACACCACTCAGCAGCAAGGGGGAGGATCTCCTCATCTGTTCACACACATTGAATTACACTCATATGCACACACACACACACACACAGCCACCCATGGACAACCTGCTCAACTGATCGCAGCCCCCAAACCCCCCAATTCTGCGTCAGTTATGTAAAACGTAGAGCGAGGAGTATGTGAAAGGTCCCCGTAGAGCAACGTTGTCATCATACATTAAACAGCACCCCAGGTCTGACTAAACACCCGCTCATTAATACATAATGAGGAAAGTGGTTAAATTTAAATCCTCCCGCTGCAGCACCCTCCTCCTGGCTCCCCCCTGCCCCCCTCCGATGTGAGTGTCTCCATATGGAGGAGCAGAGGAGCTGGTCTGCCCTGTTCTGTTCCATGTTGGGCACAGAGGCATAGAGTGTGCAACTGTGATGCCTGCTCTCCATGTGTGTGTGCGTGCATGTGTGTGTGCATGTTGACAGCTCACCAGGTGTCCTCTTAGTATGAGTTCCTCAGTAAACAGGAGCCAAGCTGTAAACACAAACCCTGCTGACGGTAATGATGTCAAACCCCTCGTCTCACCTTATCTCCCCTCTTCCAGCTCCCTCATCGCTCACTCCATCCATGCTCATCCCTGTCAGTGTTTTTCTCTCTCTGGTTCTTTTCCCCTTCTGCTCTTTACACTATCTGCATCCCCTGACCTTTCTTTCACCAGAATTTTGACTCTCAGTCCTCTTTCATGCGTTCCTTCCTTTTTTCCCCTCTCCATTCATATGTGATGTCGCTCACTCTTTTTCTATCACTAAACATATCAATGCTCCCTCACCCCAGTGCCCCGTCTGCTGAACACTTTAGTCTCCACAATCCACCTTTTTCTTTTTCCGAGGACCTCTATTCATTCCTCTGTCTGATTTAAGCTGCAGAACTATTTTTTACTCTTTCCCCTAAAGGGCAGATGGATTTCTTTTCATGATCCTGGAGAACAAGAAAGATGAGGAGAATTTGAAACCCCAAGGAGCAATAGAGGGGATAGAGTAGAAATAGAGGGTGATACACACAAAGTAGCAGACAACTTGGCAACCTCCTGATCTTTGCAACAGTCCATTCAAATTAGATGTATTTTTTTTAAGATACACACAGTAAAAGTTGTATATCAAAGTAAAAGAAGGCTTTTGTAGATCACTATAGGGCTAGACTGCAACATGTCAATGTGCAAAACTGAAAACATATTGTACAAAACACCATTAACAACTACTTTGAATGGAAAGTACTCACAACAAGTCACAAAAGGCCTTACATATCAATAGATCAATAGTGCGTCCATTGTAGTTCATTCAGTCCAGTGTCATCTGCAGTTTCTCTTTCATGAAACTCTGTGCTCTCAAATAATTCATTTTAATACAGTCAAAGTCACAACAACATGACATATGTGACTGAAACATGGCACATTAAGGCAACATTTTTAAGGTCCAGTGTGTTACATTTGTTACGGTATTGGCAGAAAATGAGTACTCCTCCCATAAGTATATGTATAATCACTTTAACATAAACATAATTGAGTGTTCGTAGTCTTAAAGCCTTTAATATGGACTTTACAGAGGCACAAACAATATAATTTTTAATATGTAAAGGCCACAAATGAGTGAGTAAATGAGCCCTCTGTTTGTTACAATCTGCAGTCTCACCATTAGATGACAGTGCAGTGATTCTGCTATACATTATCATGTACATTGAATTACTTTGATTGCTTGGACAATTCAATTGCATCACATAGAGAAGACCTGAGTACTCTTTTCTCCAGAGAGCTTGTGCGAAAAGCCTCTATCTTTTGATTTTTGATTTTGATTTTGATTTTTTTGCAGGAATTGGACAACTCTGAAAATAATGTGCCAATTTCTTTGGAAACAGCAACAGCCAATGAGGAGAGTAAAACACATTCTATGAGTTGCTAACTTGTCACATGGTGTTCCGCTGCCCTAGTGCCATTGTGGTCATTTACACATCTGGCACAACTGTCAAGCTAAAAACACAAAAATACAGCTAAAATACAACGAATGCATGGAAATGTAATGTTTTATATTCCCAGTGTGAAATAATTCTCAAGGATGTTATTATATGTGTTTGTCATTTAAATAAAGGAAATATAAGAAGAGATTCAGATCATGGAGGAGAAGCAGAGAACAGGAAGCTCTGGCGGGGTTAAAACCTCACAGCATCACTGGGCAGATGTAAAGTCCGGTTTAATGGAGCGGAGATGTACACGTCACTGGTTTACACTGAAAGTGTAAAACTGTTTTACAAATGGCTTTTCATTTCTGTCTACCATGTGTTTCCAATACTGAGTACATTCAATTATTTACTGTTTATTTGTCTGGTCTATAAAATAAAATGTTTTGTCTACCAACAAACGTCACAGAACTTGTTTTGATTTTTTTAAACCAACTGATTGAATAGTTATCTATGTATTAAGGCAGTCATATATAATAATATGTTGAAGACTGTAAGCTGTCTAATAATAACAAAAACTGGGAATATTTTAAATATAACTTAACAAAAGACATAATTAAATAGGCCTTCTGATGACTTGACTATTTATCCTACTAAATACTGCATGAATGGATAACATATTTCTTTATGTATACAGAACAGCAACAGTCTTCATATTGGTGGTGATGCCTTGAAGGAATTGGGACTTTAAGTTAAATGATTCTACAGATGTTTCAAATGTTACAAATTATTATTAAAATAAGAGGAAAAGTGGGGTTTTTTTCAGTCAGGTTAACCCATCCTATTACACACCAGTAATGAACACACACGAATTGAGCACGGGAGCAGTGGGTTGAACTTATTTGCACACGGGTAACAATGGGAGATTGGGTGCCTTGCACAGGGACACCCCAGCTCTTGACGCATTCCGGGATTTGAACCTGCTATTAAAATATAGCATGAGCGTAATGGCCAGATTTTTCGAAACACACAGAAAAAAGAAGCTGCACTTATACTCCGTGTCCATGCACAGAACACATTCACATATACAGTATCACTGTAAAACCTTTTCTATTCTATTTTCATAAAAATCTAAACTATTTGGTTAATTTTCTTGCATTAGCAACAGGCAAGAGTTTGAAAGTGACCGAGTGGTAATGCTCTGTATTCATATACAGCACATCCAAGTGCACTGCATTTTTCCATCACACACCTTTTCATACCCTCAAACCCTTCCAGTTTAAAGTCGACTCGCTCGATCCACCTGTGTGTATGCTTTAGAGCAGCAGAGAATTATAACATGAAGAGAGGAGACGACAATGGACTGTAAAAACATTGCATTGATTAATATCCACTGACTTAAGTGTATGATTGAGAGGGAGAGAGAGAAAACATTAGCTTAGGCTGAAGTTCCCCGGGTTGCTTCTGCTCTCTCTCCGTTTTAAACCATCTATATCGAACACATCTCCACTGCAGACCCTTGTTTTTCTCTTCTGGTCAGGGCATTTTACAAGTTACAAGACGTTCTGATGCATCGCAGCTAGCTTCTCTTCTTGCTCTGTTGCACTCACGCGTGTTGAATTGCTACAACCTGCATCATTAGGTGTAAATGACACCTTTTTTATAATATGGATAACTTCCTGTGAGCTTTTAATTTGTTAATGAAACCTGTGTTACTTTGAGCTTTGAGATTTGGAAGTACTTCCGCTGTGTCTAACGGCCTGTTAGAGTGGTGATCACTGCTTCACAGGAAGTACAATAACTTTAAAATGTAATTTACATTAAAGAATAGTGAATTTACTGGCCACATTATTGTTATGAATAAAAGCAGTATTCTATTTTAATATGCTCCCTTAATCTCTGATGGCACATCATGGTCATTTTATGTCTTAGTGTAATATCTTACATACAGCACTGCGGCAGAAGGAGTAAAACACAGAATGAGTTTACAATGTGATTGCACTCACTGCTGTTAATCACCACCATCTTAACCTTTGAGGTAACATTTCCAGGTAAGTTAATCAGATACTGCTGTGGACTCATGGAGGCTGTGAAGGTCAAAAGCTCCACCTCTGGTTGGGAGCCAGCTGTCAGTCTGCCCAATCAGGTGGAGCAAAGTGAGGAGAGAGCTTTAAAGTGTGGTAGCCAAGGATCTTGTGATTATGCTTCTGTCAAGAACACCACCAAACAGTCCAAACATAACAAGGCAGTTTTTTCTTATTAAAGTGAGTGTGAGTAGGGTGGGAGGAGAATGTGCAAAAAGAGAAATGGTAAAAGAGGAGGAAGGACGATAGAAGGGAAGGAGGGTGCAATACGGGGGTAAAGGTGGAGTAGCAGAGGAGAGAAGGAGCTGGGGATGGAAGAGGAGAGGGTGGAGGATCATGCAGGAGGGTGAGCCAATCGTCCTGCTCACTTGACCCTTCCAATTACCACGGCGGCGGTTAATTAGCGCCGAGGTAAGCTCCTGTAATTACCACATTGTGTCTCGGACAAGAGGCAACACACGCATATCACACTCATACACACAGCTTGCACAAACATGTTGCTATGGATACCTACAACCCTTGCTATCACTGTGCTGGAAACCCAGAGTCAAAGAAGATAGAAATAGATACAAGAGATGAGAGAAACTAACAAGAGCAGAAACAAGAATCGGGGCGAAAGCAAACAATAGCGCCACAAAGGCAAAGGCGGTAGGAAAAGTGTTTAGTTCAGAGAGAACGGTTGGCTCTGTGTATGTCGGCCACATTGTGCGTAAAAACGCACTTTAACAACAAACTCTTACTGTCTAGGAATGACAGTTAAAAAGAAAAACTACAAATTATTCACCAAGCACATATTAGCATTATAAACATGACTATAAAGCGCAGATTTCAAAGAGACAGCGAGGGGAATGAGCAAGCACTTGCTTGTTTGGCTTTCCTGCTTATGTAGATTATGATGTGCCCTGTAAATGGAAAATAACCTTATTGCCTTGTAATCATCTACTATTTGACCAATCAAAGAGCCAGTTAGTGTCATGTCTCATTTGTGGAGCTTCATACCAGCAGCCCGTGCAGGTGTCACACATCTGACACAGTGAATGACGCCAATGAGCAACCACACACACACACACCTGCACACACATCATACAATACATTCAGAAGTAGTTTTGCTGTTGGTCAAGATCAAGGTCAAACATTTAAAGCAACCCTTGTTGCTTTAAATGTGTTAGTGTTAACAAAATAAAGTAAAATAAAGATGAATTCAAGCCTAGCATTAAAAACAACACAGAATAAATAAATAAAATGAAACAATGTTACTTGCACCATAATTAAATTATGTATAAATAAATGTCAAGCTCAGAGACTTTGACCTGGCAGACTGTTCCATAGAAAATCCTGTCACCCCTAATTTTAAGTCTGGCACATGAAGGGTCCAGGAGCTGCTAAATTGAACTCAACTATTGTTATTTGTTATTTTTTTTTATAATCCAATTGCATGTGGATAGGGGTAAGTATAACAGGTCCGACTGTACACTGATGTCTGATGTCAATGTGTGAGTGTGTGTATTAGGAAAAGGAAAGCATATGCTAGTCAGAGTTAATATTGTTTCTAATACAAATGAATCAATGAGGATCACTTGTCAGTATACGTTTTTTTTAGTTTTTTTAAACCATCCTGAGGAAGGACTGCACACAATGTACTGTATATAGACACGTGTCGTAAAACCACATTCGGAGGTCGTTTTTTGTGATCAGATCTTAAGGATGCATTCAGGACAATTACTTACCAGGATCTGCACGTGATCGGTTAGCTCCAATGTTAATGCCAGGACTGAATGGAGACAGAGACATCTGCATCCTGAAACACACATGTGTTCAAAATTAAAGGTCTGTCCTGTTCAGCTGATGTGTTACATAAGCTGTCAAAAAGTATATATCTAAGAAGTAGCCTTCGTGGTCAAGGTGCTTCTGACAGGCCAGTTTATCGGCTCATGTTTGGGTTAGGGCTTGAGTCTGGGTGAGGATAAAAAAGTATCATCAAATGGAATTTGTATGTGGAAATAAATGTGGTTTTTCACTCATGACTGCGGTGTGTGAAGCACCTAAAAACCTGATCATTTTTTACCTCTTTTTTCAAGTGGAACAGGCATCGTTTTAAGCTCACTGTGGACCACAGGGTGTGACTGCCCCCTTCAGATCGATGATGTCTCTGACTTCACAGACCTCAACGTCCTCTCCTTGTTCTCTCTTTCTTTATTGGGCAGACAGCCCCACCAAGTGTTTAGAGCCTGTGTTACATTTGTTCTGCCAGGTAAAACATGGCAAGAGTTATTTTGGCAAATTTGCATAACATTTGTATGAAATACAATTTTGAGCAGAGGTGGAAAGAGTACTGAAATATTCTACTCTACTAAGTATTCTATTCTAAGTAAAAGTACCACTATGTTGATCAAATTTTGACTTAAGTTCAAGTAAAAGTACTGGTCTAAAAAAGTTGTGTCAAAAAGGACAAGGGGACACAAATCTCACTTTAATTGTTTTTAATTAAAGGCAAACCTTTATAAATGTAAGTGCTGACAAAATAAAATATGTAAACACATAATGTATCAGTCAAAATGGTGGAGTGGATCAGTGGTTAAGACCCTGCCTTGTGTACCAAAGACATCATGGTCGCAAGTTCGATTCCACCCCTGGCTAATTGTACTTGATTCCATTGTAAGTCGCTTTGGATAAAAGCGTCTGCTAAATGACATGTAATGTAATGTAAAAAATGGGTCAAAGGTCACAAATGCTTTAACTCTCTCACTCAGGGACCTTAATTATCGTCAATTCACCTGTCCTCATCATTCTCCTGTCCTCACCGTTCACCTGTCCTCATCATTCTCCTGTCCTCATTCACCTGTCCTCATCATTCTCCCTGTCCTCATCACCTGTCCTCATCTCCTGTCCTCATCGTTCACCTGTCCTCATCATTCTCCTGTCCTCATCATTCACCTGTCCTCATCATTCTCCTGTCCTCATCGTTCACCTATCCTAATCATTCTCCTGTCTTCATCATTCCCTGCCAAAGTTTCCTGTGCATTATTTGCATAATCTATTTATTCATTTTTTACACTAGATCATGACTGAAAAGCAGCCAGTGTTATTTATGGGCAGACCTGGTATGCATGTTTTGGGAACTTGAATATATATTATTCTCGTAAGAGAATAATAGGAGTCATCAATCCAGATCTTAAATTATGTGGAACCAAATACAAGGAGATTATTGCCTTTAGCGCTCTTTCAGCAAATGCTTCTTGCTTGCTTCATTATTAACCCTCGGTCTGCCACTTTTCTGGCAACTTTTAATTTAATTTTGAGTGTTTGAGTGTGATATAATATATGTATTTCTCTAGTCTTCCCTTGTCTGGTTGATAACATACGGTACTTTTATCATGAATATACTGTACTAAGACTGGAGTTGGTTTATTTGCCTGGGCTTTTTGTTTGTCTGGGTTTTTTTAAGCTTGTGTAAAATGGAAAAATTGAAAAAAAAAAATCTCTTCATTTTTACCCCATGTATGTTCCCATCAATAAAATGTGTTATGGAGAAAAAGAAAGTGAATGCAGATGATGTCGGAAATTGTTTTGTCATCTAATTGTTTATTATGGTCAGTGTTTTTACACTAGGGATTGCATGCAAGGTGATCACTTACAAGAAGAGCAGAGACAATTTCATAGAAATCACCTGGTAAGGCCACGTCATTCCAGAATGTGGTTGAACAATTTGCACAAGGTTATTTTTAGGTTCAAAATTGTGCCACACCTTGATTAGGAAGCCAGCTCTGTCCTTGAATTCCCCCTTGACCCAATGGAGGTGGTGGGAGAGAGGAGAATGACTGCAGATCCTTACTTCCTCTCTTCAGGAACTAGGTGTCTCAGGCTCTTACTACTGGGGTCCCTCAAGGTTCTGTCCTGGGCCCTCTCCTCTTCTCTCTGTACACCAACTCTCTTGGTTCTGTTATTCACTCACATCAAGCCTCCACATCTTCTGCGGCCGACTAAAAATACATCTCTTTCAACTCTATCTCGACTAAGACAACGATGACAATACAAAAAAAATAAAAAATGCACTTAATTGTACATAGCAGTTATGAGTAGCACTTTATAGTTTGTAATACTTGAAGCACGCACTTACTTCTAGCTCTTGTTTGTACCCAAATGTTGAAATGCACTTATTGTAAGTCACTTTGGATAAGTTACTTATTGTAAGTCACTTTGGATAAAAGCTTCCGCTAAATGACATGTAATCTAATCATGAATATACTGTACTAAGATTGGGGTTGGTTTATTTGCATGGGCTTTTTGTTTGTTTGGGTTTTTTAAGCTTGTGTAAAATGGAAAAATTGAAAAACAGGAGAGTTATCGCAGGTCGTTCCTCCCTGCAGCGGTTAGACTGTATAACAAGCATTGCTCTCAGTAGAACCACTATCCCACGTTTGATACATGTAATATACTTTACATAACTGCAATAAACATATACAGTATATAATATCTAATGTTCAATCCTTGTTTATGCTGTAAATATCAAGCCCATACTTTATATATTCTAATAACTGTATATAATGTACATTCTATTTGAACTTTTTATAGTCATACCGTTAACATCTTTCTGTATTGTACTTTCACATAATGTGGAAATGTATGTTTATTATTCAATATCTTTATCTTAACTGAACAATGTGCTCTTTACGGTATAGTCTATATAAATAATGTCTGAACTTTGCAGTTTAATCACTATAATTAGTGTTTCAGTCTAATTCTGTCATCCCTGCTTTGTCTCTGTGTTCTTTTTTTTAAGAACGTTGCTGTCATTAGAAGCCATTATGCAAGCCAGATTATTTTCACTTCATGGATGTGAAAATAGATGTGAAACAATCTGAATCTGTAGATGTGAAAGTATCTTCATTGTGATTCACAGTGATTCTCTTTTTACTCGTCATGAAATAACATAGTCAACATGTTGTTATTGAATTCTCATTTTTTTTAATCATGTAACACAACGTGTTAAACTTGACAAACTCTATTTGTCTGTTTTGGGTGTGTAATAAAAGTCGTCATGGAAACAACAGCGTCATTGAAATGATTGGCCAACAGAGGGATATATAAATGTTTGAACCTGTGGACCTGTCTAAACTTTGTGTGAATTGCTGTCTTGTCACTGTTAACCTGAAGGTTAGCTGGGGTGGGCAAACGTTTTATTTCAATTATTTCGAGTTTTTTAAAAAGTTTTGTATAGCTTATCAATTTCAATTATTTTGAGTTTTTTTTTTTAAGTTTTGTATAGCTTATAACAGACCTTTGCTCACCCCAGCTTGGACCTTCAAGGGGAGAGCTGGTAAGTGTAATTTTAGAACTCCTCTCTGCATGTTTTTCAAAAAGTATGGTGTTTTGCATGTACTGTTGAATTGTTGTGTAAAACTAACCAGTGATTAGTATCAAACATGGTATAAGGTATGTAAACTTGGTAATTTTGTCAATATAGAAACGCTGTGACATTAAGAGGTTTTGCTATATTTCCACACATACCATTTCAATCTAAAAAAAAACAGCTTAAACACCAAACAACAAATTCTGTATGTCATTTAAAAGATGTGCACTGCTCACGTACACAAATGTGAAGAACATGATGAAAACAAAATAAAAAAAAGAATGCATAACTAAACATAACAATAAATAACCAAAATAAGGTTAAATTACGTCATATTAACCCAAGATGTGAATATTATTGACTTTTTTAAGATATAGTAATTGATTGTGATTCCTTTGTTTCTAATCTCAAGACTCCCTTCACCGGGGTACTGCGATCCAAATGACGACCCAGTATGATGCGCTGGAGGTATATGGCACATTTATTTACTGAATGTACTGGAACTTGTCAAACTGCATTTCATTCTGGGTTGGCAAAGAGACTCTGATGAGATGGACTACCACACCTGATTGTGTTGTCTGTCTGTCTGTCTGTCTGTCTGTCTGTCTGTCTCTCTCTCTCTCTCTCTCTCTCTCTCTCAAGGAAACAACAGCGATTGAGGTTGTCCTGTCAAATAAGTGCGTGCTTACAAGTTGAATATATATCCTCTGTTTTTCCTCAGCTGTTTTTAATTCAGTTAAATGAAAAGTAAACATTATTATGCTATCACAGCTTGTTATTTCATAATTAATTCCCACCCAGAATCATGGAGCTCCCCTACATACATCATCTTAACACCCAAGTGGACAAACTTTTCTTCCGCTTTAACTTCAAGAAAGAATTTGAGTTTTTTTTTAAACTCATCAAACAGAGTGGGTAAGTGTTTAAACATGATGCATGTGGTAACTGATGACAATTGTTTGCTTAGAAAGAACCATTGTGTAAACATTTATATAAAAATGTCACTTTCTACAATCAGTTACCAATTACACTGTATTAGATAGCTGTAACAGCAGTGTCACAGTATCGGACCTCATTCACTTATATGTGCGCAAACATTTTGTTACTCAAAATCACCAATGGATTGATAAAACATGTACACTGGCCAGATATGTTGCCACTGCACTGACATTTTGTCATGCGTTGTTTGTGAATGAGGTCCATAGTCTTTGTGAATATTAATGCAGTTTATTACATGCTTTTTTGTGTTTTTCTCATTTTTCAGGAATAACCAGGAAGAGTTACAGGGGAATAGTATATTTCCTGATGATCTAGATCCTGAGGAGAGATTAATAGAGATTTATAATCCATGGATTAAACAACAACTGATTTATTTCAAAATAGAAAGTGAAGCGACAAATCAACGAGCATATGCCAAATTTTTTCAGGAGGCAACCCTTTTAAAGGAATTTCCTCCAGTGAAGCCTCAGTTTAAAAAGCCCCACAAACATGCAGAGGAAAAAATTATAGAGGACATTGATGAATATCTAGTGTCCCAGAATCTTAATGGCAAAAACAACTTATATATTGTTATTTACACATACCAAAGCCCATGTCTGAAGAGAGCCGATAACATTGACCCCTGTATTTATAAGATCTTGCTAAAAACCCATCAGTGGCACATAAAGTATAAATGTATTACAACTGTTTTATACACAGACAAATGGGGACCAATTGGGTCAAAGTTGTTGCAAAACCAAAGAGGTTTGCGGGATATGTGCTCTGAAAAACACACAGATAAAACTTTCCCTTTGGACAGTGGTACTTTCAATAAAATATATAAAATTAATCCAAACATTTTTTTCCACCTGGTTAAAGCTGTGGACAGAAACAGACTTAAAGGTAGTATAAGACATATCAAATCAAAATTATGTGAGTTGAAAAAAGGATCATTCAACTATCGCACATACTTGAGAAAGTGTGATGAGATTACTTCATCACTGCCAATAGAAATTAGGGAACATATAGGGACACTTTGGGAAAGTGTTGTTGAAAATTGTAATACAAAATATAATTTGGCAGTGCTTACACGAGATTGCAACTACACAGTAGTTGATTATTTTTTCCAAAATATTTGGTCCATTTTGGGCACGGGCCAAATGTTCGTCAACTTCAAGCATCACCCTATCAACGACCAAACAACGGCACAGCACCCCCGCGACCCACCACAGGTTTAATTCGTTATTTGATTCTTCTACTGCCGTGTCCATGCAAAATCGCAAAAAATTTTCTGTGAATTGAATTGAATTGTATTGAATTGTATTTAATTGAATATTTTCCTTTTTTACTTATATAAAAAAATTTTTATATATATATACTTATGTATATATATACATATATATATATATATATACATATATGGTCGCAAGCTCGACTCAATTCCATTGTAAGTCGATTTGGATAAAAGCATCTGCTGAATGACATGTAATGAAATTAAACAATTAAATGATTCCAATTCTGAAAAATTGGAATCATTTAATTGATTAAATGATTCCAATTGATGAATCTTTTTTTTTAAATTGAAAAAAAAAAAAAGATGCATTGACTATTGATTGGATTATTTTGTGACTTTTGGGAAGTTGAATATGCCAGGCAACAAGTCGAGAATGTCACGTGCGACGGAATATCATGGACACATGTACAGACACACATGGAGTCTGATTTGACTGTCTAGAGCTAGACTATAACTCTGAGTGCTACCTGATGCTGAAACATGTTTTCTTTGTCAAAATGTCATAAAAAAGAAAAAGATGAAATTAAATGTATGATGATAATGGGGGCAGGACTAGATAAGCTTTGCTTCTCCCGCTTTCCCTTTCGGTTATGTGTATTGTGTGAACTGCACTGCTGTGTGATGAGTGATCTAAATGTCATGACCGAAATAAACATATAAAAAAAATTCCGGTTCCGGTTTCTAATGATTCTCGATTCTGATTCTTTTAAGAATGAGGGTAAAAAAAGTTTGCATGGTCTAAATGAGGGAGCACCTGAGTTATTTTTCAGAATTAGATTCTATTTGTGGTGTTGGCAGATAGGGGTCTGAAGCTATATATCAAATAAATATTACATTCTTTTAATGTTTCTAAGAGCATTTTCTGCAACTTTTATCATTCCTTTATTGAAAGTATGTTGACGTTTTCTTTTATTGGTTGGTTTTATGATCCATCTGTGAAGGAGAAGAACTGTCTCAGCAGCATTATCAAAGTCTGTTCCAAGATCATCGGAGTCCAGCTAAAGGACTTAAGCTCAATGTGGAAAAAAGGGTTATCCAGAAAGCTAGGAAGGTCATTAGTCATCCTGACCACATCCTCTGTTTGATGTGGTCAATATAAATGTCAAACAGATTTAGATTTAGATTTAACATTTAATATTTAGATTAAACTGTTTAATATATTAAGTTAACAAATATTGTTGTAAATGTGCTAAAAAATGACTTTCAAAAATTCACACCACTTTTTCAAACATTGTTTTAAGCTATAGTAAAGGTGACAAAATGTTGCAGTTACTTTCAGCATGAGCCACTTTACCAACGGCGCCCCATAGCAATGGGCATCAAAAGTTAGCTTTTTAATAGATGAGAATTTGTTCACTGCTCACCTCTGCGACATGGACCTCAGAAGATGGGCGAGTACTAGGAATTGCTGCAGAGAAGTTGTTAAGTGTGTTAAATGCTGCAGTATAATTTTCACACCTAAGCAGTATAAGTGATGTGGAAAGTCTGTGTGTCTCAACAGTGTTACATATAGCTTACCTGTTGCTTGCTTTTTGCTTTTGGGAGTTGCTCCTTACTCGATCCAGGACAGAGGATGTTGTTACATGAACAGATTGCAAAGCACATCAAGGCAATCAGACCTGTGAATCTGGGTTTTAAAAATAAAATTGATAAAATATTGATTTGATGCCTCTCACCCACTTACATGGGATTATCAATTCATCCCCAACCCCGTCCATGACTTTCAAAGAATAAATTAAGAAAGGATGGATTAACGGAAAAGGCAAAGAGAAAGTCTGAGTAGTGTTAACGGAGCATGAACAGACTCCACCAGTGAGCCTTCAGAGTTAAACAACAAAAATAACACTTTGATTTATTTCATTTATTAGTATTTTTTTATTACAGTTACATTGTTTCCACCATTGTCCCAAAACATGTTATCCTTTCTGACATGAAGTGTTGAGAATTGGCACAAACAATACATAAATGTCCCTGTGTACAATACTGACTTAAAAAAAAAAATCAACAATAACAATAAATATCTGATGGTCAAACAAGATAAAACTATAGTACTGTACTGTACTGACAACACAGAAAGCCTTCTAATTATGCAATATTTAAATTTGAGTCAGGATAACTGTTAAACTAAAAACACATGGCATTTAAAGCCTAAACTTTGTGTTTGCATTTAACTGGAGATGCTCTGCCTTGTGACAGAGTTCAAGTGTCTTAATGTGGTAAAGAAAAGTAATGTTCATTAAAATAAAAAACACAAAACCATTTCCACTTCATTAAGTTTCCACTGGTCTCAGAAATATCATTTTTAGAGAGAGAAAAAAAGTTCCATGATTAATGAGAACTTAAACAGATGTCAGATCAGAGAACAAATACAGCAAGCAGGCTCTTAATGCATACATGGTCAAGTTTACTATTTACACACGTTTAGATGAGTTAGGGTTTGTCTCCCCCCACTGGTCAATACTAGTGTTTGACAGCAGACAACAATAAGGTGTGCTTAAGTAGTCTCATGCTGTTTAATCTCCAGTTACAGAGCAATCCCAATTTAGTCTTGTGTGTTTTAGTAAGACACACAAACACACACACAGCCTTATATGACACAACCTCCCTCCCCCAAATCTGAAACAAGAGAAGAAGGGATGAGACATTCTCAGAGTCAGGGATATAATGGTTTTCCTTAGAACATTTCCATATTGCTTTTCTTTATCCTGCTGTCAAAATGAGGCTCCATGCCACAATACAGCTCAGTACAATCGGTGAGAAAGTGTCGAGCTACTCCTGGACTTCATGTTGAATACAAACATCACTGAAAGCAGATGTGTTGCAACCTCACAAGCACAGGCAACTCCTCTATGAGTAGCGTGTTTGTAAGGAGAGAGCGCCATCATCAGTGGCTATGCACAAGTGAGCTTGGTTATTAACAATATTACATTAGTAACAAAACAGAAGTGGAATAAATAAATGACCAGTGATACACTTAAATAAGAGTGTGATGTCGAGTGAAGGATAACCAAGCCAACACTTTACAAACCACTCCATCACCAGCACTGGACATAACATGAAAGTCATCTTAAAGCTGGCTTTAGTGAGACCTGAACATAGCAGAGCCAGACTCACTTAGAGTTGTACAGAGCTAATGAGGGGAAGATCAACTTTAAACCCTTCCACAAACTATGACGCCTAAAATAAAATGTTTAAGACAGCCAAGTCAGATGCTGATCAACAGCAATTATGAGCTAAGCAGTAAGTGGGATTACAGAGATCTTCAACGATTGGACAAATTAATTCAGAGTTCACCTATTTAACACCACTGTTAAAAACAGTTTCACCCGTTGTTACCATGCCTTTCTATCAGCATTGTTGTACACGGAACCCAAATCCGGGCGAGCTAGAGTGACTAACGCAACATTTTACTAGAAATACTTAAAAGAAAAAGAGCTTCAATCAAGAATGCCACAGTGCCAGAAACAGAATATGAATCAGTAACATCTATGAGACTGAAAACCTGCACATGGGCAGCTCATATTATCACCGAGACCTACATACTCTATATGCCTACAGGTTGGAGGAAAACGACCTTTAAGGATTATATTACCAATAAACTTTAGACTAAAAGGATGATTCTCCCGACTATTAAAACTGAGTGAGACAAAATATGCAACAACAGCATCTAACGTAAACTGATCCCACATACAGTTGGCCACATATGGCTGAAAACTAAATCTGCACTTGAGTCTGATATATGTATATACACACGTAGTGGATAAGTGGTTGTGTAGAGACAAAACAGGAAGAGGAGTCTGCGGGCTGTGTGTGGAGCGAGTGTCGGGCCACCGGATGTGGACCGCAGGCCTCAGGGTGGCGTTTCTGCGTTATTAGCAGTTGTGGTCTTTTTCTTTGTCGTTTTCTTCACCGTCTTAGTTTGAGTCTTGCAGGAGGAGAAAAGAGGGAAGGGAAGATTTAAAAAAAAAAAACACTGAACACAGTTCATTTAACAGGAGACACGGCGAAAACAGCTAAACCTCAGTATGTTAACAGTGGATCAGCTATAATACAATACAACAATCTGTTTTAATGCTGTGGCTGATTAGTGTGTAAAGGTAAAAGTAAGCAACCACAGAAAAGTGAAAGTGATGGAGTGTGATTGATCAGAGCCACTGCGACTAAGCGTGCCGCCACAAGGGACCAACCTGACCAAATATGTAATCCAACATGTCTTGATGGTGGGAAATGCTCTGTATTCACTTTCACGGGGGGAAAAAAGGAATGGCTTTTCTTATTGCTGCAAACTGAATATACTTCATATATTACATATTAGTGCTGTCGACGTTAACACAAAAATGAACGCAGTTAAAGTTGTTTGTTTACTTCCGGTGGCGACGTGTGCAGGCAAACTGAGCCATTCTGGTTACAGGACAGTCTACGGCGCAAAGATGGATAAGGACGCACTTTTAAGGGGAAAGTTCATTTCAAAATGATACCCGATGGCTTGCTGGACAAAACTAAAGTGTGCGTGTGCGTGTGCGTGTGCGTGTGTGTGCGCGTGTGCGTGTGCCGTTTCTCTCGCAATGTGAGTTTGTGTTTCCTCTCTTGCCCTCCCAGACATGTGTGCGTTTGTGCGCTCTCTTTCAGTGTCCACCAGTGTTTTCTGTGTGTGTAAAGATTTACTAACAGTTCAAAAAACATCAGGATGCCTTTTCTGTGCCAAATTAGTACTTTGCAGGAGAGAAACTGTGTTTAAAGAGTGATTAATTAAAGAAAATTGTGCGATTTATTAGTACAGTTTTTCCTCGATTGATGGCACTATTTACAGTTTGTAACACCAATAAAACAGTTCCAACAAGATGCGAGTACACAGTGGAACAGCATCTATTTAATGCTGAAAAGTCTCTTTGCGCAAGAGTGAAACTTGGCTGCATACAGCGCAGATTAAGAACTCCCTGCGACATTCACTCAGATCCCCTGCACTTCATCGCGACTGTACCCTCGTCATAAAGATCATTACTTGGATGTGGGGATAAAGCAGTGCGTAGAGAACTGATCCAGGCTGCGTTGGATATGGAGAGCCCGCTTGGAGACAGAGAAGCGCACAGTGCAGGAGAGGGCACAGAAAAAAAGGCTCTTCTGTCTGCACCAGATAGGGGGTATGCACCCTCGTTGTCTGATATGTTCCTCTGATCCTCCTAAATATTTTCATATTCTTTGAAGCATGGATATCAATCTATATACACAATTACAATTCCTTGACTTTAGTGAGGTAAGTACACACAGTCCCAGCCATAACAACAAAATTCGATAAAAAAAAAAACAACAAACTTTCTTCCGTTGTTTTGGTTTCAGTTTCCTCATTTTCACTTTTGGCCAACAATTTTCATTTCGGTGCTTCCCTAATATTTACCATGTCTGCGGAAGTCCGCAATGATTGTCACCCTGACATCTACATTGACTGCACGGATCATAAGCACTGTGCAAAACTCCACGAGGTGTAAACACTTTCCACTGCAACTGGATAACAGGCTCTTTGTTTTTTTGGAAAAGAAGACGATAACCAGAGAGATTTATAGCTCAAAAAATACAAGGAAATACAAATGGGGCAAACCGCTGATGAGAAGTCGCTGCAACTGGTATCATATACGAGAGAGAGTATGCATTTTAGTTTGGATGGAGCCATCTGCTTTGTATGCACAAGAGGATTTCTTTGGGCCTCTATGCAGACACAGAATGCAGAAAGTTATGGAGGGATATACTTTCAGCATAGGTCGCGCTTTAACAAAGTCTGCCATCTTGCGCCGCCATTGTTTGTACCGCAGCTTGAATGAACCAGCCAGCCAGAGTGCATGTTTTAAAGAGGGAGCTCAAGATGATATAAACTAGAGCTGAAACAATTTATCGATCAAACGATTATTAATCGATTATGAAATTAATCGACAACTATTTTGATAATCGGTTCAAAGCTTTTTCCATGATTAAAACAAGATTTCCGATGTTTAAGCTTCTTCAATGTGAGTATTTTCTTCATGTCTTTGCTCTGGATAACAAAGAAATCATTAAAAGTTACTTATTTTGGTTTGCGGGCGAAACAAGACATCATCATTTCCAGGTATCGATTATTAATCGATTATGAAAATAATCGTTAGTTGCAGCTCTAATATAAACCAAAAAAGACCTAAACCTGGTATTTTGGTATGTGAAGACCACAAGGACCATGTAGTTCCTCAGTGTAGCAGAAGAATCGTCCATTTATTGAGAAGAGCACTCTCACAGAGGACTAACATTTTATCTCCAAAGGCTTGGAGCCGCTCATTCTGATGAGCCTCTATTCTCCAGTAAAAGTGATTTGAACAAGATATGTAGCACCTTACTTTGATCCAGAATAGATCAGAGAACAAATACAGATCAGATCCACTAAATAGTTTAAATATTTAGTAAAAACACAATCTGCCACCATTAAACAGACAAATGTCATGTATGGTCAGTGTATATAAACCAAATCCAAGTAGACTTCCAGCATTATACTTTGCTGCAACTAAACTCAAAACAAATGTGAATTTTGTTTTGATTAACTACTAATTAACTATTCAAAAAGTACCCATTTAGAAAAATATGACATTGTACCATCTATCATCATAATAATGTTAGCGAGTGTGTTTTGCATACGTGTAAACTGGCCCCACCTCTGTCTTAGCAGCAGCAGGTTTCTTGGTCGCCTTGACTGTGATCCCACGTTTGGGGGTTTTGTCTCCTACATCTTCATCAGAGTGTTCAGTCCTTGTGTCTGACTGGTCAGAGCTGTGTTGGGATGACGCATCATCTGCAAGGGATGCGGCTGCCAGGGAACGGGCTGCAGAGTTTGTGGGAAAAAAAGGTGGTCAGTCAGTGTAAAAGTAGCTTGCGGCTCAGGGGCCAGGAACTTGCACCACCAAGTGTTTACTAAACCTTTGTAAATACTAGTCCAGCATATGCTTGCTAGCTGCCGGCAGAAAGAAACACAAAGCGAATTATGGCTCATTTTGAGAGGGTGATGGTACTGCTATAGAAGGGAGGAACCCGACAGGTTCTGAGAGTCAGAATCCACCACAATGACAGAGATATTCATTCCCGGTGCCATTTCCGACGTGACCAGCAATTGAGCAACGCTCACAGCTGAACAGGACTCAATTCAATTTTGTTTATATAGCACCAAATCATAACATACATTATCTCAAGGCACTGTGCATAGACAACATCATGGAGAGCAGAGGAACCCAACAGTTCACACAATGAGCAAACACTAGGCATCAGTGGAGAGAGAAAAACACGGGGACAGAGGAGAGGTGGGGGACAGAAAGGGGGGAGAGAAAGGACAAGAGGCAGATGAGGTAGAGATAGAAGAAAGAGACCTGCCTCCGTCTCTTCAAGTTTGTATATTATTGAGACATTTTGCTATGGGGTCCATGAAGTGTGTGGTGTGGAACACCATACAATTACACAAAAGCACAGTGTGCTGAGCAGTACGTCAGGTGGCACAGGCTTCATGTTGGTGCAACCCTACCCAGATGACAGATGTACAGCAGTGGAAATGACTGCCGCTGAGTTGTCAGACCCTGAAGACCGTGAAAGATTCATGTCACTGAATAATATGTGACAGCGTTCAGAATATAAAGCTATTTCACACCTATTTTAACTTCAGATGATTTAACTAAAAGACAACAAGCATCTGCACATATTGTACTTTGTACATATTTGCAGACCAGTGCATGCAATATTGTACTTACAGCCTCTTACATAGCCCATGGCCAGATTTTTGAAATAAATAAATAAAAAAAAATTGTCAGGTTAAAATGCATTTTGGATGGAAGAATAAGGGGCAACAATTTCACTGGCAGTCCCTTATCTAAAGGTTCATAATTAATATTAGTTACTTCTGACCATGGTTAGCTTTCAGGGGTTGTCAGATGAGTCTGATGTGTAACCTCTTTGTTAGTCTGTTAACTGTAAAAGCATGTTGACACTTTTTTACATATGTTTGAGTCTGCGTGCCTCATCAAGTTGTACAGCTTGGTTGCTCCATTTGCAGAGAAAGACTTTTATAATCTTGTTTTGTTTCCAGTGAAAGGGATTAGTGATCACATTAAATAAAAAGACTGAACTTTACATCCAATATATTCCTCGCAAGCTGTGCATAAATCAGTCCATTCATTGCTAAGGAGAAGATAAAAGCCTTGAATCAAGAGTAAGAAAACCTTTACTGGCGACCTGTCCAGGGTGCAACCCGCCTTTCACACTGTGTCGGCTGGGATTGGCACCAGTGCCCCAGCGTCCTCATGTGGAGGATAAAGCAGTAGAAGATGAGTGAGTCAACTATGTAATCTCCAAGACATTTATCTGAACTCATATGTTCATCGTCTGAACAGCCTTTTATTTGTAAATCTAAAATGTGCCACTTCTCCAGCTTCATTCATTGTTTCACTGTCTCTGTATTCAGTTCACAGCATGTCAGGCCCACACAGCAAAGCCGGCAGTGTAGTGAGACACAAAGAGTCCTCCTTCCAAGCCTCTACTCCCACTAGAATCACATGCTTTGTCCTCCCCCCCTCCCATCCTGCAGTGCTTTCAGTGACAAAATTTAATTTCGCTCAACCAGCCCAAGTCCTGCTAGTTACATAAAGTAAGTCATCTGGGCAACACTCTATAGACTCCAATCAACAAACGAGAAACAGTAACTGACTAATGTGTGTAATAATGCCGACGTGTTTAAGCCGTGTGGGCTGTGCACACAGCGTGGCCTTACTCTGCCGTGCAGCAGTGCTCTTAGCCCGAGGCAGCGTGCTGGCCCCGGAGCTCATCTCATCCGTTGGCTCCCGTCTCATGCGGGCATCTGAAGTGTGCAGGGCCAGCTCATCTTCAGCATTGATGAGAGTCAGGTCCTGCATGCTGAAACTCCGCAGCTTGTCTGACAGCACACCCTGGCCCTGGGTATCACAGAAACACCAAACATTAACAAGTTACGTTTGTTGAATAAGAAAAGTTAGTTTACTACAATTTTTTATTGTCATTTCCTGATTTTCATGTCTCATGTCATGTCTTCTTGCAGTAAGAGTTTAATTTAAGTTTTATATCAAGCAGCAGTGCCAGACAAACAATTTCCAGCTTCTCAAATATGAGAATGTACCGCTCATGTCTGTTTCACTGTTACTGAATCCATCCAGGTTTTAGATTACTAATTGGAAACAAGTTGCAACTGCACATTATTTGGCTTCCACTCCTGTGATTTCATGCAGTTCTCTCATTTACAGTACCGTGTGGTCTTCTATATTAACAAACCGTCAGAGATTACCTGTAAGTAATGCTCAAGCATGTCTTGAATAAACCTGGTGTAATAGACGTTTTTCCAATAACATTCATTAAAAACATTAATAACGTCAGGATTAAGAGAGCGAGGGTCGTGCTATTGTTCAAGTGTAAGGGTAGGTCACACTAAAAACCTTTTGTTTTCCTCTGGACATTTTTAAAATTTTCAAACTGAATACAAGTTTCCCGTATATTTCCTGGATGTGTTCTAATGAAGAAATTTGGTAATATTTATATTGTAAGGTCATCATAGTGTTTCTAAAACAACAAACCTGAAAGACTTTTGCACAGTGCGGTGGATGGATGCTTTAAATCATATGTTAGGGATAATCTGATTCATGTCCAGTTGCACTGGGATCTTCTCATTTGAACCATGTAAAATACAACACAGGTCAAGACAAGCACATTCAGAATGGAATATAAAATTGGTAAGTCACATCAAGTTTTTCCTTTTTCCGTTATTGGAGTGCATTTTAAGTCACATCATTTGACCTCTTCACTTCCAACTATTCCCACTGATCACTGGTGAACAAGAAAACAAAACAAGTGCATTTGACTGTATCTTGATTGGATTCAGACTAGGGCTGTAGGATAAATCATGATGAAAACCCAGGTGGTAGTGACGAGAATCACACAACCACCCGACTTGGAGCATTCGGCTTGCTGCTTGCGATCACAGGCTTTCAGCAGTGCTGTCGCTAAATACACCAGAGAATCTAAGCAAAAATAAACAAAAAAAAACGATTTACAGTTTTACCAGAATCATGCAGCCCTAATCCAGACAGTCTAGGAAGATCTGATCTTACATTAGTGAGTAGTTAGATGCCATCTAACATGCCCAGAACACACAGCTTACCTTGGTGGCTGCAGTAACAGCAGCATTAGCAGCCAGGTTAAGACCCCTCTTTCCAAACTTCATCATGGTCTCATAACTTCTGTCTTTGGCCTGTGTTATATACTCATCGATCTCCTACAGCACAGAGGGACAGAGATTGAAAGACAACAGTGTCAGCAATCAAGACAATGTGAAAATGATGGAATGAGGAAACATCTACCTGTAAATACTTCATTGTGAATAACATTTTACATTTGTGGAAAGTAACTCGATGACAAGGTCACATTCCCACCTTTTCTTTGTTAGACAGGGTTGGATGGACAAACTTGCGATAGAGGACACTGGAGCCTTTGGTGTATGGGGACAGGAGCCAGATCACAAAGGCGATTTTCAGCTCAAAGTAAAATGGAAACCTGAGCATTGAAACAGACTTATAAAAATCAGCAATGAGGAGAAGAAAACAAAAGTTCTGAAGAAGTAACGAGAGAAGAGAAAACGTTTCAAAAGTGTGTGCAATACATTTTGTGACCCTTGACGGGGAACTTGATACGTAAACTGGAGACAATAGTGCTTAAAAATATCAACAACACAGAAATACATCTATGGGTGTTATATACGCCATTTATTTATTAATGACTAGTAGGGTATGAGGGTAACACTTATCAGCAGCTCCTGACTCACCATGATAAGAGCAGATCTGTGGCCGTCTCTGCTGTGGTGAACAACGCAAATACTATCCAGTACATCATCCACTTCACCTGGAGACACGCACACAGAAATACGCGAGTGAGAACATCACAAAAATAGCACATGAAAACTTGCAGCATCCAGGGAGCACGTGCTGAGACACGTGGAGATAGCACACGCTACATACACAGATATGAACTCAGACATGCAAATGCAGAAATGCAGCATATGTGTCAGTCCTTTTAACTCACATCAGTGAGCATGCTTAATCCCCGGAGACAAAGGAAATGTGGGGCATCATCTAAATGTGCAGTAAGATGGGCACTTAGGGGCAAATTAGCTTGAGCACTAATGGAAAATGCACAACTATCAAACATAGATTTAAAATACTACAGAGAAAAACACTAAATAGCTGTGTCTGTTCAAAGGACTTCAGAGGCTACAGTCATGTGGCCTAAACAGTCATGTGGTATAAACACACATGCTTAATGATTTGACTCATCAGAGATGAGTTAAACATGAGGAAAGAAGAATAAAAACATCAGCTCTGAAAATGGCTCCTCTGCACTCTTACCCCTTCCCTCATTCGCTCGTTCTGAGGCCGTCTGCTTAAGCAGCAGCTGAGAGGGGGTTGCCATGGTAACCTGCCAGGACAAGACTGTTCTCCAACTAAAATCTAGGCGGAGGGCCAGAGTGCTGCTATGTTGTCCCTCCTACTCCTGGACCCCCTTTCTCCCATCCCTTGGAGTGATGAGGTAAACAGGAGGACACAATTTAGTCAACAGACTCTCAGCCAGAGACAGAATGAGAATCTACGGTTTTAATAGTGGTGTCCACTGACAACACTAGTCAGACCATCCTGAACTCATTATCACAAAAAACCTCTTGCCGTTTAAGAGCTTTTGCTACAAAACTCAGACATATTGACTGTGTAGAGTTATAAAGAGACAAAAACAATAGGGATTTATGGTTACAACTTGACTGTGACAATATGTGCGGGTTCACTGGAAATGGAAGTCATTTTGTTATTTGGGGACAGCTTCATGTTTCAGGTGTTGGTTTTTGGCCAAGCACCCAAGACATCACTTCCTTCTAACCTCATTCTCCCATAAACACAGCAATGCTGTGAGTCAACAAGTTCAGACAAACAAAACCTTTTTGAAATGTTTAGAGTCCTGAAAAGTTCCCCTTTTTCAGTGTATCTCAAACTTTTTCAGACCAAGGACCACTTAACCCATAAAAAACACTCACAAAACAGCCCCAAAACAATGTGCCAACTTAACCAGTTCACATTAACAATCTCTTAAATGAACTAGTTGATTTGATATTGAAAACAACACATAGGTCGCAGACAGTTTGAGAAACACTGAAATTAAAACATTGACATTTTAAATTTGAAAACATGATATGTTACTTGCTTGTCACTTGTGGGGACCACACTTTGAGAAAGGCTGACCTATTTACTAAGAATACTTTACAAACATTTGCACCAGATGACTAAGTTCATTTTCAGTATTCACATCACAACATGACCATTACAGAATCATCAGAAAAAAGATCTCAAAGAGTTGAAATAACACCCACACACTACCGTGACAGTATAGACTAAAATAATTGGGACTGACAGATACAGTCATGATGGTTGGTGTGTCCAAATCAAGTGCTGAGCAATGCAATCTTGTCAGGGAGACATACATCATACACGACATACTTGGTCTAATCAGACTATGCTCTGTAACATCTTAGACATATGATGTAATATCCGATTAGTTACTTATGTAAATATGAAAACTGTGTGAAATGTGAAAAGTTTCATTAAATTGTATCGATGGGATTTCCTCTCACAATGTGCATTTCTAAACATTTGAGTAAAATCAGATGACAGCAGCCCAGGGACAAAGACAGTCAAATAGAAGAGGATAATCTGGTATTGTATAAAGAGCCGATACTCACATATTCCTTAACATTCTTCGTTTTGACAGCTTTGTATGAGGAGTACGCTGGGTAGAGTGTCCCAAAGGCAAGGCTGGAAAAAGCAGAGAAAGCTGGGTCAAAAGAGAGGGATTCATGTAGCGAACAAGCCTCTGGGTGTTGACACCAACAAAAGCAGGTTACCTATGTTTGATTGGAGCTTATATGACTCTGTGTTCATAGATTACTTTCTAATCAAACAAGTTACAGGGACAAGTTATGGTCAAAGTATTTCCCGTGGAATACTTTGACCATAACTTGTCCTTAGCTGAGAAGAAATGGAGAACCTCTGCATCTTTACAGATGCTTTACATTCTATTTTCTATTCTATTCTTTACAGAGAGGTACACTTCGAGGACGACACAATATCCTGCTGAAAACCCAGCAGTTACAACATAAGACAGAATTTAGTTGTCATGTCACTTTCATGATATTGTCTAAACAAGTCTTTATACTGTTGATCTGTGACGTATAGGTCTTTCAGGCAAAAATCTTCTAGTTCTGTATCAGCCACAGTGGACCAAAGCAAGTGGAAGACCATTGTCCTATTGTGTGCATATTATCCTTAGCATTCCACTTGCCTCTATACAGCCACTTATGAAGCAAAAAATGGTGCACATTGATGCAAGTGGTCACAGGGAAACAAGCATTGATGTCAGAGAGAGAGGGGGGGGTTTTGAAATCGTGGATGGTCCAGCAGATTTTACTGTGGAAGCATTTCTGTTTCCTCATATCAAGACAGTACAAGGAGAAAAGTTAACAAACAAAAAAGTTTGCAGACTTTAGTGACCTTACTCGCTGGGGAATCAAGAGATCACTAGATCTGTAATTAAATAGCCAAAGGACTAAAGCCATTTTGTGCCGTGGAATATGACTATGACATGCCCATATTTCACTGAAGTTAAACACTATTATCCAACGCTAGAAAAAGTTCAAGTCACACAACGCCTTAAGCAATCATGGCACATTTCACTCACCACAGATGGTGAGATATTACTACCGCAGTACTGCAATAAATATTCTACTGTTGACTTGCTAAAGCGCTTTAATGTATCATGAGACTCCACTGTCCCTGCAACCCTACTACAGCTATGATAAGGATGATGGCAGCTGACTGCTTTAGTCGAGTCATCCACACTGCGATCAGGATGTGGTGTGTTCAGGTGAAAGCTGAGGCCTACACTGCAAGAATAGCTTGTTTTAATAAAGCAATATAGAGTATTTAATTTACAACAAAACATATACAAGTCATTGACATTCATCTGGCCAGATCCTGAGAATGGACCCACACATGAGTGGATGGATGCACACACAGCTGCCATCACGTTTTAATGCCTCACGTTAGCAGATGTTGCCGCCCGAAGATGCTCAGTCACCACAGCTGCAGCCACGTTCAGACTGGCTTCTAAAGCCACTGCTGGCAGTTTGGAGACCGGCAAAGTATCGTTTTAACATAATGCCATTTTAACATTTAATGGCTATACCGTATATGCATTCCAATTTCTGTCATTACATTTCCCCCAAGTCCCAAACTATTCAGATATCCACAACTGAATTCATCCAAAGGCATTTGTTGATGTCCAAAGTGGATTTGAGATGTCCGAAATTATATCAGGACAGTCCATAATTCCACCTTTAGATATCCACAGTTTGACTCAGACTAGTCATAATTCCAGTTCAAGATACATGTACCGTCTTTTACAGGTATGTTAAATTCAGTTATATCAATTTAAAACAAGGATATAGATACATTGGCGTGGAATTGTAACTCGTCAAAATTGGGCATTAAAAGCTAAAACGGCTCGCCATCGCAATGTGTCTAGGTAACGGCTCATCTCACGACCAACGCTTCCAGTCAGGTGGTTGCTGAGACTAGACCAGTAGCCAACATATGTTAGCTACCAGCAGCTAGCAAGCGAATCACTGTGGTCTATACAGTCACAATAAGCAACTGCTAAGACAGTCCGTGTGGGTCACCGCCAGACTGGGTGACAAACACCTGACACTCACAGCATCGTTAAATGCTCCTTAAATAATATGAGTGACAACATGGGGGAAAGAAAACTGAGGCAAACCTAGCTAGCTGGCGCGGTGCAGCGTTCAGCATCAGACAGCTGATGAATGGAGAGCTAACGTTCAAACACGACAACAGACGCAGCAGCCCAGCCCGTACTCACACAACTATCCTCGAAATAATCCACGATACCATCTTTAGGGACCGCCGACCGCGCACCTTCCGCTTCTAGAATTGGAATTTGTTAGCTAGCAGGCAAGGTGCCCCCCATTCCCCTCCTCCAGGACGCAGTTTGTGCTGAGGTGAACCAGGTGGCTGGCCGATGCTGGCTGGCTGTCTGCCGCTCCGCTCCGCTGTCAGGTGGACCAGCAGCCGACGATGTGGCGCCTCCACCGCTGCTGCTGCTGCTGCTGCAGTGAGTGAGTGTAGCTGCTGCTGGAGAGACTGGTCCTTAAAGGGCCAGCGCTTCGCTCCCCCTGTTTAAATCAGTTGGGAATGCTGTGTCAGCATTTCAACAATTCATACACGGAGACTTTGAACATTGCTCAAGACAGTCTCGCGACCATACTGATTAATTTCTGTTTAATTTATACGTTTGTTATACGTTTTGTTTTTTTTAAATAATGAACTTTGTGAACCGAGATGGCATATCAAAGCAAGGAATGAAGAACGAACGCGCTTCAAAGTACCCCGTCTGTAAAGTTGTAAAAATTGTAAATACATACATTGTATACGTTTATTTATGTCACTTTGAACCAGACTTACAGTAATATTTGCATACTTTGAAAATACAAATATAAACCAACATCAAAATGATACCAAACTTAGTACATCTAAATGTTTAAATCCAAATGTTAACTGTTAAATCTACTCCAGGTCGACTCCAGAACCAGTCCTGAATGCGACCTCAAATCTGACCACACAAACCACATTCGAAGGAAGTTTGAGCGTCTGAATGCACAGACTGCATCCATGCATGCATGAATGCTCAGCTGATGTCCTCTACACCTCTCTACACTAAGGTCATTTAAATGTGATCAGGTCATACTTAAAGCTGTCCGCATGTGCTCGGATCTCTCAGCAAAGATGTGAATACCCCGTCCAAACAACATGTCCTTTAAAGAGAGAGATGTGGACAGAGAGGACAGAATAATGAATAGTATAGTAATAATAATAATGGAATCTAGAAATATCAATATTTAGCTGTCAAATTAATTTAGACTACTCATGCCAAATGCCTTTTACCTAATTATTTAACATTTAGTTATATTTAGTGATTGCTGGGTAAATTTTTCAGATGGATTTGCTCTTACTTTATTGTATACTGAATGTATTTATTGCACCTTGTTCTGACATCACCTCATTGGAAAATTAACAAATTGATTGACAGTGGAACTAACACTTTGTTGAAGACCTAACTCTGAAAAGAAATTTAAAGACTTTGGTTCATGTCTAATAGATGTCCTTGTAGCATTTCAAAGTAAAAATACACATTAAGCATACAGTAATTTTTGTAAATTTTATTGTGAAAAATCAAACAGACTGCTAAGATCAATATGTATTGATACAACGTTAATGGACAGTAGTTCTGTACAGCTGCAATTGGGATCTGTGAACATTGTTGGAAATCACCTAATTGAGTCCATGGGAGACAAGTGACCAAACCCATGACTTAGAAAAATGTCCCTCTCTGAAGTCCTTCTGATCATTACCTTGTTGTGTATAAAAAGAAAAGACTTCTTATTCTAAAACTGAAATAAGTAAACTAAAAATACAAAACTTTGGTCTGCTTCTCTTTACTGGCTGCTTCCCAAATTCATGTCAGCTACAGAGAGCAGAAGCAATCAGCTGTTTAAAAACTCCAACGACAAAAAAAGAAGTTCTACAAAAACAGGTTAACCTCGCTCCTACTGAAGTAAAATAATATTGACGTCATCATAATAAGAAAGTTAGCCCAGTACTCACATTTTGTCAGTCACTTATATGATAGCTGAAGGCACATCAGCTTTCAACTCCTTTACTCCCATCATACATGTACAATAAGAACAACTGAACAAACACACTGACCTTAAATACAGAGTTAATCTGAGAAAAAAAAAAGAAGAGAAAAACTAGGCAAGTTTGAGCGTACTGTGTAACAGCGATAAAGGCCTTCCTTCATCACAGCACTGACTAACCCCCCCTGCTCTATTCCCTCCCAAGATCAAATGTTCTTCCCCAAAAACAAATCTTTACTCTCCTTAACAAACCCTCTCTCCATCTCTGTACGCTGCAGCTTGTGTATGCAGGTTTGTAATACCGTGTGTGTGTGTGTGTGTGTGTGTGTGTACGTAGTGGTGTGGTCTTCAGAGGCAGGTTGTCTTGGGTTAAGTGGAAGAACTAAGGGCGTGCTAGTTTAGGTTCATTAGCCTTCAGCGTCCCAATAGCGTCCTTAACTGCGTGATAGATTATATTCTTCACCTGAGGAAAAACAACAGGAGGACTTTGTTAAATAAATGACACATGAGAAAACAGTCTTCTCTCTTAAAACAATACCTCACAATGCCTGCTAGCTATTATTACATAAATATTTTAATATGGATATAAGCAAAATTCTTGAGGACAATTAATAAATACATCGTATACATCGCACTTATGACTAGCACTTCATAGTTTGGTTTACTTGAAGCTCTTACTTACTTCTAGCTCTTATTTGTACCCAAATGTTTAAATGCACTTATTGTAAGTCGCTTTGGCTAAAAGCGTCTGCTAAATGACATGAAATGTAATAAATAAACATAATGCATTTCATGTTTCTGAAGAGCATGAGAAAAACCCTCAGACCATCCTCAGTTTTAATGAGAATATTTTCAAATAATGCTTCTCAGTGAGTTATGGTGTGCAATACACTTACACACAGGCATATAATTTGCTTCACATTCCCAAAATACAAATACATAATTGATATAAATGGGTTTAAAATATATGAGAGAGAAGCCCACACACCTGGAGCTTGTCTTCGTGGTTTGTGTGAGTGGTGGACAGATGCCTGAACTCCTGGGTCAGTCTAAAACAGTGCCTCACATGCTCAGGAGATACAAAGTCCTCAGCCACCTTGATACAACTGTACAAGTTGTGCACCTGGAAGGGCAAGCACAGAGAATGAACAAACCAGTTAATGAGGAGATAACAGGGACACAAATGTTAAATCAGGGGCCATTGATAAACCAGAGAAAGCATGCTGAGTGCAAATCTCCACCAAAGCGCCTCACTTTCCAACAGTGTCAATATTTTAATGTTAAAGTTTTTTGTTTATCCTGAATTTGCATCCAAGTCCAAATTAGCACCAACATAATAATTTCTTCTTCAGCCATAACCTACATCCCCAGAAATGTTTATTAAAGCATGGCCTTTATTTTTTGAGATATGTTGCTCAAAGACAGACAGAAAAATGCAACCAAAAACAGAAGCTTTTCCATCAGTGGATGATATTGTGGGATATGTATATCCAGTTTGTTTATTCAAACCTGGTGCGGTGCTCCAGCCGGGATGAATACAGCATCTCCCAAGAACTGTACAATGGCCCAGCCCTGGACTCCATATTCTTCATAGAGCCTACGGCGGAGCACTTGTTCCAGGTACCAGCTCTGGTCATGAATGGGGTCGTGGTCTGGAGGGTTTTCTTGACCCTGTTCCTCTCCCACCTGACACACAGATATAGATGAACATTGCTTAATGCAGCCGATGAATGTGAATCACACAGTTAATGTTTGTTTTTTGTTGGAAGTCAGATGATGGCATCTCTGATTTCTGCCACATAACATATGTATTGACATCATTCACAGATAGTGTACTAATCATACCCATCATCAGTCTCACTCTCTTTTTAAAGAACTTCTTCACACAGCCATCAGAGATTTGATAATACTTCAATAAGTCATCTACCAACTGCTAACCTTGCGGAGCAGCTCTCTGATCTTTTCAGCATCCTTGGCAGCATAGATGTGCCACAGTGCACCGGGTTTCTCCTTTGCCTCGTATACCCGCCGCTTTGTCATTTCATCCACATCGCCCTCTTCAATGGTGGTCATGACCTCTGGAGTATCAAAGATAAGCAGCAATGCACACATATAGGGGACCAAATGGTCATAAGCAGTCTCTCTTCAATGACAGCAGTTTAAAGTTGACTTTCTTCTTATAGTGGCCTCTAAAATAAAAATTTGGGCAGTAACAGTAAATTAAATATAACTGTGTCTTTATACAATTTCAATTCAGTGGCTGACTAAACAACAACTACAACAAGCTTCTCTTCTAGGGCAGTGACCTGGACAATTTGATAATTTTAATGTACATCCATCATACTGTTGGCTGTAGTTCTCAACTGGTGACTCATGATTCTGTGATCCACTAGAAGTGGACAGCAGGTTTGAGTGCCACAGCAATTTAATTCAATTCAAAGTCAAGTATTTTCATCTCGGAATTTAAAATAACATGGCGAGCATGTGTAAACACACTTAGTGTAGTCAAGTGGACATTAACCTGCAAGGAAAGAAAGCTGGTGGTGGTAGCAATGCTAATGTTAGCCACAGACAGATGCTGAGATCCTCAATGCATTGTGCTCGACAGTTTGAGTGACCAGTCAACTGGCCTAAGTTAAATTTTTAATTTCATCAACCAGGAAATAAATCATTGGAATGTGACTTGTTTTTCTAGAATGAATCCTGTAGCTGGACCAGTTGAGAACCACTAGGGCCAGAAGAGGACAAGTTACAACTACACCATCACATTTACTAACACAATGTTTGAAGGCCTATGGTTGATCATACAGAGCAGCTAGGGTAACACTACTGATTAAAAGTACTATGTACACTTCATATAGAAAGACAGTACATGAAGGCAAACACATTTATTTATTCAGTGGACCCTTGTATTTCACCAGCTCAAACCAGTTTGTTCCCAGTGGTTCTCATCATTCACTAACATCATGTGCATATTAAGCCAAGTGACCAAAACATGCTAGGAGGTGAAAAGTGTCTCTGTGTATACACTACCAGTCAAAAGTTTGGACACACCTTTCAGTTCGTGTGTAATCCATAGTTTACTTTCTTAAAATTAAAACCTCCGTCAGTAAATGGTGCTGATAAAACAGCTGAATGTTACATGTATTTATAAACCTGATTTAATTTCATGAAATAATTGTTCTCACTTCAATTAATATTACCTTTAGTAATATTTGCTGCTTGTGATGTTTATAATGCCCCCAATTAATGCATATGAGAGACAAATAAGATTCAAAAGAAGAGAGGGATGTACTAATACGCTCATATATTCGGTGTCATGAGTGAGGGGAGGCCTTCGAGGAAATATGAATGTCAATTCTAGATGCCCTTCATCCAAGAATTTCTCCCACATTGTTAGGACCAGAGCACAGCTCACCCAATGCTACCAGGGACCAGATACTCACACTGCTGTTAAGTATGAGATCTAGTGTCAACTCCATGTCAATTCATAGAATTCACATGACTTACTGGACTTAACCCCCAGACCACTTTTTTTTTTACAACAGTGAAATGAATTAACAAGGGGAAAGTAAGCATCTCTGAAGAAAGACAATAAATTTAATAAGCAAAAAATGTGGCATTCACAACGAAACGTAGAATGGGACACAAAACATGCCACAGAAAAAAAACTAATGATGGGTCCCAGTGCTCTGGCCCATACTGCACATATAACATGAGGATATGGTGGAGGAGTACAGAGGGGGAGTTAGTCAAGAAGAAGGGCATGCTGCTGTATTGATACAACTGAAAATCTACACACCTTGGTGTCCAGAGAGATCTGCCTCTGTGAATGAGAAATTTTGCCACAATGTAAATAATTGAGACCCATTTGAGGGTGTTTTCATGGCCCTATCCAAGCCAATCAAACCAGGACCAATTCAAACAGTATAAACATGACAAAACAGTTCTGAAAATGTTCATTTTCAGATTATTTGAGAGAGGTAATTTAAAAGGCAAAGTGAGTTGTATTCAATCTTAGAAAGTGATTTCTATCTTCTTACCTTCTTTTAAATTATGCAGAATGTGAAGGGTTTAGTTTTTTTTAATAAGATGCATGTAGTGTTGTAGAAGACAACATTTGTTTTCACAAAACTGATGTTCTTTGTTGTTTTTTTGATCATGTATAATGGCTAAATGTAAGTATTACAAGTTATGTGTGTGTGTGTCTGTGTGTGACAGAGAAGAGAGGGAGAGATAGAGGAGTGGGGGGTGTTTAGGTTCTCTGACCTTGCTCATGGTTATCATTTCCTTCAGGAATGCCAACATAAACCATGACGTTGACAGCATCAGACACATCCAGATGAAGGTTAGTTGTTCCCACCTTCCTGTCTTCACTTGAGATTAGCCCTTATGAGTAGGGAGACAGTGAGAGAGAACATGAAGACAAATGTGTCATATATTGAAAAGGATAGAAATATTACTACAGTGACAGGGGTGATGGTAGCTCAGTGGATGCGCTATATGAAGGTGTGAGTGAATGGGTGAATGGCAAAACTGTAGTGTAAAGCAGCTTTGAGTGGTGATCAAGACTAGAAAAACGCTACATAAATACAAATCATTTTTTAAAAAAAGTAAATCCTCCTCACCATAGGCATTATACATCTTAGGACCAAGGTCAGGGCGCACAAAAAAGTTGGGGAGACGGGCAGCAAGGTTTAATCGACCGTCTCTTTTTGTGTACTCAGGCAAAGGGAGGTTGTCCATCAGATCGTCAAACCTGAGAAATTAAACAACTTACATAAGTAGGAGTTGAAAATGTGTTTTGTTCATTGTACATACAATTAATCTTGAAGCAATACCAAGATAAATGACTTTGTGTCTTACAAATACAACTGTGATACAACTGGTCCAGACAAATATAATAGTAATGTACAGATGACTGAGCTATTTCAACATGAGGTAGGTGTGCAAATGAAGGTATGAAAATGTGAGACAAATCATCAGGATGCCAGAAATTGTTCAACATCCATTAATAAACAGTAGTGATTCCAGGTGATTTGAATGATAAAATTAAAAAATTGTGACTCTTGTCCTGTGAGATATATTGAGGAACGCTACTGTAGTTACACAAATAATACACACAACTCTAAATAAGAAGTTTAACACACCTAAACAACACCCTCAAGGAATGAAAAACATATTTGAACAGATTTCTGGACTCCTCACCGTGTGGGCATCATGTCCCTGAAGTCTTCACATGGAGGCCAATCCTTTAACTTCAACACCATGGGCTGGCCATCAGCATCTTTCAGTCGCTCTGCATTCATTAAGAAAAACCACAACAATAAAACGCAGTAGCTACTATTTTGACTGATTGCATTACAATAACACAGAGGCAGGCATATAGCACCTAGTATTGATCCCCCATTCATTGAATTTTGAAGTGGTATGTTTTTAAAAATGATTTACAAATATAAATCTGAAAAGTGTATTCACCCCCTTTACTGTGAAACTCCTAAATAAAATGCAAAAATCAAATAAGAACTCACATAACTAGGAAATAGAGACCATGTAAGTACTGAACATTACTGAACAAAAGCATCATGAAGACCAAGGAGCTCATCAACCAGCTCAGGGATAAAGTTGTTTAAAGCAAGGATAGGTTATAAAAATATCCCACATTTTGAACATCTCACTGAGCTCTATTAAATCCATCATTCGAAAATGGAAGGAGTATGGCACAACAGCAAACCTACCAAGACATGGCCACCCACCTAAACTGAAAGGGCCAGGCAAGGTGAGCATTAATCAGAGAAACAATGGTAACTCTGGAGGAGCTGTAAAGATCCACAGCTGAGGTGAAGACACAGTCCATATGATAACCATTAGTCATGCACTCCATAAACCTGGCCTTTATGGAAGAGTGGCAAGAAGAAAGCCACTGTTAATTAATAAAAAAAGGAAATCAAATTTGCAGTTTGCCACAAGCCATGAGGGAGACAAAGCAAACATGTGGAAGAAGGTGCTCTAGTCAGATAAGACGAAAATTAATTTTTGGCCTCAACACAAAACGCTATTTGTGGAGGAAACCCAACACTGCACATCAGCCTGAGCACACCATCCCCAACTGTGAAACATGGTGGTGGCACTAGTCATCATGGTGTGGTGGGATTTTTCGAGGGGTGGGGCATAGTGCGCTTTCAAAAGGGAAACGAGGAGGGAAAAAAACTTTTGCAAACGTAAGCGGTAACGGAGACAATGATAGAGTGATTTTTTACCACAGAAGAAGAGGAGGCTGGCTTTACTTTGTAGTGTGCGAACATGTTTCACCGCAGCCTGCTGTTACCTCCCTACTCCCATTGACACAAACACTTCCACAGCCTTGCACACGCATCACAAACGTTTTCTCCCTCCACCATTGACTTTTTTCTCTTCAATCAAGTAGTGCCATATCAACATCTTCACTGTTGTAACACACACACAAACGCAACCAAATAAAACAGTTGTACTACATGACAGGACTGAGTGGCGGCCGCTTTCTCTCTCTCTCACACACACAGAGCTGCTCTCTCAGCTGTGTTTTCACTCCAACTTAAGTCTCAAATTAAATTCACTATGTTTCCTTGCTCTTTTTTCTCAAGGACACTGATATGTGTCATCACTCACAAAAACAAAAATGTTTTTTTTAAGTTAATTGCTCTTGGGGTACCCCTGGTGGTCACGGGGCCCTAAGCAGCCGCTTAGTTCGCTTACGCCTTGGGCCGGCTCTGGGTGGCAAAATGATGCTGTGGGGATGCTTTTCTTTGAAGCCAAATACAGAGCAACCTGTTTGAGTCTGCAAAAGATTTGAGACTGGGGTGGAGGTTTACCTTCCACAAGGAAAACAACCCTAAATGTATAACCAAAGCTACAATGGAATGGTTTTGATCAAAGCATATTAACATGTTAGAATAGCCCAGTCAAAGTCCAGACCTAAATCCAATTGAGAATCTGTGGTAAGACAAGAAGAGTTGTCAGTTGTCTCCATCCTCCTTCAAAATGATGCATTATTTTGTGTTGGTCTATTACAGAAAACCCCACTAAAATATATTACAACTTGTGGTTGTAACGTGACAAATTGTGGAAAAATTCTAGGGGGGTGAATACCTATGCAAGGCACTGTACAAAGCCAGTACCACAATTATATAAAATAGTAGGGTATTAGGAAATCTGTTGTGGGGTAAACGTTTATCTCAGTTCAAGTGGTCATTAGCTGTATGTATATTGCACATGTTGATACCGCAATAACGATAGATTTACAATATTGTGCAGCCCTATCAAATTGTTAATAAAATAGTTAGTGCACTCACTGTTAATGACCTGGAAGCCGTCCCAGAATTCTCGCACCTTCACATCAGAGATGATAGCACAGTTTCTACAGTTGACCAGATCTACATCCTGGTCTCCAAACTCCTTACTGAAAGCTTCTGGTCGCCATAAATCTTGCTTCAGACGTCTATGAATCCCTGACACCAAAACAGGCTGGAAACAAAGGAGCAGAGATTAGGCAGTGGACAGAATAATTACAGTTAAGTATCAACCCATGTTTCCCAACAGCCACCCATCTGATTCTCTCATACTTCATCCAAACTGTTCTTACTTGTCCCTGCTTCCAGCACTCTCTAAAGATCTTCCAGTTGTTACTGTTCCTGGGATCCTGCAGGCAGAGGAGTCGTCCATCACAGAGCCAGGAGTGTGATGTATGAGGTTCTAAAACACTAAGGCCCATTACTCCATCTTTACGGCCCCCCAACACAGAAAGCTCGCCACCTTCAGTGGCCCCAGTGCGACGGCCTTCTGCCTTCTTGGTCTCCACAACAGAGGCGATGATGTGATCCAGGAAGTTTGGGAGGCTGCTCTTCAGCTTATCATTCTAACAAACACAGCAGGAGTGTTAGTCAGCTGTGTACGTCCCCCCCACTATGTCTTCTTTAACATTTAACCACAATATTTAATGGCTGATTTTTCTGAGAGGACACTGCTTAATTGAGTTAAGTGGATTAATATAAGTTTATACATACGCCTGCAGAAGTGAAAACAGAGGGGAACGGTACCCCACTCTCTCCAGGGCCTTGTGGCAGTTTTCCAGGTCCGGAGTTGAGCAGATCCCGGAGACTCGAGCCTTCAGGTTTGGAGTGGGCCATACTGGAGCCCAACAACAGGCTATTAAATAGCTTAGGGCTTGATGCAGAAGGCTTCGACAGGGCACTAAGTGAGTCTAGGCCAAAAGGAGGCCGGCTGTCTCGACTCATCATAGAACGAAGTGAACCAGATTCTGGAAGAAAATAGTGATGTTACTTTGATGTAGATTTCAGATTCAGATTAATGTTTACAGCATTTTTTCTTCTTACCCTTGGTATCATCCTTGGCTTTCTGTGTAGCCAAGTCTGCCAACCAATGCAGAGCAGAGCTGTTACCCTCTCCAGATGAGCGTGATTCCTTGGCAGAGGACTGGGGGAGGTTAGAGGGGGAGGATGTACCACTGGTGGAGTTATTTGTACTACCAACACTTTCCCCACCTCCACTGTCTGATGGTGTGACTGTTTGTGCAGTTTCTGTTTTAATCACTGAGGCTTCTCCCTCTGATTTCGGGGTGGTGCCAATACTAAGAGGTACAGTTGCAAGGCCGCCGCCAACGCTTGTTGTAGACTGCAGAGACAAGCACAACCAAATGTTTCAATCTTTAGGTTTAAAATGTGAAAACTTGAGAAATACTGACTTAGAAAGAGGTGTAGTGGCACAACAGTACCTGTGAAATCCCATTGGGAGCAATAGGGCGCATGAGTGGCTTGGTTTGTCTACTAGCACAAGGACAATTGGCCTTGATACCCCACTTGCCTCTTGCTGAATGCACCATGTCCCCAATGTTGTAAAGAGCTAAAAAAAGAAAAGAAAAAGTGAAGGCAATTAAATCTAGTATTACAGCAGTTAATGTACTAACACAACATCACTTGATACACTGATATCTGGGATTTCTAGATGTATGATTTAATATGCAAGTTACCTGTCCCAGGTATTATCTGCGTAGGCATGAGATTCTGTGGCTCATGAGGTTGACCTTTAGCACATTTCAACCAAGAGAAAACTTCATCCTCCGAACCTTCATCAACATCTAAAGGAAAATCATACTGAGCTTTATTTTCAAGGAAGTAAACCTAAAAAGATAATATTTAGTATGAACTTTGTCGATATGTCTATCAGAAAAATACAAAAAATGTTAAGTTAATTTAACTAAATAATTATGTAATAAACTGAAAACTGTCTCTAAATGTATTGTATTAGCTCACCCTCCCTTGGCCTGTTCCTGCGGAGCCTATAGCAGTCCAGACAAACTCCAAAGCCACACTTTCTGCACACCCAGTGGATGTTGAACAGGGTGGTCTCACACACGTCACACATTTCTCTGACACCTCGCACAGCACGTTTCCAAGCCACTTTCTCTGTAGAAAAGGCCAAAGAGAAAAATAAACTTGATTACATACATGAAAAGAAAACATAGGCGAAGCCAGATTACGACTTTACTCACGGTGAGGTTCCACCATCATCATGGCCTCCTTCTCGGACATGACCAACTGGCAAAACTGGTCTCCCACATTGGCCAGAATGTACTTGGATGTATCAAGGTCAAGCCCCTCTTGGGCAGCTGGTACAGGTAGCCATAAACTCATAGCCATAGAATCACTCTGTTGAGGACTCAGAAAACCTTCCACGCGCAGTATACCTTTACGCGTGAATGCCAACCTGGTCACAGACAAAAAAACAAAGTTAAATCGCTGACAAATCTTGCTTTGTAATAATTGCATCCACACTAGTACATAATCAATACCTTCTGAAGTGGAAGAAACGGCAGGCTACATTTGGGTCATCGTCATCTTCGCTATCTTCATCTGTATTTCGACTTTTGCGATAACGCTCCAGTCGGCACTCCCGGCACTTGTGCAAGTGAGGGGCCACATTAATGCAGGAACCATCCTGGAGAAAAGACTCACCAGACTGCTTCAAACGTCGCACCTTGCTCTGGTCTTTTAAGACAGATTGGCCCACTGGAGGACACAATTTTATGTTAATTCCCTTGTTGTAAACATAATGGACACAGAAATTTAGTTTTTTAAGTCTTACCTTTGAACGGCTTGTTACGTGGGCGGCTCTTTGAAGCCCCTTGGACTTTAGTTTTCTGTAACATGGCCACATCCTTGGCAGGGTGTGGTGGTCCCCCAGGTACTTGGCCTTTCTCCAGACCGTCCTCATTCTCACTCAAGTCCGACAAGTCACTGTTGCTGCTAGAGTCAGAGTCATGTTTTGATGCTTGGCTTCTTTCCTCTAGGGTAAACTTCTGAGACTGGCTCTGGACAAAGGACATGGGGTCTGCATCCATTCCACCAGGACCAGTGCTTCCCAGCATGTGGCAGCCTGAGGTGGATGTAGGCATCTCCCCAACCTCTTGCTCCTCCTTTGTCACAGCTTCTTCACTCTGTGACTTTTGGGATGGGGCCGTTGCTGTAGAGAAGGAAGAGCTGGGTGAAGCAGCTGCTGAGAGTGCTGGGAAAGGGGAAGACAGAATTCCCTTAGGTGGCTCCACCATGGTGAAGAGGTTTGACTTGCTGTCTGAGGCAGAACCCAGGGACTGTCCCTCAGTCCCACTCAGTCCAGCAAAGGGTATGTGGGACATTTTGTCCCCATAAGCCAGAAATGGATTAGTGGGTTCTTTAGAGGCTTGCAGAAAAAGGTTCTGGTGGCTATCTGGAGTGGGAAAACTGGTTTGCAGGCCTAAGCCACCTGAAGAAGTTCCATTATTACTGCTTATTGTAGAAGCACTTTGAGCTAGATTAGAGGTTCTCCCTCCTGCAGAGCCAACAATACCTTGGAAGGCTAAGGACGATTTGTTGATTATTCCATTTCCTGTTGGATGGGTCTCAGGCACTTTGGACTGGTCAAGCTTTTTCAGCCCTTCAGTAGAGGCTGCAGACTTAAAAAGGCTTGGTGGCTCTTTATTCAGGCCCTCAGACACAGAAGTGAAGTAGTTGGTGTCCTTAGATTGTGTCTGACCAGCAGTTAGGCTTGGGCTAGAACCAGAATTCTGGGACATACACTGGAAAAACAAGTTCTTGTCTTGTTGAGATTGACTCTCGTGTTTTGCTCCACCAAAACCAAAGCCAAAAGGTCTGGGGGTGTCCTGGGAGGTTGTGGTAGTGGTAGGACCGCCATTGGTTTGAGAGGTGACGTCTCCAAATACAGGACCAACTGGTAAAGCCTGGGGCAAACGAAAACCCAAGGCAGTTTTAGAGCCCTAAGAAAAAAATAAGTAAAAGGTAAGGATAAATACATATAAGAATATGATGATTAAATCAAACACAGACAGAAGTATTTTCACAATACTGACTGTCTTACCTCTGTCTGGCTTCCCCAGGCAGGTGCTTTAGGACTAAAACCCACAGAGGCAGAAAGTGCCACACTAGGGCCACTGTCCTGTGACCAAGAAATAGTGACGGGGCCTGGTGAAACAAGAGCAGCTGTTTTGGAAAAGGATGACTGAGAGGCCTCCTCTCGGTCTGGCTGGGGGGATGGGGAGGCCTTGGGGGCATGAGCTCCAGGGACCAGGCTTGGCATCTGGCCTAAAGAGGGAAAAGATGTGGTGGAGAAGGGAGAGGGGGCTGGTTTGAGGGGAGGTGGATTGGGGGTATGAGCAACATTGGTGGTGGAGTCTGCTGCACCTTGTGTGGAAAGGGGGCGACCATTTTCTTTGACGTGAGCTGGATAACGAGGAGTAGCAGCATTTGCTTGGTCCATTTGGAGTGAGGAATTGGCATTGGGGGATGGCACAGTGCCTTGAGGAAAGGTTCCCTCTGAAGAGCCTCCATTTTTGGTTGTGCTGCTGACTCTTTCACCAGAGTCTCCAGCCCAAATACCCATCCCCTCCAATGGGGTTTTGTTGGAGTCGACACAGTTCTGTGTGTTAGCTCCTGCATCTCCTGCTCCTTTAAAACGTTTCAAGTTCAAGTCATCCTCACCTTCAGAGGCAGTCCTACGCCTGCGTCCAGTATCACCCTTTATTGTGTCACTATCCTTCCTTCGCCGCCCACTCTTACCAAGCTAAAATACACATATATTTTTTAATTAGGGTGAAAATACTTCTTCAATAAAATGTATTTGCGTTTTTTATTATAACCTCACCTCCTCCTGTGCCAGCATGACATGTATCACACGTGGATCTACAATCTGATTCTCTTCTCCCTACAACAAAGACGTGATATTCAAGAGGCATCCTTTCACACCATGAGCAGAATGTGTTCTCTCAAAACTTGAGAGTAATTTACCTTATCCAAGCTTATCTCCATAATGTGTGAGATAGGGTCATGCTGTGAGACCAGTCCTGAGGCCCAACACTCCTCAAATTCTGGTTGGTACACAAGAACCCTGCGTCCTTGAATAGTGTATGAACCTACACAACAGTGGCAAAAAAAACAAAAAAAAAACAAGCATGATGTCGAATGAATGGTACACTGGATTGAATGTATTGCTCTTGTCTCAAGAGTAAAACTACAACAGCTAAGCAGCATTATGCCTGCACAGAATGACAGTTTTCACTGTCTGCATCAATGGCAAATGCTGGTTGCGTACTTTGTCAATGCTATGCTTTAAAAGATGTGCAGGCACTGTTAGGGTTTATGGCTTTACCTACATCTAGTGATAAATGTTTAAGTATTTGTAATGAAAACTAATTAATGTGTTGCTAGTTGGAGCCGGTACCTGAATCAAAATATTATATGGGAAAATTTGCAAGATACCCAAGAGAATGAACCACACAAAAAGATGAAGATGGAGTTTTACCCTTCCTGAAGATCTCTTGCAGTTCAAAGTCAGTACGCCAGCTGGATATGGCTGACAACAGAGTTGGCTGCTCCAGCACTAATGGGTGTCTGATGTCTTTATCCACCTGTACAGAGACAGAATGCACTATCCTGAGATTGTGCTACCAACACAGCAATACTTTGGAACAACAAAAGAGAATATTACATGAGAACGTAGAATTACAACTGAGTTCTCATTATTACTTTCCTTTGTCCTGTATAAAATGATTTGCCTAGTAAAAACATCCTAGAAGTATTTAATCTATAAGTCATAACAACCAGAATACACAAGATGCAGAACAGGAAAATGTTTCCAATTCTTACTGATAAAATACCCATTTATTTCCCCATTATAATTTTTCAGAACTCTCTTTTTAAATATTTTAAACTTATTTTACCAGTAAACTGTTTCTTAAAAGATGACTGACTAAAACTCAACAACATAATAAGCAATAAAAAAACTTATTAATGCAACACAGCATTGTAATATTATGTCATGTGCTTTTGCCTTTCCAGCAAAATATTTTATTTTAGAGTTTGTCAATAATATTAAACTGACAACATACTTAAGTTAATGACCCATTTATTTGAATCTGGTGTGATGAAGCAAGGAAACATGCAGGTTAGTGAGTTCCCAGGACCAGAGAAAGCCTGCTACAGATTTTGGGGGCCCTGGTTAAAGATGTAATTTGTTTCCTGTAAATCAACTGGTTGGAACATAAACTAATTGTATTAGTACTGTATAAGTACCATGAATCAAAATAACACACCTCAAACCTCTGGATAGTTTTGTTATCAGACAGGAACTCAAAAGTCTTGTTGCCAAAATACTCCACAGGAACCATCGACCCTAAACCCACTCTATCCACCAGGGAGCGGAAAACCTGAGAAAAGAAAAAACTTATTTGACTTTGAAGAGAAATACTTGACAGAGCTGAATAAAATATGTGAAATTAAAAACAAAATTGGTGATGTCAAAATTCAAATTCAATATGTAAATGAAAAGCTACATTATTGAATAAAACTCTGCCTTGGCAGCCGTGGTTCACTCGTCACCGAACAACAGCAGTTAGTCTGACATTGCTGGTTCCATCCAATGTACAAATAATGACTCACCAGAGCAGGCCAGGCAGTGGCAGGTGCTGCAGCTCCAGTTGCCCCATTGCCATCACTCCGATTGGCCCAAACAACAGAATCTTCTACCAACACAGCTTTCACTCCTTCATCATACACCTGCACCCAGGAACAGCGCTGCGAAGCATTCTCAAATTCCACAAATACCTGCAGTTGGGAAAAAAACAAAGAAAAAAGCAGAACATAAACATATGATGCTTTGTTGTCAAGGTCAAATCAGACAATATATTTAAATGACAGAACAATGAAATCACACTAGTAGCAAGTTACTATCATTAAAAAATCCTTATCCTTATTATACACTTAACTATAATCAAATATCAATTTGTGCATGTTGGTCGGCAGGGTGTGGGCTGTACCCACGCCAGCGACACACGTAACATGACATCCCGACACATACAAGAGACCTTATTGACCATATTACCATAAAATTGAACACTGGGGGCTGGTTATTTTGGTACTATTCCTAATTTAAAAACAAAAAAATACATACTGCACTGTCGGGTTAGACCAAACTGTTCTAGCCTAACTGCTGGTCGGACACCAACTGTTCCACTCCATAGTACCATGGCTCAAGAAACGAGTAAACTCACATAAGAAGGTCCTTAGGTAGGATTATAAGGAGGAGGGCCTATCAATCATTATCTTGACACTTGCCTGACAGCAAAAGTATGAGAATGGCGACAACCTTTAAAAAAAAACACATTCAAATAATGGTCACTAAGACAATCCATTGCTGCTGACTTTCAGAAAAAAAAAAAAGATATTTAACATCATCTGCAATAATAATTTCTTATACACCCATCCATTCAAATTTCATTGTGGAAAAAAAATGAATGGCTAAAAGCTTAAAATGTGGAAATCTCAGTCAATATTCACCCGTCAATCCAACACACGCCCGATTCAACTGTCGATTCACTAGATGTTTAAGTAGGAAGACAAATTCCAAGTACAAGAGCACCAGTCAGGCGGCAGGGGATAGTAACATTTATTATATATAAATTATATATATATAAGTTTTATGTTTATGTGTGCCTTAACAGACAGTAAATCACTGACATTACAAATTTGTGATATGACACAAAAGGTTATCACAATACAAAGTTTAAATCAGTCTAGATACAGATAACATTTTGGCAACCAAGTGCAATAATAGTTAGCAACTAAATTTTGATTATACACTTTATTTAATAGACAGAAAGAACATCTAACATTTTCAACTGTGTCTCTAACAAAGGGGACACAGTTGCAAAGCTGATGTAAAATGTTTTATAGCACTTGTGTGTTCAAACCTATACTATGTCTACACGATGCATAAATATTATATTCATATTTTAAAAACGGCTGTAAGAGGTGGTTAATAATGATAAAATCAATGTTATCAGTTATGCCAATTCTTTCTATTAATCATACATTATTTTATTTTTATTAATACTACTAAACACTATTTTCAGAATCAGAATTTGTAAGAGACTGGGAACCATCTTTTTCCACAAATGACATTTGGTACATGAAATTGCGCCGACACATTTTTTCAATCACTGTCATATTCACCAGTGGGGAAAGAAAAACTATAAGCTGATGACACGATTTAATTAAAAAAATCGTTTGATAAGATGATAATGCAATGGTATGCTTCTTTATGTACTAAACTATATGTAATTGATGAAATTCATCTTATAACCCGGGAGTGTCTCACAACACTCCCGAGTGTCTTGACCCATAGTTTGGGAACCACTGATTTAACCAATAAAATGTGTGGCTTAAATGTAGGTCACCCACGGCCCATCTTAAAAGCAAAAAGCAAATCTCACTGCACATGTGTCTATGCATATCTCAGGAATAAATGTTACTTTCTTTAATTTAAATAAATAAAAAACTTTGACCGTTGTCAGTTTTGTTTTAATGTCAATCCCTGGTTTACCATAAACGTCGGAGGCCTTTGATCAGACAAACGGACAGCCTTATGCTTAATTCACTACTGCCGTTGCTTTAAAGACAATATTGCTATGGTTTTTATGGCTCTAAAACATGTGAAGTTTGCAGTTTGTTGCTGTGGGGGGATAATTAATATTGTCAGAACTGAATGGCATTCGCTGAAAAGCTAAAAAGGAAGCGAACAAAGCAAAGGCCAGAAAATCCCCGGCCTCGAGTTTGGCTTCGCCTCGCTGGAAGCGACTTGTAAGCCAACGTTAACTGCTGACAAACGTATCGACAGTGACGAATAAAACATTGTTAAATAAGGCTAAAACAAATTTAATGACTGGCGCGCACTGTGTGTATCTATTGTGCGGCGGTTCGTTATAAAGTACGGCGTCAATTGTATGTAAACACTGACCGTCAGCCCTGCTGCGGGGGTTGTTGTTGTCGCCTCTGCTTCGCTAACCTCAGAAGCAGCTAGGCCGATGACGCTCACCGCCCGCACAGTACCCCGGAGCCAGTCCCGGGCCCAGGCAGCTTTCTCCGACTCGGTTCCATTCGCTGACCTTCCGTCGTCGAGGAGCAAAATCAGACGCTTCCCTATCAATTCGAGAGAGTCCCCCATGGTTTGCTCGCAAGCTAGTGAGCCACCATCAATGGTGTAACTTCTTCGTCCGGGATGGGAAGTGCAGAGCGGTTAAGGACGAGCAAAAACCTTCGGCAGCGACTTTGTAACCGACGTTAACGCTCGAGAGACTTCGCCTCGCCCGTTGTACCCGCGGGCACGCAGCGGCGAACCGAAAAATAGACCGGGAATAGGTGTTATTGTCCTCGGTGCTAGCCCAACTCTCCTGCTCTGTCCGCCATTGAACCCTGCAACAATCAAACGCACTCCTCGTCGACGAGCAGCACTGCGGAGACAGCGAAGAGCAAGTGTGTGTGTGTGTGTGTGTGGAAACAGTGACCTCTAGCGACGGGCCTGTACAGCGCTACGGCTTACACGGTGCGCTGTCGGAAGCTTTGTTTTTCCGCAGGATTTTCCGCAGTGTTAACACCTCACAGAGTGAACGGATGGATTTGTATTATTTTATAATAATATTAATAATAAATTATACAACAAAAAATATAAAGAATGATATTAAAACAAGAATCAACCGGTCTGCATTTGAAATGAGTAGGAAAGATCTGGGAACAAGCCCAACACAGTTTTTACATTATGTTTTCAAACGCTCCATCCTTGATTCGTTACAATTTAGGTTCAATTATTTTTAATTTTGAAGATAAAATAATTATACATGTTTTAGCTACATAAGTTATCCAGCACACTTGGAAGGGAATATTCTTGGAGGTGAGGGATATTCACTTGTTATACACAAGTTTACACACTGTACCTTTAAAGATGAGTCTTCTTCTCCCCACGTGGAGATAAAATAACTTATCCATTCTAAGAAATAAATAATGTATTTCAAAAAATAGATGAAACACCATGTTAGTATTCAAATTAAAAAAATATCTGAATAGGGGTTGTATTCATTTTCCATTTTGACACAAGACATAAGGGAATATTTTAGGCTAATAATTCATTCAAACCTGGATGATTTGCCTCGTTGCAAGTTCACAATCACACATACATGTACATATATTTATAATAAAAACAATACATTACAAAGAGACTTTGAACATGCTGGACAGACTCATCAGCTGGGTGGACCTGTGTTATTTATACAGTATTATATCGTCGTTGTTGTTTTTGAACACTAGGGGGTGCTGCATTGCCACAAACTTCCTTGCTCAGAAGAAAGCAGCTTGTATTTCTGTTTCTGCCAGAGTGAACGTTTAGCACTGTTCTTTGGGTACATATAAAGACACAAATGCATCATGTATGACAGGTAGCATGGTCTCAAACAAGTTTTGTATTTGTCCCAACATGCTAACACTTTCCAAGTGAAAAACTGAGATGTCCTCTATTTGAAAAAACGCCTCCATATTTATTCACAAGTTATACATCGGCACAGTATGTACAAAACCTTAACATTAAAATATCAAAAAGGATAATACAACAAATATTCATCTTTATTTTACTTGTATTTTGTTACAAAATAGGTCAGCATCTTCATACTGGCTCTATGCTTCAAGTCAGCTATTAGGGTTCTATTTTTTCTTGTGAAGGGTGATATTTATAAATTGGGTGTGAGGTTATTTTTTAAAGAGCTGCATGTGCCATAGGTAAACTAATGCCTGATAGTATGCAGTATATGCAAGGATCTTTGTGTGGAGACTTCTGTTCCTACCTGTGTGGATACATGTGCATGTGTGCATGTGAAATGTGTTAATTTGTGACATCGGTGTGCCTCTATCAGCGTAACCTTAAAAAACTTGTGTTGCTGGTTACAAACGGACCATGACTGATCTGATAAGTGTATTGTATATATACACATCTTTCTCAATCCAGCAATGATAATGTAAGAGTCCCACTATCCAATACTGGCAATATTTGTGTGGATTAGTGGTGTTTCCTACAGCTGTGTGGTACACATTCAGCCTGTTCCTCCAGCTCAGGACAGGGGACGCCAGCATTTGCTGGCCTCAGAAGGATGTACCTGGTGCGGTGGCGAGTGCCACCTCTGGAGCAAGGACCCAGACACAAACCCCAGGATGACCAGAGAGACACTTCACAGTCCAGTGGTGTCACTGTGTGGAAGGGAGAAAGACAGATGAAATAAATACCTTTAATTCAAATCATCTTGTGGTTTAATTTTTGGTCCTCCCAGGTAAAACTTTTGGCCAGCACTAATATGGAGTCTTGGTCTTACCTGAGAAGCGCTGCGGACTGATGGAGTTAGGCAGAATATGATTGGATATTGGGGTTTGACGGTCAGGCAGCCTCTTCTGTCGAGTGATCCTTATGCTGGCCATTGGTGGTAGCTCCTTTAAGCGTGGATAGTAGAAGGAGTTGGCTGGGTGGTTTGGCATCTGAGATGTGATCTGAACAAGTCAGCAAAAAAACAACAACAACAACAGATCAGCTTAGTTCAGTTGACACAAGTTTAAATAACACAACAGCTCACTTTAAAACAGTGTGTCCCAACAAAGGTAATATGATAAATGTGTTATAATAACACATACAATGACCATGATGTGTCACCACAGACTAAGGACACATGTTAAAGTGAAATACTGGCTTTTTTGATAACAATGGTGCAGCCAGTATATTCACAAAATTATCATTTGCAGGCTGCAAACTCAGCACACAGGATACTAGCAGAGCAAACATAGTGAACAATACTGGTGTGATGCGTTAAAAAGTAAACGAGTGAAATGGGCGAGGGAGCTGTCTACAGACATGTAGGGATACTTTTCCTCCAGACAGGGAAGCAACACGAAGACCTTTATCCAAGTTTAGGTAACGCTCTTTCTCTTACACCTCGTCAGTGGATATTTCATGTATATTATTGTTGCCTTGTCGTCTCCTCTCATCATCTGATAAAAAGACGGTGGGACAGTTATGTATGTAGATGTGTTTGAACATGAACACAGTGTAATGGTATAATTGGTATACGTGTGGTGCCTTATTTCTGTATTTTTGGAAAAAAAATCTGGCAACTATGCCCCTGCACTGCTTTTAAATGGGATTGCAGTGACTGGTTTAAATGCTAAAGGTCGCTGTTGTACATCTTTTACATAAGTTACCTTTAAAGATGATAAAATATCATGACCTAATTCACAAGAGCTAATTTGTGCATAACGTTTCTTATCTAATATTTTTTATAGGTAAACCAGGCTTTTCCAAGAGGTGTACTGTATGTTTGAGAAATGATTCACAACTTAATTTTATGCACATTATTTAAAACATATAAACATAAATGCTGGAATAAAATTGTGTACATTTTTTTTGGCAGCCCAAAAGAAATCTCTTGTGAGAATGACTGCTTTTAAACACATTATACTTGATGCTCTATTGCAAAATAGAGACATTCTTATTCAAATCATTTCAGTCATCAGTCAGTCAGTGAAGTGTAGACAGCAGAGTATGATGTCCCATCCCCACACTAAACTATTTCCCAAGACGAGGGCCATCAACTTTTCTGTTTGTCACCACGAAATGAATGCATGAATGACACAATAAATACATCATCCTACGAGTGGAAGCCGTTTTTTATACTGCATGGCAGGAGCTCACCTTTGTAATGTTTTCTTGGGGACTCGTGGGGAAGTTGGGGGAGGAGAAAGTGAATCCGCTGTCTGTCCCTGCATCATAAGGATGGAGGTCAATGGTCACTTCCTGTTTCCACTCGCTGCCCTCGCAAAGGTTTACGCTGTCCACACCGACAAACCAGTCAGGGCTGGGGATCATCTTCACCATCACTGACAACTGTTGATTGGAGAGAGAAGATGACATAAAGGTATATTTACTTTACACAATTCAATAGAAGGATAAGAAATGAATAATCAATTATTTCATTAATCCACTTAACCAGACAGGTAACATGTGTAACATGTGACACATTTTCAGCAACTCAACAGCTAATGCACAGAAGCTTCAATCAACTTAACTGTCATGTGTGGTGAAAGTGATTCTTTGAACCTCCAGTGACATAAGACATGATAAAAAAAAAACACCAATAACAAACAAAACAACAGACAAATATAAAGTGTGGAGCAAAAGGTCATCTCACCCATCAGACACATGTCGGCCACTATAACTGCAGGAGACCTTACAGAGCCACTGAGGTGTCTTTTTTTTATTCTACACCCAAAATAATTGATTTGCATGTCCTGTGTCTGACTACTGACACACTAATGAGTAGGTGCAGCTTTGCAGATTTGCTTCTTCAAGTTTTCAACTACAAGAAAAATGTACTGAAAGTTATAATCAATCTCACTTGACACATTGGACTAATTGTGGATATTTTCATGGCTCAGGTCAAAAGTCTAAACCTGCAAACAACCGGAATGATGATGAACTGTGGAGCTGAGAAAGAAAAGAAAACAAATATTGTGTTAAACTGTCCCTTGTCTATAAAAATGAAAAAGATTGAGTAGTAGACCACATTCTATTTACCACAGAGTATAATTTATAAATGATCACATCAATGGAAGTGGGTCATGGGGAACTGCATGTGTGTGCACACATGTACCCATTCAATTTCCCTGCGCTGTGTCTCCAGTGTGATGGATGGTTTCCGAGAGCTGGTGACTCATACAGGAAATGGCCTATGGGTCAGCACACGCTGGGGTGGCAGACACCCAGAGAACACCAAACGTCTCCTCATTTGTGGCCCAATATATTCTGTGCTTAAGGTAGGATGTTTGGGACAGCTTTGGGTGGCTACGAAAGGACTGTGTGAAAGTCAAGTAGAGTACTGAAAAGAAAAAAAATTCACAGAGACCGGGTCTGTTTTCTGTTGTTTCTGCTGCAGTTTCGAGCATCCATCATGCACGTGTTCTGAACTATATTCTGAACCCAAGCAATAAAGTAAGGAAGTGCATTACAAGCACCTTCATGCTCAGTTTCCTTCTGGTTTTCTGTGGTGCCACTGATCTTATAAAACACTGTATCGTGAGCAACAACTCCAGCTGGACCTTGAATGTTACTCATTTGGCGTTTTCTGTTTCAAATGACAAATGTAACAGCTACAGCAGTCGACTCATGACTGTGGAGATAAAAATCATATGTGTTTGGGATTTTTTAAGCATTTCGTATGAATGTGTTGGTTTGTGGACGAGAGGAAAGGGAAGGTATTTATAAATAAGAGAGAGAGAACTAGAAAACAGACAGGCAGGAAAGCAGAACAACAGACAAAACCATCAACAGACTCAAACACAGTAATGATTTAGTCTCACTCTTGTGCCATTTGTCTACGGATCTAAAAACAGACAGACCCGTTAAAAAGCAGCCACTGACATCATGCAGCCAGACAACCAGCTGTAATGCTGCTGCTGTCCATAACAAAAATGCCCTCTGACAGAGTTGTTTATGATTTGTAAGGGCTCTTGGTTTCAGCCAGTGGAATAATCAATAAATAAATGTAGGTCACAAGACTTTCAGTCAGGAACAGAATTTCTAAATATCAACCCCCCCACCACCACCCTCACCTCTTTCCTTCTAATTCATCAGCTACATGTAAAGGAATACTTCATTTCTAGCGTTAACTCTGTGACCAGTATGACATATTTTCCAAAGAGCCATACTCCTTCCTGCCTTAAATACATTGCCACTGTTTAAGCCCTGGCTCCAAATTTAGCCCGAGCCTCCAGCCATGACCTTGGCTCCCAAACTCACTCACTATTCTGCACCAGCTTTACCCTGCAGTCCAGAGATGAGCAAAGATGTAGCTCACACAAGTCGGAGATTAAGCCTGTAGACCAAACACAGTCCTCCCGTCTCAGCCCATTTGTTGACCTTAAACATGGGCTATTATCTTTAATAATTTATTATTATTTTTGGACTATTTTCACCGTTGAGGTGCAGTAAAACAACTATGGAAAATCTTATAATTTCTATTGATTTGGATAAAAGAGTGACAAAGAACATCTTTATGCTATATATGCTACCAAAGACATTTGTTGGTTAGCATGAAGATTGGATCCAAGGATAAAGGACAAGGTTGGCAATGAACAGATCAGCTACATGCCTTGTTATAGCTGACTTAATAGCTTTGAAGCTACTGGCCATCAAGTTGTCATTTATGTATGATTCCTTGGTTTATTTTGCTTTTGTTGTCTGTTTTAAGTATCAAAGTAAGAATGAAAAGTATTTTTGGATGTGCTTTGTAGTCAGAAATGTGGCTCCTTGTGTTGTTGCGTGTATGTTGTGCATATAGAAAAATCTAAATAAATTCCTAATAAATAAATATAAAAAACAAATCATCTATCAGCAACAAATATCTATGTAATATTTTTTCTTTGGCGCAGAACATAAAAAAACACATTGGTTCTTACACATCACTATATTGTTGTGACGTGTAAAAACAAATGTGTTTTTGTTACAAGGGGGTATGGTTACTTTAAGACAGGAAGTCACTACAGCAGGCTGTTGTTTCTCCATATTTAACAAAGAAACAAAAACAGAGAAGAAAAAAGCATTATTTCTCAAAATCCACAGACTTTTCCTTTAGCTCAACATCACCCCAAGCTCACAGAGTTCAGTGGGACAGGTGGCAGACAGAGAACAGACTGGGCAGGATGGATGTGGATGGTAAGTGGAAAGACCGAGGTCGTTATGGGAGCAGGTCACCAAACGACTGAAAAGATCAGGTCAAACAGATGGTTTGTGTGACTCTGTGACTTGTGTGTCTGAGCATGTGTGTGCTTTTGTGGATAAGTACTTCACTTTTTATTTGTGCCTACCACGGAGTTCCGGGGCTGCATGAGCAACTCTGTGGAGCTGTGCCCGATGCCATTAGGGATTCCTGCCGTTCGGTACATGGCGCCAACCACGCGTCTCTTTCTGGCCTCCTTGGCTGCCTTCATCAGCTCCACTGTCAACCCGAGTTCAGCAAAGATCTGCACTCCTGCACTGGCCGAAGCACCCTCCTCCCACAGTCGAAAATGACGAGTATGGCTTACCGCTAAAGGGAGAAAAGAAAGACAAGAGAGAGAAGAGGACAGGAGCATTATGCTTAGTGAAACGCATATCAATGGCATTGAAGTACCACAGAGCCTCAGCCAGACGGTGAGATCATTTCCATGGAGCCTGCATTTTACCTCCTGCACTTCAGCAAATAACACTTAAAAAGAGTAGCATGTCTTTTGAATTATTGCATGGTTATAGTTTTCTCTATCTCTATCTATCACTGACAAAACCACAACACAGGCTGGAGCAGCCAAAAGACGGGTCAGGAGCTCAGAGTTGGCAGCCAGATAGTGGACCAAAAAAAAAGAAGATGTAAATGTTTTCTTGCTGTTTGGGCCAACAGCAGTATTTGCTTCACATTATCATATTCAGTTCTGTTATCTATGAAATCTGTTATGAATCAAGAGACTAATTTAGGTTAAACTGTTTGAACCACAGGTTCTGGAGCTTCTTACTCAAACCCGTAGAGCCACTGGCCTGCGCCAGTGGTTTTAAGGGCAGAGTAAGGTTAGCCAGAAACACGCTGACAAATGCTCTGATGGTTCTGCCTTACCTCACTTTTCAGAGCTGTGTAGCGGCACACATACACAACCATGCATTTATACTTAAATGCTCTAGACACATGTATTAACACACACACACACCGCACCGAGCCACACATACAACATGTGCAGCGCACTTCACACACTATCCCGTTTCTCCCCAAACTGCCATTACTTGTGCACTTAATTACATTTCCATGCTAACAAATTTCCCACAAGCGTCAAGACCTTGAAACATGAGAAAACATCACATGAAAGTCCCACCAAGACGGTAAAGTCCAGGTCTCGCCCTTCTTAAATTGCTCATGCTTTTTCTTTGGCTGTGACAAACTCCATTCCCTCTCCCCTGTATAACAGTGTCCTTGGTCGCTTGATGCCATAAAATGCAACACAAAACCATCACAGGCCCCTGAAACCCTCCAGTGGTTGTGCTTTGCTTTGTACTATCAAAATGGGTCAAAGGTCACAAATGTTTTCTCCCTCACTCAGGGACCTTAATTAAAGCCAGTTCATTCACCTGTCCTCATTCACCTGTCCAATTTCTAACAAACACTTTCTAAATATCAAATCATTTTGTCTGCATCTGCATGAAGGCAACTTTAACATGGACACTCATTCCACCATGTCCGCTAGTGCCCTTTTCCTGGCACAATAAAAGTAATTATCAGAGAGTGAGAATCTGGTCTCAAGCATCATCTTCTTGCAGGGCACCAATGGGTGACACATATGAACACTCCAACACACTATGTTTGTTACTATGTATGCACATGCACACATATGTACTATACAAACATCTGCCATCCATACCATTGTCCAAGGCTCTTGGAAAAGAGCAGAATCAAAGCACCCGAGTCTCCTCTTCTTCTTCTTTCCCTGCAGAGTTACGTGGTCTGACACATCACACCCCAACTATCATCACCCACCTTCACCAACCCCCAAAGCCTTGACTCCAGTCTTTACTGCCAACCTTGTGGTAAACCGGCGGAAATGTGGTAAAGAGAGTCGGACTGAGCTAAAGTAATAGAGAAATATTACAGATACAGCTAGACAGAAGTTAGAGAAACAGAGAGAGAAAACACCCATCTGGTAGCATTTAAACTGTCTTTCTTGTTGCTCGCTGCCTCTTGCTGCCTTGCTAATTAACATCTTTCACAACTGTGTATGTGTGTGTGTGTGTGTGTGTGAGTGTGTGTGTGCCAATATGGACCTCATAATAAAGGACAAAACATCTGTCTGTATGTGAGGGACAGGGTCAGTGCCCCACCAAAGGCTTTGCAAAACTGTTGCAAGCCTAAAATAATAACCTTAAATTCAGTGGATTATTGTCCGGTATGACAGAGATATTTCATGTTCCTTTTTTTTGTCTCACCTATGAGTTTGGACCACTGTGCAGGGGGACGGAACAGTGGATACTGCTTGGGAAAGGCCTGTGGGCTCCAGTGACCTGTAAAGACCAGGATGTAGGAAGCAGGACCCTTGGCTGTGCATTCAGTTCCATTGAGCACTCGCAAAGGCCCAGCAAACGCAAGGCAAAGCTTTAGAAGCACAATGAGTAGCTGCTGCAGCCAACCACAGGTCAGGTGCTCCGATGACATCATCTGGAAGAAATGGAGAAATGAAAAATGATTGTGTGAAGTCTTATGGTAGAGAGATGTATCCAGAAAAAAAAAAATCTGCACAGGCACTTTTCTTTAAATGTGTGGTGTATCTTATAATGAAAAGCTGCTGAAAAAGCACTTTGGCGCATTATCTCCGGCAAACAAAGGAAAAGATCATAACATGTACATTTAGGAAACCAAACCCAGACAATCCTGGAAAATCAGTACAAGAGGGGAAATTCCACGCCCCTGACCTCATATCACGACACATTTATTTTATCAGAGAACAAAGCTTTGTGAACCTATTGACCCTCAAGCCTTCAATTTAAAAAAAGGAAATCTAATACTATCTCCTGAGCTGCGCTGTGTGTTGGTGCAGAGCCAGTCTGTGGATACACGGCAGAGCAGTAATGTCTGCCACAGAAGCCGCTCCAAAATAAAACACGGCTGACATCTCTGAGGACACATGTAAACCCTGTCTGCTCTACTGACCTCAGTGACTGACCATCTAATGACCACTGGCCGCTGCCGCTGAGTCAGACTCACACTCACGCCTTTGTGTGTGTGTGTGTGTGTGTGTCTGTGTGCGCCTCAAAAATGTGTCTCTGACTCGGCTGTCAGCAGGACTCTCTGTGTGATGCAAGTAATTCAGAGCCTCGCTGATTTGTCTTCCTTCTGCACTCCTCCCTTCCAAACACTTCTCTACAACTCATCCTCCTCTCATCACCTTTTCCACCCATATTCTCATCCCGTCTCTGCTCTCCTCCATCAGATTCCCAGGGCAACACAACTAAGATGAACTGTGTATACGTGTGTGTAGGTGTGAATTTGTGCATCTATCATTGTTTTTACTGTTATTATATTTTTATTATTACTGTTTAAGATTGTTGTCGCAAGTACTACAGCTTATTAGACAGACAGACAGAGAGATAGATTTAGCGTTAATAGTTAATATAGTTTCAAATATCTGCACGAGGACACTTTCCTTGAATGTACTTAAAAAAAAGTACTTTGGACTAAAAGGCATTGCAAAAATGATGTTATTTCACTTATGTCCTGCTTTATTGGCACATGGCTTAACTTTCAGACAGAAGTTTATGACTTGATGACAGATGAATTTTTCTGTGTTTGAATGTTCGAGAAAGGGAGAGTAATGTTTTTGTGGCTGCAGCCTCGTGTGGCGATTCTGTGAGATACTATACTATAATGAAACCTCCAAGCAGCTGCAGAATGCAGACAGTTAAATTTGGGCAAGTAGAGCAGCTCACAAACTCACACACGCACGCGACATACAGGGTGCATGTGCACGCGTATGCGCGCACGCACGCACACATTCACACACACAAAGTTCATGTCCAGCTGCACATTGTCCCTGAAGTCTATTTCCAGAGGTCAGATTGTGTTACTCTGCCAATTTAGCTGCAAACCTCAAACTCTGACACTTCCCTAAGTGCAGCCTTACAAGTCACAGGGTGCTTTGTCAATTAGATTTCTCCATTAATTGTATGTCAACCACTGCACAGTTTAACAGCCAGCCATAAAAATACCTCCAGTGTGGAGACACACAGCGGCCAGCATTAGTCTCACTGCTTAGTCATCTGATCTTCTCTGCAGGAGGCAGATGATGCTCCAGGTTGCGACATGTGCAGCTTGTTCCAAAGAGGCCTTTCTTTTGGGAAAAATGACGTCATTGTAATTATTTTCTTTTTTTTGACCTGCACTCATAGTAAACAAGCTAAGGCGGTGAAATGAAAGTGCACTGCCTGGAGATGGAGATTTTTCACACGAGTGTGTGATGTTCACTGCGTCTGTCCTGTCTGCTCTGCCCACTGTGTTTACTACAGAAAAGGAGGTCAGTGTTGTCACAAGCTGCTGTAAAGAGGTGTGTGTGTGTGTGTGTGTGTGTGTGTGTGTCTTTCACAAACCACAAACACACAATCAAGAGAAAGAGGATCAACCTTTTCTTTTCTTTTTTTTTACTGGATATTCACATCATGCCACACACCAGTAATTGTTTGTCTGAAATCCACTGTTACATTATGAGGCCAACCATTAATCACATGTTTTTCCTCTGAACTTGTCACCCTGACACAAAAACATGTGAAAGAGACATTTCTTAAATTCCCCCCACTGCCACACTGAACTTCACCAGTCAACACACAGACCAGCGACCAGCTGATGTCGGATGGAAACACAGGCAACAAAGAATCTAGGCCATATGGCCTTTATTGCTGCGCACAGGGCAGTGAGCACATAATGTATGTTCAACATAAAATTTACACTCACATGCACTCTTGCCAGAGACATGCTCTCATCCGTCAGCTCAGTCAGGCACAAGACCTAATAAAACGAGGGGATGTGGCGCAGAGCCAATCGTAGCCTCCGCTGCCCCACGGGCACCTTCACCAGGTAATTACAGCAACTTCACACTGAGATAATGCATACACACACACACACACACACACTCACTGCAGCTCATATACATGGGCACGCATGTATGCACACAAACAGATTGGTGGGATGCAGGGTTAGATTCAGGAGTGTGCGAGGTAAAATACTTCACACACTCCTGCTGCACAGCGTACTCTGGCACACTTTGAAATGTCAGACACTTGACCGCTGGAGGGGAAGTCATACAGGCTGTAAGCTGCCTGAAATACAGTGGATGGACTCTATTGTTATAAATACGATGCACACACATGCACAGGAAGCAGAATGCACTGTGGAAGATTATCAGGTCTAACAAGCTGTCAATGACTTGAACTATGTTATGTAATGTAATGCTCAAGCAAGTCTTGAATAAACCTGGTGTAATAGCAGATATTTGTCGACATGAAATAGTAGGACAAACACAGGTTTTCACTGATAGAATTAATTAGGGTTGCGCTCCAGGTTTTACGAGAGCCAGGGTTCTTCAAGTGTAGGAGTAGGTCACATTAAATACTTGACACTTTAACCCATAGAAGCTTTTATAGTTTCTCAATGTTTCCCACATCTCCTGGATGTGTTCCAGTAAAGTGAGCGAGTCGTAATCACACTGTCTAATTATAATCTAATTGTTTTACTTTTTAGTTGGGTTAAACATCTAAAAATATATTCCACCACTGCACTGATGGAACAAAAAAACAAACCAAAAAAACTCGCCGGATCTCATGCTGTTAAAAAACACAACCCTCAGCGAGACTGTCTGTGTGCGTGTGTGTGAGCGAGAGAGTGTAAATAATGAATGGAGGCTCAGTGTGTGAGTCCTACCTGTGTTTGATCAGTCAGTCAGTGAGAGAGAGAAGCTGCAGCAGCAGAGGATACAGATCCACTCACCCTATCACTCTTCTCTGTCTCTCTACTGTAGCCAGCTGACTGGTGCAGCCTTATCAGACTTTATCCCTCTTACCTCTGTCTTTATCTCTCCTTCCAAATTTCTCTCCTCCTCTCTCTCTCTCATTGCATCTCCTCATATTACCCTCCTCTCTTTCCCTCACTTTCTCCACCCCCTTCCCTTCTTTTCTCCCCCTACCTCTCCTTGTATGGAAAGGCGGTTAGCAGCCCCACTCCTCTCCTCCGCTGTCCCTCTCTTCTCTCCCCCTGTCTTTCTCTCTCAAGCTTTCGAGTCTTTTGGTGGCTGTGTAAACTCAGTAACTTCATTGCTGACAAGCTAATCGTCACCACATTGGCCTTTCTTTACATTCACCAAGCAGCACTGTGTATTTTCTTACCCCTGTTCCTCAGCACACGTCAGACGTGAGCGGTGTAGAGTTGCTGAATAATGGCAGTAAAATAGATGGCAGAAAATGAGGAATAGGCCTTTACACACAACCTGGAGGACAGACCAGTGGAGTCTGGACAGAAATGAAGGCCTTTTTTTTTTTCTTTATTTCTTCAGCTAATGTAGTGATTTTTTACAAATGGTTCCTCTGTCCTGTGGCAGATCCAGCTGTGATCTCAGCTGAGGAACCCCTTCACTCAGGTCAGGTTGTGCATGCATGTGTGTGTCCCAGTTCCCACAGCTGGTACACACATGGACAACCAGGGAGGTTTCTGTTACCGGCCGCCACTCACTTATCAACGTGTCAAGGCTCAGACTAAATGAGCCTTAACGCTTGAGTGCGTGTGCCTTTTTGTGTGTGACCGGAACTTTAGTTACTGATTTCTATCCACAGCCATGACGCGCTGCAAAGCAGTCGGCCTATATCTCATCAAACAACACACACATGCGACCTGGTCCGGCTGGTGATCTAATGTGGGATCGAGCACATGTTGACCAGGCTGACATAAGCCAGACCTGAAAGACAACTCTAAAACTGGAGAAAGGCAGACCTTTAAAAAGGGATTCAGCCACGTCACTGTACGACTCTGCTGTGAACCTTCAAGAACTAGTGGAGAACCGAGAGGAGCAGACAGAGGAAGAGGAGGGGTAGAGTTAGATATGGGCCAGGTGAGAATTTGTACTTTGGGTCCTGTAGTCATAAGTGATCAACAAATACAAGTTCGGGGGAAAACTAGCTTTTCCTGTGCACCTTGGGCATGGAATTCAGACTCACTCATATCCATTGACAGTGTACATGTTCAGTGAGTAACTTATGAGTAATTTAGGTGAAAGCTATTGTCAAAAATGTAATATACTACCCATAAATATGATTGTATGCGTAACTTATTTAAAATAAAAATGTTTTGTTTTCAGAATAAGCCTTTTATATGTCTTTGGGTAAGCGCTTTGCTTCACGGAGGCTGCCATCGCACACCAACGTGTTTCTACATGCAGCCTAAAAACCCACACAAACCTGATGAATAAACCATCGAAGAAAAGTGAGGAAAGGGCAGAGAGAGTGGGAGAGTAGACGACTAGAGAGAGTTGTCGAAGGGTGTTTACCTCCTTCCTCTGGTTGTTGCACACTGCAGTGTCACCGTGAGATGTCACACTCATGTCACACTCATGTCACACTCATGTCACACTCATGTCACACTCAAAGAATTTGGAGAGGTTGAGCATGTGGTTGTTGTTTTGCTATTTTCATTGTATATGTTGTGTTTTGAATGTGCTGTGGTTTGGTTTGGCTGCTGATAGTAGTTTTGTCCATTTTCTCCTCTTTTCCTGTGACATTATTACGGAGTGGTCTCACAGTTAGGAGTTTTCGACTTTCTATTTGTTTGTTTATTTGTCTGCCTCTGTAGTCGAAAGTAGGTTACAGGAAAAACCCAGACTCTTTTGCAGCAGTCTGCTGATTAATGTCTGTGAGCTCAGTATCCAGATGGATGAGAAACGTCACTAATACACGGTCTAATTCATAGTCAGTGTATACGTGCAAGCAAACAACACACACACACACACAAATCACTCAAAATATGATCTCAGCACTGGCAAGAATCAACGATTACTTTGATTACTACAACACATACACATACAGTGCACAGTTAAACCACACCACACACACACACACACACCAGAGGACACCAGATACAGCAGCAGAACGACTGCAGGTTGCCTGACTGACGCAAATCTCCAAGATAGTTGAAGATTTTCTTCCTGTCAATCACGTGCTTACGTTAGTGTTACGTGAGCCAAGTGAGTGGAGCAATGGGAGGAAAACCATGAGCTAATCACAGACCATTGGATCAGAGCCATACCAGCTCCAGTGTCTCGGTTTCACCACCACAAACTCTTCAGACCCCTAAGACAGACATACAGGAGGAAAGAGCAGCATTAGGAACAGATGGATAATATTGACTGGCATTCCAATGTTATTAAAAAAAAAATATATATGTACAGACAGCAGAATGATTCTACTGATCTATAATAACATCTGTTGCTCTTTATTATTCGTCAGCGTATAGTCAACTCTGTTGTCAATGTCAGGATCCTTTAGGAACAATGACACAATGGTTTTCCAGTGAACTGATGGCTAAGCAGCCGGGCTGTTGACAGGTATGTGTGTGTTACTGCAGTGATTTATGAAGTAAACCAGCTTGGTAATAGTGAAAATCTTAGCAACAAGAAGTGTTCACAGTACAGACAGCTGGTCAAATGTAAGGGACTATAAATCTTGTGCAGGCTGAAGTGGCTCCAGTAATATTTAATCATTCCAACAACAATGAAAGACAAATATCTATCAATTGATTTTGGGGTCTTTGTCAAATCCCTCCAGGTGGAATATGTCATCTGTCAGGAGACTAATTTATCATGCAGACATAAGCCACAATTTCAATATAAACAAATGTCCATCGTCAAATAGGTTCACGCAACTCTCTGTGTTTCTCAATATAGCCGTGTTTACATATCGTGTCACCCGGCGACATTCCCATGTGGCACACAGTGATTTGTTTTAAGGCAGAGGCAACAGCAACATTGCACTACTAAAGCCAGACGGCTGGAAAACAGATCGGAGGATAATTGCAATTGCAACAAAGTGCCCATGAAAAGTTAAGGAAGAGAATTCTACTGTCCAAAAAGCCTGGTTGTTCAGCAGCTTAAGTTAAGTGTGTACTGAGCCAGCAACGTTTGACTTGGTGAAATCTGTAAGGCTCTTTCTCAACTTCCTCCTCTTGAACTAAAAAAAAAACAAATAAAAAATGATGGCTGCACAGCATGGAAGCTAATGGGGTACGTTACTGAGAGGTGCGTGATGCCCATGTGCAGTGCGCTGCACATTCCTGAATGGGTCTTTGGAATAAATGGACCGAAATGCGTTTGGAGTGTGTGTGAATCAGGTTTGTGAAATACTGCTCACATCCTGGGCCTCCTTTGACTACAACGTTATACACACAGACTTATGTAATACTGAATGTCAGCCGTCCTAGATACTGGTTGGCATGGTGTGCAGCAGCACGTCTCCAGGTCCAAGTGTCCATACAGACGTACATTTTATGAGTTACAGAGAGGAAACACTACGTTTTTGGTCAGCAGGTCCGTCTACCACTTTGGTCCAGACAGAAATACAAGTTAATTTATTTTATTGTACCTTTATTATATGAGGAAGTCCCACTGAGACTAACATTTCCTTTACAAGTGAGACCTGGCCAGAAATCTTCTAACAATTTTGGCAAAGCAATGCCATTGTGCTTTCTCCAGATCTCCTGAGTTAATAATTGGTATATTTGAAGTTTTAAATTGTTAATTAATTTATATTGTGCCTCTGCATTTCTAATGCAAACATGAAAAACACACACTATGAAAAGGTTATGTAAGCTGTTAGCATTGTGAGTATGCTAATGCTAGCATTTTGGTCAGTCTGAGAAAATGTCAACACTGTCTTGTTTGGTAGATTAAAGATATTTTAAAAAAAGCCCATAACTAACCTGACACCGTCCACAGGAGACATAACTGTAAACTATCCTCAAACAAAGAGTCACTGAATCTGGATAATCTACAAATAGCATGCTAAACCTGGGGGGGGGAGAGGCAACTGAATCAGACAGTAATCCACTCATCAATGCTTAAGGCCAGAGGCTCAAGGCTTCATCACACAGCCACACTCACCAGCCACTTTATCACATACAAACTGCTTTTCATTGCAAATATCAGCTACTCACGTGGCAGCATCTTCGTGCATTCAGCTGCGTAGATGACCTGCTGAAATTCAAAGCAGCAGAATGGTGAAAATGCTCTGTTGAGGTCAGAGGTCAGTGGGCAACGACCAGACTGTATGCAGAAGAACACATCAAACCCCAAAGCAGGCTTTGATTGACAAAGATGCCAGAGCCTTTAGTCTGGGCCCCCTGTGAGTGGACCTCAGCTCCCAGTGCCTTTTCTCCATTTTAAGAGCAGACTCCTGGTTATATGCATGTGGTAGCAATTGGGGCTGATAACGCTCCGCCTCCTCTGTGCCCTGTGGGTCGAAGCACAAACTCTTTCCCGATACTCCCAACCTAATCTTCCCACTTGTAAAAGCTGTGCCTGTTCTAGCACAACATAACCACATATTGTTATATAAAAGAGCTGACAACAACTGCAACAGCAAAAGTTCTGCAAACACCTGCGTGTCCTTAAACTACCAGGTGTATTTATTACATAATGGTAACTGGCATTAGTTTTGATCAACTCACTAAAAACTATCATCAAGTACAGAAACATTTTCAAACATAGTGATCCAAGAGGTCAGTATTTAAAATGCAACAAATCCCTGTAGACATAAGGAAAGTGTCCTATGGAAAATTAAAAACAGCAGCAATTTTTTAAAGATTTTATTAAAATACGGTGTGGAGTTTACCATCGGAAGTTACCATCACAAACATGATTGTTTCTAATAAAAAAGTAAACAAAACAAAATAAAGCTTAAGAGCCTAGTTACAGGAGATTTTTTTTCATTTTGTTTTTTCTTTTCATTTTTGCAGTCTGGTGAAAGAAAAAAAAATTCACAATGAGAGTGGGTGGAAAGAAACAAACCAAAAAACATGTTCACATGTTGTAAAAATACATTTCCCAATTTTAACATTACACACAGTCACTTTCAAACATTCATTCATTCATTCCTTGTTAGATGGTTAGATGTCAGTGCTAAAGGAAAGCATAACAGGAAAAAAGTACAGACCTGTGCACAAAAGGGGAATGAGACAAGCGGAGTTTCTAAAAATGCAGGAGACTGTTCTACATTCTGTGGGTAGAAAACTTGGGATGAGGGACACGAGACAGAGGGCGACTGCTGGAGGATATGTGTGCATTTAGACCCTGAGAAAAAAGTGACCGATTCTCACCGGAAATTTCTGCTTCTTTTTTTACTTTTCTTTTTTAAAAGACCACACCAGTGTCTGCAATGTCCTTTTACTTTGAAAATGCTTCAAGTGCCCCAGCGTGGTTGTAGTGGTGGTTGGGGAGAGCGGCATTCTCACACCCAAGAGTGAAATATCAGATGTGGCTTTGTGAGCATATACACTGTGCTTATCTGCTAGCCGACGCATATTCACACTGACGGCCCGACTTAACTTTTAACACTAGGAGGAAAAAAGCAATAGCAATAATGCACATTAAGAAATCACACTGGATTCACGTGTTTGTCGAAAAAAGTGACTACACAAGGCTAAACATGGTTGATCACTAAAGAGATGCAAGGTGCTGTAGATTTAGGCCTGTTGGGATGCGAAGCTTTTTGCGGTGTGGCCTCGATCGTGGCTCATTCTTTTCGACTGGGTGCGTCTCTGACTTCACCTGCTGTGGTCAACTGTATTAAGGCAGTGAGTGGTTCCATGGCGACTTTCTATAACAGCTACTTTTACAGGGAGAGAATAAGTAAGGCCCAGAGGATATCAGCTGAAAAGGACAGTCGGGATAATATATATATATTATAGATATATATATATATATATTAAAAAAGTCACCAGGAGAGGATCTCGTTTTTTTTTCTGAAATGTTTCAGTACAACATGTAGAACACAAACAGTATATCCATAAAAATGAAATCCTACAATAAAAACAGAACGGTTCTCATAACAGTGCACTGCTGAACTGAATATATATATATATATGTATATATATCATCAACAGCAAAATTTAAGATTATTATAATGCTTTTAATCCAAACTATGGGGGTTCTTTTTAAAAATATATACTCATCACATGACAGAGGAGCCGAGCATCTCAGGACAAGGACATGCTCCATGTCTCATACACTCTGAGGAGAAAACTGTACATCACTGGAAACTGACCACGACAAAAAATGGCAACTTGAGGTGACAACACTCTTGAGGGGGAGGAGCCTGGGGAGCAACGGGAAACAGCATGATGACACCAATTTTTTTAAGCCAATAGTACTTCCCCTAGAAAATTACCTCACATGCACTACTGATAAGAGCAGCTTGACAAAAAAAAGTGAGTGAACAAAACAAAACTTCTACTACTACTCCTCTAGAAAAAGGGAACTTGCAGACCCCAACGACTGCCTATGTTTTTCACCCCCTAATTTTTAATTAGCCAGGAAGATGTGGGTCAAACACAGCAACTACTGTCTGAAGTCTACAAATGGGAAAGCATTGTGCTGAATGTTTTTTGAGGAAATTAAGCTATAGGGTGAGAGACACACTGGTTTTAAAGCCTGAGTATTCAGATAGCTATAGAGAACCTACAGGGATTTTGTAAATTTGTTTGATGGGGCAACATTTTTTTGTGTATCATTACTGCTACAATTTCACAAGCCTTCTGGAAAAGAACAGTTAAGTATCTAGAAAATCTGTACAAAAAATAAAAGGGTATGCACGGTACATTCAATATCTGTTACTGAGGTACTAGAAAGGTGTTCCCTTGACACCAGGGCAACAGCGTTTAAGAGTTACTTCTAGGAACTATTCCTTTGGAAAGACAACAGCATGTTATCATAGCAGGGTGAGGGAACACAAAAACAGGCGCACAAATCACCGGCACACACACACACACACACACAAACCGCTGTCGTCAATAAAGCCAGCATGCCAGAACACCGTCCTTTCTCTCTTACAGGTAATCTAATATTGACTGTCCCCTTCTGCTTAAAGGAATTGGTGGGTACATACTGGTGCAGGAGCAGATGTGTAGAGTTGGTGATGACAGTGGAAGAAGAGTGGAGGGAGGAAAGGCGAGTGGGTGGGTGTGGAGTGGTGGTGTTGGGATGCAGTGCGATGTTATCAAACAAAAAGACACAAATCAATCCCCAGTCACCCGTCTGGTGTTCTGAACGTCCGGCAGTGTGTGATTGATAATGTTCTTCATCACCAAAACTAACCTGTTAACTGGACCAGTCTGGGAGAGGAGCTGCATGCAGCTTTGGGCTGTGAGCACTTAGACAGTGCCCTCTGCTGGTGACACCCCTGGCATGCTGCCGTTTCTCCTATAAGAAAAAGCCACTGTGTTTGACACTGTATGGGCACCGTGTGTAAAGACCTAACATGCAGCACTCTGGCTGCACGCATGAGACAGAAATTTATGCCGAGGTGATCTCCGATATGATCCTTTAAGCTTTTATGTGAAGACATAAACCATGAGGGACTAAACATGTAAATACAGGACTGAATGTCCGTAACATGGACTACCACAGCAGACAAATAAAAGATCTGGTGTATCGCTCCATCAGGGTTTGTTGACCATAGCGTGATCTGAGCATATAAAATATACTATGCAAATCTTAGAGCATCACTTTTAGCTGACAGCAATATGGATTGCTCTGTTGAGCAAGCAGACTGTGCCGGGGGTGATACTAATAGTAAAACTGGGCTAAGGGGGGTAGCAAGACGCCTGATGGGAAGGACAGGATAAGATATACTAGTTGTGATTCTGTCTGGTTTACTTTAGTACACATATTCCACCATCACAAGAAAGATGGAGGGGGGAAAGGGGAAAAAAAAGAAGAGTAAGTTAAGAAGAAAGTTAGAGCAGTAACATGAGCCATTAATGTACAAAGAGAGGCTTCAAACTTTCTGCCTCTATGCCTCATGGTCTGAGTCATAGTAGAACTACCAGAGGCAGGAGACTGTAAAGCCTCATGTCAAAAATGCTATTTTTTTTCTTTTTCTTTTTTACAAACAAAACATTAACATCTAGAACCACAACAGATCATCTTTCCATTAAAACAACAGCCAACTAAGGAAATAACCAATCCAATCCAATCTTTGAATCCTTGAGAACAGTTATTGCTGACGTGGGTAAGTGGAAGGCAGAGGGGATGGTGGGTGGGTGGGGTGGCTGAGTGAGTGACATGAAGACTTGGATGGAGGGATGCATCTGTGTGTTCTGGAGGGATGGGGGTGGGATGCAGGGGGAGATGGGGATAAGTCACTCCTGGGCTGGTTATGTGATCTGAAGACCAAGACGGTAAATCCACATCAGGTCAAACTGGTGCTGCCCGATTTACTGGAGGGGTTGTGTCTGATGTTGGGGTGATTTCCATTGGTGACGGAATGTGCTGGCGGTGGCAGGGGGGGCTATTGGTCAGAGGGGATGTCTCTGTCGGCTTCGGCCTTCGTAGGTTGCCCCGGAGAGGGAGCATGAGGAGGGTGAGAGACTGGGGCAATGCCATGCGGCAGAGAGCCTGAAACAATGCTTTCAACCCCTGTGCCTGCTCCAGGGAGACCGCCTGCTGTTGCAACATTGATCAGACCGGGAGGAAATCTGAAACAGGGACAGAAACCCCATCAGTCATGTGACAGCTCATTGTTTCTGCCTTCAGACTCATACCCCATGTCTGATGTCCACTCACATCTTCTACATTCACTAAACACACCTGTAAGTGGCTCCGTTAAGCTCTGGGTGAACAGTGGCTGCTTCCATACTGGACCACTGAGAAGCTGCCATCAGGTACTCCTTATTCACACAGTTCTTCAGACTGTCAGGGATACGACCTACAGCACAGCAGAAAATAGGAGGATTACTGTGACATACGAAAACAATATTCACGCTAATCACGGCATCATCTGTACACAACATGAGCTTCACATTTCATGTCATTTGCAAATATAAAAACAAACGGTAAAGCCACTAGGACTCACTTTTTATCCGAAATTCGCATTTCTATTTGAACATGGGTGGGAAAGTCCAAACTCGAGCCTTAAAAACATGTTTGAGTTCAAACTATACAGCCTGGAAGCCCATCACACTGAATAATTACCACATGGAACAGCAGAGGATATGGTGAAACCATCAGAAAAATGTCGATTTGTCAACTGGGCTGTCAAAATAGCAGCCGACAGCCACAGATACATTTAAAATAACGTTTTATGCTTTTCTTTGTATACGTTGACTTAATGTTCTTGAGTTTCCTATTTAGTAAAGGCAGTGTGACTATGTAATGCCGGCTCAAAACTGGGTTCCCACACCTTGGTTGGCATCAAATTCAAGGACTGTTGAAGGACTCTCCAGGACCAATTCCCTCAAATTCAAGGACCAAATGTGCTGACACAGCTTAAGATGGGAGGGCAACTTGTAAGAGCCACTATGCCCATGGCGTCCGCTTTTGATTTGCAGCACGCTCTGCAGTTGAACAAGTAATTGTCCTTGGGATCCCTGGTCAAGCCAGTCTTAGAGATCTTGGAATTTTCATTTCCCTGGTATCCTGTAATTTGATCTCTCTTGCTTCACATTACTAGCTCATTGTTCTGCATGGAACACCGCTAGTAATTACGACTCCACGTTTGCTCCTGCACGATTGTGTAGGTCTAGTCTACGTACATCAAGCAATGTGGGGCACATGAAAGAGTAGGTGGCGTCATAACATACAAGGGACACATTTGCCTAAATATCAAATTAAAACTCTTTCTTGCACAAATATCAAGCACTTACAATGACTCGTATCTATTTAAGGCAATTTTCAAAACCTTTCAAGGGCCTTGAAATGTAAATTCACAAACTTTCAAGGATTAGTTGCGATTAGTTTGGAAGGCTGAGGCAGCAATTCACAACTATGAATTCCTTGTTTTCTTTATTTTTACTATTATATCAGCTTGCACCAATTTTGTGGTCACAATCCATTACATTTTTCAGGCAGTATCAACAAATCATATATCAAATTGTTTGCCTTGTTCGGGACATTGTTCTTTGTTTGCTTTGGCTACAAGAAATTTAAATTTTCCCAACTATACTTTACCAGTGATCGCGCGCCGAACCTCCCTGGCTGCCTCCTCACGAGCCTCCACAGAGGCCTGCTCACTGTACCAGGATGTGTGCGGGGTACAGATCAAGTTGGGAGCATCCTTCAGAGGGCCTGTTGAAAAGCTGTGCAGGAGGGGAAAGGTAAAGAGGGGAGATGAAGATGTTATCATGCACATTTGTGTGCGCACATGACTAGAAAGGGATTTCTCATGTTACCTGAAGGGTTCTGTCTCATGGACATCCAGGGCAGCCCCTCGTATCCGCCCCTCTTTCAGGGCTTGAGCCAATGCTTTCTCATCAACTAGACCCCCTCTTGACGTGTTTACCAGGAAAGCTCCCTGACGCATCTGAAGCAAAATACAACAATAAACACTAATGTTGGGAAATATTCAGATCTTCATCTATATATCTTTCGACAACAACCAGTCAATAAAATTCCATGCAGTTTAGTTGGACTACTGTCCCAGTATACAAAAACTCGTATGGAATCCATTCATTTAATCAAATGTTTCCATCTCCACTATGTTAGGTGGCAATTTGCCCCCATTCCAGCTTCTTAATGTTAGGTGTTTCCTGAATGACCAATTACATCACTGACCACAACAATGTTCGCTCATGGCCAGTTGTTAGAATGTCAACATATCGTGATCGTCTTCGACAAGCAGAAAGCCGACGAAAGCAGAGAGACTGCTGCGAGCAACCAAAGTATTTCCGCTCATGTAGTTGTGGGTAGAGCAGAGATGCATCAGACTCGTTGCATTTACACTTCTGTTCTGTGTCTTCGAACACCTCCTGAAGTAGTTCGGCAGATAGGATAACAATCTGTCCATGGGTGTATTTACACCTGTACAAGTGTATGACTAATAATAAATTCAAAACATTCAAACTCTGCAGATGTGTTTGTTGTGAATGTGGCACGTTTTAAATATTTACCATTACCTAACAGCAGACACAGGTCTGTGCCATCTTACACTGAAGCAGACCCCCCTACACTCAGCACCTCCTCAGTCTGGGTCAGTGACAAGTCTAGCTGAAGCACAGTAACACACATTTGTGCGGGCGATTTTGAGATCAAGCAATACGTTCTAATGTGTGACTTGTGCAATGTCACAAATGTGCTAATTAAACATTCAAAACTCTGTCAACACCATTGCTGTTCACAGCAGCAGTGATTTCTCTCCACACTGTTGCCTTGTGCCTTCCTGTGATCCCACTTTTCAGGCTAAAAAACAATCACCTTGTTATTTCGAAATTCTGACCGTATGATGCTTATTTTCAGCCTCAACACATTTCTTCTTGGTTGTGTTCCATATTTCAGTGTTGTAAACTCAAGGTGTGAGGTCTCGAATCCATGAATGAATGGGGGTGTGGTATTCAATTACGATCACCCGCCACATTTATCAAAGCCTGATTGTGTACACAGGGTGACATTTACGCCTAAATATGCACCGGTTTCTACGCAAGTTTGATAAATGAAGGCCAGTGTAAAACTTAATGACACAAAAGAAATGGCACAAATATACAGCACTGTGCAAGTTTCAGGAACCCCCAGCTCTATTGTTTTTTGTCTGTCTGTCAAATTCTGTGATCATTGGAATTTGGAATGAAGTGATGCAACTTCAAGCTGGTCTTATATATGAGCTGTCAATGAGTTTAACTCATGCAACATGTGTATGTAATGCTCAAGCATGTCTTGAATAAACCTGGCATAATAGACGTTTTTACAGAAGATATGTTTAAATGAAATAGTAGGACAAACACAGGATTTACCAGTAACATTAATTAAGGTTCCACTCCAGTATTAACAGAGCTGTGTTATTGTTCAAGTATGGTAGATCACACTAAATACTTGACACCTGTAGAGAACAAAAAACTGTTCCAGTAAAGTGAAATAGAAATAATTATCCTCTATAGTCGTTATAGCATTGCTAAAACAACAAACCTAATGGTGGCCTAAGACTTCCGCACAGTACTGTAGGTACCATTACCCCTTACCAGATGTGAGGGGTAACAGAAGAACTGTATAATTCTAATATAACAGCGTTAAGATTGAGGCTATTGATTTGCATTATTTTAAATCAACACCTTAAAAAAAGAATATGTGTTATTGAAGGGGCAAATATTAGACATTTTGTGCAGATTTAGATTTTAACCTGAGCACCTGTTTGATGGTGAAGTCATTAATGAGGTGGTGGTTGTGCTCGTTAAGGCTGCAGTGCAGGGACACGCAGTCTGAGTGGATGAGCAGGTCCTGAAGTGTTGCCATGCGCTGGAGTCCTAGTGATCGCTCCACGCCATCAGGCAGGTAAGGGTCATAGAAGATCACGCCAAAACCAAAGGCCTTAGCCCGCAGAGCCACTGCTTGGCCAACACGCCCTGCACAAGAAAAAAAACTAAGTTACATACTGCCACTGACCTTGTTAGAACCAAAAACAGACATCATAAATTCCAAACAAGCCCTACAGCATATTGTTTAAACTGACAGTTCATCAACTGTCAGCTTAGATTAACCTGATCCCCTGAAGGGCTTTGGCAGAAAATGTCCAAACATAACTTAGCAATGACACATTCAATCCCAAATCAAAAGGTACCACTTGATTATGTGACAATAATGCTCCACAACAAATCTAACCTCACCATCCATCCTTCACTCACCCAGGCCGATTATTCCCAGTGTCTCGCCGCGAATACGAGCAGCACCACCTGCCACCTCCCTGATCTGCTCTACACTGGAGGCTCGGGTTCCCTCTCTGAGGGCCTGGTGCATCCAGGTGACTCGCCTGTACAGGTTCAGGATGAGACATAGCGAAGTGTCGGCTGTCTCCTCCACGGAGGATGCTGGCACGTTACAGACAGCAATGCCTGCATCCAGGGATTGAAGGAGGAGGAAAATATAAGCACAAAAGGCACCTGTCACGAGGAATAATGAAAAACACTTTTCTGGGTTAGCTCACCTAGCTCAGCAGCTGCTTTGATGTCAACGTTGTCGAAGCCAGAGCCAATCCTCACAATTACACGTAAGCCTTTAAACTTTTCCAAATCATCTCTGGACAGAGTGATGGTATGGTACAACAAGGCAGCCACTGCCTCATTTAGCACCTAAAAAGAAAGACTGCAATTTGAACTATTCTTCATACTAAAATGCAGTAAACATGAAGATTTTGCACCATTTATACAAGGGACATGCGCAACAAAGTCACAAAGAATGCTGTCAGCTGTTTTTGGAGACACAAATGAAGAAACCAAATTAATTTAGGATATAGTGCATTTAAAAAATATTTATTTATTTATTTAAGGGAGGGGACAATCCATGAACATTCAATGCAAATATACATAGTTGTAGCCTGAGGCTAATTTCTGCCTGTAGTCCCGTGGCAGGTTGATGTTATAAGGGATAAATATAAAAATACATTCATACATTCACATACATATATGTGTTACTTCAGCGACTCCTAAAGTGTGACAGTACTGCATTCAATATAAATAAATGTAATTTCCCTTTTATAATTGAGTTTTAAATTGCTGCAAAATTTGTATGAGATCTTCAGAAATAAAACAAAGCCATGCCATTTAAATGATTTTAAAGAATGTGTTCTGGCCCAGTATAGCAGGTGTCACCGTATATGTTGATCCATCAAATGCCGGAACATAGCTTATTTCTTGTTACCAACAGAAGGATATGTAAGTGAATGTGTCAAGACTCAACATTTCAGTATTTGCACTTAATGTTAATTTCAATTTGTAAATTAATTCAGACTTTTATTCATGTTGCCAGTTAATAATGCACTTTGAGAGTGAGCTCTTTGTTGTGAAGCTAAATCTTTGAAATATTACATGGAGACCAGCTGTAATGACCACATGCATGTGTTGAAAGATATGCAAGTTCACAAATAAATTTACGTGGACTGTATATTGATATGCACTAAATTCTTGTATCCCCATGTTCACATGAAAACAATAATACACATGGGAATTATCGGTCCAATTCTTGTGTGTTGTTCAGAGTCGTGATTTAAGGTTTGGGTGGGCGTAAAGAGGATTTTCAGATTTCAAAGTGGGCCCTGGCACAGTCAAATTTGAGAATGGCTGGTTACTTTAATACTACAAACTGAAATTGTTGTCCTTCGCCCAAGGCTGTGTCTTGTGATTATGTGGATAAATGTGTCTCCTCTACCTTCTCGTGAATCTCTTGTGTAGACTGGGCATCACAGAAGGCTACAGTGGCCACATCTTTAAGGATAGGCATTTCCACAGTGCAGTCACGGCCATCCAGCAGGGCCACCAGGGGCCGCGGATGCATTGGTCCATTCAGGATAGGGGGTCGGATACCTGGTCCAAAAAGAGGAAAAAGGCTTATGGTTGAGATATTAATAAATCCAGCTAAATAAGTAAGGATCAACATAAATCCAGGACAAAAAATATCAATGTTGGTATAAGGATAAACTGACAATTATCACACTGTATTCAGCAATACAGGAAAAGTAAAATGCTTTTCACACAGTGAGAGATAACACATAATTTACTTAATCCTTAGATTTGTTAAATGATCAGCTAAATCAAAGGGAATCAAACTGCTACTTTCCATTTTTTTTCTTTTTCTTATTTTACATTTTTCCTTTGACAGGAAAGTGTGAAACGAGGAGAGAGAGGGGTAGATGCAAAGCAAAGGGCAAGTGGGAATCAAACCTACAGCCACTGCAGGGACTGAAGCCTCAGTACATGGGACACCAAATCTACCAGATGAGCTATGCAGTGCCCTATTTCCATCTTACTACCTCCACAAATGAATTAATTTTCATGGCTGTTTGTCTGTGAACAGCTTTACTCAAAAAGTAAAGGATGGTTTTTGATGAAATTTGTGGGTATGTAGGTTATGGCCCAGGGAAGAAATGATTTGATTTTGGTGGTGATCTGGACAAGGGGTGGGAAAGATATATCATCTACGATAATACCATTATTGTTGTTTTAAAGATGCATTTAAATTGTATTTTAATGTACTTAAATTATTCTGCAAAAAATTATGAAAAATGCACTAATATCATGTTTACTTCATGGTACAATCTGTTTTTGTACAGAACGGTACAGTTTGGAACAGTAAAGCCCTGGGTTAGGCTTACGTTGGTAGGCCGGGTGTGGGCTGTGGACGATTCATAGTGTGATGTACCAATGCAACGACAACGAACGTCGACATCAGATGTGACACAGAAGACAACACAAAGGGCAACAATGGAGGACATCCAGCAGCTTCCTTTCCTGCTCGGTTCGTGGCTGTTTTTCCTCAACAAGACGTTGAACTTTGTGTGAAAATAGACTGCTGGCGGTGAAGAAACTCTTGTCGCAAGGGAGTGACGTTTTTCGGTGCACAATCAGCCAACTGCCGTGGGTGGAGTTGGTCAAGCTCAAAAATGGTGGTTATTTTTTGGTACTATTCCCTATCGAATCACAAAAATACATACCGTACCAAAACATTTAACTCTGCATTCCCTGAATGCATGCAGCAGACGCCCTCCGAGCTGCAGCAATGAGCAAAATTCAGCATCACATGACCACTACAGTGGGCCTACATGATCACATGACCTCTCGCTAGCATCCTATTTTTTGTCCCTATCACCCACCCCTAATCTGGATATGGCCAGGAGCTTTTAGGGTTGCACTGTCTGAGTGCTTTCTCTACATTTAAAATTTAGCTGGAGGTAAGTGACTCTACAGTCTGTTGTTCTCATGTCTAGACTGCCCCATGTGATGCAAGTCATCATACCCTCACAAAAACCCCGCCTCACACGTGACTCAAGTTAATGGGACAATCTGCTTCACTTAGACAATAATAATTCTGACTTTGTGGCGTTTCTTCCAATTTTCCCATCTCCAGCAGCACCATAAGAAGAGTGAGAGTGTGTCTGTGAGTGTGTGTGCGTTATCTTATTTGGTCACAAAAGTAATGTGTAACTATATCTGTGATGGGAAATGGAGTGTGTCCAGCATCCTGGCCTACTTGATATTAAACTCTAGCTCTGATTAGGAATGTGTGCAGCACAAACACAAGATACAAGAAGACTGCATCAATCTATCTCCTTTCTGCTCCAATCTTTTTTCTCTAGTCTCTTCATAAGGTGAAAGTCAGATGCAGGTTAATCAAACAGCCCTTTTGATCAGGTTTCAAATTCTGGGAACTTGACCTCATCTACAGTATGAGCAGAGAGCACACACTGGGGGGAGTTGGGGGGAGGCAGAGGTGAGGGAGTGTGGTGGGGGTTCATGTGGGGGTCTTAGTCATGACCCAAATTCTCCTGTCTGAAAGAGTCCCTCCTTCCTATTTTTCTGATTCTCCACATTTCTTACTGGGCACCGTGGCTATTTACCAAAGAAATGTTACAAATTAAAAAAGAAACTAATGCAAATTTAGAACAGTACATTAGTATTAACATACTAAAATAGATTAAATAAACGTTAATGGTTATATTAGTGTTGCTTTTTACATCTTTCCCTTGCTCTCCTATTTCCTTGTCAGCAGTTCTTGGCTTGAACAAATCCTACACATGCACCAATACACACTATCTTGTCCCTGCTGCGTGACAGGTGTGTGTTATGTCTCCCAGGGTGGGGGAGTGTGTCTATCTGTAACATTTACTTGGGCAGAGGGCAGGAGGTAATGGCGAGATGAGAGCTGGTAGCCGTGGATGGAAAACAAATATTTGCAAACACTTCCCCTAGCATCTGATCATTTCCCAATCCCAATACATGCATTAAATGTACTGTGGTAATAACAGAATGAAAACCATACAGTCTGGTACAAATCTGCTGTGCTCAGCTTAGCATTGTCATTCACATACATTGCAACAGGCTCAAGAATGCTAGCAGGCCTTCAGAAACAAACTGAAAGCACAAAGAGGTGCTTACTATGTAGAAAAACCCAAGGGGCCACAATCAAAAAGACACCCAGTAAAAAATACTTCTGGAAACATAAAAGCAGGCCTACTACATACAAAGTAACATAAGTAAAAGACAGTGGTATACCCAGGGCCTACGAAGCTAAAGCATGGCCGCACACACAATACAATTCATTCAGTGATTCATTCATTCTCCCCCACTCCTCCCTTTCTTTCCCTTCACTCCCTCCTCCTCCTCCTCTTCTCTCCCTCTGGCCACAGTTAGAGGAATAAGAGGTGTGGGGGGAGGGGCAGCAAACGATGATAATGCAGCAAGCAGCGGTACTCCACCCAGACGCAGCTACACACACTTGGTTATTCAGTTCCTTCTCAACGCTGCTGCGACACCAATTTGCACTGAACATAAAAGAGAAACTGCACATACAGAGCTGCACCACACCCAATTCTTAGATCCCCCCTCCATGGTTCACACATTTCAAAAACACATACCAAAATAGAAAACACATGAGCACAGGGCCTAACCTTGCATTATGAAGTCTGCCGGCCTGTCTTCCTCTCTCTCCCTCTCTTGCCTCACTCTCCCTCTATTGCTTTTCTCTCTCTCTCTCTGTCAGCCTGCTCTTGGCTGGCTGGATCCCAGCTGTCATCCACGCCCAGCACCTCCCCCATAACCAACCTCCAATCACATGTGGCTCCTCTGTGGGCCAACCAACCAGCACTAACCTCATTAGCATAGCCATGGCTGAAGCCGAGGTCGGTTTGGGCTGTTGTCTTTTTTTAAAGAGACAGCTGGCCCGTTTCCCTAACCCACGACCCTTCACCTTGTCCTCTCTATCTCACCCGTCTCCTGAGACGTTCCCAGACTGTTCCCTCCATTTTAGTGCACCATTATGTCTGATCTACATCGTCTACTCTCCACTTTCGTCCAGCTCAAAATACTGTCTCTTTTTGTTATCTTAAGTGTCTAGGTCATGACTGCATTAGCTTGGCAGAAAATTGACATGGTATATTCAATATGAAAGGTACTTTTGCAATGGGTATTTTATTCAACTAAAATAAAAAATGCATAATGAACACTACATTTTCCCACTTTTAAATGCATTGAGAGGATAAAATAAATACAATTATTATGATGCTGGGCAGGATGGCCATAAATTTCATGTTTTTTTCAAAACTCTCCAGTGAGAAAGAGTCACAGTCCTGAGTGTATGTCTGCTCTTACTGAGCGACAGGAGGGAGGGAGTGGCGCAATTGAGTGTGTGTCTGCTCGCGGTCAAGTAAGGGAGAGGAAGCAGCGCAATTCGAGTGTAACAAAGTTACTTGTGCTTGCAGCTGAAACAATAACATGATTAATCGATTACTAAATTAATCAACTATTTTGATAATCGATTAATCGGTTTGAAGCTTTTTTTCATGATTAAAACAAGATTTCTGACTGTTTCAGCTTCTTAAATTTTATATTATTATATTTTCTGGTTCTTTTACTCCATATAACAAAGAAATCAAATCATTTTGGTTTGTGGAGAAAACAATAATTTCCAGGTGTGACAAAAACTGATCAACATTTCTTAATTTTATGGACCAAACAATTACTCGATTAATGGTGAAAATAATCGACAGATTAATCGATTATGAAAATAATCATTAGTTGTGCTTGTACTTATGTGTGGTGCAACAGTGAAAAGCATCCCGCCTCAAACAGTGTTTTGCTGTGCCACATTTCGTTTGTCATACCAGTCTTGTGGTATACAAACATTGTATCATTAAAAAAAAGTTTTTGGTATGAGCTGGTATACCGCCCAGCACTAGGTCCAAATGATCAGAAACAACACGTTACTAAATTAGATGAAGAGTGGTAATCACCCAAAACTAAATATAGAAAAACATTTTTAAAATCATAATGATAATTTGTACTACCAGCATAATTTGGTAGACATGTATTTTTTTTTTCTAGTCTAAAATAAGCCATATCTGGCTTTGCTACTATCTGATACATACATGCAGGTGCAGAATGAAACAAAATTCAGTAGGGATTTGTAATTGTAATTACGTGCTCGAAATGCAGGCTGCCATCTCATTAGCCCCTATTTAAGAGGTATCCCTTATAATCCAGCAGAAGGCACACACAAGGTTTCCTACCAAATCATATGAATAGTGTCAGCAAAAACATTTGAGAGGAAACTTTGCCAGGGGTGGGAGTCACAAGGTACGTCGCGATACGACGGACATGGTCCATGATATCAATAATATCATGATACAATGATTCTGTGACAATCAACATATTGCAAGACAATCATATTGAGGCACATCACGATATCTGTCTGAACTGAAGAAAACAAAACGTCAGGTAAAGTAAAGGATTTCTATATGCACATCATAGAGAACCAAGTGCACAAAGTAAATGTACTGAACAGGGATGGGGCATCTCGCCACCATGAGGAGATATCAAGTACTGATGCCCAAGCAAGTGACAGTTTACTTTAGAGCGCCTTTATTTGTTAATTAAATATCATTGTCTGTCCTCCTGTATCAATTGTCAAAGAAGGACGATGATAGATCACTAAATTGATATTCTGACCCGCCACAGTTTCTGCAGTGCACCGAACACCCACTAATAACCTAGTCAAAACTAGTAAACTGGCTCATAAATATCTGTGTGTACCAGGGACATCTATGCACTCTGAGTGCATGTTTTCATCTGATGGTAATATTGTAAATAAAGAGAACAGCACTTGATCCCAATCAGGTTGACAGACTTTCTATAAATATATCAGAAATAAAATAGGGCCAAGGTGTGAGGGTTTAGCCTGCCTTTTGCCCTATGTCAGCTGGGATTGGCTCCAGCCTCCTGCTAACCACATGTGGAGAATAAAGTGGTAGGAAATTAATGGTTGGAGAGAATGGATGGTGCTTGAATTTATTTGAACTTATGGGACATTATAAATTTGTTTAAACTTGATTTCTAGAAAAAGTGATAGCCCCTTTAGGGATGCAGGATATCTGATATGGTAATATATTGGGGGTGCCTAGGCCAATAACAGATACCAATACACAAACATTTTTCCCTTACGCCCAACTGCAGAGGTAATTTTATCTCCTCTGTTGTGAAATTAGCTAAATATTTTGCATGGTAATGTTGCAGCAGATGTAAAAATTATTTTTCTTCATTGTGCAAAATAAATAAACAAAATAAAATCACAGTTGTAGAGGGCGCACACATAGAAGGAATTCAGCCAACTGTTTAGGCAATTAGTCATATTGGGGGATTTTGGAGTGTATGCCGATATCCAATAATACATTTTGAAGTCAACATCGGCCAGCACAGATAGTATACCAATAATATTTTGCATCTTTAAAATTCAGTTTGGTTTTTAGATGTGGACCCAACACAAAGCATGCACCTTTTGCAATCAGGTGTAAAAGCATAGTTTTCATGTTCATGACTTATTAGTTTTAATTGTTTTGAGTATTATGATTGTCTGGTTGCTAAAAGATTTAAAGCAACACTCTCAAAATTACAAAATAACTGATGAAGGGTCACTAAATTGTAGTAATCCACTTTACAGCCAGAAGCTCTGTCCTTGAAATATGAAAGTTTGGTGAGCTTGTAGGAACAGCAAGTTCAAGAGTAATGCTGAACTGCATGTCACTTAAAGCCTAGTCCACTTTAATTGTTTGCTACAGCAACTTAGTGTTATTTTAACATAAAGTTAACAAACATGCCTGCTACATACTACATTTACAATTATGAACACTTACCCTCACATATGCGGTCAAGTCTCTGCCGCTTGACCTGTTTGTGTTTGTCCATCAGCGCCATAGACTATGCAGTCTGAACCTGGGACCGAGAAAAACAGTTCCAAGTGCTATGGAGCGTCTCTAGTGATGTCCACTTAATTTCACCTGAACACAAATGGGAAAGGCAGTAATTAAAAAAATAAATAAATAATGTACACATTTTTACAAGCACATACGATTAAAGCAACAACTTCATGCAATGAATAAAAAACTGGATATATGATATAGAATTAAGCTCGACCAGGTCACCTGCCATAAATTAATTCACATCTACAAATTTAAACAATTGTGGTCAAAGAATTTAAAAATGAAATCAGACTGAATTTCACCAATAATCATTAGTATAAAGGAATTAATTCAAGAGAATTGTCACAACAATGACAAGTTGACAACTAGACAGGCACTCACCCAAGAAATTATGTGCCAGTCAGGTTCACAACTGTTGTAATTAACTGTAAACATGGAAAATATTGGTGTTTCAGATGTAATGCCATGTAGGTGCTTGTTAAAATAACTTCATGATGAATTCATATTGCATTATGCTTCAAGCCTAAGAAGATATAGAGTGTAAAACAGCAGATTCCATACAGAATAAGAGTTGCACATTGTTTTCAGGTGCCCATGAATGTGCTCCTGTTTTAGCTGTTTGGGTTATAAAGGGTGGAATATTGCATTAATAATGTATAAATGTAAAATTACATGACTGTTTGATTAACATGTCAGAAAGTGCAATTTAATCTCTGTGGACTGATTAGGTCATAGCTGTTTTAAGGAGGTTGGATAACATTACATTTAGCTCAATAAAATCACCTTGCTCAATCAAAAATGTACAATCTACATGTACATCTAAATAATCACAACAGCACTGAAAATTATATTCAAGCAAACCTATCAAGACATTGAGGGTCTTTAGTTGCTCCGCTAAAAATGAAAACCGCTCGTCTTGGAAATAACAGGTATAAAATTATTCAGGAAGAAAATAGGTTGGGTGAATGTGGCAAACTGAAATGCATTTTCAAAAGTCCAGAAATGCTCCGTGGCATTGACAATGACAGGATGGAACTTCTTGTCTTAATTCTGTGTTTGATTGTCTCTTTTTGGTAATTTCATAGTATATTGAAATGATCTCAAACTGTGGCACAAGTGTCCTGCAGTGGTACTTGTAGGAAAATCAGATACTGTTCTACTGCATATACCAGGGTGATTGGAGAGGTGCTGAGGGGAGTGTGTAAAAAATTAAATAACAAAAACCTATCATAATTAGTCAACTTATCCCTCGCCAGGTACCAGTAGATTAAGATGGATCTAATGGTACCAGTGTCTGAAACACATGAGGAAGAGGAGGATGATGAGAGCAAATTAATTTATTGGGATATTATTATTATTGATAATAGTAATACTACATCTGCCCCATCTGAAAAGTGTGTAGCTGACTTTGCTCGGCCTAATAACGCCACTGTACTTTTAACGTTGGAGATAATGGTGGTACCTCGAAAGCTTAATATTTTCTCAGGTAGTACTAGTTTGAGAACCACAAACTACAACTACAACAAAACAATAGTAATACCAAAATCAATGCAGTAAAAATACCAATAGAACAACTTTGTTTAGTTTTCTTAGCTGAAGATATTTTGGTCACAAGTATTTTCCTGTTTCACATGTTAACGTTGATAAACATGACGTTCAACTTTGGGGTCAAGTATACTTTGTTAAAAAAAAACACCACCACTCGCGTACACAGTTAAATATATAAGGGTACGTTTTGGAGTTTAGAGGAAACTTGACGAAAACACCGGAGCCTTCGATAGCATACCGTTAACTATATAGCCCGAGGTGCTAGCTAACCAACCATAGCTATCGGGGCTCTTGCAATGAATGGTGAACTTTTATCTAGTCCTTGCAAACCGAGAAATTACACAAAGTCATGTCCAACGGCAGCCCTACCACACAATCATGTTCAGACTGAGATATAGTTTGGATAACATTAACTGCGTCGCGATTTGGGCTAACGCTGACTAAATACATGGCTGGAGAGCTAGCTAGCCGATGATGGCTAGCTTACCCAAACACAAACATTTGACAACTAAGTGAATATTATTAAAACGAAACCACACACCCTCGCTAAATCTCGAACACACACAATAGTCGATGTTAATTAACTATTACCAACTTGTGAAACGTGTGGAATAGGGTATCTCCACAACCATATATGTCAGGCGTTTGCAGTGTTGCTAACGTTAGCTGTGTAGCGCCGTTAAGTAGCGTGCCGCCGTGTGTGGGAGATGCAGGCGGAGGGGGGAGCCCATTTCGTCCGATTTGTTATCAGCGAGTGGCGCTACAATGTGAAATATCAGATCCAGAGGCTGAACATTTTTTTTCTATCTGCTGTGAAATTAGGCGAATCGCCCAAGTGAGTGAATTCAAACAGGACAATTTAATAACCCAATAAACGAAACTTGCAAGATGTGTCAATTATTTACCCCGATTAAACTCTTTCAAGAGTGCCGAGACTGTGTGCGTGCGTCGGTAGGGTTCCCTTTCTCCCGATCGCCATGAAATTAGACAAAAGAGGAAGTGGCTTGTCGGTTATGGAGGGGACAGGCGGCCTGTGAAAAAGCATCGTTGACCTGGAAGGAGCGCCCTCATCTCCCATGGCGGAGTTTGAAAAACACGCATAGACTATTTTTTTATTTTTTTTCCCAAAGTACTGCTTATTGAGTCTCACAAACTTTTCTACAAGTGTACACTTCAAATGTCATATATTGTGATGTACTATTTGCAGACAGCAATACGTAAGGTTTATAAACTAATGTAAATATATATATGTTAAAAAATGCATATACCATATTTGCAAATTGTCTTTCTTAAAACAGAATAGTATTTTTCTCTGTAGAGTTTAACCTGCTAGAAAAGTCAGAATTAGTTAAGAAATTCTTATTGTTCAGAAATCAGCCACTAGGTGTCACAATAATCAAATAATCTGACCTCTGATTTGCTCTCTAATTTCTCAAGTCATTTTGTGGAGTTGGAACTATTTAAATGTAACTATACCTCGATTACACAATTAATCACCAACAATTCTGATAATGGATCAGTTTAAGCAGTTTAAACAGCCTCTTCAATTCTGACATACATTTGTAAATACAGCACATGTCACAATATACAGTGCATGTATGTGTCAAACCACCTCATGAAAACTATTTTACGGTATATGTTTTTTTACTTTACTCCAACAGTATGTGTACAGTACAACCAGGTACTGAAAACAGAGAAAATAGAAAATGGATGGATGAATGAACCACTGCTTAACTTATTTATTGGGTTTTTGTCATCGTTGTTTCCATGTACACAGCAAAAAAAATCCACTGTCATAAACTGTGTCATGTATGTCGTACACTGACCAATAATGTAGATTCTGATTCAAATGTTTATGTTTCCTGGATTATTTGCTCTTCTGTGATTGTAAAGTGAATATGGTTTGTGTACTAAACAAAACCTTTACCATCATTTTTAGGTGTGGGGAAACCATTATTAAAATATTAACATTTTCTGTGCGTATGAATTAATGAAGAAAACAGTTGACAAATAAAATAATGATGAAAATAATAAGTGTTGAATGGAAAATGAGACACATTTTGGGAAAATTATCATTCTCTATTAAAGTTTATTTGTACATAAATTGTGCAACAGGAATATTTCCATCTGAAAACACATGAAAAATCATTTCTGAAAGGCCACCAAATCATCTATGTCACCACCATCTTTGTCACTCATAGAAATGGCTCAACATGTGTACTTACTCAAACCACTGTACATTACATTTCATTGTGCCCTTTTAAGTCCAGCTGCAGCATCAGTTCAGTTATTCAACTGACAATTATAGTGCATGTACTATTTGTTCAAAAATATCTGAATCAGCACAAATGGAGGTTGCAAAAATGTCTGGCTGTGAAAAGACCACAGCCCCAAGAACTCTGTATATTAAGCTTAAGGCATGGTCAGTTTATAGTATCATCAGTAAGACTGCTGTTGTGGTGCATTAATCCAAGCTATTTAAAAGGCTCCAGAGAAAATAATACATTTAAGGGAAGAAGGTTTATTCCTATCTGACAGCCTTCTCTTTGATGATGTAATGAATTCATTAATTATGTGTGTGTGTATGAGTGTGTGTTAGAGAGAATTTAAGAACTGCAGCAAAATCTTGGAATGTATATTGTTCGACCAGAGCATTAATATAGACATATCTGGTGAAATACTGACAGTAAGCAAGCCAACATTGTTGCAGTGGCATCAATGCAAACTTCCCAAGAGTGTATGTGTAGACTCTTATTCATCCAGGTCATAGTACTCCAAATGTCATTGAATCCGTAGCCATTGGACTCGCAGATTTCTTGATGTTTTACTTCTCCTTGAAGAGGCTTCTTCAGTTCTAGAACTAAAGCTTGGATGAGAGTTGAAACATCTCTACAAAACCAGTTTCTGCTGACTCAGGGACATTTGAATTCCCAGAGAATGCGCAGTTTCGTAATTTTACCCGTCTTTCTTTGGCTTTTTCTTTTTTAAAACATCTAGGAAGCAGTTGTGCCAAGATCAAAAAGTGGTAATAGTGAGTCGCCACGGCAGTCATTGTGGCACTGTCTGATTGCAGAACACACAAATCATGCACCATATTCATTTATATGGTTCTATATTGGACAGTATCTTTATGCTTGCCGTGCCTGCATACCATTTTGAATTATGCATTGTAATATTTGGTTCAACACTTCAAAAGACCAAATTCAAAGAACCACACACTTATGTAGACTAATTACCCATAAGTATCTGATGGACACTGACAAATGCACACCTTAATTCCATTTAGTCTGACTTAAGTGTGTATTTCATGTGCCACATGTGAGCAAATAATATTGCAAATTACTGCAATATGTGATGATATTTGATAAGGATCTGCAACATATCAAGGCATACCAACAATTAACACTAATTAAGACTTATCAATATAAAATATTAGCCAAAAAAACCGCACATGAAAACTTGCTTATTCGTTCATGCACATTTCCCTATGGAGTGTTGAATTGGCAGGCACTGACATTTCATGAAATGTTGATCAGAGAACTAGTGCTCAAGGGTTACAATCATCACCTTGTAGTTTTATATTAGATAACCCAAAATGTTTGGTTCTTCATTACAACCTGTGAAGGTAAGCCATTGGTGGGCAAAAGGTTCCCAAGGATTCTGCCTGAAGAGCACACAAAGCCTACTAGTGTGCTTTACATGGTTATGGATTCTCTAATCACATGGAGAGCACCAACAAGTCGTCAGTTTTCTTCTATGAGGGTTAAGTCCAGTTCTGTGCAGTCTCTTTCAAAAACAATCTTCTGTCCTCCATCTATCACAGTTCTTTTTCTTTCGTCTTCCTCATCCTCTTCTTCACTTTCACTTAGTGGTCCAATGCTGCCTCGTCCCAGGAAGTCAGCAGGGGAGAAGGCTGAGCATTGCTCTGCCTGGGACGACACTGGAACTATGCAGCCACCTGTGCCACATGCTAGGCTCTCACAATTACCAATCTAGAGTGAAGAAATAAGCTTCATTAGTACTGTGTGACAATTCTGCACTTAAACATCTTTGTAAAACAGAGCCCAGTCTCTTTCTCAACTTAATTAATTAAGTGTCCTACATCTCAATAAAAGCAGTGCAGCGACAACATCACTGGAAGTCATCATGGATGATTGTGTCCGTGTCTTTGGTCAAGTATGGATTGAGAGTTAATGACCTGAACAACAAGAGAAGGACCAGCTGTATCACTGGAGCTGAGAAACTTATTGCAAATTAGTAATATGTTTGAATGAGTCAGCAAGTCTCAAGAGAACCAACATAGTGACATTTGAACACAAAATGAGTGAGGAGTAAAATGTGAAAGATATAAGAATTTAGCCTGAACAACATTTGTTAATGCGGATGCAGTTTGTCAGTTAGTTGTAGTTAGTTAATTTGTTTTGATTAAGCAGCTAACAATAATAATAATAATAATAATAATAATAATAATAATAATGGATCCAATCAACAGGGAAGTGGTTGTGTTTTGTTTTTGCCGATTGGTAGAAATGTCCTGCCCTGCACCAAAAAAAGAGCCCAGACACCTAAACTTGAAAGCACTGATCTGAGCAAGATGAGGATATGGACATGGGTCACTTTACACTTGTGATCTGAAATAAGGAGCGATGACTGGGGAACCAAGGTGAACTGTGCTGTGCTAGAAGACTTAAAGTGGTTTTCTTTCTCACCTGTGTCATTTTGCTGAAGTCCAGGCCTGGTCTAGTATAGGGAAGAACATCTGCATCATGGCGCCTCTTCAATCGAGGTTTGCGCATGTCACAGGGCTGAGAGTGGCATCGCGGCAGCGGTGGATGAATGTCACGCCTGGAAGAAGTTGGTGTACTACAGGCTGAAGTAGGCGATTGAGACAGGGCTGGGTGCTCCATGCCAGAACAGCTATATGTCACAGCTGAAGCAAGGGAGGGCCGAAGCGGCAGGAGCACAACAGGGGTGTCCTGAATGTGCACTGGAGAGAGTGAGAAGCGACGTTGGAGCACAGAATGAGAAATCAGGGGGGCTGGTGAAGAGGAGCAGGAGGAAGGAGTAGCAAAGGAAGCAGAGCAAGCTCCTTTCAGTGTATCACAGGGGTCCCATGGGAAGCTCCATGGAAGTGGAGAGTCAGAGGAGAGCGCTAAGCTAAAAAAGGTTGGGCTAGAAGATGAGTGAAGAGAGGAAGAGGTGAAAGAGGAATTGGGACCACAAAGTGGCAAAGAGCTGGCAGCAGAGCCTGAACTAGATGCTCCTCCACTTTGGCAGCCACGTTTGACTGGGGTCCAAACCTTGGATGCACTAGGATGCCAGGCAGAGCGGCATTGAAACAGGTCCTCTGGAACAGAAAGGGACCGACAGTGGCGTTTGGGAGGTGGTGGTGGAGGTGAGCTTTGGAGAGCCTCATCTGTGAAGGAAACTTTCATGCTCTGGAGATGTACTCCAGAGTGGGAAGTAGGCCTAAGGGAACCATGTCCACAGGATTCAGCTGGATGTTGTCCTTTCAATGATGAGTAGGTGGCTAAGCTAGTCTCTGAAAGAGTCAAAAGACTGATATGAGGCATATTTCCCCCACCAACAGGTTAAAAAAGCTGCACTAAATTATCAAATAAACTTGCCTCGTCTTGATCTACCAGCACTCCAGGAAAGAGTGGGACTGGAGCCCACTGCTGGTAATGACTAAAACAGAAGCAAAAAAAAAAAAAGTAAATAGCAATGAGAATATTTTGAAAAAAAGGAACAAGATTTCATTTCTATAAAACGTACCGCTTTCACGCTGAATGAGAAAGCCTTGTGATAAGGCTCCTCCAGACTCTGCTTACGAAGCTGCTCTGTGAGAAGCGTCACCATAATTGTAGCTACAATCCAGGGATGAACATGAATGATGTGGAGGCTTAATCAGGACAGTGGAAATCCTGGCATGGTTTTGTGGTGTCCCCTCCACACCTCAACCAGCCAGACTGACCATATGCTCTCTATGGCAACATCTTGAGGGCACCTAGTGGGACACATTAGAGACATGCACATTGCACAAAAGCATATAACAAGTTAATAGACACATCCATCAAGCCTTGAAGAACAGTATTAAAGTTGGTATTAGGATTTTCCTTCCGCGTTACACAACTGTTGTGTGGGGAAAACCCACAGCAAGAGATATGAGGTGGCAAGATTATATGTTCTAAATACATGTATGAGATCCAGGCTGTGACTTCAATGCAACAACAGTCACATACAAAAAAGGCAGTGGCAGAAGTTCATGTTCACAAAAGGCAGAAAGAACACATGGATTTGAGGAGACCCAGAACAAAGAAACACTTCACATTCCATCATGCTCAGCGAACGTGATCACTTTTTTAATTTTTTAAAAAAAGAAGCTAAATATGGCGAAAGTGAAAACCTTTGGGGCAATACAATGGCAATCAAAGTCAGTTGGGTCCAATAAAAACAAATGACCAGAGTTGTGTACTGTGGAGAGAATGGAGGGGGAGGGATAGACAAAAAGGGAATGGATGGGGGAAGTGTGTGAAAAATGAATGGGAAAAGAGGCTGGAAGCATGCCATCGTATCTTTGCAAGGGGGACAAAAGAACAGTGAACAGGTCTCCATGGCTTGGGTTACCAAGGCAAAGTCAAAATGGGGTGGTGAGACCAGAGAGTAAGACCATAAGACAGTCTGTGTATCAGTTTTATTCAAACAAATAACTAGTGTATCAAAATAGCTCCGATTTTGCTTTAGCTCTAGACCAACATACACTGGCCCATAAAAGAAATCCTAGCACATCACTGCATAGTGTACATGTAATAATGAAACAGAAAGTGAGAAATCAATACCTGCTCTTTAAACTTTAAGTCCTTTCAGTGACCCTTTAGACTGCAGAGCACCAACAATAGTAATACATTCAATGCTGCCATCGCTCAAGTCAATAATGTATTAGTTGCTACTTCAAACTTATGTTTGCCATCTCCACAATATTAAAAACACCTTGTACACTGAAGATAATTTGCTTTAGCACTTGTTGCTGGTAGTGAGATGTGGCTCCCAGGGCCTTCCTGCTTGTGCTACACTGTTAGCCTCATTCCACATGCCAGAGGACAAACGACTTCACCAGGACAGAGGCTGAACTTCGTCATGTGGCAGCAGCAGCACAAACTGACAATGAAAGCACATCCGACTCCATATGCTCAACACAGCCGAGCTTTTTAACGTGCAACTAATGAAAAACTTGATCACTTTTCAGTTTGAGCCAAACTTTACTCTAGGCTAATTATTCAATAATACACATGCGGTATTTACCATGTCGAACGCACCTAGCACAAGACACCACTGATTGAGACCATGAAGGCTAACATGGCTGTGAGGATTCTCAGTCTTCCTTCCAGCTCATAAGCAGGTTGTCAACCGCCAATAAACCCAATCAAAAGAAGAAGATCCTCAGTAATGACGGAAGATGACATAATCTAACCGTGTGTGTCTGATTTAAGGTTACTTTCCGTCCACACTGGTATACAAATCAATCTTCTAGTATTAGCAAATAAAAATACAACTTGACAGTATCTCCGACATTAGCACGTGAAATAACACGTAAAATAACTGTTTGACACTGCGAAGGAAAGACAAACAAACACGAAGCTTCGTTAAATTAAGATGATGAGGATAGTTTAGCGCAGGTTAGCTCGGCGACACCATGCAGCCCGCGGTGCACCGAGTTATTAGCCGGCTCTGTTAGCCAGCTGACAGGGTAACAGTTACTCTGCCTGTTTGCTATCGATATGTCACTGAAGCAAGTTATAGCCACGACTCTTCAGACTTCGTTACGAGAAAGGTTAATAAGCAGGATCGATTATGTACACATCTGAAATAGCGGAAGTTTTAGCTTAGCTACGCAGCCTCTTCGCACGCTAGCATGCTACAGCTGTCCTGATGTATTACCTGTGTTCAGCGGTTCCTTAGCAACCGAAGCTGCACTCGGCGGACCGGATAAAGCTCAGTTAGCCAACAATATATAGCCCATGGAAGATACCACTGCAGAGGGTGTTTTGATCCTATGTCTAAAAAAAAATAAACGAGTCGACAGCCAATAACACGCAAAACCACATCATCTTCAAATAAACAATTTATGTTTATGTTTCCCGGTTAAAAATGATTTTTTTAGAAGAGTGTTTTTATATTAGTTTGCACTACTTTGTACTATTTAGAGCCCCGCGATTAGACCTTTCTAAATAAAGCGACAGCGTCTAATCAACCCTGATTTTAAAAAAACAAAAAAACTGTTATCGCTCTGTTTTCCCCGCTGTGTAGTAGTTTGTAGTAATGTGTGCTACTGTGTGTTACTGTGTGTTACGGTCATCATCTATCTTAACTATAACCCAAACCCACCATTGACGCACGCGTGGCTGATGTAAGGACGAGACAAAAACTATTCATGGATTGTGGAATTGTTTTTAACTTGACTGAACCTTTAGTTTTCTCTGCTGCACTTGACAAAAAGAGCTACATGTGTGTACATACTACACATGTGTGTAATTCGCAGAAGATGAACTTAAGAAAAGGGCAAATCTTCTCATATGTTTGTCTCAACTGAATGCATTACACCTCCACACTGACACTGAGGGGGGAGCTAAAGGGAAGATAATGGTCTTCTTTCATCAGCCGACTCTTAGAATTGGAGTGCGCCCGTATTGTTGCAATTATGGTAAATGTACTGAAGCGACAAGATATACGGAGTTACCACCATCCGGTTTTCAAAATACAACGTCAACACCAAGTGAGGGATCAGGACATCGGCAAATAGAATTGATCACATTTTTTTAATTCTTAGAATTCCTGTACCTTGTACTATATATCTGTTTTTCCCCATGGTTTATTTTGTCAGTTTTTCTATTTAGAATAAATATTCCGATGAATGGTGAACATGTGAAAGTTGAGCTACTGTTAAAACAGTCACCTGTTATTTCTGTCAAGGACCACTCTGATACATACATGCATTGATTCGATATTCATTCATTACTGATGTTAATCGTTTTGTGTGAAGCGTGTGTGATCATCGTGCCCCATCTGCCGAGCTGTGGACTTGCGGTTACCGTAAACATCTGTTCAAGTGCGCGCTGGTAATACCGGAACAGTCCCTTCACCGCGTAAACGCTGTGAACTTCTTCTTTAATGTTTACTTCTTAGTCTCACGTTACCGTTTTTTTTAACGCACAGACACACTACGTGAGTTATGGCTCTCCAACAACTCAAGAAAGAAGACACTCTCGCCATGAGGACGAGATTAATCGGGTATGTTGAGATCAATCTGCTGTTTTCATTTTCATTCAGTGTTGACAGACACTGACTTGTGTCAATATCTTCGATCTCAGACAGTCGTGCAGACTCTTTTATTCGGGCGATCCAGTGAAAATAATCAAAGCAAGAGGACAATATCTGTTCGACGAAAATGGGAGGCGCTATTTGGACTGCATCAGTAACGTTCAACACGGTAAAGCCTTTAGTGCTTAGTCACTTCTTCATTGCCCTTTGATCAATAATGAATGTTATGTTATATAACATACAGTATGTTTTCTATGATAGTTGGCCATTGTCACCCCACAATTACAAAAGCTGCAGCAGCACAAATGGATCTCCTGAACGTGAATTCAAGATTCCTGCACGACAACATAGTTGTGTATGCAGAGCGCCTGGCTGCCACTCTGCCAGAGAAGCTGTGTGTCTTCTACTTTGTTAACTCTGGGTAAATAGAGCTTCTACATATTGTGCATACATACACTCACAGTCCAGTCCTGGCACCAGTTAGGATTAACTGAAGTAAAACTTGAAGTAAATCTGAATTGACCAAGTTAATTCGAGCACATGCCACCTTCAAAAGAACATATTGTAGAAACAGAACTAAAGAAACAGCTGTTTGTGACTCTCATTTGTCATTTATCTTCTCCACTCAGTTTAAAAAAATATATACTGTATATATGTCACACACATAATTACTAGAACACACTACAACAAAATTGAGTGTTATGTGCCATACGTTTCCTAAGGTAGCAATAAATACTGTAGTACTAAACTAAACTACTGTTTCTACTACTTCTTAGTTATTGTGGTTTTCAATTAATGACACCAAATCCCACAATATCACACCACAATATTGTACCAGAACTCTGTTTCGGCCTGGTCCTATAGTCACACAAATCATGTCCAATAAATAAGTTTGTTGTTCTCAGTAGTTGTCTATAGATCACACGCCGCATGGTTTACTGAATTAACCTCCCACTGATTTCACATCTGCACGTCTGACAGATCAGAGGCCAATGACCTTGCCCTACGCTTGGCACAGCAGTACACGCAACATGAGGACGTCATAGTGCTTGACCAGTGAGTATAGTGCATGTACTACCTCTGCCAATACACTTGCTTATAAATTACAATAAACTCTCCTTCTACACTAGTGCATACCACGGGCATCTAACGTCCCTCATCGACATTAGTCCTTACAAGTTCCGGAAACTAAAAGGACAGAAAGAATGGGTTCATGTGGTGTGTAAATCTATATGGTCACAATTACACAAACTGCTGACCAACAGTGTTTGTCTGAAAGAGTGTTTTTTTTGTTTGTTTTTGTTTTATTTTCCTAGGCGCCCTTACCAGACACCTACAGAGGCATATACAGAGAGAATCACCCCAACCCAGGCCAAGCATACGCTGATACAGTTAAAGACATGATAGACGAGGTGCACAGGAAGGGCCGTAAGGTAAACTTTAACCTTTTATTATCCATTCATTGTTCCGTCATGGAACAACAACGGTTGTTAAGGGTATTATTTTTTTGTGCTTGTTGTACACTGATCTTCGTCATTAAAGACTATTAATCCATGGCATTTAACACATGCAAAGTTGGACTCTCATTGTTTTTGTTTGTTTCTTTTTTTTTTTACATGTTTTATGTTTTCATGCTTTCTATTTGTACTGATTTTATTTTGTTATCTGACGTCGGTTGTGTTCATTTTAAAAATGTGCTCTATAAATACATTTGAGTTGCACTGATTTAATCGACAACTATTTGGATAATTGATTAATTGCTTTGAAACTTTTTCATGATTAAAACGAGATTTTTGGTTGTTAAAGCTTCTTAAATGTGAGTATTTTATTCATTACCTTGCTCTGAATAACAAAGAAATTATTAAAAGTTAATCATTTTGGTTTGTGGACAAATTAAGACATTTGAGAACATCATCATTTCCAGGTTTGACAAATACAGCTCAACATTTTTTAAGGTTTTATGACATTTTAAGGACCAAACAATTAATCGATGAATCGAGAAAATAATCGTTTGTTGCAGCTCTATTTTCCACAATGCCAGCTTTCTCTATTCTAATCTATTCTATCCATAACATCTACTGCACCACTATGCTAATACATTTAGAATATTTAAAAATAAATGACTGACATATATATTTACGCTACTAATTGGCTACCTTTTACCCCACAGATCTGTGCATTCTTTGCAGAGTCATTGCCAAGTGTCGGAGGTCAAATCATCTTCCCTCAAGGATATTCAGCTAAAGTTGCAGAGTGAGAAATGATTTACTTGTAGGATCTGATCGGGCTCAGCCACATGTGCAGTATAAGCTAACATGGTGCGTCTTCCTCATACGCTCCACAGATACGTGCGCTCAGCCGGTGGAGTGTTTGTGGCAGACGAAGTGCAGACAGGTTTTGGACGTGTGGGCACTCACTTCTGGGCTTTCCAGCTGCAGGGTGATGGTTTCTGTCCTGACATTGTGACGCTGGGCAAGCCCATGGGCAACGGGCATCCTTTGGCATGTGTGGCAACCACTGCGGCGATAGCTGGGGCTTTCACGGCCAATGGAGTGGAGTACTTCAATACAGTAACTATACAGTAACTTCAGTAAAATACCAGTAAACGCTCCTTAAAGCCGGTATATTCATCTTTTAAAAGTTGCATAGTAACAACCTAGTTATTTTTATTTTCAAATTGTTTCGTGAAATGTAAATGTTTTCCTTAATTTCCACGGCAATGGGCTTGACTTGACTAAATTGAGATTGAACTATTCAGCAAAAAGCAACATCAATAAAGGCACCGCACAGCATGAAACAATAATAAACAGATTGCTCTGATCTTAAATTAAAATACAAATTGTGTTTTTCAGTGACAGTGTTTTCTGTCTAATTTCATGCAGTTTGGAGGGAATCCGGTGTCATGTGCAATTGGCCTGGCAGTCCTCGATGTGATTGAAGAAGAGGACCTAAGAGGAAATGCCACAAGAGTGGGAGCACACCTCAAGGATTTGCTCACAGAGCTGCAAACAAGACATACAGTAATTGGCGATGTCAGGTGAGGATGTTGCTATTCTTGTTTTTGTAAATAAAAGTTGGTTAATTTAGAGGATTTTTTTTTTTGTTTTTTTACCTAATATGTCCAATTCCACCATTTCACACTTTGGACATTAGTCTAATTTCCTATAGTTCCATGAAATATGTACTCAGGGAGATGACCAGTGCAAATCCACTTTTAGAGTGACTCTAGTTCCTGCAGTCATTCTCCACTATCATCACAAAACAGACAAATAAGCAAAGGTGTTAAGACTGTGAAGGAATTCACATCCCATATCCATTGTGAATTCTCCCATTTTTGGGCATCACCATCATTGACATCACTGCTACACATAAGAATTGTGGGTACGAGAGTACTTGTGCAAGACATCATGACAGAGTGTGTAGCTTATGTAAATGACTTGCCAAAAGCACATTGTAAGAATGCGAAGGACAAAGCCAGAGCTTGCTCAAAATCTCCTGCGATCGTTGCCACTTCTTTATGTGCTCTGGAAAATATGTGACTGGTAGCTCATTACTGAGTTTATTAATTTTTTAAGAAACCTATGAAACACATTTTTAGTGTTATTCATTAGCTCTAGCACAGACAATACATGTATACCTAAACATCCGCTAATGGTGATGGTTGGCATTAATAGTTAAACCAAACCAAGACTAGTACATAGTGTCCAGCTGCCACCTGAATTTCCAGCAAACAATATGGCCTTGCAAACTTTTGTGCAGCTTTCCTTTTAGCCTATATTTACTACTGTAACTATAATGACCTTTAGCCATTTAATCGTCCTCAATCCACAGCATGAAAATACAGAGCACAGTGCATATGCCAAACTACTATGTTACACTCACAATGGTGCCACCAAAGTGAAACACAGACCTAAAATGCCAACTACAATGTTTCGTTATATAACATTTAAAGGGCAATGAATGATACTGAAATAGTAATGGTGGAGTTAAGTCATACATTATTGGCCACAGAGTAGTAGCAGTCTTTGGCTCCACATGTGAATCATTTAAGGTCATAACCTTGCTGCAGAAGTATTCCCTTTGAAATGTATAATATACCTAACAGCCCAATAAGCATCACAAATTATAATTAGAGTAACTGCACTTAGACTTAAAGCTGATCACAGTACGACAAAACAGCAACAGGTCACTGGCTGAAGGGGCTGGTACCACAAGAACCCACAGTTAACAGCCTAAGTCTATGCTGTTGACTTAACTGCAAGAGTGAATAGCGTCGGACTGACAGCTCTTCACCTACTGTTCATTTTGTGGCATCATTTGAAGTGGGATAATATTATTGTATTGGCTGCGCTATTGTTTTCTCATTCTAGGTTGCACAGGGCCATTGGAGCATTAAGATTTACTAAGGAAGCTGCAAATATCTCTGTATGAAACTTGATCGTGAGCCCCTCTCCCCTCGCATACAAACAAAGTGGATTTACTTTAAAATGTCCACGTTCTGAGGACCAGACCTGGAAGAGACGATTCATCACTTAGTCCCTGGCCTAGTCAAATGATTTATCAAAGTGTCATGTGAGGGAAAGGCCCCAAGCCAAGCCACAAAAAAAGGCTCAAAAATTGAATTAAAAAAGCAGCAATCTAAGGATACACAATGTTGTCCATAAGCTATTTCTTCCTGATCTTCACTGTGCACTTGTGGTCAACCGTCAGGCCAGTCTGAGGTTACTTGAGCATTTCTTTCTACTAAACACTGCCTCGGCCGCGTGTCACTGACCCCAAAAGTGGCATGACATTTCACACTCTATGGGTAAATATCCAGTTATTGGTCATCAGCTTTACTACAGGCCATCTCCTTTTAACAGTTAAGGATGGCACACTCATCCCAGATCCATAATGCAGCAGTTACTTGGTAGCCATTTGCTAGATCTATGCTTTAATACAACCCACATTCAACCTCACCGTGCATGACTGTCAGAATCATTTTCATATCCAATTGAGGATTAGAAACAGATAGTATTTTCTCCCACTCATTATTGGGACCGAGTGTTGACATTCCATGCGTATTATACCACCCAACTATGCCGTGAACGATTGATAGTGACCGTTCTGTTTTGTGACAGAGGTGTGGGGCTGTTTGTGGGGCTTGAGCTGGTCACAGACCGAGAGCAGAGGACCCCCGACACAGAAACGGCAGCAATGGTGGTTAAAAGGTGTGGAATTACTATTCAATACAATAACCGTTGCACTGCCAGGAAAATAATTGTGCCGCATCTCTTAAGTGACTGTCTCCACCATGTGATGTAGGTTGAAAGAGGACCATCGAATCTGTGTCAGTACAGACGGCCCATGGGAAAGTGTCGTCAAGTTTAAACCTCCCATGTGCTTCAGTATGGACGACGCAGAACTGGTAGTGCAATGCATCGACCGCATCCTCACAGGTCACTTACACAAACGCAACCTTCACATGACACCTGCTTACCAGAGAATCGTATGACTTTTTCTCCTGAACACACTTGAGTAAAAGTTTGAAATAAAACATGCCCATGAGGACATTTACACATGTGCAGAATAACTCACAGGATTCATTTGTTCTTTCAGACATCTCAGCCATTGATCTCAAAGTTGAAAAGGAAGACTAAGGTTTGTCAAACCTGTAGAAAAACTTTTAATTGCATCAGACATTGTCAGATGGTCACATTCATAAAGTTCAGAGGTAGAGATATGAATGTTTTAAACTTGGAATTCCAGTACAAGTTCAGTCATTTCACTTGGCAGAACATGTTGATCCCTTGCACTTAACACTGACCAATGTAGGGACTTGACTTTACTATAAGCATCTTCTCACAGCAAGTTCTAATGTTAGTGGGAATATAAAAATGGTGATACCAGGTGGTCAATAAGTTAAGAACCTGCTTTAAAATTTGGATCTGTACTACCCTAATTTTCTTCTCCCCCCAGGTCTTCAGTTCCAGTTTATGGTACGGGCTGATAAACCTAGAAATGAAGTCCAGTGAAACTAGCTGAGGCACATCATTACCATTGGGGAGATAAGACGCTAATGGGACACAAAAACTCAAGAAATATTCCAAATCAAGACTAATAAATGCTTAACAGCAAATTCTTCACTCTTTGATTCTTGTTTGTTCTTTTACCTACAGTTTAAAATACTGATCAGCAACATGTTCTCAATACACAGATGGTTGAGATAAGCACTTACCAGACCACTATATTTAACTCCTGGACACATTCACAAAAATGCTCAAGTATAGCAGTTTCACATCTAATGAGGTGGGCAGTAACACTCAGTTATCCTGTGGGAGAGTGAAGTCCTCTCCCACAGGTTTCCAATGAGGTGTCCATAGATATTAATATTACTCAGGACAAAACAAGCAAGCCATTTAAACAGTACAAAACATTTAACATTAACTTTACAAATAATAACAAAAAGATCCATGTGTAATATAAACCAAAAGTTTATTTCTACCAATTTGCCCAAGACACTAGAGGAATGAGTTTCCAGTGAGAGAGGGAGTGCCCTCTTACATTAACAGGCTTGCGTTCAGTTGAATAACACTAGTAAAGCCACTTAAAATTGCAGACATGAAGGGGGAAGAATCTCCTTAAAAGCCAAAAGGAAAAAAAAAAGAAAGACAAAAAAAAAAGATGCTGGTTGTTTACGTCTACTTTGCCATCTGCAAACATTCACTCCATAATGCTTACAATGAACCCTTTGATTAGTTTAAATCCCTTTTTTACCTCACCCCACTTATGAAGCCATGCACAACTCCATCTCTCAACACGGGAGAAAGTAACTAAAGATCTAGAAACACCAAAAGAAAAAAAAAGAAAAATTGTTTTATTTGTGAGCTTTACAAGCTCTTGCTCCTGCTCATCTGTAAATCCAGTAGACATGTAAAAATACAACCATACAATACATTAGATTCAAAAAGGTACCAAAAAGTACAGTAAAAATAACACTTCCATCACTGGAAATGTAAATGGACACAAAACAATATAAAATAAAAAAAGTGGAAAAGTGACATTTGCTTCCCCAGTTCCTCACTTGATCTGTACAAATGGAGCATGAGTCCAAATTTCTGCCAACTCCAAAGGAAAAGCCAGAGCCCATGTTCGCTGTGGTCAGACCATGGATCTCTTTTTCTTATTTACTTTAGACCTTAAGAGAAAAACACGGTGCTTAACATTACTGAGAATAAACCAAATGTGGCATGCAGTTACACAAAGACAGACAGGTGCATGAATGAGTTTGACAGGTCAGTGAATGGACAGGCACACTGGGGGGGACACCGCTTTTATGTAGCACCTTGGTGAAAGGTGGAACTGTCCTTATTTCTGTTATACCACCACCAACTCAACCCTTAGTGATCAAGTAGTGTTCGTAGAGATGCATTTTAAGATGGCTGACAGGTGAAATGAACCCATCTTTTGTGATCACAGACCCCACACCACGGCCTACTCTAACCCCACCACAATGTTTGAATGGATTTAGAGTAGATGGAGATCTTTAGGATCAAAAAAGGCACCAATGGTTACATCTATGTTCTCATACTACTACGGATGATGCAAAAATGCATACCTGCACTACGTGTGATCAGTATGGCTTGTAGCTACTCTGGTGGCCTCCACGTCTTGGAGTTTTCCCATAGCTTGTATTGCCCTGGTCTGGAGGACAAGAGAAAAAGGGACTGAGTTCTTCTGTACAACAAGGAGGACCAAGAAAATAAAGTTCTTTTTTGTTCCCCGGGGGCATTTTATCGCTTACTGTAATCGTAGCCACCCCCATAGCCGTAATAACCAGCAGGGTAATCATAGTTGCCATAGCCGCCATATCCATAGCCTTGTCCATAGCCATAGTTCTGGCTGTATCCCTGGTTCCAGTAGTTATTGTAGCCTTGATTCCAGTTCTGGCTCTGGCCTAAAAACAACAGGTGCAGCCTATGTCATAACTCTGCAGCACGTCACCAACACATTAAATCCACTCAAATTTAAATACATGTTGGAAAACAAGTATATGCACACAAAAAAAGATTCTTACCCCCACGGCTCCTGCCACGGCCCCCAAATGCACGTGCGCCAAACTGCTGCTGCTGGTAGACCTCTTTGGGCTGGGCAATTTTAACTTCACACTGGTTCAACAAAAGGAGCACATCACAGTAAAGAGTGAACTGGCGTGTATAAACTTAGAAGCAAAATATACAAATATGCAGAATGTGTGATATTCAATTACCTTGCTTCCACCGACATTGTGGTATTTTTTCTCCCGAACTTTCTTGGCAGGATCCTCTTCTTTATATGTGATGAACACAAATCCTCGCCGCTTTTCCGTCTTTGGATCTTGAGGGAGTTCAATGGTCTCAATCTAGTAGTAAAATAAAAATAAAAGTATTACTTTATCGTAACCATTTTGTGACTTGCACTGCTCAGACGTGGACATTAACGGTAAGATCTTAAGTGAACATGCACAATCATGGTCATGTCTGTCCACTTGTGAGCTGAGCTCACCGCCCTCCACACTAAATAAGAACCAGCCTGACTGTAAAGATGGGCTAAAAGAAACTATGCAACAAACATAGTATCACCTCTCCGAATGTCCCAAAGTACTCCTCGATGACTTCCTTCGAGGTTTCGGGGTTGAGGCCTCCCACAAAGATTTTCTTGACTGGCTCCTTCTTCATGGCCATGGCTTTCTTTGGGTCAATCTGTCGGCCATCTAACTTGTGCTCCTTCTGTTCAAGAACCTAAAAAACAACAACACCCAAACATGTTTATCTACCCACCACGTCAACACACAAGTGTGTTAGACAATGACATAATTGCTTCATCACTCACCTTGTCTACACTGGCTGGCTCTTTAAAGAGAATGAAGCCAAAACCTCTAGACCGGCCTGTCGTCTGGTCCATCTTGATGGTGCAGTCTGTCACCTCGCCAAATTTGGAGAAGTAATCTTTAAGATCCTTCTTGCTTGTGTCCCAGCTTAGACCACCAACAAACATTTTCCTGAACATGACAAGAGGGAAAAGAAACCATTCAGTATTGATCCTATTTTCATGCAAATTATATCATTAAATGTTTACAGATTCAGTTCAAGAAATTGCATTTATGGGCATATCCAGCCCCTGCAATTGAGCAACTATTATTATTTTATCAGGACCGAATTTCAAAACCAGGGTCAAAGGAGGCAATGGCAAAGAAAAGTTAACTAGAGATCAATGGCCATGGCCCATCTTTAGAAATTGAGGCAGTCGGTGGCTCATTTATAGCAGTGTCATAACTTTGGCTGTTTCTCCCCCATCATCTAATCAAGACAGAACGTTTAAATTTAAGAAATGAATGAAACAGTTACCTCTTGCATTAAGTCAAATAATTTTGTGGTTTCTTCTTCAGGCCACACATACCTTTCCTTTATTTGCAAATCTGTCCCTGTTTTGACAATTCCTATTGATATGTCTGCTCCACCACATCAACACATGTAGCGTTTTTGTTTTTCTTGAGTTTCCATTCAGACATTTTGAGTGAAAATCGATCAAATAAATTAAAAACAGGTTGCTGGAGACCTCACTGCAGGCAGCACCGCTACTCCAACTTTATTCATGGCTGTGGGGGCAGGGTGGCTTGTTGGGCAGGGGGTTGTAAATGTACTCACTGTTCCAGAACATCTGTTGACCCCATGACGTAGAAAGCCAGGCTACATTTCCTAATGCCCTCTGACTATACTACAATATTTTAAAATAGAGGCAATCGCCTTACGACATGCAGCGTGTGAGCACAGTCGCTCTTCAGCAAATAAATGTTAGATTTGATCCCTGCTCCAGCGCCCATCCCCCTCCATTCTGCACATGGCGCCAACAAAGGCCGGCTGAACAAAGAAACATGGCAAACCACGAGTGCGCATTACAATCGTCGCCTTCACCAAAACACCTACATACTACCGTTGTGGACTCACCCGGCATCCTCCTCGCCTTTGCTGGCGTCGATCTGGCCGCCCTCCGTGCCGCCGTTCTGTGAATTTCCGTCCGCGTCGATCTCCGCGCTCTCCCCGCAGTCAGCGCCGCCGTCGTCGTCGTTACCCTCTTCACCGAGGCCGGCTCCGTTTAAATCATCGGTGACTTCGTGGCCGTTTTCTGAAGTCTCCATTAACTGCTGCTCTGTCTCGGACATTTTGCTGTTATACCTGAATCCAAGGGGAGAAAAAAATCATGAATACAATGAAGAGACTGTGGTTTTATAATCCGCTGTGCTGTTCATGCTTCGCCATTTGTATGCTGCCAATACATGCATTTCCCACCATTTTGACCGGCACAACCGCGCTCCATACAAACACAGCGAGCCTTGTGCGTTGTAGAGAGTCAGCAAAATACGTCAGACTACAGTTTGGTAACACGTTAAGCTAACCACTCGTTATCTTAAGGGAAATGTCTGCCCACAACTAGATTAGTAAAAGACTGCAGCAGCCTGTTTCACACTGATAAACCAAGCCTTGCCCGAACAACTCAAATTCGCAGTTACGTAATGCAGAGGCCGTACTAGGGACGCTCAGGCCCCGTGCTCTGTTCACTTTACAGATTCTTAATAAACTTCGCGCAGAAGGAAAAAAAAAACAAAGAACAAAAACAGTGCAGCAGTCTGAGTACTTACGTGACAGTACAATGATAAACACCGAGGATAAAGTACTACGTAAATCTGCTTACTGGTCACACAACCGGAGAGCTCTCTTCAAGATGGATTCTCCCACACGACGACAACTCGTGGTTGGTTTTCTAGAACCGGCAGAAAAAAGCACGTGTCCGCGGAGACGACGTGTGATTGGATGATTGCCGCTGTCATTCACACAAGCGACCAATCACATGTGCGCTGTCGTCTCCTCGCAGAAGATGTTCACGCCTCTAAGACAGGAAGGAACTGAGAGTAGCATTCTGCCATTTCGACTGCTAATGGAAATGTTATATCAAGCTTGTCCAGTCTGCAGCGACAATATCGTGTCGAGTGTTATGTCAGAGCCCTGCACTGTTGCTTTTGTTTGACTTGCGTTACAAATTACTGTGAAATTGGAAAAAAAGGACAGAAGTACAGGATATAAGATGTCCTGTACTTCTGTCCTTACGAATATGGGTAGCAAATAATGGATAGCTGTGAGTAGATCTTTTTAGATTCACTTAATTTATACCTAAAATCGACCAATGTACTCTCACCAGCCGCTTCGTTTGGCAGTAAATGTACCAAATTAGGTGTCTGACAAGTCTTCTGCCACTGTAGGACATCTTTTTTTCTGAGTTATTGTTGCCTTTCTATTATCTAAAGCTGAATCTGCTTGTCCTGTGTGAACTGCATGGACCACAGCTTATCCATCCAACAACCATCACGGCCGTGTTATTTACAAACAACATACAGTAAACACAGAGAGTGCAAACCTTCCCAAAGATCGAGTACACTCCAAATCTTGCAGGGTTAAACGTTGTTTTAAAAATATTCAATCAAATGGTAAACTTAGTGATTTATGTTTCTGTATGTTATTTTTCCTTTTCTGAAACACATAACACTTTTTGTTGCAATGGTCTTTGGGATGATTTACTTGCATACATTAGATGGTCACATACACATGCAAATTCAACAATAATACATTTTGTGTCTGTAAATGAAGGAAAAAGGTGTTAGTGAGTGTAAAGTCCAGTATACTAATGCTCTCACCTCAGCTCAGGTTATACAATTTATCAAATACTTTCATTGCAATCATGTCCAGTGAATCTAATCTTTAATCCCTCACTGATTTGTTAGGCCATTCAAGATTATATATGTGACCTCATAGAGTGCAGTACAAATCAATTTGAGATTTTCTTTATTTAACGATTACAATCACTGTGCTCTTGTTTATACATGCTCAATTATTCAAGTCACACTCATTCTAGTCTATTTTTAAATAAATATTATGTGATATATTCTTTCCCCTTTTCCTGTTGCCATTCTGCTTCTCTCCCATCACATATTTGTGGATTGTTTGGGCTGTTTTTCATCAGCCAGTCAGCAAGCCAAACCTATTATAAACAAAAGTGCAAAATATTGAATAAAATGTTTCAGGGACCTCAAGTACAAGACAAAAAAAAACCAGTGAAAAAACATGGAATACATAATGACAAATGAATGGATTTGGCCATGTGTGTTTAACAAAATATTGAGCACTGAATACTTACACAAGGGTTGAGTGGCTTGTGCTTGCAGAGCTCAGTGAGTCCTCGCAGCAGAGTTGGGTTTACATATCTGTTCAGATATTCTTCTGTTGCTTCTCTTGAAGGAATGGACTCAATTACAGCTGCAGAGAGAAATTATTATTATATATTATTAATTCACATGTGTGTAAAATCACACTTCTTAACGCCATGTGTGGTGTATTTCACTTACAGTTTGGGAACATGAATTTGATCTCCCTCTCTGCTGCATGAAATGACTCACTGCCATGGAGTGCATTTTTCAGGTCAGAAGTGCCGTATTTTGCTCTAAGGCTGCGAGTAGAAAAATAAAACAAATTTTCATAAACAATCCTGCTTGCATTTTTCATGAGCACAAACATGTATGCTTGAGCGCAAGATAAAAACAGCAATCATACCACATCTTAAGTTGTATTGTACAACAGTAATGGTATAATTAAATATGTACAATTTTTGGCCCTGACTTTTGAGAGTCCTAATAGTAAAAAAATACAAATATTAGATTCATTATAAATGTACAATATTTACATAATTAAGAGAAGAACAATATTTTATTTCACGTGAGCATATGGCTCACACTGTTGCCTCGCAGCAAGGAGGTTGCCGGTTCACATGCTCTTTCTGTGAGAGTTTGCATGTTCTCCGTGTGTGTGTGTGGGTTTTCTCCAGGTACCCCAGTGTCCTCCCACAGTTCAAAAACATGCAGAGGTTAATTGGACATTCTAGATGTGAATGGGAGAGTGAATGGTTGTCTCTATATGTTGGACCTGCGATGGACTGGCGACATGTCCAGGGTATACCCCGCCTTTCGCCCTATTTCAAAATGACATAACATGACATGTCATTTCAGCCGCAATCCTAAAAATGAGTGAGCGACTGAAGTTAATTTATTTCAAAAAAGGACAGTGTATATTAATGCACATTTCAAAGAATGTAAATATACAGGATTATAGCCAAAGGCTAATTTCCATCCGTAGTCCCTGACAGGTTGATGGTCCCTATAAATTAAGTTAAGTTGAATAAATAAAACAAATCAGAGTAAAACATTACAATAAAAAATGTAATAAATTACAACAGAGGATAAATTATAGATTATCCCAGCTAATGACAACAGGTTTGATTTTACAGTAACCATTTTTTAAATTGTTTGGAAAATGAGGTGAGAGTGGATAATTCATGTACTGTATTGGACTTGGTATAGAGTTCCAGGTGTTGGTTCCTCTAAAGGAAAAAGAAGCCTGGCCAAATGCACTTTTCCTAAAGGGAACAGTGCAGTTACCTCTGGTGCCTGCTCTGGTTGTGCTGTTTGAGTTATTTTTTATATATTCCTGTAAAGGAGGTGGAGCTAGACCATGTTGGTTTTAATATGGATAATACTAATATGGAGTCAATGTATTTCACAGTGTTCTCCCAATCTAGCAGTTCAAGTTTCTTTTAAATCTGACAGTGATGGTATATTTTCGATTTTCTATCTCAAACTTTTATAGCTTGTTTATATGTTGTCTCTAAGAACAATGTGTCCATCAGGCAGACTTCCCTCTCGCATGCTGTCTGAGAGGTGACATCACTCTGACATCACAGCAAAACACAAGTACTGTGACACCACAATGTGGACAGACTCAGATTATTATGTCTATGAGGCATGTACAGAGTTTTTGGTTGGGAAATAATGTTTTTTAATAATCCACTTTTTAGTGATGGTCTGTTTCAGCTGTAGCAATCACACGTTTACTGCATTAGCTGCAACAGATCACAAGCTTTGTTTGCTACCTTTAACGGTCAGTCAAAATATCTATAATTATAAAGCACTGCTTGTATAATAGAAACAAAAATACAGAACAACAACCTGAATCAATTTATTATAGGTTAACAAACTGACCATTCTGGATGAGTTTGTTTAGCCTTGACGCTGTTGACCGGCCCTATAAGTGACTTCCAGCGTGCAATAGCATTGTTGCAGGCCAGAGTCATGGCAATGATGGGTCCAGAGCTCATGAAGGCAGTCAAGTTGGGAAAGAAGAACTTTCCATACTGGTCTGCGTAGAAGTCGCTGCATTGCTCTGGACGTAGCTGCAGCCTCCGCCTCTGTCAGGTGGAACATTGAACATTTCATTGAGGTGTTTATCAAGGTGAATCAAATTTAGTGGGTCAATTTAAAACACAGTACAAGATAGTCAGTGTCTAGAGAAAGTTCTCCACACTAGAACTGATGTAGGTTACCACCCTTAGCAGGTGACAGGGATTGCCAAATGTCAATGCTGACCAGTAGATGTTAGGTACACGTCAGGAAAGACTATATATGAAAACTATAATAACACAGCCAGGTTTTCAATTAACAGCAATTTGTCAGTTGAGTTTTACGGAAGTGTATTGCTGCCACATCAGCAAAATAGAAACAGATCAGTATCACTTCATAATGTGGTAAGTTCATTTTTAAAACAGTATGCACATTCTAAGAACAATAAACTGTCGTCGCTGGTGTGGCAGTGATACACTTCTGTAGATTTTGATCAAAGTAATAAACGAGTCAACTATTATATTTATTTGCTCATTTAACGCTTAAGTATTTAATTTGTGATCAGTATAATTTAGTAGCTAACTGGATCACATGAGGACATGTGTTATTTATTTTCTAAAATTCTGGACACATTGTCAAATGTGGTAAACGCATAATTCCAACAACTAAACCTCCCAGATGAGAAAATCCATGTTTCTGAAGAATGATCAGCTATAACACTTATTCTTATCATAACATGAATGACAACATGTTTCCTTTTCAATAGTTTAGCATGACCATTATGGTGGCATTGTCAGCGCCCTCTGGTGGACAAACCTTATAAAGGTTAAATACCAAAAATGAAGGAGCTTCATATACACAAACAAGTCAAAAGTCACTCACGACAACACAAACTGAAGGTCGAAAATGTCGGTCACAGAACTGTTAATCACTAGTGCCGATGTTTGTCTCCGTCAGCACACTTAAAGGAGACAAACATCAAACGTACCTGCAGAACAGTGAAGCCGGATTTCAGGATAACGTCTTCAATCTCGTCACTTTGGTGGATGGCGTCTGGTTTAATGATGGCCAGTGTTCTCTCCACGTGAATGCGAGGGTACGAATATCGGTCCATAGTTTCCTTCAGGTTAGCTACATAGGACTGTAACCTTGCGTTGAATTTAATAAAGTATATTACGGTAAAGTTAATTAAAAATTGTTGTAAACTACTACCCAAGCGCGGTTTTGGTGTCTACATTGAAGTTGCTAGGCTACAAGCATTCGTCTACGGGAAGCCAAACAGGACAATCTATTTACTGCGCAATGCAATCACCTAAAATCATACAGACATTTCGAATTTAAGATACTAGATTTCGTAATATATTATTGTCTTTAGTGTTTTATTTTTCATCTCTACACTTTCATATCATCATTCTTATGATCAGTGTTGAGAATGTACTTCATTACATATTCATTGCACAACCAGTATTCACTTTATGTACAGTTCTTATTTCTTGTTTATATGCATATGTTTACACTTATTTTATGCATATATGTTATGTTAGTTTTTTTTGTAATATTCTCATTCCTTGCATATATGCATATGTTTACACTTATTTTATGCATATATGTTATTTTAGTTTCTTGTAATATTTATATTTTTCTTATGTATATTTATACTTTTCTACTTTATGCTGGTGTTTTTTGAGTGGACAGCAAAGTAAGCATTTCATTGTACAGGGAAACGTGTTTCTTTACTGTGCATATGACAATAAACACTTTGAATCTTGAATCTTGAATTAGTTGTTCACACAAAGAAGGCAGTACACAAGCACACATAATATGTATATAATCATATTAAAAGTTTTTTTGTGAGAATACAGCTTGCACATTGCAGAATTTCTGAGATGTGTACTGCTCACTAAGGAAAACACAAGTCATTCACACAAACACATTTCTTACTTTTAATGGGATCACAGAAAAGCCAAATCAGAAAAACAATATCAGGCAATAAAAAAACGAGCTCTCAGTACTGTGTATTGGCCCATTAAGCATCAATAATAGCTTCCACTCTGTTTTAATAGTTGTGAGTGAGGACTTTAATTGTCTCAGGTGGTAAAACTTCCCATCTATCTTGGCAAAAAGCCTCCAAGTCCCATAAATTATTATAAGGTTGTTTTGCACAAGCTGCACATTTGAGATCTTCACAAATTGGCTCAGTTTCATGGAGGTCAGGAGACTGTGACCATTACAGCTGTGAACACTGAAGATTTGCCTTGCACTTTGGATAACTGTCATATTAGAACGTTTCAGTACATCCCATCCACAGCATCATGACTGATGTGCCCTCCAGTATCTTCTGATTACAAGCTGAAGATATCATGCCATTAATTTTGTCTTCACACCTCGTGCTGTTCATCAGATCCACCACCATGCTTTGAAGTAAGAATAGTGTTGTTCTTTTTGAAATAAGCCTTGTCCAATGCTCTCTAAACATTGCATTCAATAAGTTCACTTTTAGTCTCATCACTGCAAATGACAGTGACTCAATTCCTTTAGTGTGTTTTTGGTTTAGGGACAATTCCTTTAGCCACATTCTGTTCAAGTCCCTCTTAAGAATCTACATGCAGCCATTTTAATTTTGTTAAGGGCTGTGTTTTAGCTGGTCGCTTTTTCTTGACAACCAATTTTTCAAGGAGTTATGTTCAGTAGCAGGTGAGTAGTGAGCCTGAAAATAAAACAACACTCATATCTCACAGAATTTGATATAAAGTGCTGTTTAAATATGTAACAGTGATATTTCTGACTATGTCTTACTATAAAAATATTGCTCCTAAATAATATGTAGTATTATTTTGTAACACTGTGGTGGCAGCCGTGCCTGGACCACATGTGCAGTTTGAGGGTTTTTATGCGTTAGTCTTTGACTAATACACTCCAAAAATTGCAAGAATTTACATTTTGCACTGATGGATCTTAAGAAGGTTCTAAGCAGTGCTTCAAAATGCAAAAAGAAGAAATAAAAGTGGGACAAAATAAAGAAAAATTGAGGTTGTGCAGAGGCGTCAAACTGCTGCTGGGTATGTGGAGATGTTGCAGGGGGCATCCCTCATGACGGAAGGCCATCGTCTCTGTGGTAATGGCCGGGTTTTTCAACAGGACAGCGCTGCAGTTCACAATGCCCGCCTGATAAAAGACTTCTTCCAGAGAAATAACATCCCTCTAAAATTCTTTTGGGTCTACCACTTGACTTCTGTTCCTTAACCCTCAGGATCTTTTAAGAAGTGACTGTCTTACTGTGTCCAATCCCAGCAGCAATGGCAGAGGCCTTGCTGATGCAGCTCAACAATTTGAACGCGTTCAGAGATAAAACTTTTTTTGCTTTTGCCATCAGGAGGTCATGACAGTGTGGATACCTGACAGAAAATGGCACTGAATCCAAATTTTTGCAAAGATTTAGCCTTTTAAAGGCTAAATCTTTTGATCAGCTGATGAACAGCCCAATGGTTGTTTGCAATTACTTGCTTAATCATATTTTTGTCTCACTCCCATTTCTTCTTTTTGCATTTTGAAGCACTACTTATAACCTTAAGGTCCAACAGTGCAAAATGTAAATTCTAGCAAGTTTTCAACTGGTATTAAAATTTTGATCAGGAGTGAATTTTAGCCATAGCGCAGTATCCATAAGGGCAAAGCAATTTAATGAATACATCGATCATTTACACAGGAAAAAAAAAACCTGTTTGCAGGTGTGCAATTACGTGATAATGGCCCAGTTTCATACCCATCACCCCACTAATCTCAAAAAAAACTTTTTGCCTCGCCCTTCTGTAGCAAGTGCTCCTTTCAAAATTTGACCAATACTTTATGAATTCTGCCAGCAGCATGAAAACCGAGCACAGCTGTAGATGCATGGAAACGTTGCTTTCTTCAGGTTTGGAACCGATTCATTTACAAAAAAAAAAAGAAAAAGAAAAGATATCATATAAACAATATCACTGTTTTTTTTTTTACAGTGGATCAACAAAAGAGCAGCACTTTATTTTCAAACTGTCTTTTATTCAAATCTTCAACTTCAACTTCTTATCGAGTTCCAATGGTGACCTGCCACACTCTGATCAGGTTGTCAGTGTATCCAGCAAACAGGGTCTGGAAAGAAAGAAAGCCAACAATTACAAACTACTCAAATGACGTGTTAAAGTCCTGTCATTTCCAGCATTTCTAGTTCCCCTCATATTTGCAGGAGTGTCACCAGTGGTCATCAGAGATTAATGTGAATTGATATAATCACCGGGGTAAAAGCACTAAGGCAAGTAGTGTAGTCAGACATGTAATTAATGGTGCTACAGACCTGTCCATCAGCAGACCATGCCAGTGAAGTACACTGTGGGGGTTCAGCCTTGCTGTTTGTGCTGATAACTTCCTGTCTCAGCTCATCCACAATGATCTTGCCCTCCAGATCCTACAATTAAAAAAAAAGAAAAAAAAGAATCAGATGGGTCAATTGGGGTAACTGCTGATATTAATACCAAAATTGAGTGCACAACACATACATTGGGTCCTTTAGAGCTCAGAAACAGCCTCTTTATCATCAAAGAATACAGTTGGCATTTGAGATTCATCACTGCTCTTTAAACAATGACTTGCATGCCTCATAAAGTAGTCACGAGGAATGAAGGATTGAGTCTTTTACCCAAATCTTGATGCTGGGGCCAGTGGCAGCACACAGCCAGTAGCGGTTGGGGCTGAAGCAGAGAGCATTGATAACATCACCACTGTCCAAGGTGTAAAGGTGCTTGCCCTCATTCAGGTCCCACAGCATGGCCTGACCGTCCTGGACAGAAAGAGAAAGGGTACACTTCAATATCAAAATGAAAAACATTTTTGATTAGGACCAAGTGTATTTAAGTTACATATCTTAAGCACCCACCCGACCATTAAAAAATAAAAAAATAATTAAAAAAAGAGACAAAAGATGCAACTTGGACATCTTTGTCTGTATTAAATAGATGCTTGTAACATTTCCATCATGTGCAAAAACCATAGACCATCTATAAAAGTGGATGTAGTCTTCCCGTTCTCTCAAGGATGCCCATGCAATGTAAAAACATTACAGAGCCACTGGCTGCAAAAATAATTTGAATGAAAGTCTAAAAAATTTGCCAACTTCATACTTGATATAGTACATGAGTAAATATTGTCCTGAAGAGTCGAGCAGTTCCCATGTGGTAAAAATTGTAAGCCAGAATAAATGTGGAACAAACTGCCTGTGAGAGTGCAATAACTACATACCTTTCCACCAGATGCACACAGGGAGCCATCAGGAGAGACAGTCACTGTTTTCAGGAAGCCAGCATGACCAATATGATTGGTCTTCAGCTTGCAGTTGGCCAGGTTCCAAACCTAAGGACAAAGGAGAGGAATAGTCACACCAGTCAAATACAGTACGTATACCATATAACACTATTCAGATTGTGTCCTCATAAGTATAAAAAAAAGCAATCACTGAGGTCAGATAATACATGCCAGTATTTTCCCAAATCACAGGGCAAATGTTGCTTATAAATATGTCTCATTGAGGGGTTTTTTATAGTCACAATCACAAAACAAGAACTTTAAAAGGTGAAGTGTAACAAATCAAAGACATTACCTTGACCATCTTGTCCCAGCCACATGAGACAATGATGGGGTTGTTGCTGTTGGGGGAGAAGCGCACGCAGGACACCCACTCAGAATGGCTCTCATCCTGCAGGTGGTACAATTGAAGATTTGACTCACCATTAAAACTGTATTGTATATTTTACATTTCTGTATTTGCCATTATCGCATCTGGGATAAAGTAAAACTTAAGGAAATACTTATGTCTACAAAATTAAGCAGTTATATTTGACCAGGAGAAATTGTCAAGTTTAAAATTCAAATTCCAAGTAATTCAACATATCAAGCAATAAAACCCAGTGAACTCTAATGTCATGACAGAAGCACTGGTTCTGAGACAGCATCACAAGTCAGCAGCTCACCTGGATGGTGTATTTGCAGACTCCAAGAGTGTTCCAGAGCTTGATGGTCTTGTCTCGAGAGGCAGACACAATCTGGCGGTTATCAGCAGAGAAGGCCACACTCAAAACATCCTTGGAGTGTCCAGTAAACTGGCGTGTGGTGGCACCACTGGGGAAAGAAGCATTTTACATCAATTAAAGAACCACCCCTTTCCACCCACTCACCCAATGCCATGGCTCTTTACAGTCTTAATTGCCAGCTGACAAGATCTTAGTATACCATTTAAAATAGAGTGCCCAACAGTTCGTTTTACACTTCTAATAATCTGTAAAATTACATTACCAGATTATGCCTGGGCTTTCATTCACACTTTAATCCATACATCATAGCATAGACCGTCACCACATATTTAAGACAGGTATTTCATAGGTACTTTTTAACTGTTAACTTACTCATTTACAATTCATGTTCATCTCAGGGCAAAAGTAAACATAAGCATATCTACTGTCAACACCTGACAGCTGATCTAAAAAGCTGCAAAAACACATTAAGAGTCAAGACGACCCATCTTAGACTAGCTTCCTGTGTTTATCAAAACAATCATTTCTTTTCACAACCCGACAGTTCTTCATTCATGCTTCCATAAAACAATGACACAATTTGATCACACTCAATTTTTGTGGACCTAGTTTATTTAACAGCAGCTACTTTCTGTTGGCTACACTTTATTTAGAGAATAAAAGGGACACCTGTAGTACTTTTGAAACTGAGTGAAGACAGAAAAAAACCTAGATGAGGCATATTTTATTTATTAGGTAAATGTAACTGCCAACGTGAAGCTGAGTGTCTATAGGTGTTACCAGTATGGAGAAGAGCTGTGAACATTCAAGGAGCTTGCTAACAAAGTAATTTAAGCAACAGAAAAATCAGCATATATAATATATATATCCATAAATGTAACAATGTGTGCTTAGGCTACAACAGGTGTGTGGAAAGGCACTTGTCTGCCTTACTTTTATCAATGACCCCTCCCCCCAATGATGTTTGACACTACATCTCCACACATATCTCCTGTAGTGCAAGTGTCCCACAGCAGACCAGAACTGAGGACATGTCACCGTCAGCCACTTACGTGGTGAGATCCCACAGACGGAGGGTCCCATCCCAGGCGCCAGACAGGGCAAACTGTCCATCCGAGGAGATGACAACGTCACTGACAAAGTGAGAGTGGCCTTTCAGGGAACGCTGAGGGATGCCATAGTTGGTCTCATCACGGGTCAGCTTCCACATGATGATGGTCTTGTCTGAAATAAGTAATTTTGAATAGGCCATAAGTTTCAACTGAGCGTGTTATTAGGAGGGCTATTAAATATTAACTGGGGATGTAACGAAACTATCAAATTCACAATATTGTGAGACAAGTGTCTGAGTGAGACTTCAGACGGTTTAATCCAGCAGTAGCAAAGAATGACGTACGGAGAACACTGTCCCGTGTAAAGCCCTTCTCTGTGGTACATATTATACAGCTGAGTAACACACTGATGCTGTTAGCTAGCACGGCTAACCGGTGCCTTTCTCTCGGCCGTGAGCACTTTATATCAGCGGAATAACGCACAATATAAGAATGTGTTCGTTGCTTTTGATACGTTATCAAAAGCAACGAATTATATGTTATATGACACACGCGACACTAGGAACGTTTGTCTTACGTTATCTCTGCACACCAGCTAGCGCTAGTGCTAGCCGAGCCATGTTGGCGGAGCCGGCGGGGAGGAAGCCTCACCTCGAGACGCCGACAGAATCATGTCGGGATACTGAGGCGTCGTGGCGATCTGGGTGACCCATCCACTATGGCCCTTCAGGGTCCCCCTCACTGTCATCTGCTCGGTCATTTTGGCGAGGTTCCGCGATGCCTTTCACGAAGATGGATTCGGATTATTCAGAGGTCCGGGAAAACCTAGGTCCTCATCGCATCTAGGCATAGAGGAAAAGGAAATTCAGACCCGGATGCACAAGCTATGAGGAGGTGAACGGGCCGCAGAGGATTCTGGGAAATGTGGACTTCATACTCTCACCGAGCCTACAGTTATTAATTTCCTCTTTATTCATAGAAATCGCACACTTTATAAAGAGAATAAATAATTAGATGAAAACACATAAACAAGGAGAAAAGACAAAATATCTGCTTTCACAATTAGTTAATAACAGGTATAGCTTTGTAAACATCAGTCCTTTCAGTGATTCAAAATGAAGTCTCACTCCATTTTACAAAGTGTTGGATGTTGGGTTTTCTATCCATGTAAGTAGATATACGAAATAAAATATAATACAAATGTTCTTAATATAAGCAACATATACTAATACAACATATAATAATATAATAGCAATATTCCACATGAAACCAGTTAGCACAAATATATTCATAGAATAAGTGTAATAATTGCACAGTCCTGTATGCGCAACCTGTATGGGCTGGTTTTTCCCCCTGAGATTTTGTTATTTCCCATATTTCATGGATGTGTTCCAAGAAAATGATTGAGAAATACAGTAATTATACAATATAGTATTATTAAAGTATTGAATAACAAATCTAATGGTGGTCCAAGACTTTTGCATACTATAAGATGCATGGTAAATGTGGCACCAATTTAATGATCACAGACTTTAAAACAATTAGTTTATCAAGGTAATTATATAAAATTCGAACCACAAAATTCATAATTGCTTTAAACAAGATGTTCAGCCAGATGTTAACCGTGTGACTGCTTTCTACCATGTAACTAGTTAAGTCTTGTTATAAAAAAAAGAGCTTGTTCATGCAAATAAAAATAGAGGACATATGCAAATGATTGGTGCAATGTTTGATAATCAAGAAATCAAGAGCACACTTTTTTGTGGCTTAGTGGATAACAAACAAAGGCCATTTGCTTTTCTGATTGAAATATTGGAGCTACACTGTATAATGTAACTTCTTAATTCTGTATCTACTCTGAGAACAGGCAGAATAAATACACAACATCAATCATCAAGAACAAGACAATACAAAACCACATGTAAGTAGCACATCACAAATGTTTATTTGTTCCACAAGATGTTATCAAGATCACTGACTCAGTGAGTCCAGAGCTGAGCATGTTTTAAAGGACTCTTAAGGGTCCAGTGTGAAACATTTAGAAGGGTCAATATACAACCCAAGTGTGTTTGAATAAGTGTATAATCACTTTTTTACAAACTTAGAATCAGCCTTTTATCCAGGTATGTACCTTAGGCGAGGGTCTTGCTTTGTTTGGGCTGCCGTTAGCTAAAGCTTATGGTATTTTTCCACGATACAGTTCTAGCACGACTCGGCTCGGCTTGACTCTACTAGGTTTGGTATCAGGCACGTCATTTTCCATTACTATAATACCTCCTCCACATGGGTGGGGTCATCATAGCACAGCTGCACGAAACTGCCGTGACGTCATTTTATACGTGACACAAACACACAGCAAACTAGTGACGAGCAAAGCAGTGGTTTTGGTCTAACTGAATCATTAGAATCAGTTCATTAAATAGATATGGCTGAGCGGGTTGTGATTCGGCACACAATCGCCAGCTTCTTGTGAGGGACGTCGGGCTCATGACTCTTCCAGTTACAACACTCTCTGACCAATCAGTGGCCGGCAGTCTGATTTCACATTTTAGTATCGGTTAAGTTCGTTTGGAACCTCGCCACAGCAGGTACTAAAAAAGCACCAGGTGCTATCCCTAATGGAAAAGCAAAAAACAAACCGAGTCGAGCCGAGTCGTGGTAGAACTGTATAGTGGAAAAGCGCAATTTCTATATGAAGATGAATAAAACAAAATAGGAGAAAGAGTGAGAGATTGAATGAGAGGAGAGAGTTGTAACAGAGTGTTTACATTCCTTCTTTTATGCGAAGGCCACCACAATCCCCTTATGTGCTTGTGAAAATTTGTTGCACTCTGCAGCTTCACTGTTAGACGTCACTAATTCTTACACATGGACCTTTAGAATGTGCTGGCAGAGGTACACACGCTCCAATCACCAGCTCCATTGATTTGTGGTTGTTTCAGAGACATTTGAATGCACACATGCAGTATTGTGCAATGACATGGTATGTTTCAATCTCAAACAAAGAATTCTAGAGGATCTTACAGACTTTACTGAGCCAGTGTCTTCAATCAGTCATGTAGAAATGTTTTCATTAGACGTTTTATAAACAGGCACATATGTGACAAATAATTTAAAAATCTACCCCACATAGATGGAAATTATTTTGTTTTTTGTCAAAGGTTTTAGTTTCTTGTTTGTGAAAGGTCCTCTGTTCCTGTAACACAATAAGACATGTGATAGCATCTTAGCTGCATCCATAGACACACAGAGAGAGAGAGATGGTTAATAATGTAAAATCAACACATTTTTATTTGTCCAGTGCTTTGTTTTTTTTTTATAAAAAGCAGTCTGCAATAGACAGGAGTTAGTTCTACTGTAGTGTTTAGGCCTTATGATGTAGTTTATGCTGCTTTGTTCATATATGAGTCTTTATTGTTGTTATTTTAACTCAACAACGTTAATTTCCCTTGATTTTTAAAAAAAATTTTTTTTTTAAGTTATTCCATCCATTCTATTATGTCAATGCAATTTTTGAATATGCAGTATAGTAAAGGAAGGAAATGCATGTCTTGTGTGAACTGATAAATCAATGACACAAATATAATTGTACACGATTACATATGATTTAATGGACAAGAAACCATGAAACCAGAGTTTATTTCGAGCTACATGTTTAGTTAACCAGATTTCAAGTTATACATATTTTGACATTAATTACAAAAATAGCTTAATTCTTTTACAACCAAAAACACAACTGAAAAACATTCTCACAAAGTCAAGCTAATACTGTTATCTATGTTATTCCAAAACGCCAAGCTGGATTCAGATACTTTGCCATTTATTGACTTTGTTACACTTTAAAACCACTTCTGATAGGACCTGTGAAAAGAAGAAAGGTGACAGAGAACCATCAGCTTCCTGTAAAATAATGCCAAGCCTTGTGCGATTCGCGGTTAAACCATTCTTCTTTCAAGAACAATACAAAACCCCAACAATAAACAAACTAACATCGCACTCGCCATGGTTCACAAATAAAGTTTGTCAGCTATTCTGTCATAGCTCAATGATATGCAACTCATTTATTCTTTTTTGTTTCATAGAAAACTCTTCGAGAATCCAGCTTTATAAACATAGTATTGTAGAGGTTCAATGGGATTAACTGCATATAATGAAGTGATCTTTCTTACGAAACCATACTCAAGTTAAACAAAAAAAAGGAGCAGGTTCTTACACCAAAGTTTATCCAACTGGGACTTGTTTTGTCAAATGACAACTACATAGCATTAGTAAAGTTATCATGTATCATTTTAGACTTGAAAATGAACAGGAGCTGAGCCAGTTTACATTCAAATGACAAAATTAGCCAATGTATCATGTTTCCTATAGATTTTACTTTTACATGACCCTTTGAACAAATGCACCAAATTGCAATAGGTAAATTATTCCAGTTTTACTTTGTTTTCCTTCTGACAAATCATCAGTCCTTCATGCTAACGTGACCAAAAAGTGCAACCAATATCAATGTAGGATCATATAGATGATCATTAAGAAAATAAAGATTCCCGCTGAAGTAAATTTAATTTCTTCACTTGTCAACAGAGTGAAATAATGATTCTACATACATTAACATGAAATTATTCATGGGTCTGATTCTGCTGAACTGTTTGCATAATGTGTGAACAGTAGAGTTTATTTTGTTAAAGGTTTTTTTAAGCATTTAAGCCCCAAGAAATTATTCAACCTGAAAAAAGGGATTTAGAAAGAATAAATCTGTATAAGAATAAAAATGTTTTATAAACGGAGGTGTACTGCAGAATTAAAAGGAATAATTACCACAGAAAAAAAACAAATAGTTGTTGTTTCAAATGTCATACTTCTTTCTGTTAGTCCTTCAGTCCAAATGACTAATATTGGTTCAAACAAAAACACGCATTTAAGTCAGCAGCAAGAACTTACAATGTGAAAACAGACGAGAGTAATTAAACATGTCTTCATCTGTGATTAAAAGTTAACGTTCAGTCACGCTGGAAAATATTAAGAAAATTATACGATAAACAATAATTGTTCTAAAGCCGTCTAAAACAGAAACAATCTAAAGTTGGAGCTGATTGGCTCCCTGGTTGAAACACTGATTTAACACAAATACTGTGAATGGTTCCTTCAAATCCAGCCTTGAAGTTTTCACTATCTACAGTATATATTCTGCAAGCATGCCAATTCACAGGAATGCAAAAAATGTAGGTTGACAAAATCAGATAAGAATATAACAGTGTGGAACAAAATAACACACAAGTCACCACTGCCGTAAGTGTGAGCCACAAAAAAGGTCCTCTGAGTGGCTTGTTCAAATGGAAAGACTGATAAGGACTGCTGACTGCAAATGAGAAAGAAGCTGCTGTCACTTCATCTTTCTTTTTCGGGGACTCACGACATACACGTTTTCAAGATGCTAAACAGCGCTTTGCCTTGTTAGGATTATGCATGTAAATAGTGAAAACCTTCACAAAAGAGCCACATGAGAGATCAACCATATCTGTGCAGTAAATCCTTCCTTATGTGCCCGTGACATCATTGACCAAGCTAATGCACAACATTATCATTCAATGTGTGTGTCTTCTCTCCCCAAGTGAATGTGGAATCACAGTGTTCTCTGTTGCCCCCTCCTGGAGAGTTTCCGTAACAGGATGTGAGTGTTCAGTATAACACAGAAGAATGACTTGGCTCTTCTGCTTCATTTAGGCCAATTTGCCCCTCCCACTCTCTGCCTGTCAATGTGTCCTTTCCCCAACAGGCCCCACACCCCTTCAGGGTTGAGAGAGACGCTTGCGTTTGAGCTTCTGCTTCGCCATGTCCTCCTTTCAGAAAAATACAGAGGGGAGAAGAAAAAGTACTGTCCCACACTTCTGCCAGAGATCTGTCCATCCATCCACAAGACAGAGTGAGTGTGCACACCATCATTCCAAACAGCCTTCATGATTACCCTCAGGCAGCGAGTCAAACTTTGTTAGTAAGGCACTCTTCATGCCAATGCTGTCACCTGGACTGTCCTTCAAAATAAGAGTCCCACTGCCAGTTCAGTTTGTTGTCTTCAAAAGCGGGGGGCGCATCCACAACAATTCTGAGTCTCTATTTTTTTTTTTTTTTTGAGTTTTCATAATACTGTAGAATCAAAAATGTCCTTGTTAAAAAAATTCTCAATATATTATATAAAAGTTTTTATAAAAAGGGGGGCAAAGGGAGTGGGGCTGCTGTTTGTTGTAGTATTCAGTTGCAATATATATCAGATCAATATGTACAGATTCGATGCCACTGGTTAGTCATCACTGCAAAAGAAGAATAGCAGGGAGTGTTTATTAGTGCAAAATTCAAACATAAACCATCTTTGACACATTCAGCATGGATTAGACAAGCTTTGGTGTGCCTCACAATTACGGAGCTCACACATGGAAATATACTTACAAAATGTCCCTGTGTCAAATCAGAGCCAAGCAATGAGTTAAATCCATGTGAAATAATCTCTGTGTATCATCCGATACAAGTTCACTTCTGTCTCTTAAAGTGTTAGTTCAGGTTTTTCAAAATCGGAGTTACTCATGCATAGTCATTGCACATAGACAGTGTTCAGTGCACTGCCCAACATTATTTATGCATTGTTTTGTTTTGAACAAATGAACAGCTGTAGAAAACTGTACATTACAGTACAGTAACAATATGGTAATAATGTGCTAATCTGAGTTTGTCTTCTGAGTTTGTGGTAATACATTAAGGACGCTGCTATCATGCACCTTCCAGAAAATCCTTCATTCCCTCTATCAATCAATTTATTGAGTGATTGATTTTAATAGCTTGAGTACCTTTTTACTATACGTCAAAATTAGACAGCCCTCAATATTGTAAACCACTGTTTTGTTTTCAGTTGGGCCGTCTTAAACACTTTTCTCTCTTTTCCCTGTTCGCATCTCCTACAATAAAACTGACTTTGTTTAGGTACCTTATACATCCCCACTTAAAATATCCCACACTATCCCTTTAATAATAATAATTGCAACATTTGTTCACAATTTGCTTGTTAAAAATGTAAACACTCACCTTATGCCAGCAACCTGGTATTGGCAGACCATCTTGTCCCTGCAAAAAGGAAAATAATGTGAAAAACATGTAGATCTGCAGGCTTAAATATCAGTGAGACCTGAAGTAATACCTTAACTGTGCATCCCCTTATTAGAAGACTGCTAATATTTTACAAAATTATGCAAAATGGGTCAGACAAACCTCTCAAAACTACATTGTTTATCACCTTATTGTGTTTGAGAGACAGAAATGCAGGAAGAAAAGCAAAAAGAGCAGTAGTAGATGCACAAACAATGATCAGAAAGGAGAAAGGAGGTAGAGATACTATACCACTGGACAGGGGGCCTCAGGGCCAGAAGGAGGAAGAGGAGGAGGAGGAGGAGGAGCCGGAAGGGAAGAAAGCTCTGCCTCCACAGACAGACCTTTAGTTTTGTCACAACCCTGTCAGCAATAGCCAGTCACACATTCACATCATTGAGGAAGAGCGTCAGAAGACAGCATTGAAACATGATAAGAAAAGTGCAGAGAGGGAAAAAAGCAAGGAAATATTAAAGAGACAGACAAAGTGCTAATGAGTAAATGAGTTGCAGTTGTCCAGCAGGTGAAGATGTGTGTGTGTGACGTACCACAGGGCAAGGCTGGTCCAAACCTGGAGGACCCTGCTCTCCCTTCTGGCCCTTAAGACCTCTCTTTCCCACTGCTCCCCTGTCACCCTGGGAATTGGGTAGAAGACAGTTAGTTAGTTATTTACAACTATTTTTAGTTACTCATTTTACTTACTTATTTTTCGTTTTTGTCTTGTTTAGCCTTATTTATCACTCTTTTATTTGCTATGCTGTCAGTGTCCCTTTACAGATTTTACATATTGAGGACATGGTAGATGTGTGCCAACCTTCTCTCCTCTCTCTCCTCGGTCGCCTTTCTCTCCCATCAGACCTGGGAAACCCTGGATGTATAATCACAAATGAGTGAGAAGGTGGTTTATAATTAATATGGGATGCAGGGTCATAAAGTTCATGTAAAAAATGACAAATAAAATGAATTAAATGAGAATGATCTTGTCGTTGAGAAAACTCACATCTAGTCCAGGCTCCCCTGGTCTGCCCTGCAAACACAAGTTAACACATGTCATTTTTACAAGACAACAATGACAAAAAGATGTGGTTAACACATTTATGGAGATGATCGTGTTCTTACTTTTTCTCCCTTGGCTCCTGGAAGTCCCACTAAACCTGGAGATCCAGTTAGACCCTGCTGGCCATCTAGTCCCTGTTGTTAGGTACATTTATCATCACTGTATCATGTCTGGATATCTCGTGTTTTATTACAGAATGGTAATAAAGGACCAGTGTCACTTACCCTGAGTCCATGTGTACCAGCTTCCCCCTTCTCTCCCTTTATCCCAAATCCAGGCTCACCCTGCATCAGAACACAAAGACAATGAATACCAGACAACACGTCATAGACGTCACCGCACAGACTGCACCACATGTAAGGACCTGTAGTTAATTACAATAATTGTAATAATAACAACAATGATTTTCATTCATATCTTTACTCATATTTAATCCCTGACAGAAGATGCAATATGCATCTTCCTTTTCTTGTGTTTGGAGATAGTTTGGTCAAAAACTCATCGTTTTGGTTCATACTGTCTCTGTGATTGTATACATTGTAGTTATAGTTATTTGAATAAATCTTTATTTAATTTTTTTTTTTTTTACATGCTTTATGCTCAGTTTCTTCGAGTGTTTGTGTGTCTTCGTTTCTTTTGGTGTGTTTCTATAGCAGTTATAGTGCCACATACAGGCCTGGCATATGTTCTACAGCATTTAGAGTCATTTTTGAGGGAGACTTGAGTCTACATACTGTAGACACTCAAGAGTTTTTTCATTTAGGGCTGCTACAGTCTGAATTAGACAAGACAAAAGCATGTATAATGGTTTTCAGCATATTCGTACAGTATCTCAAAGCTTCTTGTGTGATGTGCTTTGACAGCTAACCAGAAGAAGGCAGTAATTGGTCAATAATACTCTGGTTTCCAATCACATGAATTTCTCTTTTGCTAGGAGCAGAAAAAACAATACAGTGCATCACTTCAAGAAGCAACTTAGGCTTACCTTAGGACCAGGCATCCCATGAAGCCCCTGCAACGCATTTTATGCTGTGAGTACATGATGATGACATCAAACAACTCGTAAACTTAAGATTCAGATACTGTTGGCACTCACCATGGATCCAGGTGACCCAGGAACTCCTGGTGGTCCTGGTGGACCAGGTGGTCCTGGTTGTGAAATCATCTGAACCTGAGAACCATTGGAATTATAGGAGTCAAACAGAAGTGTCATGAGCAGAGATTATTTAACTAGTTAAAGGACATACAGTATGACTGTCCACCACTTTAACCACAATATTTTAAAGCTGTGTATTCACTCATCAGCGACATTGTCATTTAAGTTGATGACTGTGTGTGTGTGTGTGTGTGTGTTCATGTCTTTCACTGACCAGGTTGTCATCCAGTCTGCAGTCGCCTTTTTCTCCTTTCTGTCCATCAATACCCTGACCCCAAAAAAGCAAGATGATCTTACAGTTGTAACTTTTCTGTTTGTATATGGAAAAAAACTTGTTTGCTAGCAAAACTTACAGAAGGCCCAGAAAGCCCCATCTCTCCCTTCTCCCCTCTCTCACCAGGTGATCCTGTCTCACCAAGATCACCTTTAGGACCCTGGAGGTGAAGAATGAAAGGGGCTACATGTTAGACATGAATAATATTAAGAAATTACATGACCATAATGTGTCACCAGAGATTAAGGAAACATATTCAACTGAAATTCTGATTTCACTGATAAAAGGTGCAGCCAGCACATTCACAAAATACAATTGCCTTTGTGGGCAAACACGGTTTATGGTTTGGTTTTGAGTTTTGGTTTATTTCGCCACCTACCGCCAACCACCCAATTATGTAGCTTGGAGAATTTTAAGGAGAACATTAAAAGCCTCAGTACCCCTCTCAAAAACGGCAACGAGAGGAAGTTGAAGACCAGTATCAGGATGGATCATTTTCTCCAGGTCGGAGGAGCAAAATGTGAACTTTAGCTCATGTTAGTTAACGCTCTCTCTCTTATGCACTTACTGGTGAATATTTAACCAATAAAACTCTTATTCTAATTGTTTTCACAGCTTGTTATTGTTGCCTAGTCATCTCCTCTCATCGTGTGATATTTATCTGCTGCTGTGACTCTGTTGCTGCTTTATAGCGGACACAGATTTCATTTTCAATTGCTGCTTGCTGCTGACGCAATCAATGTTTTGAATCATAATTGCAGAAAACACTAAAGGTCACTGTAGTTTACATACATCACCTATAAGAGTGAATCTCATGTTTAGAATAGAGAGGATAAGTAAAAGGTGGTACATAGTTCTCAAATCAAATCAACATAAAATGCTGAAATATGGCATTTAATCAGACTGTGGTGTCATTTCTGCTCGCAGTCATACCTTATCCCCATCAACTCCTGCTGGACCAGGTAAACCGAGCTCACCCTGGAAGAAGACAGACTTGGTGATACAGTCTTACTGTATAAAACAATACTATGAGCTAATGAAAGTAGAACTGGTAGGAGGTTCAGAGTTCCTTACCTTTTCCCCTGGAGGGCCTGGGACTCCAGGTGGTCCAGGTGGGCCCTGGAGAAAGGCAGACAGAGGAGCGGAATGAACAACTTTGCAATATGTCTCTTCTTACATGGAATTAAAATCTACAGCAACTATCCTAATACCTGCAATGGTATATTTTGGCCAGTAGGATGCAATAGAAACACAGCATTGCCATGTCATCACCTTTAATTGATGCTGCTATGTTCACCAGCATCCCTCTAAATGTGTGTCATGTGGTGCTGGCCAGGTAGCTTTTTGTTTTGAAAAATGTTGACTCTTTTGTCAGCTGATGAAAGCTATAAGACTGAGATCAAATGGTAAATATGTGGGTTGGAAAACAAAAACCTGACCTGAATCTGAAGTACTGATTCATTGTTACTGCAAAGTACAGATTAAAGCCACTTTAACTCTGTCTGTCATTTTCAGGACCCTCACATTGTATATACAGCATGTGACTGTTTACAGAGACTCACAGGCTTTCACCATAAGGCCTGAACTGGTGCCAACACAACACAATACAAGATTGATGGATTTCACAGTGCAGGTCTGACAGTAAACAAAGCTCATGACGTCTTTTGTTTTGTTTGTCGGTTTTCTGATGGCAACCAACTTGAAGCAATTTTATCTTAGTGAGATTGTAAATAGTGCTAGATGTTGTCCGTGCTACACAATTGCATGGCATCATTTTCCATTCTGTTGATGCAGGATGTGTTAGAGAACATGACTCTGGTTGAAAAATAACAAAGTGTCTCCCATGCTCTTAAATCACATTTCTTTATCCCCACACATCCATAATGCTACACTCTTCCCTGTGAACGTCTGAAAGCCATCTTGAACTAATAAATAGGGAAACTATGTTGTCTACCCGGGGTGTGCATGATGATTCTCTCTCTCTCTCTCTCTCTCTTCTTGGTTCTCCATTAAAGCCGCAGAAATCAAAACATATTTACAAGAAACGACTTGATCCAGGATATTCCATCATTGGAAAGTCAAGACTACTCAAGTAAATAATTATACTAAAGCTGTCAAATGAATAAAAGTAACAAACAACCAGTTTCAGCGTGGTTTTAAATCATCAATATCACCACAGATTAAACAAATCCAGCTTTTCACACAAACAAAGGCTCATGATAGAAGCTGGGTGGCCATTAGACTTTCACCGAGCTACACATATAGTGCATATAGTGTGTGCATATCATTTGACGTCAAATGATTCACAGTGGCAAACGGCTTCTGATAAAATATCAGGTTTTGTGTTTTCACTGACTCTTTTGTAACTATCTCACACTGCTGTGTACAGTGTTGCATGCAGGAGCCCGTTTTTCAATCAGGTCCAAGGAGACCTGGCCCAAAGTGGTTTTTAATCAAATACACACTCCACTGCAGAGATAGCCATCTGTTAGCATGTAGCACTGTACATGGTGGAATCAAAGGGTCTTGTGTATGAAGAGACGCGTGTGAACTGTGGCAACTGTGAGGGGGGTTCCTGTCCATCCAGTGCTTTCCAAAGCGTTTCCCTTGTGCAACATCTGAGTGATGTGGAGCTGCACAAATATATGGACAAACTACACCATGCTGTCCTACAGTGACTCACAGCCATGTATTTTCCATGAGGCTCACTGGACCCATAGCATGAAAACACACTCCAGAACAATGCAATACAGCCTGTTGACTTTTCTGCATGATTAAGCATGCGTCTTTGGGCTACACGTTATCTGATAGAATAGAACAGCTGTACCGTATTTGCTAGGGCTGTACATTTTGTCCCAATTGAATACACGAGAGAGTATGGTGGACGAGGAAACGAAGCACATTCAGTTATGCTCTTCAGATGTGGCCTTGAGAATGATATCCAATACATGTGAAGTCTACAAAATAACGCATAGATCCACAGGTTGAAGCAGGTGGGATGAGGAGCAGATACACATGTTGTGCGCATAAGCAACTCAGTGAGGGTCTAAGGATTATTATCATCATTATTATTATCATATGCATTAGTTACTGATCACACCACCAAAAGCGTGCAGAAACAACAGATTACCGAAACGCTGATGGTGTTGATGGCCTGTCAGGAAGAAATGATATCATGTTGAGTTATGAAGTTCGTTGAAAGGGAAAACGAACAAGCAAATCAGATCCCTAACATGAGATACAGTAATGAACTCCTGAGGCATACACTATTAATCTGGTCCCGCTGACACTTTGATATTACTCACCTGGAAAGCATCTAGCAGTTTCCCATTGAAGTCAATGATGTCTGAGGAACCCGCTGTGCCTTTTTCACCAGGATAACCCTGGAGAAGGAGAGAGAAAAAAATGATTTAACTGTGTTTGAACATTTCTAATACATGTGGTCAATAGACAATGAAGAGAGGTAAGTGGGTAATACACGTACCATGTGTCCCTGTGGTCCTTGCTCTCCTACCTCCCCTTTGTCACCCTGTGTGATGCAAAAATGCAGTTTTATATTCTATATTTATTACTTTCAAGAAATATAATTAAAAAGTAGTGAATATCTAACCTTTAATCCTGGGAGTCCATCCATACCTCTGGCTCCCTTTTCTGCTGTACCTGGCTCACCCTTTATCAACACACAATAAATATTCAAGGTCAGAGACAATATTTAAAAATCTGAGTTTGAGACATAATGGCAAATGAGTCAAGACCCTCTGTACCTTTGTACCGGGGGGACCCTGTGGCCCTGGGTAACCTGGCTCACCATCTTCTCCCTGTCAGTTCATAAATATCAAAAAGTCAAACTCAGACACCTTTTTTGTTTTAGTTTGACAAGAAGGTTGATGAGAAAATGTTATCACAAATCATCTTACCGGCTTCCCAGGCAATCCTTGTGCTCCCTGAGAGACAACAATATATTTGGTTATCGTGATTATCCAGCTGAATACATATCACCATCAAAGACTTAGAATAATATTCAGAGAGTAAAAAAAAAAATAAATAAACAGCTTGGGATCGATTTTAAATGTAAATGACTTGATGTTTTAACTACACTCACCTCAATACCATCACGTCCTGGAAAACCCTGAGGAGGACAGAGCAGAAACATGGTTTTAGTCGCATCTTACTTTCCACCAAAAGGTAAACACCACTGTGGCCACTAGATGTCAGTGTAAGATGAAGAATGTCCACTCCACAGACGAGCCTTATATCAATTCAGAGCATAATTATGCAAACGTGTGATTATTGATGGGAAAAAAAATCTTAAATTGAGAAAGTGTTCACTGAAGGAACTGACGAGTATCAACATCATGTGAATCATATTTCTTCACTCAGATTTCAGCCGAGTAGAGCAACTATAATTGATGTTTGACAGCACTATTAACATCCCAAATGAGGAATCATCTCCAATGAGTACTGTTCTTATCCCACATTCTTTTTTCAGATGCACATTTCCACTTACAACAGTTTCACATAGCTACACATCCGAGTGAAACTGTAGCTGCTGTTGCTTTACTTCTTTCCACTTCACAGACATAAATGACAAGGGTTCATGGACACCCATGCTGGCAGGCTTGCTCACTTTCTCCCACTCAGCCTTTCAAACATTCAGACATCTGTCCACAACATGGAGCAGCTCTTAGCACCGCACTCACTTGTTTGGCTGTCTTTGGGTTTTGCAATGCTTTTAATCGACTTTGAGAGTACATATGAAATTGTCTTGGTTACATGACAAGCCACTCTTTTTGACCCGTCTGTTTTTAGTGATTTTCACTGCTGTGCTGACTTTCTCACTCTCAGATCGACCACAGTGAAACCAACATTTTTCACTCGAATGTCTTTGCCGTTTTGTGCCAGTTGAGGGCAACTGAGCTTTCATTCCTTCACTTGGATAAACACAAAATACCTTCACAGTCTACTTCCTTCTCGTCCATCTTATGACCACAGATTTATGCTGCCATTGCATATGAACTAACCTCTGGGAAGCAAATTAAATTTTTGAGAAACACAAACTGCCTCAGGCAAGAAGCACAACTATTGTTTGGTGAGGTTGGCATGCTGCCGACGAACTCACCACAGCGCCATATCTGTTTCAGGGGTGCACTGCGACACAGTGGTGGTAGGAGGGTGGGAGAATGAGGGGCGTGTTGGAGAACTTTGTGGCCACTGTCTTACACAAAACAGATGAGGCCAGGAGCAGAGTTGCTATTCTGGGAGTTTTTAGGTAAGCCACAGCTCACTGGCAAACCCGGAAGAATGAGAAAATGGGTTCAATGCAATTTACTGCATAGATTATTTTCCCATTTGATATGTGTGTATAAACATGAATGCTCTGAGAAACATAATATGAGATAAAATCACACCCTGTGGTTGAATCTTACCAGGTCAACACATTTGGAGTGACACAGCCACTGATGACTGAGGTGTTTTCAGTGACACTGAGGGGGTGTATTGTTTGATGCCTGAGGAAAAGCTCTTACCGGCTCCCCAGAAGGGCCACGGGGTCCGTCCTTGCCTGTGTTCCCAGGGGGGCCTCGGGGGCCAGGAGGGCCCGGAGGACCGGGAGGACCTGCAGGTCCAGCTTGGCCCTGGTCACCCTTATGGAAAAAAAAAAAGCCAAAGAATGAGAAATAGAAATATAACATGTGTATAAACAAACAAACAAATGATTATCTGTCACACACACACACACACACACACACAGGTGGATGAATCTCAGGCAGAATCTCTAACCAAAGACAATTATCATGGGTGTCAAAATGTCTCTGTTTCAAACATTTTCACTTTGAGATATAGCAGATATACTAAGCATGTCCTTGTTGTCTGCAGTCATTGGCGTTTGTCCACTTGGGGGCAGCAGAAACCAACTGCAACACTGAAATATTTTCATCTTTTAAGCTGAGGCAGCAAAGTTGACTGTCTATCACTGTCTATTTAGGCTACTTACTGAGCTCATAGGGAGTATCAGCATCGTGTTATTTTCATGTCCTCCCAAAGTCCTTTTTTTTTCCTCTGGTCCCCACAAACTCCTGAGGGAAATGCATGTCCTCTACCAGTTAACTGCTCAGCAGCTGCTATATCTGCCATTTTGTGCTGTAACTGTTGTTATTGTTGCAGCTTCTTTTCTCTGAAAACATTCTGCTGTGGTGTAGTGAGAGTTAACCAAAACAGTAAACTTTGCAGGCTGAAAATCAAAACAATGAGCTGAAAGATGCCAAAAAAGCTCCACAGAAATGAAGGGAACCACATGTGGGCGGTGACTCTTTGTTTGTTTATCACTATAGATCGACCGGTCAGCGCATATGGATTGCAAAAGTGACAGTACAGGGAGACTGTCGGGAGGAGTGTAACAGGCCAATGGCAGCAGTCATCTTCTGCACGGTGAGCCTGAGTGACGTTGAGTCATAAACTGTAGCACAGCCATGCAAACAAACAGACTCTCACTATGAGACATTATTAATTAAAAACAACCTCATCTGTTAAACTGAGAGGTTTCTTTCATCCTCATGCTTCATAGAACAACAAATGACCTGTCACCTCACATTTAAGAACCTTTCATCACTGGATTTACATGTTAATGGGGGACATGTCTCTTCCCGATGACTTCCACCTCCGTGTTTTTGCCAAATAAAAACCATTAGCACACTTGAAGCCCTTTTACCACTAAAGCAGATGGAGGACTGGTGTTTTCTCTGCAGTCATGTGATGATAATTCGTCTATATCCTCTCATCTTTGCTGATATGTGATGCATTATGATTTGTTTTTGGTTGTAGCCAAAAAAATGGTGCAGCAAGTCCTTTCAGAAAAATGACATTACCACGGTCTTATAGCACACTAAACAGGCCAGAACACAACTGTCACCAACAAAGGTCTACTCAGTAATAAGAAGCACTTGTTTCTCCTTTGATTCAGTTTGAGATGCATGTGGTGCATCCTCCCTACATCGTTCTTTGAATGGTCTAAAGCGTTTGACTTTGCCACCGGAGATGTGCATACAATCAAAACATTAAACATAGCATGCACAGACATGAGGAAATTATATAAAAAGAAACCCCATCCGACATGCAGTTTAAGAAAGGTGAAGATGTGGTGCATGGGTAAGAGGAAGTGTTAAAAATTCACACATGCCTTAGTTGTGGTCTACCTTCAGAAAGCGTCTCTGAAAGCTGTTGGACTGCTCTCCAGAGAGAAAGCCATGGTCATACCGGGGATAGACCATCTAAGTTGGAAGAGGTGCAGCAAACACAAAAAGAAAGGCAGGACAGAAGGAATGACCATGTGGAGACGGAGAAAGAGTGACGCACATGGAGAGGGTGAAATAAAAAGAGAGAGAATAAAGATCAATGAGTGAGGAAATCAGAAATCCACTTTTAACTGAGAGCGCCCAGAAGGAAGGGAGACAAATTCTGTGATTAAAAACAGAGACGTGAGTTGAGCAGCCTGTAAGGCAATAGAGGATGCTGAAGAAGAATGGTTTGGCTCCTCTATCCACAGGCAGAGTGACAGATCAGCAGCTTGACAGAGAGCGGGAGCTGCTGGGAGGATAACACAAGAGAAAGATCGCGTGGGGGGACAAACCTTGACGGTGAGAATCTGATTACTGTGCAGACCTGCATATGTGCTGTAGTTAGGGGGACCCTGAAGGGAAGAGTGACATGGTAACAGGTGAGCAAATTTAAAACTGAAGATTTAATGTATAGAACAAAACACATCATCTGCAACCGTGAGACCTTTGCTCTTTAAAAAAAAAACCCACACTCTTTCATTCATACATGGATTTAACTGTGTGTGTTTTCCGCGTTACGTCTTCATCCTACGTTTTGCGGGTGATTTTAACAGAGATGCCTCGGCTCTTTCCAGCTGACAGACAGTAAGTGTAGTGTTTGTCTGTCAAGCTGAAATGAGCAGAGTTCGTTTGCTGCCAGAGAGCTGGGCCGAGCCCTGTGCTGCTTCTCTGGTTGAGTTACCTCCAAAAACACATGGAAGGACAGAGACGAGTGCATGAGGGTGGGTAAGGGACAACGCAGAGGGGAGAGAAAGAAGGAGAGATGCGAGCTTCCTGCTCATGAGGTTTCCGTTAACAGGCTGCGGTGAACGCTGGATAGCTGGGGTTTTTCCGACGCCGCAAATGCCCCTCCTCCTCTCGTTGCCTATACACTCTTCTCTGCCTACTGTCACATTCACTGATTCACACTGTTCTCACCATGGAGACCACATACATATATGCTTCTTAAACGTATCAAAAAACAATAGGCCGTCTCACAATGGGCTTCCGCTCTACCTCATCCTCATCAGACCTCAGGCTGACATTCACCCTCAGAACCTTCACAAACCATGGTCTTTTTGTAGCGGCTCTAGGAGGAGATTTGGCTGGGGATGAAACTCCCATCACGGCTTGTCTTTCAACAAAGCCTCGAGGCAAACCTAAATATGCTCTGTATGGATTTGACAGTATGGAGCCTGGGAAAAATGGCTACCAGCTTTACAGCTTTCAATAAACGTTGAAGATTTTATACTATAAATGGGCTTTTATCACATGTTTTCGGTTGTTGTGTAACATCTGATGGGTGTTTTAATAACCGTGTTATCCTGTGGCACTAAAGATGATGAATTGCCAGGAAGTCACAGGTTGACAGAGATTCATAGCCACTTCCTGTTTTCACATGTATTCTGTTATGCGCTTGTAGAGTTCAAAGGTGAAACAGCGCACAATGTAGAAGATCAAGGCAAAGCGACGGCTGAGCCCTGCGGATGATACATTCAGCCCCCTATGGTCAATCATCTATCTCCTCAGCCTCAGAGGACCTGTAGCAATTTGATTCATGGCTGTCAAAACACATTCAGAGACCAGCAATGTTTCATTTGCTAAAATCTAAATTTGCCAAATCTATGAAAGCTATCCTTGGGCCAAAGTCATTTATGACTTCAGTAGTTTTAGGAGCAGCAAGGTTTTGTTTTGAACCAAACCGACGTCTCTAAGTGATACTCGGAGGTTTTGGGGCTGCAAATCAAGCCAAAGAAATCAACACTGCCAAATCCTGGTCCAAGTGCAATATTTACCATTTGGAAGAACTTTAAAATGCAGAATGCCAAAATAATTTAATTCTTCTAAATCTTGAAGCAAAGGCATAGAAAGCAACTGGATCATGCCTTGATGGGAATCAGGAATTCCTGTAATGTTTCTGAACCGCATCATTAAGTATTGTTCTGCTGAGCAGTCCTGTCAAATTCACACCCCATTTATGTTCTGCTATAAAACAATAGCTACTCGGTTTTAGTCCAAGACAATCCAACACACTCTGTTGTGCCAATCCCAAGCTCAGTCTCTCGGGAAGATTTATGACAACACATCTATTTCTAATTATTATTTTAAATATCTTTTAATACTGAATGCTAGGACAATCAGTGAGTGTGTGTAAACCTGTTTGGAGGAACATCTGTAGTTTTGTACGGTATATTATGTCTGTTGTCAATCATCAATCATCAGCAAATCCAATTCTCTCTTCAATCAATGTGGCTCTATACCAAATTAGATTAAGTTCACAACCAAGCAAGAAAATAATTTGGTAGACAAACTAATTTGCATAATTTGGACCAATTATTACCATGCAGGGAAGTTTGCATGTTCTCTGGTGTTTGTGTTTATGTGTGGTTTTCTTCACAGTCCAGAGGCATGAGTTAGGTTCATTGGAGACTCATTCACACCTACTGACCGCAGATGTGGACATAAGTGTGAATGATTGACCCTGTGATAGACTGGAAACCTGTCTATGGTCTATTTTACATCTCACCCACTGTCAGCCGGTATTGAATCAAATATTGATGGTATTGAGGGAGGAACTAATGTTTATTTTTACTGTATTTCTTTGTTTATTATAGCGAAAAACGAAAAATGCTCACATCCTAAAACGGTGCCACCGGTGTCAGATGTTTGCACAGATCACCTCAGTAGTTCTTCACCAAGAATTTTGATCTTGACGTTATACTTTCGACATAATAAAGCTAGAAAAACATTCAGGATTTATGGGGTACATGACTTCTTTGAAGGATCCAAGCCATCTACCATGCAAAGCACAGGGGGCTTATTTTTTAAACCACAGTGAATGAAGCAGGAGATAATTACATAGATCATGGTGGCTGGATTCATATCACATGAAAAGACAACACTGACAACATGGACCAGATGCAGGGTGAAGTTAGCCTGTGATGTTAAAAAAATAGTTCGGTGGGGAAGAGATGGCAGTTTTGGCACGGCCCCAACGTTTGGGTTTTGATGGTGAGGGTTTAAGTATTTCCATCGTTCTTTAATATCATCATTTCTCATCTCTGGCTTTGGAGATGTGGGCAACTCAAACCTCATCACAAGAGCAGGACTATGTTGTTGGTGCAGTTGCTGGGGAAGTCATTCAGCCGTTCCTTCAGGATAAACACACTGCACATTTGAATGAGTGAAAAACAGGCCTCAAGTGCTAACGGGTAATTTGCACAGACTATAACCTGTGTTTGATCATGTTCGTCCACCCACATCCATCAGTACAGTAATAAGCAAAGGATGAGTCCATTTCAGATTTCACAAAACGTTTCAAAACATTGTAATGTCTGTCTTCCTGGAAAAATGTCTTCATATTTGGTTAGATGCTCTGTTACTTTGCCCTGGCTTGCAATAAATCTCACGATCTGTCGTTTCAATGTGAAACTGGCAAACTGGCTTAATGTGTTGACATGTGTTTCCTCTGCCTGAAGTCAATTATTTCAATTAATGTCATTAATTAATGATTTTATTGTCACGTCTGTGCATTATTCAGCCCTTGCTTTTACCTCCACATCAAAACTGACTATAACAATGCTTCACACGCCTTAATCACTGTCGCTAATAGACTAAAAAAAACAAAAAGGAGAAATCTTTCTGTTCACAGTTGTCCAGTTATTAATCCGCTGATTGCTGCATTCACACTTGCCTACAAGCTTTTACAACAACAGCATCAAACATACAAGAGACAGTGAATAATTCTCTCCAGGCAGGCCTTTAACCAGTGGCCCAGAGGAGCAGTTATTTAATCAAATTATTTAAAAAATCTGTCTAAACGAGATACAGAAAAACTGTTTTTCTGTATGTCTAGACTATTGTTACAGTGTCTTTGTGGGTCTTAGCTGAAAAAGAAAAAAAGGAAAAAAGAAAATCAAAGATACAGCTGCAGCTCATCCTGACTGCTGCTGCCACAGTCCTCACTGACACCAAGAAAAGTGGAGCACATTACATTGGTCTTTAAATCACTGCGCTGGTTTCCTGTGTGTGTCAAAGGACACTCTACTGTCTATAAAAGTCTGTATGTTCATGGGCCTTAATATATCTCTGATGTGCATTTGCTCTGGGAAGCAGCTAAACCTTTCAGGTCATTTGGGAAAGGTTTACTTTGATTCAACAATGGAAACTTCCTAAATGGCCATGGTCTGCAACGTATGTCAGCTCATTTTAAAAACACTTAAAACACAGTTGTGAACAGTGTCAGCAATGTCTTATCAACCCCACTACCCATTTGTGTCTATATATTATCCTCAATTCAATTCAGTTGCCTTGTTAATATTGTCTTTTAAATGCTGGATTCCTAATGTCTTCACCATTGGAGCATTTACCTTGTATTTAAATAGTGCAGTTTAAATAAACATCCTTTATTGATCTTTTGTACACACACATGTTAAATATTTAAATGTTCTGTTTGGATGTTTACCTCCTTTTTTTTAATCTTTTCACGTCCGCGAGAGGCGGCTAAATGATAGATAAGTTATACCGAGAGTTATTCTGTCAACACAGGATGTAAAGACACTGAAAACACTTCTCAACTTGTTTTTTCGTGTTGAGAAATGGTGAAAATGTAAGGAGAGGAGCTTGAGAAAGAGGGGTAGAAGTGGAAGGAAAGTTGGAGTCAAAGCAAAGTGAAACATACTGCATCTTCAAAGCATCTCATTTAACCTTTCCAGACAAAGACAGCATACAGGACTTACCCGTGGCCCAATGTCTCCTTGGTCACCCTGAGAGAAAAAGAAGCAAAAGTAAAAATTGTCAGCACTTATTAGCTCTGTATATTCACACAAGAAGAGTCATGTAACATAAAACTGCTACTGTAGAACCAATGTGTCAGACAGACTTAAAAACTAATACTTGTATATATGGAAAGGAAGCAGCTTAAAGGTCATCTGTCCTCAAACCAGCTCAGGATGTTGACATTTACTGTGTAAATCATCTGATAGGCCACAATTGGAATCATCTGCCGGGATGTGATTGGTTTAGTGAAAGCGGGAGCGCACGTGCTGGGGATTGTTGCTTCTCTGATGAGGATTTGGAGTTCCCGTTCTCATCACAGCCCTGTAACATGATTACATGAAGGGAGCCAATTTTCCAAACCTCAGCATCATTCGTCATTTGTGATCCTTGCTCATCAGCCTCATCAGAGTCCTGCTCTGACAGATGCTGTTTACTGCAGTTGTATTGTTCTTGTGGTCGTGCTTATCTGGACGAAGTTTCGCACGAGTGCATAAACGTCCACATGCGCACACACACACAGACACGTGAAGTTTCTCATCACTGTGAGCACAAATGATCCTATGCACAGATCTGCAGGAGCTTTGCCAGCTCTTGTAGCTCGTTCGGTCGCTTCCATCCTTGGCTGGGTGGAGGTTCAGAGAGCGGGAAAACATCTGGCTATCATTGAGTCCTGCGGAAGGCCTGTAAACCTGTTTAGTGCTTTGACGTGAGAATGTGTGGAGACATATGAGCTCCTACATAACTACATGTAATCTATGGCTCGTTTGATGGGCCTGCAGTGAAAACGTGAATGTGGGAGGGCGATGGAGAGAACACCTGTGTGGTTCTGTGTGTGTGTGCCCTCTATCTAAATCCCTGTGCTTGTGAGACCACATCCATACAGACCGCTGACTTGTCTTGCATAGTTAGTGAAATAAGCATAAGCATACCTTTTCTCCCTTGGGTCCGGCGGGTCCCTGTGGGAGGAGAGGAGAAAATCGGAAGCAGTTGGTCAAGATAAATCACTTATCGCATGAACACAATAGTTCAATAAATCATCATCGGGCACCCAGCAGGGAGTATTTGACCAAACAGAAGGGAAAAGGATGTAATACCACTTAATGCAGCCACGCCATTGAGACTGCTCAATCAAAAGTCACTTTTGTCTGAGTGTATCTCCCAATAAGTGCATATGGCATGAGCCCACAATGGAAATCTCTTTCAATATTTCTCTTTTAGAGATAAAAACTTAAACTGAAAGGGCAAGTTTCCTTTGTGTCTCCACTAATCTCCCTCTCAGATGGACTAAAAACATGGGGCCTCAAAACAGGCCTCTGCACCTATTTAATATTGGATCGCTGGACATTGTCTCATGGACATCACGCCTGCAGGTGAGCTAATTCCTGCCAGTGTGGGTTCAATGTGCCCTCATACATCTCTGCATCTACTTGTTTCACTCTGTCCACTGCTGACAAGTGGCAAATGGACGGCAACTGTGGCCCACTGTGACTGTGACAGAGAGACAGAAGGAGAAAACAGTGTGGAAACCATCTCTGATCTCAGCCACAGAGCCTCTAAAAGTGAAAAGAGTGGGCAGATTTGACCTCTTACAGCCTTCTTGTCAGTCATACAGTTGCTACACTGTGCTCTTCAGTATAATAAAACAATAACAAATAGAAAACCCCTGTTTTTATCTCCCCCCCAACATCCCCTGAGCACTTGGGCGACTGAAAACCTGCAGTGTTTTTTTTACTGCACACTCTTGATAATTGAGAGAATCCTCTTAAAGGACTGACCCAGCGTGACGTCTACTTAAGCAGGAAACAACAGGTCTAATGGTGTTTGGAAAGAAGCTAGTCAAACAGCTCTCATTATGCTGTGAGGAGTTTACATTTCAGCAGATGACTCGTCGCTCTCTCATCAGGAAAAGAAACAGGCTAAAGGAGAGGGTGAGGGTGCTATAATGGCTTTTTAAAGAGCCTCTGTTGACGCTTATAAACTCTATTCTCACTGGTGTGTAACCCATTCGCTCGGCTTGCTGCTTTCCATGCTACACCTGGGTGTGTGTGGGCGGGGTTTCAGGGGAAAGTTGATGGATGGGACTCAGAGGTGAAGTGTAAGGGGATTTCAGCGCTCTGCTCAGTTGAACCATGACTCCGTAATGGCCTTGAGCCCTGGGTTGAGTTAAAGGTAGGGTGGGAGATCATTTTCTGGAGCATTTTTTTACTGTACTACTTAAAGCAGTGTTTTTCAACCACTGCGCCAAGATATAGCAAACTGTCGCCTCTTTTACAAATCAAATAACTGCACAGTTTCCCCTCATAGACAATCCCTGAGTTGTTTGAGTGTGATTAGAAAGACAACAGGCGTGTGAGGGGTACCTGGCTTCCTTTAGGACCCGGTAAACCCTGAGAGCAGAGAAACAGAATTAAAATCAAATTAGAATCAGTAACTTAAAGCATGTTTTACACAAGTGTGGATGGGAATACTTACTGGTTTTCCATCCAAGCCCAGAGGACCCTGTCAGAGAAGAGAAATACATTTTAGGCAGATAAGGAGAAATTATGAAAAGAAAAAAAAAAGAGGAAAAGTTAGGAGCCATGCAAACACAAAATCATGGATAGAATTTTCGGGGAACACTTGCCAAGAAACATGAGGAGTCCAATACATGTCTAATGTCTACATAAGTCTTAGAAAGACATGTACATGAATATATCTGCAAACGTTTCCCTTAATGACTGGCTTCAAAACATCAGGATAAACAACATAATGAAGACATTGTTTCCTTTAATTTAATCCTTCTGAAAAAGATCCCAAACTATCACAAAGCAGCTGTTATTTTTGTGTAATGCATATCTGTCTCTTGTCTCTTTTATCTCTTAGGAGACAATGTAAGTGATCTTAGGTTGGCAAAAAGTGAAGTGGTTAGGAGTTAAGTGGAAAACAAATCTACTCTAAGAGAAAGGCTTACAACAGAGTAGAAGCAGATGCAATTACTGGAAAGTGAAGAAGATAAAAGATAAAAGGTAGAAAATGGAAAACTGTCCTGCCCCATTTAACTGTATCTCTGTGTGTGTGTGTGTGTGTGTGTGTGTACATTTTGTCACGGTTAGACTTAGGTTTAGGTCGGGGATAAGTTAAGGGTTGGACTTCATTTAATTGTGATAGTTAAGGGCATGGGGCTAGGGAATGCATTGTCTCTATGAGTGTTCTCACTAAGTTAGCTGTACAAACATGTGTGTGTGTGTGGCTCAGACTCTGAGATGTTCCCAGCTGGTTGTCGTTTATAATCGTTTTCAGATTCTCAGCTTGGTGTCCGACGCGATAGGCTGTGGGTGGATTTAGTCCAGCTGTATTAATCTGCCACACAACCTTTGTGTTGATGAGACAATCCAACAGGCAGTTACGCAGCTCAGCCGTGCGCTGAAACAGCAGTGGAGCTTTGACACTTTGTTTCCCTCAAGGAAAACCGCCGCCGATCAGTCACTGAACTTCCTCCGAGGAGTGACACTCAGCTCAAAGGCTCAAACCTTCAGATCTTAAACATTAAAGAGCGGCTCCTTCTTGGATCAAACTTTCCAAAAACACTTAAATGTGATGTATGTGGTGAAGGCTAATGGTGACTCCCTTCCTAATGGCCACACTCCGTGTTACGTTAACAGTTTTCACAGAGTCCCTTTGCTCAGCCCTTCCACTCCTGGTGGCTCTGCAGACTGGAAGCCAACATTTACACTCGTCGTCTCTGGCCTTGGATGGCTTACATAACATACTGTAAGCTTTTCTCTTCTCCAGCTCCCTGTTTTTACCAGACCCATGGGTAGAATAACTGTCCTGGGGTCCTGTGGTGGCAACCTACCACAGTGTCATCACTGCCTTCTTTGTTGGACGAACAGTAGGCACATACGGATGAAAGGAAGCGGAGAAAACGAAGACAGGGAGCTGCTTTCATTTAGAGTGCATGTGACCGATTACTTAAGTCCAATAACAGGCCAGCATGACTATAAACTCTCATCACAAACTGCAGCGTTCAGTCTGTATGAAAGAGATTTGTAAAAATAAAGACAAATCCTTTGAGGCCCTTGATGTCTTTTTGATTAAGAGCCTCTTGTGAAACTGGCAGTCGGTGGCTGAGACCAGACGGACAAACGACTGGGACAAATCGGACGGCAATAATTTCACCACCAAAGTCTAAGGCTGAGACAAGTGTTGAGATTAATGCTCTATATTTCTTTCACTGGATGCTAGAACATACTTGACAGGTGGTAGTTTCACCACTCTATTAAATGCAGCACATTGTATCCATCGAGTAATGTATGCACATACGGTACGAGGCTCAGAATAAGCCCCAGTGAAATATCCTCGCCATGTTACTGGACGTATGCGCTGCTATACAGTGGATATGCATCTGGGAACATTTATCAGGGCTCATCAGGATGAGTCGGCAAGGTGAACATAGTGGGGTCAGTGGCTGCTGCCGAGTCTTAAATGGAGCAAAAAAAGAAGAAGAAAAAGACTGATTCATGGCTGCTAACAAGGCGCACAGTGGCCTGTGAACTGTAGGAAACACTACTGAGTGTGTCTGTGTCTGTGTGTGTGCGCATGTGTTTATGTTACCTCTCCCACACTTGTCAGGACCAGTAGCAGAGCTGAACTATTTGGGAGAAATATCTATTTCTGAAGCTATTTGATGCAATTTCCGTTCATTGTGTAGATTAACATTGTGATGGAGCATCACCACACATCAACCTTAAAAACTACTCTGTATTCTATAAAGATATGTTTTTTGTTTTTTTTCTAATAGTGTTTTGATTTGGGAATGATCGATTGTTCAGCCCTGAACTAGAAAACATAATACAAAACTGACTCCATGTTGACAGTACTCACTTGCTGGTATCCAATATGGAATAAAACAGGTCCCAGAAAGACTTTGGTTACCTGGAGCAATAAGTCAATATCAAGGCAGTCCAGGAAGTTCTATTAAGGTTAATAAGTTGCATTAAATGATATGAGCCTTAAATCAGCAACAGCGGAAACTGTCGCTGAAACCAGGGGCAAAATGGGCCAGTGGGGTTGATATGAACAAATATGTATTTAAATAAATGACAGATTTTGATGTGTGGCCGTAACTATATTCTGGTAGTTTCTTTCATTTTGAAACAAAATAAAAATAAATAAAAAAGGAGGTAGAAAACAAAGCCTTTGCTACAATCCCTGCATCTCATACCAGAAACTAATGATGGAAGGAAAGAAATGTGGAGATTAATGTTAAGAAAATGTGAGGAAACAGGGCAGAGATTCCCACCTCAAGTGTGTGTGTGTGTGTGTGTGTGTGTATTTAGTGTATAACACTAAAAAAAGAGGATGTGACTCAGAATTCCCACCAATTAGATGGGGTTTAAACATATTTTTTGGAAAATAACTTGTCCTGCAGGAGGGCATATGTCTCTGTCTGTGTTCATGTATGTGTGAGTATGTGCGTGCTGACACAAGTGTGTGTGTGTGTCTCTTAATCTGGGGTGAGACGCGCCTTCATAGTTTTTATTGTGTTCCCTATGGTGCAAACCGGTAATTAACCTGCAGGCTGTAACTGTTGAGGATGTAAGTCTTGTGTCTGCAAGTTGAGGCAGACGTCTCAGCTCGATGCAGACATTAGGCTGAATATGCACAATTATGGGATGTCAAAATGGAGCAGGCAACGATTGTGGCTGCTCTTTTAGGAAGCCTTGCCTCTTTCATGGATCTACTTTCCGTCCATTTCCTCCCCTTTAGTGATCCATAACACTCTTTTGAATTTGATTCACTACCTATTTACCCGTTGCCACGGGGACATTCGTCTACCCCATGTCAGCACTGCACAAGTAGTGATACATAACTTTTTGGAAAAAAACCCAGTGGCTGCATCGGCAGAACCAGAGAGCAGAATAAAGCATACCAGAGTACAGTGTGATTTGGGACAGAAAATTACTGACATGTTGTTTGGTGACTGTCTGGCTTTAATCTGTGCTCAGCAGCCTGGAAGGCTGAACAATGGTGGGCATGGTCTGTCGCAGACTGGCACTCTCGTATAAACACGCGAGTGGCTGGGCACGCTGGAGATGCATATGAATGAGAACCAACTGGTGTGTGTGGGTGTGTGTTTACCCCGGTGCACTTTTCTGTCAGTCCGTCTCACTGTGATTGTTTGACAGTGGGAAGGTTCTTTTCTGAAACCGAAACCCCTTACCGGTGATTTATGAGAGGAAGAGGTTACATGAGGAGAGAAAACATACATCAGTGTGTGCACACACACACACACACACACACACACTAGTGTTGTGCTTCGAATGCTTACAAACCATGTCATTAACACGTGTTCCCATATAAGTGGTGTTTCTGTTGAAGTGGGCTGCTGCATGTATTAGTCTGATGAGACATTTGTGCCACACACAGTCAAAGAGATGGACATGAACCGTTGGAAAGAGTTCATACATACCTGCACACAGACACACAAAAAAGGAGGATTGACCTACGATGCTGCTAAATGAAACAATGTGCTGACTTTGTAAAGTGCGTGTTATTAATCTACTGTCGTTTCACTGTACATGCAGATTCCCATGTCAACATAAAAGTACATATGCATCATAACAGGAAGCTCTGCCTCTCACACTAAACGCTTACACAAAACAGAGCCCTGTTGTCTAATTCCTGAAATTATAGTACTATTGAGATTGATTTATTCATGCTAACTAGACAAAGAGGGATTACCTAGATTATCTAGCTTTAAAGATGAAAAAAGAGGAAGACATCATTGTATTGCACAGATGTTGTGCAGTTTAACAGCCTTTGGCATGTCTATGAATAGAGTGACAAAGTCACAAGCAAACAAATGCAAATATGGACGGACTTCTCTGTGCACTCCACCTGTGTGTAATTAGCAGCAGGCATTTCCCGTTAGGAGGCCTGTGCTGTGCCAGGCAGACTGGGAATCTGACTGGGAGAGAGCCCCATGGGGAATGAACTTCCCAAAAATTCCCGATAAGACAGAAAAACACACATCAACACAGCCATTACGATGCAATGGAACACAACACCGGGACGCTACTGTGGGTTGCAAAGATGCCTGCAGACAGCACTTAACCAGGGATGGAGGACCTCACAGTTACATGTAACACATGCACACACACACACACACACACACAGATGTAGATGCTCAGCTGCTCATTCAGCCTGAACTCTATAGGGGAATACGGACATGTCTGTGTGTGTATAACCTCATGAGTCTCTAACAATGTATACATAACAAATGAGCTTTTTTTAAAAAAAAGCATAAATACACTCAGCCACTAGAGGCCACTGTATCTCTTGATAACACCAGAACAGGCTCTCAGAACAGTAGTTATTCAAAATATTGAACACAATTCAAAAGCTTGTGATTTGTGGATGTATGTTTAACATTACCATGGTGGTTTGCACTCACTGATGATATCTGAACAGGGTTGCACCTGAATGTTTATTGCTTTTCATGTCTCATTTTCTTATGTGCGCCATATGTTCCATTTCACCATTTTCTGCCCCAAGTCAGTAGGTTGTCATATTTCAAACTGCCAAGGGGGAAATAAAAACACCTTGATACTCATGTTCCCACTGTAGACAGTCTCTCCCTGTTTGTCTTTGAATACCGTAATGGGGCAGGTTACATTACTGATGAAGAACAAGTGTAGAGGGTCGCTGAAAGAGGCAAGAAAGCAGGCAGTGATTTGATTAAAGGAAAAAAGAGAGAGAAGAAAAAAGTAGGTCCAATGAATCGATGAGAAAAGTTTGAAAAAAAGAATGAAGGGAGAATAGGATCATGATTTGGTGAATTGTAGAGTGACAGGATAAATAACAAATCAAATTTACCGGGTATCCATCCCGTCCAACCTTGCCCTGGTGAGGTTAGAGATTGAAGCATGAAGCAGTGAGACAGGTTAGAACAGAAACCAACAGATTTACATAAATGCTGCATTTAAATCACGTGGCTGGGTCATCATGTGACCATATACACTTTAATCTACTCTAGGAGATGATAATGATGTTACGGACATTAGACATTTTAAAGAATTAACCTTTGACAGTTAAAAGTTACTTGAGCCTTATCTCCATTTTGTCTTTTTACAAAAAAGACATTGATCTTGGGGAATCTTGACAACTTCCTGCAAAGGTAACTGACTGTACTGACAGATTTAAAATTTGCAGAGCAGCGAGTGACTTGTTTCCGACACATTCTCATTTACTTTATGGGCTGTAGGGTTTTGGACATGTCCAGGAAAGAAGAAATTATGCATTATTTCATGGATTTTTAGTGTAAAACAGCTGCACAGGCAGTTTCGTTCCATAAAACACAATGTCGGCCGGACACACAGTTTGATTCGGATGTTTCCAAAAAGTGTTCCAGCGTGTTTCAGTTCTGCCTCTGTGTAGCTGATCTTTGCCATGTGTGGACAAAAATCTAACGCAAAATCTAAATCACAAAACACGGGAAGCTCATAGCTATTCCAATTACAACAATGTGAATTATGAACCTGAAGGCAACAGCTGTCTCCACATAATTTGTATATGAGTGTGTGTGTGTGTGTGTGTGTGTGTGTGTGTTTTATCTGCTGTGCTTGTGTCAAGATGAGTTATAGTCTTAGAGAGTTGAATAACATGCTACTAACATGTTAGAAATCCCTGACCATCACCATGACACACACACGCACAGATACAGACACAGACGCACACACGCACAGACACGCTCTTCCTTTGGTGGTCCATTTATTGCTTCGTGTTCTGTGGACGCACATGTGCGAATGTGTCTGTGATATCTGTGTTTTAATGCTGTGAGAGTCAACATTGAACATTCGCCGTGTTTTCATACATGTTTGTTGTCAAAGGAAAGGAGCTGCGACTGCTTTGCGTCCACTATTTGATTTTAGTGCATTTGGATACTACCTGGATGAGACGGAACTGTACTTACGGGCGGTCCTGCAACAGAAGAAGAGAAATGAGACGTTAGAAAATAAACTGAGTACATCTCCGCTGACACATGAAACAAAGCATGTGCTAGTTACGGTAACCTCTGGTTTGTACGGCAATCAATTCCTCGGAAAAGTGGTGTGCAACAAAAAACTGCACATGCAATGCGGTTTGTTAGATGATGACTGTAATTAACCACCTAAATATGTTACAGAACAAGCTCATTAGAGCCGCTGCCAATTGAGTTTGTGGTCAACATGTTATGATAAACAGGCCTCTGTATAACGGGCCCATGTTTTGCATTAGGATATACAGTAAAGTCACGTCAAGACTTTTGTTTCTGAAGATATGAGTGTATTAGATGAAGGACAGACAGGGAGTGAAAAGGTCGGGTGTGTTGGCAAACTGTGCCCTTTCAAAAAAAAGCTGTCTCAGAGGTTTCTCTGAGGCAGTCTTTCAGATCTGATTGAAATCCTCTGATGTTGAGCCTCGACAGCAAAAAGTACATTCTGCTTCTCATACTTTGCCTAACCAAAAACAACAGTAATGATCAAAGGACTCTCCTCATTCTTAGTGGTCTTGGTTTTAATGGAATATTCTTATTTTAAAAAAGCTCTCTTGAATATGCAAAGCTAAAGGCAATAACAAACAACTTAAGGTCCCACAAAGTGAAATCGCTATTAATCTTTTATTTTTTTATTTTTATTTTTTTATTAATGATTGGTTTGTATTTTTCTGGTCCAAATTTTAAACTTATCATGATGCTAATTTATGTGATTGTTTGTATCTAAATCTAGCCCTGTAGCACAGACAGTGGAGTGATGCCACCACCGCAGTTCTGGTCCGGCACAACTCATCAGCATGAATGCAGCACTAAACATCTACATAAACTTAACAAGATTGAAAGCAGACTCCCTGGAGGCGAATGTGGGATATTTGTGGAGGTTTGTTTGTTTCTATTCAAAGACACAGAAAATCCTCCACCACTGAAGTCAAAGTAAAAAGCATTTCTTGGACAACGGGGAGTGGGGAGGGGGGGAGAGGGATGAAAAAGGGAAGGTGCTTGGAGTGAGAAGGTGTAAGGGAAAGGAGAGCAGAGGGGTGCTGGGCTTTATGAGGCATGGAGACCAAGTCAATCAACTTTAGCTGTGTCTAGACACTGTGAGAGACCCATGAGCCAGACTTCAGGCAAACAAACTGGCAGAGGGAGCAGTTTTGACCATTGAACTTGAGACAGGTGTGTTTGTGAAGACTAATGACAAAAAAATATGGAATTGGAAGGAACGGCTGAAGTAAACAGAAGAGAAAAGGAGAACATGTAAAAGAGGTAAAAGAACAGCGAGAGTTGACACAGTTTCACGAGTGAAAGCTGATCTTAAGATCCTTAAAAACTGTTTGCTGTTTTGTTGTTATTCAGGGTTCTGTTTTTCATCCCCACTCTCAATAGTTGTTTCTTTTCAAAAAGAACAATGAAAATCTCTTTCTCTTGTCGGACGCTGTCCCAGAGTCATTAACTAGCTGGAGGAGGATGAAACGCTCCTTCTCTCTCTATGTGCCACCTTCCCCCACAATACAACACGAAGATGTAAAACTAAACAACAAGCGGGAGAACCTGAACAGAACCATGTTAGTCAGGATCTCCTGCCAATGATTGCGTGATCTAGACTGTGATGTAAACAGTCAGCTTTCCCTGAATGAGAATTCCCCTTCACTAAACACCAAGAGCAGGAGAAACATTGATTTACTGATGATCACCTGAGTGCAGAGGGACTTCCAGAATTCCATAATTTATGTTATAACAGAGGTAATTCGATAGTAAGGAGGCTACGGGTAAAGTGTGGTGAGATTGTATGTCTTCTTATTGTCAGCAAACACTATGAAAACGCCCAAATTATACACCATGGTTGCAATGGGTCAATCCCACAAACACTGTCATGCTTCTGTAAATACTGACTATAGTGTAGCAGATATGCAGTTGAAAATAGTCCCAAGAGTTTGAGTAACGTTTGCTAAAATTACTTGATTTAATTGCCGATCTCTCTTTTTCAGAATGGAAGCATACATTTTTAAACCTTAAATAAGGTTTTCCATCCTCAGCAGGAACAAATAGACTTTGAGTGCCACAAAACCCTGGGAAAGCTGGAAGGTCATTGTTTTTGTGTTTTTCTTCCCGTATGAGTTGTTGACATTAAGACATACTATATAAAACATCTTTAGCCAAAGAAACAGTGTGAATGCCATACTTCAAATAAAACAAAGTAAATAGTCGTGCTAAAATCTGAGTGGAACAATAAAACGTACTGGTGAGCCGTCACTTAGTCAACATTTTAACAGATTTCCTACAACACTGAATCACAACCAGACAGGAAATGTACCCATCTGACACACATCCTGCAAAACAACTACAGTCCTGCAGGTTTTATGTCTGAGTTAAAAAAAAAAATCAGGATGATTCAAACTTCGTAGAACAATTTGTTCTATTTGTCTTTACAAAACTTTGTGTTACTGATTCATACTTTTGTCCCTGCACAGTTTTATTCTATGATGTGTGTGTTGTAATCTGGGTGGAAAGAAAAGAAAAAGCAGCACAATGATGGCAAGTAGTGATGTTGGCAAGGTTGAATCTTATTAGGCCCGTTCTATAGCAGCTGCTACTGCTCAGTGAGAGCGACTGACATCTGGGCAAAGTTAGTGCAACCACATGGCCAGAGTAAGTGCTGCTGCAAATAGGGAGGGACAGGGAGAAGGGCCAACTGCAGCCCATTATCTGCTGGCTTGACTCATGGGTCACTGCTTTTACCAACCATCCAGCCCATCTAGTCACCCAGAAAAAAAAGGAAGGGTGTGGGAGAGTGAGAGGGGGATGAAGGAGGGTGTTTTCCAGGAAACTCAAGAAAAGGAGAAATCAACAAACAAAGCAGGTGTCGAGTGTCACTTACCAGGTTCCCCTCGTCTTCCCATTCTTCCACGCTTTCCTGGAGGCCCTGTGAAAAAACACAGACAGAGCAATAAATCCCTCAAAGCAGCACTGCAGGGATGAGCAGAGAACGACCGCGCATCACTTGCTGTATCGCTGGTGGTCATGTGTTGCCTGGCTTTACCTCTGTGTGCATTGGAACATTAGGAAAATATCTACGCAATGAATGATGTAAGCGCCCATTCAAATGAGACAACATAACAAAGGTCCCGTCGCGCTGGGATCCAAAAGTACTAAATGATTTTATGTCAGACTGAACATCCAGGACCGTCAGCCATGTTACTAGTCTGGCTGAATATCACATTCATCAGACCCTGTCATCACTGCCTGGGCACCGTCCAACCACCTTCCTCTGACCCTGCAGTGATGCAGCTGGTACCACCACATTTCCCATAAAGAAGCGTTTAGCCCAGGGGTGTCAAACTCATTTTTGTTCAGGGGCCACATACAGCACAATTTGATCTCAAGGGGGCCGGACCAGTAAAAATAGTAAAATAATAGCATAATAACCTATGAACAACAAGAACCCCTTTGTTTTTTCTCCTTTGTTTTACATTTACTGAAGGATAATTTTACAAAACATGAAATTTCTTGAGAAATATAAGTGCAATTCCAACAATATCATGCCTAAATTTACTATTTACACAGCACACTGGATCTATAAAGGCACAAACATTTAGTCACGGGTATCTGGAGCATTTGACATTACATTTAGATTAGTGTGAAATTTTAACAAATTCATTCTGTGGGCCGATTGGACCCTCTGGCGGGCCGGTTCTGGCCCCCGGGACGTATGTTTGACAGCCCTGGTTTAGCCGCAGATGGAGAAAGAGAGATTTGAAAACAACAAAAACTACCTGCACCCAGACAACTGTTTCACCTCAATGTCAGAAGCTGTGGAGTAACAGACCTGGAAATGTAATATATTATAAATGGCATGACTATGTCCTGCTAACAGAAAGGCAGATGACACAGAAAACCTCCTTGACAGACGTTTTCCAGCTACACATCACAACATCTGCATCACTGTATGTTTCATTGACACTAAACAGGAAAAAAGGGTAAAATCAAGACCCATCGTTTCAACAGCTAACCAGAATTTGGCTTACCATCACAATGTAAACTACATTTTCCCATGTGAGGTAACATTCAGTTTGCCCGTGTGTCAGTGTTCGATGACACCTTCCTCCCACACTCAGCCTTGCTCTCATGGGGCAACAGGAACCATGCTAGGGTGCTGTTCCTGATTCTAAGTGGCTGTAGCTGCAAGCATGTTTTCCCGATTGTCATTATTGGAGTTATTGTAGTGAGCTAATCACTTCCTGACTCTGCCAACCTTTCAAAGTGAGCCCAGTTGTGCACCTCCACCTCCGCCTCATGTCTGCCTCTGCCACTTTCATCCTTCCCTGCCCCTCTTTGTGCAACCGCAATAATCCATTACTGCCTCTGAAAATGAGGCATAAAAAAACATTAACATTTATTTGGTCCAGTAGACTTTCTTTAGGCAAATATAATTAACAATTCACACATGTAATAATGCAGAATGAGTCCAGCGGTGCACCTACTGACTCCACTTAACGTTGGTGTTTCAACAGTTTACAACCTTCAAACCTCATACAGTAACACACCCTCTGCCAGCTACAGCATTTAAATCAGTCTCCATATTCTACAGTGGGCTCTGCTGCAGTTGCTTTAGGCCTCACAGCCATAAACAGCACCATGGAGCTGTTCTCTCTGGGGTCAAGGTCTCTGCAATGGCAATGACAGCAGGCCAGAGAATTTCCCCATGAGGGGAGGCAGATGGGGAGGACAAGTAGACGGAGAGAAATATGTAAGAGAGTGGTCGGAATGAAAGGGGAAAAAAAAGAGAGTTGTGTAGAAAAATGAAACATGCAGGGCAGAGAGGGAGATATACTGCAATATTTATTTATTAGTTGACAGGAACAGTGCACTGCTGTAAGCTAATTTACTGTCCATCTGTAGTCCCTGTAGTAAAAATGCCAGGAGGGTCCAAGTGGACAGATGACAGAGGTACACAAACAGATTAATGTCATCATTAAGCATGGATGGAGGCAGGATTTCACAATCCAATAAAAATCCTTGTACAACACAATCGCTGGACATTTTGAAGTGCTTCCTCAAGTGCCTCAGTCGTCTCATGCATGAGCGGGCGTCAGAGAGACTGAAACGTGGACATGCGATTGCTCCTGCGTGGTAAGGGCCGAGGTGGGTAATGACAAGCTGGATTGACAAAAGGAAGTGATGGGGAAAACAGCTGCGCCTGGGAACTCACGTGTGGAGGTTTAGTTTAGATTTCTATTCCAGGAGAGAGCAGTGCTAAGATGCAGACCAACAAACAAATACTCAAACATACGTATGACGCGACTGAGGTGTCAGTCTTGACTTCCTGTGTCGTCGTGACATACCAGGGTCTGAAAATACCACACTGACACGCCAAAATAGAAATGTTAGAGGCGGTCTTATGACACAGAAATGGGACTGTATCAATATCCGACTTGTCCCCCCACCCCCCCTAGATTTTCTCTAGAGTTCAAATATTATCGTCAAGGCCTCACGACTCAAAGACAGAACACGACATTTCTGTAAATAATCGGTTGGTAATACAATGTAAAGCAGATGGGGAGATAGAAAAGGAGCAGACAGAAGGGTTGAAGGAAAGAAGAAAGGTCATATAGCAGATGCAAAAAGTAAAGAAGGGGAGTGGGGGGTGGACAATGCTCATGTCCTTCACTGTTACAGGTGTTGAAAAACCCTGAGGAAAGAAGGATGGACCTGCACACATGTCACACAGGAAAGAAAACTACATCCCGTACATAGATCTCTCTGCAGGACATGGACAACGCTGGACACATGCACTGAACTGCATGTGAACTGTAGATAGTGTGTGTACATATTCTAACTTTACATGGGACAGTAGACAGACCCAAGACTGATGTGAGGTCATGTACCAAGCCAATCCTCCCATTAGGACTCTAAGTGTGTTTGCGCGTGTGTGTGTGGGTGAGGCGTGTCCGCAGAGGTCTGTTATGGAGTGTGTGATGAAAATGTCCACGTCCCTAGTAGTGCACGGCGAACCCTACGCTCATGACTGAATGTGCCGACTGTGTATGCTCCCTGTAGAACAACCCTTTCCAGTCTGCTTGAGCTTACACGAGGAGGTCTTTCGGGACCCACACGGAACTGCAGCCGTGTGCACAAATGCAGAAATGTGTAGCGGCCTTGAGTGGAGATGAAACACGAAAAGTATGACCCAGGCCTGAAAGTCACAACCTGAGCCTGAGAAAAGCAAATGGATCACATTCTTTTGTTGCAAATGGAAAATGACCAAGACCACAGAGCATCATGGTGTTTTTTTGTTTGTTTTTTTGGCAAAAATAGAGCAGTTGAAGATGAAATTTGCATGTACATCTGTGTCTTTTCATTCAAACTGATGCTGATCAGACTCCAAGTTCCCACTGGTGAAAACATGGGATGAAATCTTTGTCAGCTAATACGAACCAGGTTTTGGTCCCCATAAGGACCACCGGTCCTGACAAGGTCAGCGTTTATGCCAAAAAAAAAGACATACAAATACACACACTCACACATACACAGTCACCTTCCACCCATAATCTGTTTCCCATAGCTGTGGCACAGCTTGATTTAGCTACTGTGACATTTCTCGCAAACAAAGCGCTTCCAGAGAACAATAAAACCGAGGATTGGTCAACGCTCCCCCACACCATCTCTCACACACACACACACACCACCCACCAATCACCACCACCACACTGCCCCCCCACCGCCACTGCTTTTAAGGCCCCATTTTGTTTAACCCAACAACTGGGAGCAATAAAGAGCCAAATGAAAATAGCAGAATGTGATACTCCATATGTACCACGACCACAGGTCTTACATCCACCCATCTATCCATCTACCCCACCCTCCTCACCCTCCTCCACTCCCCAACTGCAGCATGCTCCTCATGCAGAAGGGGAAAATTTGATTTAACTAGAGAGGAAGAGAGAAGCGGGGCAGGGGTGTAGAGAGGAAGGGTGTAAGTCGTGAAGGTCAACGTCTTGCTTCCACGTTAGCTGGAGGCAATGTGTCTCTACACCTGGCATCTCCTCTCTCATTTCTTTCTTCCCAGTTTTTAAAAAAATCCCAGTGGCAGATTTTCCTCTAATCTTGATGGTTTCGATAGACGGGTGTCTGCGTAAAGATGAAGAAGAAAGTGGAGTTTTCCTCTTTTCAGAACTTAAATTACAGCCTCTTGTACCCTCTGGAGACTTGACTAACAAAATCCAAACATTTGGGTCAAGAAGTTCACTCCACGCAACTTCATGTTTAAATGACCAAGTAAACTACATTTGAAAAAAAACAACAAAATTCATCTGTTCATAATGAGACTTCCAAGCCAATTGCCATCATTGAGATTGTTTACCGATCGTGAGGGTTCCCGTCTTTCGGTTTGTCTCGTCTTTGCACAGATTGGTGCAGCTGTTAAGCGTCTTTGTCTGAAACAAAAACTCCTTCTTCCTAAGGTCAGCCGGTCTGTCATCGTTTCCCCGTGTTTGTTCAACTTTCGTTTCAGTAAGATACAGGACACATGCTGTGGATGTAAACAGCAACAGAAAGAGAAAAAGGCAGCGGATGTGATTCACATGGTGGTGATTCATTCTCCAGCTGCCATGCATCTCTCTAGCCCTGGGTCAGATGGGGTTTAATGTCTCAGACTGGGTTTATATCTATTCTGCCTCACAGTGGGTAAACGACAAGGAAAATCCAACCTCAAGTGTTCTCGTGTTGGTTTTCATGAAGATCTGCACCATGTGTATGCAAGGTGTTCAAAATATCAAACATCAATTTTCTTTTTACATTTTCTCAGCTTGTGCGACAAACTCCAAAATGTTTTTCCCCCAAATATGGAAACTTTCAGCATATTTCATAATCCACAGCTCTGAGGTCTCAAAATTTTATAGGATAATGACTCTTACTCGCCTCATCAGCATATTGTGGCGGTAAAGTTTCACAATTGCATTTGACCAGGAACATGTCATTTTTTAGAAACAAGAAGCCTGGACTTGATAGAGAGCCTGCTGCCTTTAGGTTTTTAAATGAATTTCTTTCTCTCTTTTTTTTAAATCTGCGAAAATTACAAAACAGAGATAATATGTCCAATAATATTTTCTGTGTCTAAACCCAGCTATTACTACCCGTCTGCCTGGGATATGGACAGTACATTACCTGAAATGTGGACTGTTAAAAGGTGGAAAGACATACAGACATGCAATAATAATAAGACTTAAAAAAGATTCTCACCACATTCAGCCATCAAAATGTCAACTACTATGTTCTAATACAAGGATGAGAACGTAAACGTATATGTAATATGACTGCAACTAATGATTACGTTCAGAATTCATTACTCTGTTGATTGTCTTGATTAATCTATTAGTTGTTTTGCCCATGAATAGATTGTGTGTTTCCTACACCTCAAAATTACAAATGTACTGAGACGTCCACAGACCAAAGAAACTAAAACAACTTTGCATGAAAGAAAATTTGCAGTTTTCGACACGTAAAATGTTTGGCATTGAATTAAACAATCAATAATACATTTTAATGCTCTAACACTTTCAGAATAGAACGATTATACTGAAACCTAGGAATTTGTGATAATGATTTGAAAACAATGAATTGTTCATCCCTACTATACCGTAAATATAACTCCATATATCTACAACGCTGAAGAGCACGCTGAAGGTGTGACTATGGTCTGGATTTCTCTGAGCCGTGTGTGAGAGGGACCCGACCCCTATTTCATGCCCATGCGCATGTGATCGACATATAGTTTTCGTGACAAGGCTGAGAGATGCTGCTGTAAACCTGTGTGTGCAAGTGCTCCTACAGCTGCAGGCTTGTTTAGGTGTTTATGTCTGTTGCATCATTCCTTTGTTCCTTTGGCCCTAATGAGCTCAATCCATGAAAAGCTGATCATGTCTTCATTTATTTGTGCTGCTATGATCGCTGACAGTTCGTTCATTCGTGTTTCTGGAGTGGGGAGCTTTTGCTTGTGGAAAACTCCGAGCATGTGTTTCTGCATAATGGGTGCATAGGATGGGAGTAGCTAACCCTGGCTTTCTGGGGCAGGTTTGGTCTTGTGATGTGCGGCAGGTGGTTTGCGTTGAGCGGTAGTTTGGTGCTGAAAAGCTGCCTCGATATCAGCGTATGTTGCAGCTAACGAGAGGTGAAGGCAGAGACGAGCCCGCCCCACACGGAGAGACAGACACAGTCAAAACAGTGAGAGTGGCCTAGCAAAACACAGCCAGCATCAGCAAAGAACAGCAAATAAGAGCAGATCACAACAAAGTGGACCACAGGACTCAAAGTTTGGCAGCCAGAAGGGCTTTGTCTTAAGGCTACACCTGCATCAGCTTAATGTTAAAACTCAAACCAGCACAGAACGGTTATCCCAGTAGATAAAAACAGACTGCAGTTGTGATCCTCATATACATCACTTTTGCTGATCAATGACCATCAATGGCTAAAAGTGATCTATAACCTCATAAGGAGTGAGAACTATTCAAACCAGCACACTTTGATGTAAATTAAATACTAAACATTAACACCCATGTGGCAGAACTGAAACGCTGCTCATTCACCTTGAATATGGTGATTACACATGTTGCCAAAACCATCAATCCGTTGCTTTGCTTTGCTTGTGCGAGAAACCGAGCCAATCAAAATACATACTTTCTAACAAAGGCACTAGCGAATCTAGTCATGTTTATGCTTTTACGCAATCAGTACTAACACTACCATGTCCAAAAGGAGCTCTTAAGCAAGGCAACGCTCCTTGTTGCTGGGTGTTTTTGTTGGACATTGTGCGCCTAACAACAGTGGACATCACATCACCATCACGACAGCAACATAAACAATTCTTGTTATGAAGTTTGTCACGACATCGAGCATCAGATGCGCCCACCACCAAGCATTAAAGCAACAATGAACGTTTAAGTGCAAACTAAAATGCTCTTCACACAGTCCTAAAATACAATCCCTTTAAAATACAATCCCATCAAGTGTTAAATGATATGAAGCCACAGTTCATGCTCCTTTCCCTGGTGTCACTGCACATCATAAATCTACGACAACGGAGGAGGGAAAGCCTGGAAAATGTTGAGAGCTTTTGAGTTTCTGTTCATCATTGTTTAAGGGTTGAGGGAAGAGGGGTGGCTTGCGTGACAAAGCCTTAAATGATTTGACCTCAGACAAACAAACTCCACTTGGGCTGCAGGTGAATAACACACGCGGGTGCACACATACAACATATTTACACACTGATGTGTGTTTGTTGACGCATGGGCATGCTGGCGTGTATGAGGCTTGGTTCTCAGCGCTATTCTGGGTGGTACTTCCATTAGCAGCCGACTCTATCCACAGATGGTGGAATTTGAGCACTCAAGAGGATGTTAAGTGAACAAACACAGTAACACGCAGATGAGTAATCCCAAAACCTCTATGCACACACTGACCCTATAAGGCTGCAGATTGGAAGTACAAATACCTGCATATTTTCTGCGTTGTTCTCTTAAAACCGGCCATGTGTGACGCAGCAGTGGTTATCGACCAACCTGCTCTGACGAATCACCTCTATCAGATTTGAGAACCATGTGAGTCCCATAGCACAGGGTTTCTCAATCCTGGTCCTCGGGGACCCACTGCCCTGCATGTTTTAGATGTTTCCCTGCTCCAACACACCTGATTCAAATGGTCATCAAACGCTGCAAAAGTCTGATAACGACTCATTCATTTGAATCAGGTGTGTTTTTGCAGGGAAATAGCAAAGAGCATCCAGTGGGCAGGGATTAAAACAATGTACATGGGTCACCTTAAGAAGCATGTGCTTTAACACGACAATTGTGTCTTCAACATCCAAAATGACATATTTCCTTGAAGCGGAGTCAGTCCTGCCCTGCATGTTTTAGATGTTTCCTTGCTGCAACACATGTGATTCTAATGAATGGATCGTTATCAGGCTTTGTGCAGAGCTTGTTTATGAGCTGACCATTTGATTGTGTTGGAGCAGGGAAACATCTAAAACATGCAGGGCAGTGGGTCTCCAAGACTGGGATTGAGACGCCGTCCCTTAATGTGATGAACGTAAGCAGCATCAGTGTGTACAGCGGTAATTTGACAAGGACAGTGTGAAGTGTTGGTTTTGCCCAGTGCCAGTCTGTGTCTAATGGTGGTCTGCTACAGGATAAAATGCTCTTTTATCTTTGTGTCCTTTATTCATTCATAAAATGTGGTTCTAGTTTGACACTCTGGAAAAAGTTAAAACAAAACCAGAGAGCGAGTCGAGGAGGGAGTGGGGGAGGGTCTTCTACTGTAAAGGAATAAAGAGAAGAGTGCGCTAATCACCTTGACTATCAAATCAAAACGTCAGCATTTGTGTAAGGCAATGTGTGGGCCATGGATTAGGAAACGTGGTGTGAAAGTTCAAAAGGTGGGCAAATCACAATTCACCTCCATCTTCAACCATAACCGCTTGTCCGGGGAAAGAAAATCCATTCTCAAGCAGAACTCCAGCTCTGATTTGTCATGCAATGTCTGCCGACGGGAATCCATCTCCAAAATGATATCTAGCTTGCTTCACTTGCCTCGCCTCGTGCCCTAACCTCTTACCTTAAGCAATGTTCATGTTCTGGTTTCTGTCTCCTCTTCTCTCACACCTGAAATAGACAGGCTAATGACAGCCTCTGTAGAAGTCAAGGTGAAATCAAAACAATGTCAAAGCTGCCAGTCAGGCACCAAGTAGTTAGCGGGCTTCATGTGTCGGTGGTTCAGAGGCAGAGAACATAGTCGTGAAGTGCATTAAACACAACTGACTTATTGACTTATTGAATGATCATTTTACTAACTAGACGTGCGTGAACAAATGTGTCGCTCCAACTTCCTACTGATGGATACAGACTCTCGCGCAACTTTCCTGAACCAAGACAGTTTTCCCACACTTTTCTTCTGTTTTCCATAAGTTCACCAGGCCTGGCGATGGCTTAATTGATCCATTATGTGCCAATTCTTTATTAGTTTTCTTCTGCTAATAATCATATTCCCCATGCAAAGCCCACCACTCGGGTAAATGATCTCCACAGCCATCTGATACATGTGGATCAAGAATCGAAGGCTGCGAAGGAACACTCATGTGGAATTATTTTTCCGCAGCCAGTCATAGAAACATGTGACCAAATAAGCAACACCACATGAGATGAGCAAACATTAATCAGTGGAGGCCATGTCATTCAGTCAAACATGTGAATATCCGTTGTATCAGTCAGATGAATAAAGCACATTCTCCGCACTTATGGTTTTCACGCCAACCGGCGAGAAAAAACCAGCCGAAATATCATTTGATCGTAAAATACATGAACAACAATGCATGAGTGAATGCATCTACACAGAGGAGGTCCTGGCTCACTGGCAACAAAACCCATACATACGCATGCAGACAGATACACAGCCATCATGTGTACACACAGAACAAAGTGATGCGGAAAAGATGTCCCAGATGTCAGCAACTCAGTCAGAGGCCACTATATGTATGGTCTATATGTGCGTCATGACAAATTGTGAGGAGCAAATGAGGTGGACACTCACACCCGTAACAGAGAATGAACCTTCACCCTGACTAATCTGATTAAAAGAGGAAGTATTCAGATCTAGAGGTGATTTTGGGGATGCACATATTTTAGCATCTATTCAGTACACTATTAAGGTTAGGATGGGTTAAACTTTATTGTCCACAATGGGGAAAACTGATCAACACATGATTTCTTAATGGTTTCCTGTTACAACAACATGAGTGAACAGAAATGACATTCATTATTATTAGCAAGTCAGAGGGAGGAAGTGAGATACTGTACATCCAGGATGTGCGCATGTTTTTCACTGTATTGCTGTGCACATGACTATCCTTGAATCCTAGTCAATATTGGGATATTGATATGGCAACAGGATGAAAAAAATAAAAAAGCCAAAAGAGCCACCCTTCGTACAATATGGTATCATGTCACCTGAGTGGCGGCTGCACCCTGTTGGGACATAAACTCAGCCTGTGACGTCCGTGTTGTGTGTCAGTGGTGCCGTATTCATGGTCGCTCGTAAACTCTTTGGGATTTGAATATGAGGGGTTATCGACTGCTTCTTTTAAAGATGATCACCTGTTTATTTCGAGGACTTACACATGCAGATAGCGTAAGAAAGGATAGAATTTCATGGTGCCTCATGATGCACGCCCTCGCTGCAAAAGGGTTTCTGGATGACTCTCTGTCAGTGCTGTGATGTTACTGATGGAACATGAACCACGTTCCTTTTTACTACTGTGTGTAACAGTGCAGTGTGTGTCTATGCTTGTGCGTTGTGTTGTTGCCCCTCTTGTGGCAGGTGCAGCCTTGCCCCAGTGTGAACTTTATGGGTGGGGGTGGGGGTGGGGGGGGTCACGCGTCACTTTATCCAATTGGTGACTTCCATATTTGGTCCAATCAGCTGCTCATGTTCTTGGGGAGGGGACATGGCTGGGATGGCTGTGGCAGTGGGTGACAAATATGGATATTTTTTAAACCTGTTAAATTAACTTGTTAACTTGTTTTTTTTAACTTGCAAAACTCGCAGAAGGTGTGTGCGAGTTTTGCATTTCTCCAAGACACCTTCACTGCACGTGTGCGTGTCTAAAATTTGTGCATCTCTGTCAGCGCTGTTAGTTCTGTGTGAGCGACAGCTGCGTCCATGATAGATGGTTGACACAGCTGATATGTCTGATAGCCTTCATGTGCAGTAATGAAAGTTAAACACAGCTGGGAGCACATGACAGAGGTATTTGCCATTCACTGCTGATGACCAATCACACCACTGTGTCAGCATTCATAACGCGGTGACCTTGCATTAGGGTCGAGATTGAGCACGTAGGCAAAAAAAAAAAGGGGACCACAGCTGCAGAGAATGCATAAGCCATCATTTAGCTCATTTCACTCAACACACGCTCATCGGCAACCTCATCCAGAGTTAGTCATGTCAGGCACGTGTTTACTATTCTTTACACCCAGAATGAACGCTATCCAGGATTGAGATTCTGTGATGCGACCTCAGCTGCTCCTGGAAACTCCCTCATTTGTGAAGTCAGCCACATCGAAGCCAAGAGTGGATGAAGGAGGGAAAGACATCTCTGTATGTGTGACATAGTATTCTGTTCAGTGATAGAAGCACTCATCTGGATAAGCCATCCTAAGAAACAATCTTTTAATGACCCCTCTTACTGAACCAAATCCAAGGAATGGTAGACTGACCCCACCCCAGCCACAACCCAAACACTAATCAAGAGTTGGAGTCACCCTGATGTGCCACACCAGATCCACTTCAGGTTTCATCATTCATCTGCCAGGTCAAGTGGAAGAAAACTGCTTGTGGTTGTGACACCCGTCTGACCAACAGACAGGTTCTTGGACTGAGCTGGAGCCCCAGATTATGATTATGTGATGTGGGTAAAATGAAACAAGAAACTCATTCAATCATTTCAATTTGCCATGCATCCTCTTAAAGCGGTGGTGCTTTCAAAATGTTTTACAGTTGTTTTTTTTTAATTCTGGGACAGTGCCATCCTCCTAAACTGTTCATAAAGGTTTATAGAAAAACTATGTGGGTTTTTCTAACAATAACAGCTTTGTCGACAAGCACCTCACTGCAGCAAGGCCAATACTACAACCTTAAATAAATGGCTATGACAGTGTACTTCCCCATTTCAATAAAAGATCTATTGTTGTTAAAAAATCAAGAGCAACAAGGGACTAAGTGTTTGTGAGTCATACCTTCAAATTCACTCTGCTTGTTTTAATAAAGGCAAGAGCAAGAGTCCGATTTTGGCATAGAGCATTTCAAGCATCTAATTACCTGTCTGTCAGAGATTACAGTGGAGAAGGTCACACGTAAAGCACCTGTTTACGACAGAGAATTGCAGACACATACCACACATTTAACCTCATGTGCACACCGCCTCCTCTCTCGCTGGTAAATGTCCTTGTCTGTATACAAGATAACCTGTTGGATTTTCACCAGTTTCATAGGTAGACATGTTTGTTTGTTTAATTTCCCTCTAGAGCTGAAACAATTAATCGATAACTAAATTAATCCACAACTATTTTGAAGCTTTTTTCATGATTTCCGATCGTTACAGCTTCTTAAATGTGAATATGTTCTTAATTTCTTTGCTCTGGAAAACAAGGAAATCATTAAAAGTGAATCATTTTGGTTTGTGGACAAAAACAAGACATTTGAGAACATCAACGTTTCCAGGTTTGACGAACACTGATCAACATTTTTTAAGGTTTTCTGACATTTTATGGACCAAACGATTAATCGAGAAAATAATCGACAGGTTAACTGATTATGAAAATAATCATTAGCTGCAGCTCTATTTCCCTCACTCTCTCGGACTAAAACAGGTGAAACGTCAGCAACGGATCAGATCTTTAGTTTCTTAAAGCAAATCTGTTAATTCCAAGTGTGCAATTAAGTTAAATGTTAAAATGAACAAAGTAAATAGATCAAAAGGGACAGGAGGAGAATAAAGTAGCCAAAACATGTGTTAAGGTTCTCATTGGAATCCTTGAAATGATTTCAACCTTCATTCTGCAGGTTTGGATTTCATAACCCACCCACCCCACAGGAGATAAAAGCGCTCCCATGGAAGTGACGGCAGAAAGGGAGTGAGATAATGAATGAACAGCATAAGGAGGAGAGGGGAAACAGCACGACCCCGAGAAATGTCTCCCTCTCTTTTCGCTTCTAGCTTTTCATCTTCTCATCCATCCATCCATGTCTGGGTATTTTAGGCTCCATCTTAGCCCCTGATAGTTATTGATGATACAGAGCAACATGATCTGACTTTGTTCTTCATGCCCATGGTCCAGAGCTCATTTTGTTACCAATGTCCCACATCCTCCATCTTAATCAGACTTTATCAAATTTTCCCTCTGGGGCCAGATGGGAAACTCAAACATTCACACAGATGTCAGTCATGCCTCCTTCACCATTTTTATCTATTACCAAGAGCGCAGCACACATAAGCTAGCACCAGCAGACAGGTATTCTGTGCGTAACACTGCTCTCTCTCTCTGTGTGTGTATGTGTGAGTGTGTGCATGATGGCTAAGGCGTGTAACAAAGTCAACATGTGACCTCCAGCCTTCAGGTTGGTGGAGCTCATAAATCTGCCACTGTCCTCCAACACGGGTCACCTCTGGCTCTCACACATACCCATTCACATTTTCTTTGCAGATGCCCAGCAGAGACTCAACCAATACAAGATGGACTTTGGTAGTGAAATGATTTGGTGCACATGTTTTGTGTGTTTGCCATGTTTCTCCTGGATTCACTCTCTGGTTGGGTCATTCTGTAGCTCTCTCTTTCCTTCTGGCCCTTTAGGTTACGAGCTGGATCCTCATGTTGCCGACACCTTTTCCTGCCTGGCTCTCTACTTCCATCTTCCTCTCACTTTCACTCATGCACATCCCTGTCTAATCACCCTCCCTCTCTTTTTTTTTTTCACCTTGTCTTATTTTCAAGGTGGCACACACAGTTGTCCTCTTTGGCATTCTACACTTGTAAACACCACTTGTCAGCGTGTCACCTTACACTCATCACCGCCAACCCCATCCTTCCAGCACCCTCCACACCCCTCTACATACAGTACATACCCATCTCAGCCCCTGACACACAAACAGCCTCCCCTTCTTACTCTCAGCTTGATATGGAAACTTACTACAGAAGGTGTCTGTTAAATGTGGTTTATAATTTGTATTTTGATAAAATCTGAATCTTTTTTTTTGATTTCATGCCTTCTTCTGGGTGATGAAGCTGATGGGACAACTTTTGGGTCATAGAAGAAGGAAGTTGACAAAGCTGAATATTATATTATCAATATTCCTCCAAAGCGGGATGTGAGAGTATGGACTCAATTTAATGACAGTGGATCCAGCAGTTGTCAAGACATTTCACTGGAGTCTAAATAAAGTGGTGGATCAATTGACCGACTTTCAGCCACTGACCCAAAAATAGCCAAGTACCACCCCTTGGTTGAAGCCCTTAACTTGAGCTAATCTATTAAAAAGGATGATTAATCTGTCACTAACTCAATGGGCTAAGAGGGTTTTAGTGAGTTTTTAGGCTGTTAAATGTGAATATTTTCTGGGAGTTTTATGTAGTTTTTTGTTTGGCTACTAACTTTAGTTTGTGGATTACATAGGTTTGGGAAATACAGATTAACACTTTCTGTATTTCATTGACCATAGGACTAATTGATTAAGACCTTAATTACACCAAAAAATTCAGTTTTTAAATTGGGTCTTGACTTCTGACCCCAACAGAAAGACATTTTTGTACAGTGTCTTGAAAGGTACCGATAAAAAATGTACTATTACTATTGTTATTATTATTATTATTATTATTGTTGTTATATTCATGGCTAAAAAAGTCAACATTATCCTTCAACACTGCTGAGTTCACTGGACACATGCTGCAGTTAACACAAGGGGTTAAACCACCCCATGGAAATTTGTGACCCCCTGCATGTTTGCTTTGATGAAACAAGCATGCATCCAGACTTTACCAAAACTCACTCCTTGTGTCTTGCCAACCAAGACTAAACAAATCCACCAGGCCTTGGGCCTCGTGCAGACCGTGTCTGTTTGTGTTGGTGCCACAAGACATCACAACAAACACAACCATTGGAAACTGGAGCTTGTGTGTTATGATGGGAAGGGATATCACAAAAGGCAACTTCCTCACTGTGTGACTCTCTTTTAACAGCATACGATGACAGATATAAAAAAATATTATGCTGCACTTATGGGTCTTTAGCGGGGCTTGGATATGGGGTGGCGGGTATTAAAAGAGAAGCCTAAAGGGCTGGTTTTACACACTTGGACTGAGTTTGCTGCAGCGTTGTTAGTCGCTGCAGTTTTTCTGTCTAGTCTCTCCACTTTCAGAGTGGCTCCATGGGTGCTTTGCCATTCATTCAGACATGATTGTAGAAATAAACATTGGGAACATGCTTAGAATAATTCATTTATACATACATATTGAAAGAAAGAGGGAGACACAATTACTTCCAGGTGTCATTACAGATTCCAGCACTACTCAGCTGCTAATCTCCGCGGCCCCCGCGCTTCATGCGATGCTTCAATTATCATGAAGATTTTGCGTCAGCCTCTCGAGCAGGAGTTGAAAGTGACATGAAGGCAGCGGGTTTCACATTTAAACAGTTCTCGGGGCTTCTTCTGAAAATGACAACTGTGTTTTCTTCTCTAACAGCTCCACTGCAGCACGCCCCCTGCACATACGCTGAGCTTTCGGAGATGCGAAACAGGCGCTGCAACAGGGGGTGAACAAGTTGACATCCAAAATTGAAACCTGATGACAATGAATGATTGATGGACGACGATATTTTTGTGGGACCTGACGGGAAAGGGGTGATTAGACAACAGAAGAAGCTTAGTGTGTGCATGTGTGTGTATTTCTCTGTAGTTTGTGTATGTATTGCAGTGAAGTGTAAGAAACTGACATGAGCTGACACAGTTCAGTGCCATGCCATTACTATTCCACCCTGTAATTTGGCACGCGACCTGGACAAAGAGGCCTCACATATGCACACGCGCACACACACACACACACGCACGCACAACACAGTCATGTTCTTAGTGTTTCAGCCCAAAGGCATTTAATTTTTTTTCTCCCTTTCTCTTCATTTTTCAGGCGTTTTTGTAGTTCCCTGCGGTCGGAAATGTCTTGTTTCCTTAATGGCTTCCAGTAAAGTTCCCAGAGTCCCCAGCGAATATCCAGCCGTCCTCCAGGGGAGCCTTGTTCGTGCAGCCAATTAGGCCCTGCATTCAGAGTGGTGCAATCAAGGCATGCAATGCCATGAGCCTCATGCTATCCTAAACTTAGAATTGATCTAGGATGAAACACTTGTGAAATCACAGTGTGAGCAGGTTTGCTGCGGCACAGAGCTCTCTGCATTACTTCATTACATTTACATATGATACTGTTACATATGAAATGATACATAGTACTGGTACGAGTCAAATATGCATCAAATGTGTGTTTAATGCTCAGCTACTTCTCCTCTCAGCAGGCTTTCCCCATGTTGCCCTGTGAGGAGGTAACGAAGCACAGCGAATATTAACATTGAGGCTGTGTGTGGCTGTCTTTAAGTACAGTCTCCAGCTTGCGTGAAAATGTCCTATCGTTCCAGTCTAGAGCTCCAGCAACACGCCCAGCGCTTATTAACCATATGCCCGGCTAAGTGCGCACCATTCTGGGGTTCACCTCTGTGGGACCCTCTGTAATCACCAAGCATCACGACCCAAGGGCTTGAACTAGACCACTGCACACTGCACACTGCACACTGCACAACCACCAATCAGGTCCCACCTCTGGGACCACAGGCATAATACCACTAACTGTTAGCATTGCAATTACAATGGGTATGTAATGGCAGTGAATGCAGAAAAACATTAAGTAATATCAGGATTATTAGGGTGGGTTATTAGCAGCCATCCATGGTGTTTTGGTTCAGTGGGACCAGCCCAGCTGTTCGGAAACACAAACACACACACACACACGATTAGGACCAGGTTTCCATGTCCTCCATGAGGACTACTGGTCCTGACAAGGTCAGTGTTTATGCTCGAAATGGTCCTAAAGCAGCAGCAAATACAAGTACAAGAGAGAGAGGGGGGCATTATATTAGGATGGACTAACTATAGAAGGAATCCATGTGAGGAAAAAAAACCCCGAGACCCCATCATTTTTCAAGGTCATTCTTGTTTCCAAAAAAATGTGCCAGGAAATTTGGGGTGCAAAAGTAAGGAAATGATTTAGTCTTTGTGCCCGAGGTCTTTCTATTCATCATCCTCCCTGCTCATTTGTCAACAAGTCATTTTCTCCATGTTTCAATGATTCCAACCAAAAAAAATGCGTGCCCTGAAGAACTGCTGCAATTGCTCCCTTTACATTTTGTTTGGAAGCACTGTCTGGACTATCTTTTTTCTTTCTTCTTTTAATGGCACAGTTTACTGTTACACCTGCTTCTCCCAGCACCGACTCTTTGCCACCTGTTGATGGATTCCCTCATTACGGCTCTGCAGGCATCGTATCGCTCAGTTGATCCCAAGGCCAGTGTCACACAGTGCAGCTGCACGGTCAACCAGATGGCCACGTTAGCATTCAGGATGTCTGTATCTTAGTGTGCAGTGAACACTGCTGAATGTTAAACGTTAAACCAAATACGTTCTCTGTTTGCTGATGTATATGCTTACATTGTTTGTAAAACACAGCTCTGTGGTTTTTATGTCATATGTTTCTGTGATCATTGGAGTTTGGATTGGAATGATGTGTCTGAAAGTGTGTGTACCTGGTGTAATAGACAAAACCTTTTTCACAGCAGATTATGTTAACATGAAATAGTGGGACAAACCCAAAGTTTTATCAATAACATTAATTAGGGTTCCACTCCATAGTCGCGCTATTGTTCTAATGTAATGGTAGATCACACTAAATACTTGACACTTTAAACGGTAGAGGCAGATTTTTCGGAAAGGTTTATTATTCTAAAACAGCATACACGTTTCCTGTATATATTTTCTGCAAGTGGTTTAATAAAGTGATTGAGAAATAATGATGCTGTGTGGTCATTATAGCATTGCTAAAACAACAAATAATCTTATGGCGGCCTCAGAAGAGTGCACAGCACTATAATGAGCCACAGAAACAGTTTCCTGTTTCCAACTGCATCGGCATGTCCTGGTGGTGCATGTTGGCATGTTATGACATGTGTCTTGACTTTAGAATTACATTTAACATGATGCAAGTTTAGGGGAGTTGTTAAATACATCAAATGCATGCTCTCTTAAGTGTATTGTTGTAATGCACACAATTTCCTGGATAATTTGCTTATGTATTTGTCCAGTTTGTTCCACAAGCTATTGCACCACCCCTCAGCCAGAATAGGTACTATATACTATTACTACACTACTATATCTATCTATATATACTGTATATATAAGAAAAACTGCCTGTTTAAAATGAATCTACTCTGTTAAATAGCCTCACAAAACACACACAATATCGTAAGTGAGCACTCCTTCTTGTTTAGATCCTCTCTGTGTACCAGTCACAACATACACTTGGCTCCTTTAATCTGCTGAGGCCAGATTCTCCCGACTCATCTCACCACAGCAGAAACAAACTCTTGTTTGAAGAGCTTCCAGCGTCCTGCGCATCCTTACACCATGACTCACAACACTGAGACAAATACCTGCTGCGAGTCTGGGGGCTGCGCTGCTTTCACACGGGGCGGACATATTTCACGCGTTAGAGCTGGAGAAAATATAAAATGCAATTTTTTCATAGAGATACTGCTGCAAGATAAATATTCAGTTGATTTAAAATGAATTGGAGCATTACCCCACGAGATACCATCAATAATATGAACTAATCCATATTCTAATGTAAGGTTGAAAAGTTATATAGAATAAATCATCATTACTGAAACCAAGAACAAATATATAAATATGTACCTTATGTAAGATGAGCTGCACAACTTGTAAACTCAATTACAGCCGTTGCGATTTGTTAATTGGAATTGTTACAAATTGTGATTTTGATTTGACTGACATCACACACGCCAGACACTTCACATGCACGTGAACCCTCGTCTGCTATGAGTGAGCGCCACCGTCGCGCCACACTGCACTGATCCTGCTGAGGTGAGTTAGTCCTGTGACGTCTCAGGTGCAGCAGGAAAGAGGACGGTGTGCATGTAAAAGCAAATAGGAGCAGCTCTGCTGTGCGTGTCTCAGGTTAACAGAATTTGAGGTTCGGTCTGCGGCCGTACACACACTGTCAAGTTGTCTAAACTTTCACTTCCTTTGATGTTTGTTTGAACAAAGCTGCAGGTTGGGCCACTGTGCAACAGTATCCGAAGAGAGTTAAGGGACCATATGTGTGTTGTGATGTGTTTTTTATATGCTTTCGTAATCCATCTGACACCAACACACTGCACGGTCACGAGGAAACCGTATTTCTCTCTATTCAATAGTGCTCTTAAGTTACCAGTGCCATAAACACCACTGCTGAACAGAGGCAGCCGTTGATTTGATAACGAGCGTGTTTGCTGTACGTAGACATCTGTGAGGACTTTCATTTTCACGGTAGTGAACAACAGCATTCACGTGACAGGGCACGTCACCTTTTTCCACTTAGGACTGTGTTTGATAGGCTTCTCTGTTACAGCTCCATATGGATGTATGATATGTATGTATGAGCACCGCGTGAGTGTGTAGAATGATAACATAACGTAATAAAGGGAACTACACTATATTGAGGGTGGTATTAAGGAATACACTTCACTTGCAGCCTGACTTTCACTTGTTGCCGCACAAATACACAACTTATTCTTTTCATTAATATATTTGCCTTGCACACAGGCTTACAAAACAAATGTGTATTTAAAATACTTAGTTTAGTTCTATTTCCTTCTTAGTTTTTATCTTCCCTTTCTATCAGATTGAGATTTCTGGGGTAGAAGCCAGACAGTTGTATTTGCAGAAAACGGTCAGCAGCTTCCTTGTGCAGCAGGAAATAGAATTGATTTTGCTGTACAGGGTAAAACAACTAAGACTGTGGGGCCAATGGGGCATTCAGGAAGACTGAGGGTTTGATTACTAGCTCCCTTAGTCTACATGCCGACGTGTCCCTGGGCAAGACACTGAACACCAAGTTGCTCTTGATGGCTGCACCGGCAGCATGTGAATGGGTATGAAATATGTGACTGTACTTTGCTTTCTTCAACTGACTCTAGGAGTTTACATGTTTTTGTGAGAACACGTAAATGTTCTCATGTAGTCATGCGTGTGATGTCTGGTCTTGGGTGGAGGCCAAACCCAGAGTGAAGAAGAGCAGAGTAGATAACGAAGCTGCCAAATGGCCTCTGTCATGGAGCGGGGAGACAGCGGAGCAGTGATGTGAACATCCCTCCCTCCGAGTGCTCCTCTTTCTCTCTCACTGTCTCTCTCTCTCACCCTGGTGGAGGGCGAGCGTGAGAGTGTTGACAGAACAAGATATGACCAGGACCAAAATTCATGAACACAACTTGACACTGAGAAAAGGGTTCAGGGGACAAGAACAGGGTTCACATAAATTATTTCTAGCTCTCTCCTGTTAGCCCTCAGCAGGTCAAGGAGAGCGCCGTGGTAATCACACACCTGTCTAAAAGCAGCTTCTTTACAACTCTCAGTGGGTGATCAGGTGAGATGAAGGTCACCTTGTGTCAAGGTGAGCATGCTGTGAAGTAAAGACTGAAGCTAATTTGAAGAGATTTATTTGTCTGTGGTCTTTGAGCAGCATGGGGGTAAAAGAAAGTGTGTTTATTAATGTTTATGGAAAGATTTAAACCTCCACCTGATGTCCCAAACACACAAAACACTAAGTCGTAAAGCTCCTGTATTTCTGTTATTCAAACCACAGCAGTCGGGGGTGGAGTATAACATTATATTTGTTGACTTGAAGGAAGTTCACTGGAAGTAAACAGTGGAAATTAAGATGTGGGACAGGCAGCAATAACCTCGTTCTGATTATTCATAAATTAACAACACACCTGAGTAAACTGCAATCTCTCTGTGATGTGCTTACATGTGGCAACAATGATCTTCCAATGAAAGTCAATGAATGAAAAATTCCTTTTTTGGAACTGAAGTAAACACTTAAGGCACTGGTATGCAACACACACTGCAACAGCGACGCGCGGCATGTGCGCAGAAGTGTACCAGGGCCTTTAGGGTATTGGTTTTAACCATCCATGTATATTTAATGTCTATAAGGTGGAATAAAATGCAAGGGAAATCAAATGCCTCTACAAAAAATATGATTCATTATGTCATCTGGATGATGGAAACAGCAAATTCTGCAGTGTAAATAAATAAAAAGAAAAAAAAAGCACTTGTACATCACACTTATGACTAGCACTTTATAGTTTGGCTTACTTGAAGCACTTACTTACTTTTAGCTCTTGTTTGTACCCAAATGTTTAAATGCACTTTGTAAGTCGCTTTGGATAAAAGCGTCTGCCAAATGACATGTAATGTAAATCTATCACTCCTAATGAACTTCAAAGTCTTTAGCACAGCTACTATATAGACTTAGAGGTCAGGTTGCTTTATCAACATCATTTTAAGATGCTCTTTCAAGAAAATATATATGCTTATTTTTCAGTGCACCTCTTTGAAAAATGGGCTGCTAATCAGGACTTAAGTGAACCTGTAAGTGCACCTTGTACCCACGTCCCACACTGTATCTCCTCTGCAGCAGTGGCTGTCACCCGCTCTCCTCTGTCTGTCCGACTGACTGGCTGCAGAGTTGAAAGGGGCTGCAGCGCTGGCTCTGATTAGCTTGTTTGCTTTCTATAAGATGTGGAGAAGGAAGCTCCCCTGCTATGGCGGTTCAGTGTCAACAGGCCACCCCACGCTGCCTCAGCCACAAGGTCTTCAACAGTCACACGCACACACAGAGTCACGGGGTATGTACAGTATGTGCATTTATATGAACGTACAGAGCTGAGACCAGGCAGAGGAGAAGGTCTAATGTGCCTGTATTAGACATGTAATAGTTAAATAGAGGTTTGAATGGCACAGATATTGTATTCAGGGTTAGGCAATATGGCAAAAGAAGTTATTATGATAATTATCATGATGATTAAAGACAGATTTTTGCTCTTGAGTGGAGGTTAAATTGTGGCTTTAAACATTTTCATGGGCAGAAAACACCAAACACCTGCTAAACACAGACATATTTGGACATGAATTGTACCTCAAAGTGTGCATTAACATGATATCATTATATCTTGAACATTATGATAGAAGAATACATATTATTATTATTCACGGCCCAGCCCTAAGTGAATGTGTAAGTATACGACAGGAACACAGACAGTAAACAAACACATATTTCCATGTCAGCGCAATGACGCAGAGCGAAATATATGGAGAGAGAAAAGCCAAGAGCAGAAACAAGACAAATGGAGACAAAGCATCAGCCCTTCACTCCCTTTGTATCCTTCACCCGACGAGGTTAAAACCCTGGCTAATGCTGGAATCTGGTAAAACACACCACAGTACAGCCACAAATAGCTCCTAATAGAACGTCCCATTATCTGCACCACTGGAATGTGCAGCTAATGCATGGAGACCAAAGCCAGGCCCAGTTAACATACCTGTGGTAACTGCATGTTTAAAAGCTGTGGGGAGCGTCTGTGTGTGTGTTTTCTGTTGCAATTAGCCGAGGACGGCTATAAGGGATGACAGGATTATGTGGGAAAGACTTTAAGGATACAACAGATCAACGAAAACTGACTTTAATTGTTTAAATACTGTAAACAAACCTCTGTCCAGCTTGTCTACGTCATTACACGGGTTTGTTGGTGCAAATATTCTCATGAGCCCAAGTACAACGATATCAAGCGCTCCATAATTGAATGTTAAGGTTTATTATGTACTTCCAGGCCAATGATGAGATTTTAAACACATTCATATCAACATATTTTGGTCAAATATTGCAGGTATTGCTCCAAAAGGTGCATCAAACTAGATTAAATGTAAATTAGCAGCATTTTAAAACTGTAGAGTCACCAGGCCTAAACAGTCATTATAGAGTGTGTACTATGACTATATTACTGCGTGGAAGAACAGCACTAACAACACGATGAGCAGCAGTTTGACAGATCCATGTTATGTTAAGCTGCCATTATTTCACTGCGAGTGATGTACATTTTCTACCCACTTATATACATGTGCAGCCTCATACTACAATATAACTATAAGTAGATTAACTCTAAATATAAGTAGATGAGAGGAAACTTGTGTTTTCTTTCTGTGTATTGGCAATAAAAAAATTTGTGTGTGATATTGTGTGACAAATATTTTAATATACATGTTGTTTGGTTGGGTTGCTTTATACTCATATTGCCATAAAAGAAGTTTGTATTCTAATTTGCAACATTACTCACAATTGTGCAATTTATCACATAAATCACTGAGTTCTCTCTGTAAGGGGAAATCAGCAGGTTTAGTTTGCGACATACTCCACCATCCACCATCCACCCCCATTTACATGAGAGAACAGAATACCAACTATAACATTACACCACAACCGCGCAAACTGAGCATCGACAGAGAGTTTCTGCAGGATTGTACAGCTGTGTTTGTGGTGCTCTCAGGTCTAGAACTCATGTCGGTGGGTTTTTTTGTCATGAACAGCTTCATGCACACAAAAACATAAAAACCCACTGTCAAAAGCATCACTGCTTGCTGCAGTAGGCGAACAACAATGGTGCAAGTACACAGGCATCCTCAGACTTGCTCTATGAGCATGACAAGTCCGCGAATGTAATATAGTGGCCGATAGGAACCAATCAGGAAGCAGATAACTGTGACCCCATTTCCAAAGCTGCTTGTTTTTGCCTGGGCATAATAAAATGCAGTTTTAAAACAAAAACAGAACCAGCTGGTTTTTTAGTACTCTAAAACACCTGGGCAGTGTGAATGACAGGCACATCCGAATTTATGTCTCTTTGAACAAAAACTGAGTGATTTCACTATGTCCACTTCAAACAATCTTCACTGCAGCTGCAATATAACCATAAAGCGAGTGTGGGACGAGATCATCCACGTCATCATGGCTGTGTGGGGACAGCACTTAATGTAATTCAAGAGAAATATTTTATTTCCCAAACCTTTTCTTTGCTGAAAAGTCTACATACTGTATTTCCCCGGAATGAACCCTCTCTGGCCCTTGGCCAGATTTAATCTCTAGAACCCCTCGATTTCACTATCAAACTGTAGTCAGCCATGGCGTGCCACGCTTGGCTATGTCATGCTGGAGCAGGGACACGAGGGGGGTGTAGCATTTCAGGCTATCTGTCACAGGTCAGCGCTTTGCCTCAGGTTAATTATGACCCGTGGTGCAGTCTGAGCAATGAAGACACAGCCTCTTCTGCAGCAGTGCAGCCTGGACATGGTTAACTACAGTCCCATGCTGGAGATCGTATGAACATCAGGCACTCGACTGAGATAATATTATTTTACCTGAAATGAGAGGCATGAGGATTGTATGTGTGTGCAGCATGTGGTGCGGAGTCAGAGACTTACAGACTCTTACATTGAGTCCGCACAAGTAAAGAATGGACTTTGTTCAGCTTCGAGAGGAAACAGTGATGAAGAAGATGATATGACATCACTGGAGTCCAGTGGCGGTTTCTGGTCTTTGAAACAGGGGACACTCTTCTCAGGCCCAGTTATTTATAGATAATTCTTACATAAATTGTGAAAAGAACAATTAGGACAAGGAAACACGATAATTATGTAAAACTGAAATGCTATAAAAGTGTTTTTATTGACGAAAATGGTTTATATCGCCGAGCAAATAACACACAAAGACCGGCTATTTGTCTACAGACTTCCCTCACAAAATCCACACAGGACAGCTGTGGTGTGTGTTTCTGCAAAGCTGTCAATCAAACACTGTGTCACAGTTGAACTAACAGTTCCTCCAATCATCATGCAGAAGACCAGCGTCCACACCCGCCCACTGCCCCAATGACTCTGAGAGAAGCTGAGCTTCTGTGGAAGTGAAGATTTTGCCACATTTGTCCAATCACCGTCGAGCTCACCACAGTGAAAAATACTATTCAGTGTCGTCCCGTAGAGAAGAGTTGAAGCTGAGCTTCAGGTGGTTTTAATGTGGATGCTGCTATGGGAATACGAAAATAAACAGCTGATTAGGAACAAAATAGTGTTCTAGCGCACATTTAGTATTGAAATGTAAATAGAACACACTACAAATTATTATACGATATTGTAGAGAAAGCTGAGCTTCCTTGACGCACCACTGCTGCCGTCCTCTGAAGCTGCTGCTCTCTTAAACATCAGGCATTTCAAAGGCATGGAACAAATTAGGTCTGAGATTAAATGATTACGATGTTGACTCTCAGACGAGGACTGGCAGACCTACAGCAACAAGGTGAACTCTTGCGCACTCGTGCTGCACCAACACTGAATTTAAACTCAGCAAAACATTAAAAAAAAAAAAAAGGCTAAGCCTCTGTTAGCATATGCTAAACCAACAAGACCAAGAGCCTGGCCTTTCCTCTACCTTTTGTTCCGTGTAAAAGTTCCTTGCCAGCACAATTTTAGTAAATGCTATGTGTAATATAAGCAGTGCCATGCGGTAAGACAAGTGAACCATGTGCTACCTCAATGGTTATCAAAACACAAAAAAATTATCAGGTACAGGCCACCCTTAGCTGAGTTTACGTTGGTATTTTTTTATTATCATTAAATGGTTGCATCCCTCTATCCTCTCTATCTCCTCTCTATCCTTGCTTTTTACGTTGTTGTCCCTCCCACCTTGTCTCTCTGTGTTTGTATGCAGAGTCTGAGATGGCGTGAGTGGAAGCTGACCTGTGACCCGAGTCGAACATGTTTGCCAGGACACTCTGATCTGCAGCGCCCCACGCCCAGTAAGCAGGGAGCTGAAAATGACTTGCTCTGTTTATTTGGAAAGGGTTTTGCTGCACATATTTGGCCTATCACCGTTGACTCACAGCATATAGACACAGACTCTTTCCACCTGCATCAACCTCCAAAATGTGGACCTGATTATTATATTATACAGTGTGGCCAGCGTCGGTCCAAGTCCCAACTCTTTCCTTTTGACCTTCCTTATGTCTCTACAGCCTGCACATGCACCATCAAACCTACAAATACAGGTCCTCCTGCAAAAGAGGTCAGAAACATGGGTTATAGGTCTAAAGGCCCAACATCCATTTCACCATCCACTCTCACTGGCTGCCACGTAAACTGTCAATCTTTCTCACAGACACAAAGAAGTAAAAGAGTATGAGGCTCATATTACATTGAGATAATGTCTTCTAATCACCACTATGACAAGCAGTGACATAGTAAACCAGTAAAGACTTAACCGTCAGTGTCAATGCCAGTGAAACAGATAAAGGAAAACATATTGCATCATCTGAAGGATTCAAAATAAACCTTAAATTACCAGAATAATATGACATTACACGGTTCATTTAATGACTTTTAAACTTTTTTAGAGTTTATCCTGGTATTTGTCCTTTGGGATTGCATGAGTGGCAGAGGCCACAGTAAAACTTTCTGACAGCGCCGAGGAGGTCACATGTGGTTGTATGGAGAAGAACGAGATGATGTCAGGGTTTAAGGAAATCAACAGTTTTGATGGTTCAAAGCAAAGCATCATCAGATGTGTTTGGAGAACAAAAGTCTGGCACATTGGGTAAACTTTGCAACTGCCTCTGGTGGTTTGATGTAAAATTAAAAAAAGACTATCGCAGTTTCCTCTTAAAATTCTAACTATATGAATAAAAACACCACATTCACAAATTAATATCATAGGATGTGAAGGTTTTGTGTTTCCCCTGTAGATATCGCTCATAAATTAGCCACATGCGCCTGACATTTGTACGTTTTTATGACAGATTTTATGACAGTGATAAAAACTGAATTATTTTTCTGTTTGTCATGTCCATATGACGGAATGTTCAGGAGAAAGTAATCCAGAAATAAAATATAAATAGATTTTGGTGAATTATTATTCCAGGTTTTACCCCATGGGAGGAAGTATACTGTTTACTATGATGGAAGTATAATGAGCCCCATGATTTTAGTCTCTTTAGTCTCTTTTTTTAACGCTTTGGCCTGGTACCAACTAAGTCATGCAATGTTAGTTATGACCAGATCCTGTTTACATTGTATCCATAAATATACAGACAACTATCACTGGATCACTCTATTACTATCGAAGACTTTACAATATCCTGGCAAAGTTCTGCAGTAACAAACAAGGACCATATTTTTTCATTATATCTAAGATTGGTTGAAAGGAAAAAGTTACAATCAATTTAAAAAGTTTTGCGTTTGTGTGACTCTTTTACTCACTGATTTGAACCTCCGTGCAACTTTCCCCTCTGTGTCTCATCAACACTCCCCCCCCTGCTTACTTTTGCTCAAATAAAAACAAATCTCAGGGTACAGGTTATGTACCTTGTCATAGTCCTGCAGAAAACCTTGGACTCAGATGAAGAGGTTGTGGCTGTTTATAGCTTGCAGGAAGAAATGCTGTTCCTTTGATGGAGAATATCAATCTTAATTGTCCACGCAAGTCTGAGGCATGCTGCTGGAAAAACTCATGAGGCGATTCTAGATATCTTTCATTTCTTAGAAGGTCTTTAGTGCAGGTCTGCTGCCAGTCACTGGCACTTTATTATTTTTTTACAGGGTGTGGGTCAATCTTTGCGTAAAAGATCAGATATTGACTAATAAAATCCTTAGATTGATCTTTTTAATATATAGACCATTTCCTGTATCATCATCACAAACGTTCATTACTTTGCCAAGTAGAACCAGAAATACCTCCACACACATCCTTTCAGATGTTTTGGTGGTGTGTTTGTCCACTCAGAGGGGACAGTTTAGTTTGTGTCCTCAACTGTCACCACAAAATAACACAACATCACTGTTGTAAGTGGGGCTCACAGCACCCCCTGCTGGACAACTTGGTAATTACTGTGTGGCGTGCTTCTAGGCTGGATATCTTTGAACTTTTAATAATATTTTTAATATTGTTCTTTGATGGACTGGTGATCTGTCCAGGGTGTACCCCGCCTTTCACCCAATGTCAGCTCGGATTGGCACCAGCAGCCCCTGTAAGCGTCATGTGGAGAATAAAGAGGGAGAAGATGGATTGATTTTTAATGATGGACCTATGGTTTGAGAATTCAAGATTTTGTACAATTTGCATTATTGGTTCTGTTAAAATGTCTTTCATAACCAAGCTACACAGTGTAAATACACATTTTAGAAAACCTTCATTATAGAAATGAATATAACCATAATTCATTGTTGATTTCTGGGGCTTCCTGATTTTTGTGTGGCTTGGCTTCATGTGTAGAAGCCAAGGCCTCTTCCCAGGAATATTCTTGTTGTTTTTGGATGACGGGAAGGAAAGGAAGATGCCTTTTTTTCCTTTTTTGTTTTACCCCTCTGGCCTCCATTAAACAAAAGGGTAGATGGTAAACAAACAAAAGGAGAAACAGGACAGACTGATAAAAGAGAGGAGGAACAAGTGCGAACAGAAATGATTAATGGTGCAAATTTCATCACACAACATGTGTTTGATCTGGGACTGATCGAAATCCATCATACAAATGGATGTTATACATGAACCAGAGAGAAAAACTCTGGACGGACGAATGTGAGCAGTGAGGCAGAAAAGCTACCAAAACAGAACTGTTGTCCGCATGAGTCAACCAGAGGCACGAGAGTCCAGGACACTGATCATGCCCTCGGGTGCTGCTTAGCTAATCAACCATACAGACAGATGGTTTACGGACAACATAGCAGACAGAGTGCATCACGTCTCAGCCCTGCTTCTGGCTTTAAGGAAAACCTTGTCTTATTGGAGTTGTCCTTCTGTGTCCCCAAACACCTTGCTGTCATTTGTCATTTGCGGAATAATTTAAAGTTCTGCTATAAAAATGTCATACCTACTGTCTAACGAAAAGAGGAATTTCTGATGAATGAACTAATTCAACAGACAAGAAATGGACAACAATTCCACAATTAGTCAATTACCATACATGTTTTTTTTTTTTTACAATTAGTTTATTTGCCTTATTTATAAAGAAGGATAAACCTCAAGTTAACTTTATTTCTATGCTGACACAAAAATATTAGGAGCAGGAAATCAGTGATGCCCTGATCTCCTATTGTCTAATCAAGAACAAACAGAAGTTTAAGTAAAAGATGCTGTTGTGCTTTTCTGCAAAAATGGCTCCAGCTGCCAGAGCAGTCGTTCGCTGTGCGTCACAATGATGCTGAGAGTGGTCAAAACAGTAAAATAGCCCAAATTGCTAAAAGACTAACGTCAAACAGTGACAAAAAGACAGTTGACACAAGGCAAGCATGGCAAATTGACAATCCCCCTGAATATTTGAGGGCACTGTGCCCCCACAAAGGTCTCCAGATGCAACGGTAGATTAATGGAACATGAGAAATAAACACAACCATTTGCATTTCAGTACAACAACAGTAAAATAATAAAGGGATTCTCACTTTGAAATGGAGTGCTTGGCTTTGATCTGGTCATGTTTAGTGGCTTCATGACTCCCCTGTTGAACAGTGTGGCCGGGTTTATCGTCCTGTGGTGGCAGTGCAGGCTTGTATTGTATGAAAGACCAGCACAAACAAAAGCTGAATGGATCGCATCAGAGTTCATGATGAGAAGGATGGATAGAATTCTCAGAGAGGACTCGCTGTACTTCTAACCCTCGCCCTCTTGCCTGAGAGAGAAAACAACACAGATTTTGTGTGCTCGACTCCGACAAAACAACACCACAGACAATGCTGTGGACCAAAGAGACTGCAGATGTATGGGTCAGCTTTCGCGGTGATGCAAAGACTTGCATAAATATACACAACACAATCACAATAACAAATGTTTTGTGTTGACATATCAGTCAACAGAACGTTTGACTAGAGCTCAGTTCTGGATTTCAGCATCAGGTCAGAGTTTTTTAACTGGATTTCCTGCTTCATGTCACACACCACCTTAATCATCATAATCATCACCCGAGAGCGCAACGTTAACTACAAACATCAAGTAGAAACTGCATTTGATGCTCCTGTCTGTCTGTCCTCTCCCCCCTGCAGTGACGATGTAATTCAGTTACGCATAATGTTGCCAACAGCGAGGTCCGGTGAGCGGAGTGGTGAGGAAGGATGAGTAACAGCAAAAGGATGAGGGTTTTTTTTTCTTCCAACGGGTCAGAGGTGACGGAATGGTCTGGGAATGTCTGTTCAGGGTCAAAGCATTGGCACAGATGGACAGAGCAAACAGCCACCTCTCGGGGCAAACTCTGCATCCTGTGAGCAGCTGAAGGAGATACAGCCAGTGCCAGAGGTTAACACAGCAAGGGTTCACAGGTCAGGAGGCCATGTAACCTCACCTGCCCTTCTCTTAAGTTCCAGCCTGTGGACCAAACCTGTTCCAACGCCTGGGGACAGACAGACGCAAAACATGCCAGGCCGGGCTGGAAGCTCCCCCGTCATGGTGCATCTGTGCACTGGTGCAAGAGAGACAACACTTTTACACGTTGGTTTTGCTTTAGCCTGCGGAAGTGAAATCAGAGAGGTGTCCGTTTGTGTCCACATGTTATTAGTAGATCACTGAAACATTGTGATTTCAGTTTGAAACACAATTAGCAAACTGGAAAAAATGTAAATTGTATTATCCTTTCTGCAAATGAAAGAAAGTAATGCATTATTCATATCTTGTAAAACAATAGATAGTTATTAAAGATCCAGTGGTGTGTAGAATTAAATAAATAAATGTATTATTTCTTGGAAAAATAAAGCTGAGGTTTTGTACTTTCCTTCTTCCATGGAGCACGCCATATTATGACGGGTTTCAGTTGGCTGCGATATGCAACTTCACCTCTAGATGCCACTAAATCCTACACGCAGATCCTTTTGCCATTTGGACAGACATTTAGAGTAGTGAATAGCGCCACCGTAGACTCATTCCCACGACGGAGTTAACGCATTTGAAAGGTAAGTCGTGTTGGGACAGCACAGCACTTGATTGGATGGGAATCAGTGAGGACAGGAGTCATAATCCTCATCAAATATCCAGAAATGAAACACAGTAATATTAAACTGACCTTAAACTAATTGACATCACAAGTCAAATCACAGTTACTGTACCTGCAAAAAATTGCAAATAATATTAGATATTTTTCAGCCATAGTTATTGGCTTGAATTTCTCTATATTGATTATTATTTTAACCAGAGCAGAAGCACAGTACTACTGATTGTGATGTCAGTCGTTTGGTCAACCATCAGAATGAAAAGTCTCATGTTGTGAGAAGAAGGTTGTGAAGCTTTATGTCGTCGGAGGACGAGCTCGTGTTTCTGCTCTGAGACAGAATCTGCGAAATCTGTGCTGCACAACACTGCTCTGAGCAGGTGAAAACATAATGAACCAATTTTCCAGCAATTTAATATTTCTGCATGTAAACATAGTTAGAAGTATTCAGTGTTTGTGCCTGACTGATCAGTCCATGAAGTCCAGATGCATCGAATCGAACGACTCCCACGAGGTGAATCTTTGATGTGAAAGTCACAAATTTCCATATCCATCTCTCCCCTTTCTCAGCGACCCATGCCTGCCGATGCTGTGAGCAGCCGAGCATGCATTGGTTCAGGGCGCCGCAGATAAATAGAAAAATAAACAAGTAGGCCAGCTGTCAACCAGACAATCAGACTACAGCCAGCAGCAGATGCCTTTCATCAGGACTGCCGACGACATGTTCTCTAGGGAGACGGGGACGGAGAGGAAAAGAAAACAGAGACACGACTGGGGAGAACTGAAATTGTATTTCTTATTTCAAGGAAAACAAGAAAAATTAGATGAAAGCACAAGGTTAATACTTAATGAAAGATTATTTACTAAACTGTGGAGACACCTCCCATTTCTGTCCACTGGTGCACGAGAGTTGTCAACAGCTTTCCACCTTTATCTTGTACTCTACACGGTTAAAAGTGACAAGATTATGAAAACTTTTCATTTCTAACTCTCTCTTTATGGTTTACAGAGGCTCTACTGTGGACGTTTATTGTATTTCACTTTGAGGACTCTTATTGAATTGGTGAAAGGAGTCTATGAAGTGACAGGGCCTGAAGAGATCACAGCGCACAGTTGTGATTAAACCCTGGTCAACACACAGAAAAATGTGACTACAAACGCAGGGATTATTGAAATGAGTGCTGTGCAGGCATTCATGATGGACAAGGCACCTACATGTCACAGGGTTAAAACAATAAGAATGTAGAATCATTTGTGATCAGAAATGCATCCAATATTCACAGACACTGGGGTCTTGTGCAAACTGACAGCTAGTTTTAATTTGCCATTCACAATAAAAAAAAAATCTTCGGCTTTTGCCAAGAAAGCTCTTTATGTGGCTCTGACAACAACGAAGGAGAAAGATGAATAATTTACTGTGGAATTCCTCTGTAGGATTGCCAAAAAAGACAGGGGCACCAGCGCTGCAGGAACAGTGAGCAGAGACGAGGTCTTCTGTTGCACTCGTAAAACAAAAAAAAACAAAAAAATGGTACAAAGAAAGAAATTATTTAAGTGAGTTTTGCTAAAACTTGTTTGGAAACATAGAATGGTGATAGATTATCTGCAGAGTAAACTATGCCTTGGCGTCCTGTCCTGTAACAGAGAAGCTCACAGACAATTCATAGACACATCAGTGCCGTCTTAACACTCTAATTGCTATTTAGACTGTATCTCCCTCTGGGAGCCAGCCGAGCTCTAAGATGAGGCTTCATTAAATGAAGTGAAAAACAGCTGCATGAGATTTTGGGTTGTTGTTTTTTTTTCATCACAGACAACAACAGGTTGTGATAATTTATCAGGATCCACATCATAGGTTCCCAGACAGCACACTTATCAGTCAGTCTTAAAGCTGCAGTGCATAACTTTCTGTAAACACACTCTGTCAAGCAAAACTACCTGACTGAGGGCGTGTTCGCGTGGATACAGTGGCAGCACCGTTATCCAATGACTGGGTTGTCGTTATGAAACCACAATGTCGGTGTAGCTTCCATTTGCCTTTACATAAAGTAACGTCACTTCCTGTATGAGGCTTGGGAGTGTCGCCGGGCGACACGAGATCTAACCACCACGACACTGAGAAACATAGAGACTCGTGTGGAGCCGATAGACTTGATCAACATTGTGTGAACATGTTTAAATGTATATAGTTTAAATGTTTATGTATAAAAGTTCTGCACTATAGTTTTAACATACTGTAATCTGGCCTGTGTTTGTCCATCTTTGAACATAAAAAAAACCACATATCTCATTTATTACATTTATTTTTTTTTTTTTACATTGGTGTTTTTCTCTTTCCTCTGAGGTCTGCAGCTAATCACGGCGCAGAGCGGGGCTGAGCTAACCTATGAAAGTCACTGAACCAAAAAATATCTCCCCAGGAAAACCAAGAGATCTGAATCATTCAGGTAAGATCATCATTTACAGTGGAAACGCATGACGAGCAATTATGGTTTCCTTCCCTGGAGGAGGACAACACACACAACTTCACATTTATATGGTTGCAACGGGCATCTGGTGCAAACTACAGCTTCCAACAACCACAACAAAGAACCTAAAGTCTGACAACATTTGCATACTGTATGTTCCACAAGGTTATCGTTTTCCTGAACAACACGGAAAGAGTCCACATTTCCTCAGTGACCCCCTCTGCTGCCCCTATGGTGTGGAGTTAGTTAACCATGCTTGACAGGAGCTCAGATCAGGTGTCCCTCTCTCCCTGCAGGGAGGAGGCAGGGTTGAGGTGACCTGTAGCCTGAACAGGAGTCGCCTGACATGGGGATCAAACTGTGGCGAATGCTCCTACATCACGCACCAGTCCACGGGGAGGACGACACACATCCATCTCTGACACCAGAGGGTTGCATTACAGCACGTAATTTGTCCTGCAAGAGCAAGGTCTCTCCATCAGAGCAATAACAAAACACCTAGTTTGATGAAGTCGGGAAGCAACATGGGATCATGGGATTGTTACATGTTCTTGTTTGGTTTCCCCGTGCATTTTGGGGAGAGCCTTTGGCGGCAGAACATGCAGCAAACAGCAACGAATTGTCAGATAATACAGATTAAAGACTGTTGAAAACATTTTGACTAGTACACTACTCGAGTTTCATAATTCTTTAAAATATTTGAATGCATAAATATTACACATTATATCTTTAAGTGCTGTCCATTTTCCCCAAAAAAGTTTTTGATGCTTTCTGGCAGGCATTTTTTTTCTTCTCTTTTTTCTACCCAAAGTTTACCAAAACATCCAGAACTGATAAGTGATAAAATCTACAAGACACACAGATCACACAAACACAAAACACACACACAAAAAGTCGACCAAAAAATCCAAAACACCAGCTCAGTTTCATGTACACAGCTTCACATGTTACAGTGATATTCAACTTATCAACAAAAGCCCTGCAGCACGATGGCAGAAATGTCAGTATTATTTTTTTTTACAGCATTCCCAGACTTTATAAGGCTGATAAGTTTTTGAATTTAGCACACATGTAAGATACTGAAGTGGAACTAGATCAAACAGTTTTCTTCCTTTTAGAGTTTATCTTTGATCTTCTGCAATAGCATATTTTTCCTCACGTCACAAGTGTTAATACCGTGCAGTTTTCTGGTGCCTGCACAGGAGCCCTGTGAGGAGACATATTTGGTCCATTTTCAGTTCCATACCTCACATTCTTCAGTTTCAGACAACACTTTAAATCAGCATCCTTCCAATTTACCTATAAACGGTGAGTCAAAGTGCCAATTTGTCAGAAATTAAGGAGTGGTGTCCATGATTGAATATACACATTTTATGTACAACTTTAAATTGTTTTCCTGGCACCCATGTTGTGTTGCCGTTTTAGTTTATGATGATAGAAAAAGTATGAAAATCTAATTGTGGGGCCGTGATAACTTGATAACACACAATAAAAAGAGAAAAACAGCTTTACGGTATTATCATTTTATATATAAAATGCCATATGGATTTAATTTCTTTAAAAATCCAGCATGTAATATGCTCAGTGCATTTAGATCCAACCCAACTCTATCCTCTGTCTGGCTGCTTCACTTGCTTCACTGGATCCGAGCTGTATTTGTCAGAATGCACTTGTGTTATTACTGGAGATAATTCATTGATTACTGTGACAGGACTTGGCACAACTCGTGCCGAGTTTGATCCAATTCATCATGTTTTATCCTTTTGTCAAGCTGATGTGAAACTAAATTAAAACGTGGAGAACGATACTGACAGATGCAGAGCAGTGCATACGGCTCGCAGAGCTTTTTCCGAAAGAGACATCTGGATGAAAATAATGTTACCTCATCTCACTCCCTGCCTAGCAGTAATATGAAAAAAAAGTGTCTTAAATGTTTGAAACACATAATTAAGTAATCATCTGAGCATGATAACCTTTGTTAACGGACACCAGGCTGACTGAGAAAAAAGGCTTTCACTGATTTAACATGGGATCTGTTACTTTCTTTTACCTTTGAAATAAAAACTGTATTGCAGAGTATTTACAATATAAATGTATCAGATGCACCAGAATGTTACTATAATACATTAAAGCAGCTTGTGAAACATAATTCTTTCAGAAAACCTCCACATAAAGAGAAGATGGAGAGCAGGGATCAGTCAGTGACATCAGCAGTGAACGGCTCGTTAATGTGAGTCTGGCACACGTTTTTTTTATTCTGCCTCCTCCACTGCTCCGAGACTTCTCATTCTTGCTTTTTCTCCACTACATTTGCCCTCTCTACCTGCTTCCCCACACTTTTGTGTCCTCCGTCCTCATCCTCCCCTGCTTGCTGTCTTTCTCGTTTCCATCGCCACTGCCATATCTGTATTTGATCTCCGGCATCATTTATCCGGCACCTCATATCGCTGGAGTCACGATGAATGACAACATGCGCAGCTGCTCTGCACATTAACGTTACATTTCGCAGTAACAAACAACATGCACGCATACGAAACACTTTAAACTCGATACGCACCAGTAAGAGGAGTTACTTAATCAGATGGCAGCGTACCACATGTCAGGCACATTTTTTTAAGGCTGCAGCCATGCATTACAGAAAGAAAGGGGCCTCTTTTTTTTCATCTTAGAGGCAGCCTCTCTGACACAACGAGCTAAAGGAGATGGAGAGGAGCGTGCAAGCAAGTGCCAATATCAGTGTTTAAGCAACGCATGAGTTACAGCACAAATTACTGAAACAAATTATGCTCTAAGTAGAGGGAGCAGTCGATAATAAGCAGTAATAGTCCATGTGGCCCTGCAAAATAAAGGCGATACATCACCATGTGACACCCTTTCCAACCAAACCGCTGCTCTCTTTGTAGTTCCTAAGCAGTAATATGTCAGCTTTACCACTGGCATTAGTCTCTTAATCAGGTACGAGTGAGCGTTTGCCTGCGAGTTTCACTGTTTTTTGCCGCTCACACCGAAGACACACATGTAGCGTGGCCTGAGCTGCAGCTGTGTTTAATACACACGCAAAGCATCAATTCAGAAAATGTTCTTTTCCCCCTCCTAAATACAAATATTGTTATGCATTTGGCACCCTGTTGTTGAATCCAACGATGGTTTACATTAGATTCCCCACTTACATGTTCGCCATTCACGTCTAAACCTCTGCACTCCGTAACATAAACTCGCACACGCACACAGATGTATAAAAATATTCATACGCTTGTGTGACTGACCAGCTGCATTGATGGTGTTTTATTTTTGAATCCATCTGATATTTTCCGATCGCCCGAGGACAAGTCTGTTACCACATCACCGTGTCATCTGATACCGTGCATACTACTGACACTGGACAAGGAGCATTTATTATATGATGATTTAATGCAGATGAGAGGGGGGGATTTCTGTATCTCTATATCTCTCTATACGAAAGGACAGTGAAGAACCTGATGAGCTCACGTCCAAAAGTTTCTCATTTAGATAGTGAGCTGCGATTGATGGGGCCCTGGTGCATGAAGGGAATTTGAAACTGCGAATCAAGTCCATCACACAGTGGTTGGAGCTCCACCCTTCAGATACACGGTGTTTTACACCACATCCATCAGTTTTTAGGTCAACTTGCCTTTGAGCCAGAGGAATGCAGACATGGACCAAACATCTCCGTTACACCTGACTCTTGTTTCTGTCATTTATTTTTCTCTCAAGCTCATTATACTATTTCCCCTCACAAGCCAGCTTTGCTTTCTAATTTTATACAGTGGAAACATTTCTATCAGTTACTCAAATATTGTGAGAAGTAAATGTCTTTACCAGCAACAGGGCTGTGGGATCATATGAGAGACAGCGAACAATGACTAAAAGGAGTTTGTTTACTCCAGGTGACCTACGTCAACGCTGCTTTCCTGGTATGGATGGTAATGCCTTGTCTGTTTCCACTGCACAGTGTGTCTTCCATTTTCATTCATAAAATTAGAAGCGAAGGGAAACGTTTATTTAAAAAAAAAAAAAGATCTATGTGCAAAAGTCTCAGTTTCGCCGAGTGCTTCCTCTGTCCCTCTTCCCCACGTCTTCCCACAGGTTAAGGATAATGAGCCGAGGGTCAGATCATGTTTAACATTTTCACCTGACGTCTCAACAGGGAGTAGATTATTTCTGACACAGAGTTGCAGAGGGTATTCGGCAGAACAGGCCATCTCATGGACACTCAGGATTCCTCACATGCAAGTTGATAGAAACAACATATGGTTATGAACAGCTGCTGAGCCAATACATCAGTATGAAGTCACTGAGGTTAATTGTCCCATTCCAGTGTTTTTCTTTGTCCGTGTGCTGCACTTTTACACTCGCACTTAAACAGCACAACTGTTATTTTTGTTTTCTCAGTCAGCAAAATCACCTTAACGTCCTCACACTTTACCAGACTCGGAAAATTCAACGGTATGAGCACAGCAACACACGTAAATCCAGTGCCTTCATGCGTCTTCACCTCACAAAGGAGTGTTCTGAACTCGATATAAAGTATACGCAAAGTACAGCAGATTAATGCGAAGGCTGTGTAATGACAACGTTTGAAGAATGCAGAGGGTTCGCCGGCCCTTTTCATTTACAGGCAAAACCTGTAAACCATTTTAATAACAGTATATAAAAACGTCCATTCGAATTTAGCTCGGAGCTCTACGTTTATTGATGATGTAAAAATCCGACATACATGTTTGTGTGGCAGCGTCTCACTGCAGCCCGCAGCTGTGGCCTCATGTTTGTGAGTGTAATGGGTGACTGAAGTGCAAACATATGGATGAAGTGAAGCATCAATCCATATCATATTCATCTAATATCTTCCCTTATTCTTTGAGGATAGTTAGTGTATATATAACTAGTATGAGACAGTGATATATCACGTACAACGGAATGTTCTCTATATTATCTGCTATGTTTAGCGGCCCCACTAAAAATAAAAGAAATACAATCAGGCAGTGAGCCCTTAAAAACACAGATTTCAACGTCTTAATGTTGTTGAAATAAATAAATAAATCAGGTACAGATCATCATAAAGAAAACCGGGAAACATTCTCTAGCTTATGTTGTGTGTGACCTTGAATACCCTTGAGGACATCCAATCTTTATTCCACAAACAAAGTTTCCTGAGTGGTTTATGTTTATCCATGTTTTATGTTGCTGTTTTCCTCATGCTGTGAGCGCTGCTATTTGTTGGTGTTGGAATTTGCCCTCGTCAGATTAAACCACTACCAACTTCATCAGCCTTGTTTATATCGCGGCGTAAACATCTCGGAACTGCGGAAAATTGAGCCACAATGAAAAAAAAAGACGGGGGAATGAAAGTGTGAGTGTTTTTTTCCCGATTATTAAAGAAAAGGAAAGAAAAAAAGAAAGAAATGCCAGTAAAAGACTGGGCATCTCATATTGTTTTGAAATGGTTGTCCGTCAGTTCTTTAAAGCTCGATGGTAACCACATTGGTGGGTTTCCACTTATAATTCTTGCCAACCACCTAAAGGTAAAGGCCACATAAGAGAGGCACAGAGGAACAAACAAGATGAAATGAGGTTTTAATTAGAAAGTTGCCTTTTATTATTAATGTCTGTATTTTCTTTAGAAACATAAACTAACCTGACAATTTAATGAACTCATGACAAGGGGAGTAACAGCCACAGGGCGTAGGTGGAAAAAGAGAAAGCCACCATCCCGTTTCTTCATCCTATATATTTTCCATAAATAAATCAATTTATGACTTAAAGCAACATTGAAAGTTAAATAATATGTCTGGCTTAATCATTAATGTACTTTCTTAAAGTCTGATGATGATCTATATGTAACGGGGAATATTCCTCAGGGCTTTTTACTCTTGGTGGCACAACATTTGCTTAATATATAAAACATTATTCTCAGTTGTTCATTCATTCATTCCTTCATCCATCTTCTACCGCTTTATCCTCCACATGAGGGTCGTGGGGGGGGCGAAAAGGCAAGGTTACCCTGGACAGATTGCCAGTCCATCCCAGGGACACATGTAGACAAACAACCATCCACACTCACACCTATGGTCAATTTACAGTGTCCAATTTACCTAATCTCTAAATCTGCATGTTTTTGGGCTGAGGGAGGAAACCCGAGAACCCGGAGGAAACCCTCGGGGAGAACATGCGACCATGAAGAAAGGCCTATTCTCAGTTATATAAACAGACAGACATATAGAAGGATGGGTGGACAGACAGACAAATAAACTAAATAACTAAGAGAAAAGAAATAGCTGAAGGCAAGTGTCAGTTGTCTAAGCTGATTTCTAGGGGGGGAATTGCTAACAGTTGAGTAAGATTGCTGTCCAACACAAGACTACTGTAAAAAGATAAAGATCCCTGGCAGAGCCAGTGATTTCAAAAAACCTGGAAAAACTCAAGCTAAATCCTTGTTTAGAGCTGCTGCAGGCGTGTTTTCACTGACAACCACAATGTGGGTTTGTGGTCGATACCAGGTCCATATGAAACCTGGACTGTTTGGCATGAAAATCGCACAGATACACACATCACGCCCCTCCCTTTCATACTTTCATACTCACATTTCTACTCCTACAGCTCAGCCCCCTCCACACACACACACACACTGGCCATCAACACATGTGTGCTGGGGTTTGTTTGTGCAGAGCATTCCAGCGTGACGCTTCCTCGGCACATTAAAGAGCCACCCCAGCAGGCCAAGCTGTGCCCCCCAGTATGCATCCGTTAGTCCACGGGAGGGGGTCCTGTTTGCTTTATCACAAATGTTTTGATTCTACAGTCAGTATCCAATCACGGCTGCAAGTGTTGAGCTCCGAGTTTGTTGTTGTACTGTATGCGTGTTCTATTGAAGTGTCGGAAACATCCCCTGAGAAACAGTGTCATCAGACTTTGTGCTACATTTTCATGCCTCCTGAAGTGAGAGTGTCTCTCACCTGGATGCTGGAGCTCTGTAATGGTAATATGCTCACACGCCACTTTAATAGGTACACCTAGTTACGCACTGCAACGATTAATCTGCAATTGTGACTATTGAGCAAGTTCTTTGATTTCAGCTTCTTAATATGCTCTGGTGATTTAACTTTAACTAATGTGATTGCTGGTGCCAGGTGGGCTGGTCTGTGTATTTTCAGAAACGTTCATGAATAACCATCTCCTGGGTTTACAGAGAATACGAAAGGAGTAAAGTAAAAATATCCTGTGTCAGTGTCAGTTCTCTGGGCAAAAATGCCTTGCTGATGCAAGGTACAGCAGCAGAAGACACACCTGGAGCCACTCCTGTCACTTCTTAAGGCGTCCTGTGTCCCGAAAAGTGCCCCGAGAATGTAAAACACTAACACTTGACAAAACAAAAGTGCATTAACATACATATTAATTTTGTTTTTCTAAAAACCACACAGCAAGCACCCCCTTGCTTTCAAATCATCGACATTTAAAGGCAAGCATGTCTGGCAGAAGGTGTGGAGAGCTGGTGGTCAGCACTGCTGTCTGCAAGTCGGACACATACTGTGTGACTCGCAGAAACATTTTCATCTGCTTTTTATACCCAGATGATTAGACTAAATGAAAAGCCAGACGTGCACCATTACACTTTTCACCACCAACGTCAAAAATGAAATTGCAGAGCACAACCGGTAACGACACACTCAACGCAGTATGATTATCCCTGTATGTGTGAGGGTAGATATGGTAACGCTCCGTCATGGATGAGTCACTGCAGGGCAGACAGATGACAGTCGCATAGGGGAGTGGGATGCATCCGTCTCACCACTAACACCCACCCCCTCACTACCACACACCCCGCAGCTGAACTTCACCAGCAGACACCCTGAACTATTGACTGCACCAGCCTCAACCACAGCACAGGACCCACAGAGTCTGAGGAGCATCAAGGTGTCTTCATCCCTTGTGTCTTTGTTGAGCTGTAAACCACAGCTGAGCAACCAGGAGGAAGTGCTTAAGGACGTACATACACACACATGTGCTACACAGAGAGCTGACAGTTGTGCTCACATTGTGTGTGTGTGTGTGTGTGTGTGTGTGTTGCAGTCAGTGTAAGTGCACGGGCAAAAACAAGATAATCCATTTGTGCCACTGCCTCAGAGGAAGGAGGGACTGAAACATGGCCCATGTATTTTTAGACAGAGTGAATAACTGCAGAGTCACTGCGTGAGCCACTCTGTGTAGAACAGAAAATAAAAATAAAAAAAATAAAAAAACGCTGAGGACGTTAAACACATTGCAGGACTCAGACATTAAACAGTGTTTTAGCCACAGAAATCAATTCCATATGGCTGACTCAGTGGAGCCAAAACAAGGCTGTGATTAATGATATTTACTGGCACACTGTCGATGTGAGTACAATATATGCACCATGCACGGCCACAAAGTGTATGCCCCAGTCCATATCACTGCTGGCTGGACACACATGGTGGGCATTCGTTCTCCGTGTGTTGTGGGTCTGGACAGAGTGATGTTTTACCATATCAGTGAGAAACAGAGAGGCTGGATTTTGGAAAATCGTGGGGCATGTGGCAGAAAGGTATGAAACGATAAAAGGAGAGGGGTAAAATTCAGACCACATACCTGACATGAAGGAAGGAGGAAGTTGGACCGGAGGGAGAAGTCATCAGGAAGACGTGAGAGGGGAGAGAAAGACGAGAGAACAGTTAAAGGCAAAGAATAACACAATCATTTATTTGAACAGAGCATGCATACATGTACACCTGTGTGTGTGTGTGTGTGTGTGTGTGTACACCTGTATTTATTAACTCTTTAAGACCTTTTCTGACAGAAACACTGACCTTGTCAGGACTAGTTCTCCTCATGGAGACCAAAACCAGGTCCCAATGAGGCTGAACCTAATTTCTGAGAAAATGGTTAAGTATAGGGCTAAAGTTTGAATTGTGGTTAGGTTAAGGTTAGGGTTAGGCATTAAGTGGTAATGGATAAGGTTAGGGATAATGCTTTGTTTAGGCTGTCAAAATGAATGAAAGTCAGTGCAGTGTGTGTGTGTGTGTGTGTTTTGATTGCAGCGTTTAGACAGCTGGGTACATCGCAAGCTCACACACACACACACACACTTTCCACATTCTTTACACAACCAAACCTGACCTTAACCACCACAGCCTCATGCCTAACCCCAACCCTTAACCTAACCGTGATTGTACCCTTAACCCCGAAAACCAAGTCTTAACCTCCAAACAACTCTTTGAAGACACAAGGCCAAAATGTCTTCACTTTCAAGGACTAAACCCAAATTAGTCCTCATGAGGACACACAGTGTTGATGCTTATGTGCGTATGTTACGCGTTATGTAACGCATTTAACAATATACAAATGTTTCCAGTCGACATACAGTACATGTGTGATGTAACAGAGAAGGGAAGAGCAACGTTTATTTGCAGGATCTGAAGTTGTGCATGGGCAAACACACTCTTTGCTGTATCCAGACCATAGCGAGCAAAACCTTCACAGCGAGTCCCAGCATCCGAAACTGAGAGGCTGAGATTGAAATAATGAAGGTGTCTTGTCTTATTGACCTTAAATCCTCACGCACATGCACATATTGTCCTGTTGTTTGACTTTACAGGTTCTCTTTTAAAGAACAGTGAGCAGAACACACTGCACATGATGTTCTTAAGCGTCTCTGGACACAAGGGGGAGCCTTCTGGCAGCTGAGCAGGTGAGAATCAATCAATCATGACAGTGACAGAATGAAATCATATCTGTAATCGTTTCTGTTCTATTGTTTTGGTGAAACCTCCAACACTTCATAAATAAAGCTCCTCAGCAGATCATCCATTAATCAGGAATGCTGGCACTTTGAATGGCGACTCCAACCCAAACTCCAGCTTCTGACGGATTTACAGGCAGCAGAAGAAGAAAGTTATTCTTTGTTGAAGAGGAACTTTTATCACAGTGACAGAGTTGGCTATGGTTAGAGAAGAATTTACTGACAGACGATTCAGAGGAGGCAACACAGTGATCTCAACATCTCCACCTGCAAATAATAACAACATGACCGTAAACATTACTTTGCGTTTCTAAACCGCCTGAGAAGATTGGCACAGACTTCTCTCATGCTGCTTTGCAAGCGCTCTCCCTCTTCTTCTCCTCCCTGTCCTTCTCCATCCATCCTTGCCTCAGTGCTTTTCCGCCAAATCAACTCTCCCTTTCATCCCTCACTTTCACTTTGGCTCATCACAAGAACTTCTCCTTCCACCTTCATTATTCCATGAAGGATCATTCTCTCTGTCTTTCTTCAACTGCTCCTGTCCATCTTAATGAACAAGAGCAACATTGCCTCTGACAGTTATTGAAGTTCAGATTACCACAGCGGAGTTAATCAAAGTCAGATTATTTCAATGCAGCTCATCAAAGTCGGAATCTTTACAGCTTTTTACAGTTCAGGATCTGGATCAGCGAGGATCTACATGTCCATTTTATCTTCAAAAAGTCACAGAGAGGCCCAAGATCCTCAAGCACTGGCTCTAAAATGCTAGTGAACAGGGAGATAGGGTTAAAAAGCTCCTGAGGGAGCACACATGCAGAGGATGAGGATGTTCCAGGATTTAAAAGAAACTGACAAGAGCAGATGTGTCAAATGGTGCTGCAGACCAAACTGAACCAGGGCAACAGACACTGAACCGCAAGTATGACGCACATAAACTTTTCATGCAGGTGAGGACCGGAGTATAGGGATGAGCCAATACTCATTATTGGTATCAGTCTGATACTGGTCCAAGTCACTGGATCAGATTAAGGGGGGTAAAAAGTTTAATCTAATTTCATCTGTAAACAGACTTAAATGTTTTAGGTGACATAAGAGATACTGACACTGTTATCCAACCAGGATGTTAACTGAGGACAGCTGCGAATAACTATACTGCACATTTGTATACATCCATCCTGAAACTAAAGCAGATAATACATGTTGACAAGTGCAGACAAGATGCAAAACTGTGACTGAAGATCTGGTCAAATCTACTATAAAACAAAAAAAAGAAGCTGCAGCTGTTACTGAAACTGCTTCCACTGCCTGAGAAAAAGCATCTTCCATTTGGCACAGTTGCTCACTTTACTTTCTGGTGTCTCATTCATAAACACAGATGCACTGAGGTCACTAAAATAAAACCACCTGAACCACCTGAACCACCTGAACCCTGAAACAGATCTAGCACATACTGTATAAAAAGATTTACATCTCTGCTGCACCTAATCATGAGCACACAACTCTATAGATTATTCTCCGCTCCTTCTACTTCAGCCTCAGAATTATGGTTTGATGCTTTTACTGTAAAAGTACAAGTGTCCTGTGGCTTCCACAAATTTGAAAGCAAGCAGTGTTTACGGAGCTCTAACGTGGAAGAAGGTTGGAGACAGTGTAGGACAAACTCGTGGAATGGGAAATCTAAAATTGCATAAATAGACATGAATAATATGATAGAATCAGATCGTTACAGAAAGTACAGACACTCCCGAGGCTGCCAGTGATGGATTATGCACGTCTGTCTGTACGGAACGGAACGAAATTCAGCCTGTATTACCCATATAAAACTGTAGAGCGTAACATTTGAATATAAACAAATACTGTATATGTTACATTCAAACAACTGTCAAATGAATTCACACAATGCTCTTTGAGCCTCATCGCCACACAAGCCTCTCTGTTCCTCGGTAGTGTTTAGATCTCGCGTCTCTCAATGAAATCACTGCACTGCACGAAGAAATTAAAGCGAGACGACTGCAGACAGGTTGGAGTGTGAGTGAAAACACGAAGGAGCAATCATGGAAAGTTTCAGAAGTCAGATCTGCTGCTCCAAAAAACTCAGTCCTTCAGCTGTTGTTACTGCGTTGTCGCTGTATACACACAAACACACCCTCAGTCAGGTCTGATAGTATTGCTTGACAGAGTCTGTGTTTATTGTTTCTGTAGAATAATAATAGCTTAAAAAGTTTATCTAAACTCCTTCACTGGTGCCGTGTTGTGCAACATGAGCGGTCACTGTGGTAATGTTTTAATTCTTCAGGAGAAGATGGCGGTTGAATAGAGAAAGATTTACAGAAAATATGGCTTGTGAAAAAAATAAACTTAATTGTTTCAACAGATATCGTGACAACAAGTGCAATTTCCAAAGATAGAAAGCAGAGAAAACAGAGTAAACACTCACGTTTAAGAAGAACCTGGAAAATGTTAGGATGTGTTCTGTTAACAACTAACTGATAACAGTAAGTCAGTACATTATTTAGGCTTCTTTTTTTTTTCTTTGTCTCTTCCCTATCGTCATCATCTGCTCTGCCATTCTGCACAAACCATGCTGTTCTCATTACAGCTACTTTATGGAGAGGCTCTTGAGTGTTTGGCTACACACACACACACACACACACACACAGTCTCTCCATCCATCAGTGTTGAAACTGAAGATGTCTGTTCCTTCGCAGGCTCTCCTGCTTTTTCTCATACACCTTAGTCGAGCGGCGGGGAGGGGGATTGAGCTTGTGTTGTAATGTCATTTATAAATGATTGTTTTTGTGTTGCTGGATAAATCACGTGTTGGACGAAGAAGTTATTTTTAGGGATAGTGGATGACTCTCAGAGTGAAAGAATGCTAAATGGTCTGCATTTATAGCGCGCTTTTCTAGTCTTGTCGACCACTCACTGCTGCTTTACACTACAGATTTGCCATTCACCCATTCACTCATTCATACAGCACGTCAGTGTACAGCGCATTTTCTGTCTTTCATACCCATTCACACCCTGCTGGCACGACTGTCAGGAGCAAAGTGTACGGTGGACCAAAAATGACAAATCTATGAATACAGAAATAAATAAAAGAATATTTTTTATTTATTCATTAATTTATTTAAATTTTTAATGCATTTCTGTGTCACATGCTGGGTCTGGGGCTCGGTCTAAAGCAGGATTGGTTATAGTCGTGACAGACTGGTAACTCCCACGGGCCCAATTTAGCCTCGTTGTTTTCTAACATTTAACCGACTGAAACACAATGTATTCTTCAGAGAACTATATGGCACTTTTTTATTCACCTTTACACAACCAGATCTACAACTTTAGCTGAGCACTGCCTGTTCTCTCTTGAATGGAATCATCACACACCTGTAACCCATCCAGCTTTAGACAGAGACCCTCCTACCTCATTAGCATACAACACAGAACTATGGAATTAAATAAATGTATAAAAAAATAAATTCATTAAACAATTACTGACTAAAACAAATGTTTCTGTATTATTCATTCAGTTATTTACTTCTGTATTTATTTATAGATTTGAAATTTTTCGTGGCGTTACAGAGACATCGGCATGTAGTGGAGCCGGGAATCTAACCCACAACCTTCCAGTTGAAAGACGACTTGTTTTACCACTGAGCCACTGAAATAAAAAGCTAAGATCTGTACAGAAGCTCTGGTGGTGGACGGTTTGCATGAGCTCTACTTCTACTGTGACTCATAATGATGTTCAATCTCATAAAGTAAATGGAAATAATCTCTTGGGCTGTTTCACTGTCATATGTGATATATATTAACAGTAATGCAACTTGGGTGGATCTACTCCGACACTAATTGTGCTTTAAGATCTTGAGTTCCACAACTTTATGTTTTTCTGTTTTCTTCCCTTCATTTTTACACATTCTCTGTTACTCATACAAAAGAAAATCCTCGTCGCTGACCTCAAAACAGACTTTTTATGGAGCGAACTGATGAAGTGATTGATTTCTCCCTCTTTGTGAGCTGAGCACACACACACACAAACACATGCTGGTCGATTGAACAATAGTGTTTGGCCTAAACTCCACACAGATCGTTATCATCTCTCTTCCCTCTCCCCAGAGGGCTAAAACAACACGGATCAACATGTGGCTCGTTTTTACTTCATAGCATTCAGTCTCTATACGGCGGGGGGTCTAATGCCAAACAGATCACAGAGATAGCATGCCATTAGCTCACTGATGGGATCTAAAAGTGGCCAATCCCGGCCTGAAAAAAAAAGCCTCTCAGCCAATGGGCGCAAACATCCGTGTCATGCAGAGTCTGCAGTCTATTAAAATACAAGCTTTGCTAATAAATCGTTATCGCCTTTTCCTGCCTTGAACAAACTGGTGAACTTGTACAGCCTGACTCGGTGTTAGTGAGATAATTAGTCTGAGCGCTGAATTATGGGGGGTTGAATCAGAAAGAGGGACTGCAAGAAGGCGTGTCTGTGAAACACACGGGTTTTATTACACAGCCCGTTAGTGACGGAGAGAGGGATGAAACTCTTGTGCTGATGGAGTGGGTGGTTATGGATGCCTTCAGGACGCCACTCTGCTGGTCCACAGAGTGAAACAGCACTGCACATGTGAACTGCAGATGAGTAACAGAAGCGTATCGCTTTTTCTCTCAAACCCTTTCCCACCATGCTTTCATTTTGCAAATTGTCCATAAGACTTTTTTAAAATCATTTTCTTTGTCTCACATCTCCGCCATTGTCCTCCCATCATTTCAACTTTCTTCCCGAGGCATCGCTGCAGCTTCCCAAGTGCCTCTAGCTGAGAGTCAGCTGTCGCTCTCATATCAGCGTGATGGACCAGGTCACACATCTGGCAACCCCTGGCAGGGAAGTCCCCTACCAAGTCTCCTCCGTAACCCCCACCCTCTTTATATAACTGACTGGATCAAGATCTCTTGTTGGCTTTTGTGCCTCCTGAAAAAACAAAACCAACACAGAACCAAAACAGAGAGAGAAGGTCTGTCTTTCATCTCGGAGCCGAGCAGACGTTGCTCTCTTGCTGAAGGGGTTTTCGTTACTGCAACATAGCATTTAGAAAAATGATCATTTACGTGATAAATATGATGATCTATCTCTAAATCTCTGATTATGCATTGCCAACTAATGGCATTTATTTTTTCAACAGATGACTGAGCAGGATGGCTATGTCATTACAGTTGCCACTTTTCCCACATGCCTCTTGTTGCTCTGCTCTTCCTCTGTTCCCAGCTCAGTTTGTGGGTCACCCAGTTATTGGGGCTGAATGAAAGAGCTGCTTGGAAATCTGCTTGCCTGTCTGTCATGACAATGTTAAGTCCTAAAACTAACGGAGCCCATTGAGCGAGCGGAAGGCGACTAATCTCCCTGTTGATACGCCCTGCAGCCCAGAGCAGACATACTGTGGCTTTAACATAAACCTGCAGTAGACAGCTTTGTGCACAAGCTGTATTGTAAGAGTCAAATACTAAGGGTTTAAATGTGTATTTATTGATTTTGATTTCACTGACGGGACACAGCTGCTGTTAGATTCACATACATTCATAATACATTCACACCACAACACAATTTGTTTATTATATTATACTGCAAAGAAAACAAGTGGTATGTTGTGTGGTCACAATGTGGCATCCTCACATGGCATCGGATTCTCTCAATCGATTCTCCAGAGAAAGAGTACATGTAAGTATGAAATGGGCCAATGTGGCTTTGATTATGGACTGTGTGTGTGTGTGTGTGTGTGTGTGTGTGTGTGCACCACTGGGGACGTCATGCCTGCATTCATTGCAAGTGGACGACTCTCAAAACCTGATCATGCTCTTGATTTGACGATCACAGTCCAAAAAACAAGCTGACTAAAGAAAATCAGAACAATATGAAAACAGCCAAACAATGGCAGCTGACCAGCGGAGATAGAATGGCAGTGGAGATACAGTATGTAACATTTAAGGTGAGCCCCTCATCTATCTGCTGCTGCGAGAAACTCTTGTGGACATGAGGGAGCAGCTGAACTGCAGCTCTCCGTCATGTGGACAGCGTTGCTCGAATTAGAAGGGCTCAGTGTGCACTCTTGTGGCAGTAAAACAAGGCAAAGGATCAGAAAAAAAATATGCAAGAGAGAAACTGCAAACAGAAAGAAATAACACAAAAGCAAACAGATTGAAATAATTCCAATGTTTGGGTTGTGGGAAAGGACTACAGAAAGCGTGTCAGCAGCATTTACTGTCCCAACTGCTGACTTAATTAATGCTAAAGAGGATGTTTGCATCAGAGTCCAGCACATAAATCAATATGCATTTATCATGTCGTGTGAGCCAAGCAGCCATTCAGCAACTCTTTGGACAAAGGATGCAAATTAAACAGTCAAACACCTCATACAGAAAAAAGACATCTATTATTACTAATGTAATATACTAAAGAATGTATAGGACTGGATTTAGGAAAACTATATATAAATAAATCATGGAGGCAGATATCTCTTCAGAATCTACATGTTATTGTTAATGTGTCCCAGGGAAGCGGTCTTCACCCCTACTTCACCTTCCTTTTTCCCCCTCCTTTCACTTCATAGTTATCTTTTTCATCTTTAAAGGATAAGCGAAAAGACGGGGCAGTCCGCTTTGAAGTCATTAGCGACCACAACCCCATCATTGATGTGGAAGATGACGCGACCACAGAGCCGCTCCTCTGCGACCAAAAACAAAAGAAAACATGGCAGTCACTGACACGCTGAATTTCAGCCCTTTCCACATGTAAATTACGGATGTTTCAATTAGGATATGTGCACTGCATCAGCAACTAAATATCTATATTACTAATTCATGACTAATTTGTCTTCTGGAGAAGGTGTTGCCATAATTCTCCACTCTGACACCGAGCAGGCCGACCTCTGCTCTCTGCCATACTGGTTGTTTTTATTCAGATGATTAAACACTTTGTGGCATGTTGCCAACATTTCTATAGCTTCTGGCAACACATGTTCCATAGTGTGGCAAAAACAGCCTCATTTTTCTTTCCCAGAACACACTAAAAGAGGCTGCAGTCGCAAATCACCTTCAGGAAAAGGTTCCTGCTCTTTCTATTGCTAAAGCAAATACATGTGAACAGTGAAACTTTGCTCCAAATTTCCAGTAGCAGTTTTTTTTTTGTTTTTTTTAATGATTTAAACTTTGCACATTCGCCAACTAGGATTTTTTTTTTATTGTACATCTTTCAAATTCTGTACCATGACAAACGCACAAAACATGGACATAGATCTCCCAATCCTTCCAAAACAATCTAAACTCACCTCAACCATGACTCATACATGACTCCATACACTTGGCATGAGCTCAAGCAGTGCACAGAAATGAGAAGAACTCCATATAAAAGCCCAATAAAGCTTTATTCATTCATTTATGAAGGCACAGTGAAGGCTGATGGCCTTCATTCTGATCCCAGTGACTAGTTTAGCCTCACAGCAGACTCTTCCTGCCTTCCAATAACAAAACTCTGGCTATTGTCTATGTGCGCACAATCAAATGTGTGTGTGTTTGTGTGTGTGCCCATGTGCAAAAAAGGTATGCAGGGTGCACTGACCGAGAGCAATCAGCCAAGTCACAGTACTGTGGCTCTCTGCTGCCATGCTGCCCTCACGCCCTCTGGCTCCCTCAGGTTCCCAGGGGCGCAATCAAAACCTAGCATCACCCGCCGACCTTATAACCCCGGCTGTAAGCGCTCTGATTAAGACCTCATCAACACAACTGTGGCGCTCACAGCTGCACGCTTATACACACAAGCCCAGCTTTGTCTACCTTGGACAGACAATTCTCACACAGGCTCATGTGCAAGGGTACAAATACTGCCCCACAGTCACTGGGAGGTAGGAGCATAGAAGCTCTCAAGCCTCATGACCTGCTTCTTAAGCTCCCACCCTCACCTCCAACCCCCAGGCTAGCTGCAAATTGTGTGTGTGTGTGTGTGTGTGTTTAAGGACAGGGCAGTGAGGTGTGACAAGCAGGAAATGAGCACCCAGATAACAATAAGCCTGGATTCATATACATTCAGCAAGACAGCATGACTTAACATTGTGTGTGTGTGTGGACGGCAGCTGACGTCAGATCAACTGGATGTAAATAAGATGGCAGGGGGCAGGAAGACTGTAAGACCTGGTTTCCACACAAATGCACGGTCCTACAAAGTGCAGCTTAACCTCCTGAAAGCCTTCAAACACCCGTCAGGCCCTCAGACTCAATCTGCTTTTGTCATTCCTGTAATGAAGTCATCATCCTAAAGTCCAAAAGAGGGTAATAACCTCCACAAGCCTTGTATTGGAGCCTTTTAGACCAGGAGAGACAGGAAGCCAGTGGCCACAAACTTGAAGCTGCAGTAGGAAGAATTGCTGGAAAAATAGTTTATATGTTGAGTTTCATCCACACTATCCAAGTTTTTTTGTTTTTTTATTAATCCCAAGTTTAAACGTGTTTTTTCACCAGTGTGAATATATTTAATCGGCTTTTACTACCGGGTCAAATGATTCAATCATCTAAATGATCGGTTTTTAGAGGGTTTTTTTTCTCTTACTCCAACTTGTGTTGTTCTCTCACTACTGTTTTATTGGATTTTAACTCTTTTTTTAGACTCATTCTTTGGGAAGTTTTTTTTTAGATTGCTATAACAGCACTGGACCATGTATGTAGACTAGCTGTAGTGGAACAGCCAACAGCAGCACCAGCTCTCTTTTTCTGAACCTCCTGTGATACTACACATTTAGCTGTGAAGCTGTAAACAGGACCCAGAAATGACTGCAGTTAAAAAAAAAAGTAGTTTAACTCAAAATTGTATTTAAATTTGACATTATATTTTTTAAGTTCCATAACATGGACACTTTGTCAAGGAGTTGCTTTGCAGGGTCAGAACTGGATGTAAAATGCAAATATGACTTAGGTCAGTGATCAGAGTTAAAGAGTTATCTTAAAATATAATGGATAGCAATGACCGGGGAAGTAGGACTCGGGAGGGTCATGGGTGAGGGTTTGGGGTGAAGGTCAGTGTGACGCTCCAATTAAAACAAAAAGTCTCTCTGAGCTCAGCTGGCTGCCAGTAACTAAGCACAATTTAATCATACATTTACATCTGATTCCAGCTTGTGACTGAAACACTGAGTCTCACAGGAATGATTTACACACTTGCATGTTGTGCAAGCACACACAGTGGCATGCCTGAAGCAACACACACACACACACACACACACACACACACACAAAATTTAATGAGAGAGTCAGAGAAGCGAAGAGAAAGAAAACAAAGGAAAAGTTGGTCTTTATTCCAGACTTGCTGGGGTTTTATTAACATCCTGACTGAACTCCATCATTTAGGCCACCAAACAGATCTCAGCTCTGCCGTCAGCTGAACACTGACACAGTAGATCTGCTTCGATCAGTGGTTCCCAAACATGTTATACCAAGTATCACCTGACTAAACATTGTGCTATCGAAGTACCAACATTAAAATACAGTGGCTTAAATAGACAGCTACAGACTTTGCACATCATCATATCATCAGCCTCTTCCTCACATATACTTCACACACTGGTATAGTGAAATTAGACTAAGATTGAGGGGGATAAGGGGACTCTAATTATTATTATTTAATGAATTATTAATAGTGTTTCATTTTCTACACACTGTGGTCAAAAGTCCTCAGTTCAACCCCAATCACATACCCTGATATAGAACAGTATGTAGGTACCACCAGGATGCTTGCGTACCACAGTTTGAGAACCAAGGGCTTAGACCATTTCACAGGCATGTGCTCACAGGATTATCACAGGAGTGGCCGATCTAAATTCAGAGTATATCGACTTACATTCTTACAGTGATGCATTGGCCATGGTTCATAAATTCTGTAAATTTCACAAATTAACCCCAACCCAGGGATACACTTACATAGAGTAGCTGAGACGCAAAGAGGAGGGACATAAAGAAAAGAAAAGACGACAGCAAAGGAGAGAACAGATGGAGTTTGAATAAGAAAGAATAACAAAGACTCAATAATTGGGGAAAATGGAAAAATCAAATGCTTCAACCTTGTGCTGCAGCAGAAAAGTCAGAAAATGCTAAACCAAAACCAGATACAATGCAAAAATAAAGGGGGGAAGAAAATAAATACAAAGCAGAGACAAACACTGAGATAAGCCGAGCAACAGTCAGACTCAAATATGTTTAAAAATTCATTTATGAAAGAAAGAAAATACAGAGATTTGCTTCCACCTAGCTTTTAACTTGCATGACATTTCATTACCCACTGACCCGATCTCATCTACTCTCAGGTAACCTGAACACAAATGTATTCTCAAACAGTCATAGAAAAATATACAGGCCACCCCCCTGCAGTATGACATTTACCATACCTGTCAGTCCTTCTGGTGCTTTGGAAAAATAAAGCCAAGAGTACAAGAGCAGAGTGAGATGCCGCTCTGAAACAGGAACCATGTGCCGTTTGTGCTGTTAGGAGCCATTCACCATTACATGACTTTTATGGAAGTGGATATGCAGAGATTGCATGAGCACTATTTCTCGAGCCAATGTTGAAAAGGCAGTGAGGCTCCATATCAATGCCAAAGAAATAATCTGTCTGGTTTTTTTTGCTCTACTACTGGCAATAAATACCATTGATTAGGCCATAATTACTGAATGTGGTGATCGCCTGAAGGGTAGCTGGACACGACAGGAAGATCTGAGGCCAGAAAGTGAACGAGAAATATTCTTCCTAAACATAATAAGCTATGATATGACACTTGCAGCTGCTGCAGAGTACAACAAGCCAATGTACTCAGGCAAACAATTTATTGTGGCTTTGCATGAATCAGACCATCAAAACATTATGTATTTTATACAGGTGCTAGCGATTATATAGAGCGCAGTATCAACTCTTAAACAATTTGTCCACCTTCTGGGCAACTACGACTCGTTTGCTGGATTTTGTCAAACAAGTTTGTGCTTGATGCTGAGGAGTGGTTGCACAAACACGGTGAAGCACAACAGTATTAAAACCATGCATTTACACTCACTCACTCATCTTCTAGCGCTTTATCCTCCATGAGGGGAGCGCTGGTGCCAATCCCAGCTGACATAGAACAAAAAGTGGCATACACCCTGGACAGGTCGCCCGTCCATCACAGGACCACGTAGAGACAAACAACCATCCACTCTCACATTCACACCGACGGTCAGTTTAGACTGTTAGAATTTGCCTAATCCCCAAATTCTCAGGGAGAACATGCAAACTCCATGCGTTCTGAACAGGTCTTCTTGCTGCAAGAGTGCAAGAGTGCTAACCACTACGCCAACCGTGTGGCCCCAGTTTCTGGTTCATTCTGCAAAAAAATATTTACAATAATTGAAACAAAAATGAATGGGGGTGGGGCTGGAAAAACAATAATAAACATGAGCTAAAATCTGTTTAATCAGCCCACACAGAGAGCAAAACGTGCTTCCAGCTCCTCACCTGAACTTATTTCCATAAACTGTGGCAGGTACATACCCATGCACTGACAGGAATAATAGGTGACTCACACACACACACACACAGGAGTGTTTGTATACACGTGAGCACTCTTCCCCGTGTGCGTGTAGACTGTATAATCTGAATTTGCCACTAAAAACAGAGCAGACATAAACATTTATAAAAATCCCATGTGTTTGAATTAGGATGAATGGGGTCTGTACACAGTTTAAAGACCCACCATCATTTCCACAATGGCAGTGTAAGCTAGGAAGAGTACAGAGGAAGGATAAGTACTGCCAGAAGCCTCGGCCAGTTGAGTCCCTTCTGATCCTCGAGTAAGGTGCTTTTGATTCTGCGGTTGGGGAAAGTGTACCGTGATAAAGCTTGGCACGTTTAAGTCTTTGTGATCAATCATGTGTTTGATATGCGGGCTGATGGTATCCCTCGGATAAGATATGTGAAAGTGCTTGTGCTGTACATTCAGCGGAGGAATTCAATTCTAGTTGAATTTATTGCACCCAAATACGTTGATTTTCTGGAGTGAAGTTTTAAGTTGAATTAAACAGTTTGTGGTCAAACTGTTTAAATAATCGATGACAAACTTTTAAACTTAACCTAAGAGTGGACAAATGTATAGGTTTAATGGAATAAAGTTCCATAAATATGCTGGGGTACCTTCAGTACTAAGATTTCCTGCTGTAGAGAGACTTGTGCTCATGTGGCCAGCAGTTGTCAATCTTTCAAAGTGTTAGACAGGTTTGACAAACAGATCTGATGTCGGGAATGAAGAAAAACAGAAAAGAAAAGAAAAGTTCCATCATTTTTCAGCCTCCATTTGTTTAACCACAACATGCATATTCAAGAAACCTGAACTCACCTCAACTCTATGCAAAACCATGCGTTTCTCATGAGTTGAGATGATCTCAACACATTCAGGGTCCTGTGTTTCAAAGGCTGGTTGAAGAAAGCCAGAGTCGGTCTCTGACCTGAAGACTGAGTTAACGCTCAATGTGTTTCCACTTCTGCAGTGCCACTGGATGACAGGACAGCACTCTTTAAAATTGGCCGTAGACATATTGAAGTGCATTTTGGGGGGAAAAATATACACTGAGGAATTCTGGCATCTGGACTTTCACTGATGGAGATAATAAAATACAAAACACTGAAAGAATATATGATAAAAAATGTAATGGGGACACCAGTTTCTAATAAGAGCACAACACTGTTTGAAGCAACACACACGAAGCCCCCCCACAGCTCATTACTGAAACAGAAAGCAGCGTGTTTAAATCCTATCACACACAGACATCTCACCGGCCCCAAAAAACACACATCTCATCTGACACAATAACCACAGCTACACATTATCATATGCAAGCAAAGTGAGTCTTTGAAAGTCAGCCAGTCTTATGAAGGTGAGCTTGTGCTAATGCAGGGGTGTCTGGATTGTGGCTTTGTGGTACAGCAGTGGGTGGCAATGTGGGATGGATGAGGAGCAACAAATGGTTTGGATGAATGTTTCTGCAAAGGGAAAACGATAACAGCTCATCGAGGTCCGGAGACCACTTAACTCAAGTGGAGATATTTATTTCAAAATAGAAAGACATTTTGAGATGTTATTTTCTGGATTTTTTTTTTCTTGATATTTGAAGACTTTTGGAGAGAACTGGGCTCGGTCTATACTCTCAAGCCACTGTATTAGCTACACAGGACACCTAAACATGGTCTTACAAGTGGGTATTAGATTTACTCTTGCCTTTCTATCATCTTGAACCAGTCTAGCCATTCTTCTCTGACCTTAGGCATCAACAAGGCATTTTCTCGCAGAAATCTGAAGCTCACTGGATATTTTCTCCTCTTCCAGGCCATTCTCTGTAAACCCTTGAGAGGGTTGTGCTTGAAAAATCCCAGTAGATCAATAGTATCCAGCCCGTCTGGCACCAACAAGCGTGCCATGTTCAAAGTCACTTAAATCACCTTTCCTCCCTGTTTGAACTCCAGCAGGTCTGAATGTCTACATGCATTGAGTTGCTGCCAAGTGATTGTTAACACAAATACCTGACCAGTCAAATAAGTGAGGTGTAATAACGCGATTGAAAAAGCAAATAGAGTGAATGTATAAGCTCAGCTAAAAAAAATCATTTCAATTCAATTTTTCGTAACCATCAGGTACTTACTTTGTAATCTCCGGTCCCTACATGCAAACATGAGCGAGACAATGTATGATCTTATCAGAAAGCCGACATCAAGGGGCATCGGTAGAGCATGCACCCTTCACAGTTACCTGGGTTTAAGTCTAGCTCAAGTCCCTTTTATGCTGCCTGTCCTAACGAACGCTGAGTAGAACAACATGAACAATGTGGGATAATTACAGGCAGCACTGCTTCAGTGAAAGTTCAGTGGTCATCCTGAAGTCATAAAAACCAAAACATGTAAGCCTGGTTTCACCCATCAGTTCCTGAGTCACAGGTTTCCAGACGATGCATATCGCTCGTGCAGTGTGAACTCAATTACGACGAGACACCCGATCACAAGACAACAAATCCCACAACGTTGAAAGCTCTTTGAAAGGTGAACCTGGTGCAAGCTATCCGTCCTATGAATCTTCTCGGCAAATGTATTTTGTATCATATTCCTCCAATTTAGTTTCAAATCTCAAACATGCCAACAACGTTATCTTTTGTGGTACAGTACAGTACACTGCCTGATAGCATCTTAATAAATCAGCACATTCGTATTGTATAACGATTCTCATGCAAGTCTAAGTGCATGGGAATTCCTGTCCTGGGGGTGCCATCTGTGATAAGAAAACATCAAATACATCAAATGAATCAAAGGACTGGTACGGAGATAGCTTAACCACTGTTAGGATAAGGACTTAACCCTCAAGTAGGAACAAGCTTCCTGCAAATAATTACTTTTGCCATCTTTATGCAAATAGACCTTATCTATGTCCATTTCCTGCCAAACAGGAAATGCTCGTCTGAACAGAGATTTGATTTTTATTACGCTGACGAGGCAAGCAGAACAGGACAGGAGGTAATTAGCCAAACATGCTGAAAGAGAATAAGACACACACACACACAAGTTTGATGATGGGACTAACAGACTGTGAAAGCCTTTATGTTCTCTTATTTTGTGCTGCTTCCTGAGTTTAAGTCAACTTAGATTGTATCTCCTTAAAAATAACACTTTCATAATAGCTTTTAAAAATCTCATTACTCTGCCTGGAAGAGTTAGTGTGTGCTGATACAGAGAGCACCCACTGAGAGAGCAGGCACCCGGGGGCCTGCTGGACCTCAGCTAGGGGTCAACCACAGCTGAGGTCCAGTCACTCCTGTGATCTTCTGCAAATACATGTATACACACACACAAACACGCGGCAAACAATCAATCATTCGTGCAAACACGCGTGCAGACACACACGTCTCTCTCATCCCAGGAGTGCTTCCTCACCATCTCAGGTCTCTTTCTCTTTCCCTCTTCACACAGGTTTTACATGCACATCTTAATTGGTCACACCTGCCAAGCCAAACTGAGACTACATTAAGAGAATCACGGAGCCTAAAAGAAAAGCATATATGACACAAATTATAATCCGAGCTAACGACCCTGCAGTTTCAATTTCATGGTAAATAAACAGCGTGCCCAAATATGTGCACCGATCTGCAACGAAATGAGGATTTTCTGCCTCCAGTTCCATGAAAGATTAATGGGTAGCGTGTCAACAGACATTCAGAAAACAAACCTCTTAATTGCCCCAGGCGGACAGCTCTCCTCTTTGATTATTATGCTTGGAGTGGGGTGTGAGAGCTCACACTGCTTCATTAGAACGGGCAAGTTTAAGGGTGTCACTTTCACTCACACAGACACACAGACACATACACCTTGAAAACATTTTTGCAGTAGTAGTTCCCATGGCTTGGCCTGCACCACGACACCAGCTTGACTCTCTCATTACCCCTCATCACCATCTGTGTTGTGGTACCTCGAGGAGCTCGACCCAGTCTTTCTTCATGTTGCCCACACATGACCTCCGACATGCCCTCTGACCCCTCAGAGCCTCTCCGTCGTTGATCCCCAAAGACCCTGACTACTTAGGCCCTGCTCTGTCACTTATCACCCACCAGGAAGCCCGGTCTGTCCGACACCAAACAGCTTGGCCAGGCACAGCCAGACTTCTCTGGGGAAACAAAAGATGGAGTGAAAGGCTGAAAAAGAAGAGGAAGATATCAAAAGTTCTGCTCTGTGTGAGATTTAGCCTTCAGTGCTGGGGCTGTCGTCTTGCTGTCTGGCAGGGGCAAGGCCGACGAGTGGGATCTGAGTATCTTCAGAGGAAAATACAAAGGAAAACATGAGGCGTTTGCTTTTATTACACTTTTGAGATACATTTTTATTTGTAACAGAATCTGGCCCATTTAGGAAAAGTACTAAAGTACCGGGACAAGACATTAGTGATATGAGTGGTCACTTAGTCAAAGACATGCCCAAAAGGGCTTTCGCCTCAACAGCTGTCAACCAGAGCATAAGTACGTCTTCAGTGTAAACTACCCACACATGACCCTCTCCTCACTAATATGCTTATGTAAGAAAGATTAAAAGCATCTACATTTCACTCTGTCAGTGCAGCCCACCATTTTTGTTTTGCTCCATTGAAGAGTTTCTCGCAAGAGGGACATCTGGACCAATGAGGGGGGATGTCTCACACTGTCAAACAACGCTGAATGATATCTGTAGATTATTTCAACATTGGTTGCAGAGGGGAGAGTGTTGCAACACTCTGCTTCCATTTCTCACTCAAATGATTCAAACCCAAAGCAAACCATGTCCTCTAAGGTTTCAAGAGGCATGGCTGTCAGACAGACAGACACACACAACTACATCCTGTTTGTGTGACCCGGCAGAAGAGAGATGATTCCATTTCTGCTATTGAAAAAAAGTCATTAGAGGGACTAACAGACTGTGAAAGCATTTATGTTCTCCTGTTTTCTGCTGCTTCCTGAGATCACTTCAGACCAATTATGACCCTGCATTATGCAGATGAACTGTATGAGAAGACAGTCAAATATTGTATGACTTTAGAGGGAGATTGGGAGTCATTCTTAAGGTTTACTTGATTAAAAGGGAATAAATAAATGTACACTGTCAGCCACTGACACTCCTTGAATCTAAAATGCAAGGTCCCATGAACAGCACCACAGGAGCCCAACCTCTGCCTTCCGTATGCATACGTGCACCTTGCCCTATGTCCCAAGTTATTGAAAGGATGATGCTGTCCGTCTTCACTGCTGTTTCCTACCCTCAAAAAAATAAACGCTTTGTACGTGTTTTTGACTGTTCATCACAGAGTGGACCTCCAGCCTCGGACACATTCCTCTCCCTCTGTGGGCACAGCAAGGAACAGAGAGGGGTAAAGCTCATGGGAGACCTGTCAGTAATGACAGAGAAAGCACATAGGAAGTTGGAGAAGAGTGGGTGGAAGGGTCGGGGTGAGAGCAGAAAAACGGGTATGAGAGTAAAGTGGGGTAAGGAGTGAGGGTAGAGAGTGGGGCTGTGAAAAATGGGAGAACATTTTGTTTGTCTGTTTGGGAGTTCTGTCAAAGTTATATCAAGTGTATCTTGTTTTTATATCGAGGAATATATATCACGATATATATCGTTATTGTTTTATCGCACAGCCCCAGTTGAGAGAGTAGACGTCCAGGGAGTAGAGGGCGTATAAGGGAGGTTCGGCGCAGGGAGAAACAGATGGAGGAGGGGCGGCGCAGGAAAGGTAACAGCAATGCACTTCAGACAGAATGACAGAGACATAAGGGCAGAGGGCAGCATACTCCTGCTCACACTTCAAACACATTCCAGCACATACAGAGACATTACAATCTCAGTACATGAGGACTTCTGCAAACATGACTGAAAAGACAAGAGGCTTAAAACTGAAAAAACCCTGAGAGAAGTATCATTAGAAACATGATGATGATGCATTTCATATTGAAGACAAGACATACTGATGCAACTGTCAAAAGCCAAAAGCGTGGGAAGATCCTCAAAACCAAATGAGATGTTACACACAGTCTGCATGTATCTATAAATCATCTATTAAAAGCACCCAAGGACACATTTTCCTTTTTGGCCATTTGAAGTCCCATCTGGTGGAGGAGTGTTTACACACAAACATCTGCTTATCCAGGAAAAAAAGTACACAGATCTCACTTGGCAACCCTGCCACCCAGTCCACAGCACTTATGGTCATTAATACAGACAAGTGTAAACTGTTTCCTATAGGAAGCGACACGGAGAGAGTTGGAACGGCATCAAATTAATGGGTTTTAAATCCTCTGTTAGATCCTCGTAAATTATAAACATATGGCCAAGAAAGACAAGCACACACAGACAAAGACACCGTGTGAAACACACACACACACACACACACACACACACACAGGGACAAGAACACACGCAAACAGACAAAATAACAAATAGAGAGAGTGAAAGTGAGAGGGTGTGTGTGTGTGTGTGCAAACACATGTTCCTATACTTTACGTGTACACAGATAAATGTGTTTTTTCAGGCTCTGCTGGAGCTGGCAGAGCTGGAACTAATGACACTTCTAATCAGAGTGATAAGCGTCAGAGAGTGACTGCATGCCAAACACACTTTGCACACACTTCACTGCAACATGCCAGGACACTTGAAGTTAACAATTTGGGATTTCCTTGGGAAAAGGTCTGCAAAGTTCAGCATCATACAAACCATACCTCTGTGGTATCAAGAATACTGTCTACCAGTCCCATAAAGTGGAAACACTCAAATGTGTGAGTCCATGAGTGCCGGCTTTCCTATGCTGCATTCAGGCATTGGAAACAAAAGCGGGGTTTCATTTTTACAAAAGGCGCAGAAATTTCCTTAAACAACTTGAATTTATTCATTGGCAGAGACAAAATTACAACTGGTGTTTTAGGGATAAAATAGGGATTATAGAAGTTTATTTAATCTAACCTTGGATTGTTTATCCTTTATCCAACACAATCACTACATAAAGCTAAATCCAAAAAGCCTTAATGGGGTTTTCAGTCAATTCAGGGGCAATAGGAGATACATTATGGAGGATTCCTGAGGCTTTTGACTGGAATTTGGAGAGGGGGTAAGTGTTGACACAGGATTTTATAACATTTGAGAGTACAAACCACAATGGCTGATAAATCAAGTTTCTTTCCATTGGCTGTGTTTCTAAATAATGACAGTGGAGACAGTCCTGTCAGCATGGCAGTTATTTGCAGAAATGGTTCTTCTGCGTAATAATCATCAATTTAAATGACAAAAATTCATCCCATGCTTTTTGTCAAGTTATATTTTGTTTCTCCACAATTTCTTTCTCTGCAACTGAGAGATGCAGAACATATTGTACACAGGCGGTGAATTGCCCACAGTGAACAGCGTGGCGGGTCAGTGTGCGTGGAGGCACGGTGAAGCACAGCAATGCAAACCTCCCTGAGGGAAGCTAAGCATTTAGAGCCACTTTACAGGCAGGCACTGCTCGGCCACACACACAGACGGAGCCCACATTCCAACAAACCAGAACAATTATTCCCATAATGTGCAAGTTTAGGTTTATTTGTTGTGCAATTAGCAGCAAAGCACCAGAGCCAGAGACAATGACAGTGAAGTTATCCACCCCCAGAATCTGCCCTCCAAATCCTCCACAGGCCCTTTCGGTGTAACATAACCGACTTGGTACTTTTTGTCAGATGAGAAGTTAGACAAGAATAGCTTCTGTATGAGAGCGATGTGCATTTGCACACATACGCATGTATGATCACATTTGAATATGCTTTTGTGTAAGACGGCTATGATAGTAAGCGTAAAATATGACAAGCTTCTTCCGGTGCTTTGTTTTATGGGTCATGGCCAAGCCTCAGACTGGCTGGCTGCCCACAATGTCTGTCTGTTTATCCACTTGTCTGAGTCACATATGCACAAGGTGACAGTGTCCTTCGCCTTTTACACTCTCTGGCATCTGACGTGTGCCAATGTGCACAGGAGGATTAGCATACCTGTCGCTAAACTATAGAAAAGACATTGGTGGGACAATAAAGGCTGGTGGGTTAATGCCATTATTTAGTCCCAGCACTGGGTGGGTTGGTGGAATGTTTTTCAGGGAGGGGACGATGGGAATGCAAGTAACTCGGGCTCACAGTCAACCTGACACCACCATCGCAGGACCAGCGGGACAACAACGGGCCAAAGCATTCCACACTCCTCCAAACATGGCCTTCACTCCTCTGGTGCAAGACTCTCCTGAGCTTTAGTGTTCCCAAAAGTGATCTATGCGTCACAGCAAACATGTATTCCTCTGTGGCCTCCTCTTCGGTTTGGAGAGGAAAATCGTTTTTTTCGGTTGTCTGTTTAACAAATTGGGGGCATCCACTTAGCAGGAGCAGTCGATTGATCAGGAGGCCTTAGCCCCAACGGCTCTGATAAGAGCATGACAGATGCTAAACACAAGGCCCGGATTCTCCCTATCATGGTGACAAATTATCACAGCATAGTTTTTCCTCAAAACTCACAAAAACGATCTGGGAAAACATCCGTCATACCGACTTCCACTTACTGGCTCCTTTGAAGAAGCCGTGTTTTACTGACAGGGTTAGCCAAAACGCTACAATCATTCCAAACATATAAATATTTGACTAAATTATTCCCAAACATCGTTGTCCGTTTGATAGGCCTACCACAACTTCAGCATTTCAGAACTATCTTGAGTGAGAATTTTAATTTAAAAACTGGAAATAGCACCATGTTAAACCCCAGCATAAGAGGCTGCATGCCTTTTCAATGAAACAAGCTTCATACAATGAGAGTCTATTTGCAACAGCAAACATGGAAAACATATTAGTCTGTTTAGCTTGGCTGTTAGTAGGTAAGAAGCATCGCTACAGGGTCACTGTGTTTGTGCAAGAGACCTTATACTCCTCATGGCCACTCACTTACTCCCTTACTTATCTCTCTTACACACACACACACACACACACAAATGACAAACCCAGGTCATTGTGAAAGGGCATCCAGCATTCCCAAGATTCCCAATGGTGCCTGGCATCCTTGCCTCAGTCAGTGATGATTTGCCAGATCCTCCACCTACACCCCCACCCCCCCACCACCAACACCAACACACACAAACACACAGACACTCACTCTTACCAACAACCTCACATGAACGGCCAATAACCAAACTGAAAACATAAGCCAATGCTGACTCAACACTGAAACACACCACTCTGACCTATTTTCTCTTTTTCTTCTTCTTTCGTGTTTATCGTAATGAGCTGGAGGACTCCCTTGTACTTTTTGCTGTGTCACCGCGTGTAAGTATCGCTGCACTGCACATTCTGTGCCCATGGCAAACGTGTGTTGGAGTGAGTTTCAAACAGATTCTATCTCAGCAGGTCCTGAAAAGTGCCAGCGTGAAGTGTCAAAGGTCACTGGTGCACAATCTCAGTCAACTCTGTCTGTGCAGTCAATTCTTGTCCTGTGACTTTGTCGACGTCCGTGCCTATGAAGGGCCTTTGTTTAATTTTACATTCTCAATGGGGTGCAACTAATTAGCTGACACTGTTGACAAAATGAGTTGCTGGCTAATTCAATTGCAAATTATTGTCGATTACACTATTGTGCGTCTTCTTCACACTGTGTAGCCGAACAGCATTGTTTTTATGGAGCGCGATGCCGACTCTGTTAGCTTTGCAACTCACACAGCTGAGATTTGTTTAATGTTTTGCCGTCTGATATAGAAACAGAAATACTTCCAGACTCCACTTTTCAGATGTAATAGTGCTGTGATTGTACGCTGAGAGGACTCAGCTCAGGGTTTCTCAGTCCTGGTCTTGGGGATCCACACTGCCATGCATGTTTGAGAGTTTTTCTTGCTCCATCACACCTGATTCAAATAAATGTGTCGTTATCAGGCTTCTGTAGTGTTTGTGATAACGACCCATTTATTTGAATCAGGTGTGATGGAGCAAGAAAACCTCCAAAATCCTGCTTTAGCTTTTTTGTATCCTCCACAGCTCAATACAGTCATTGGTTGCTGACCTATTTCACAATCCATACAATCGTTTCTCAATCATTTCTTGATTGTTTTAATGTTGCTTTAAATTACAAAAGTAGCAGATTCTCTAAGAGGATATTACTCATTAAAGTAATTTCACATTGTGTTGCTGTTGGCTGACGTATCAAGACCGACTTAATGTTTCTGAATACAAACTCGAGTCTGTGAATTTCTAGTCTAAAAGTCTAAAATTAATCGTGGAAAAAAAAACCAATCCAGCAACCAACACATAACCACACCGTTCTGTAACAGAAGGGCTTGGCTCAAGTCTTGAGACTTAGAAAGTGATTCCCTTGTGCTCAGCTATAAAGTATATTTATCTACTCTTGGTTTGGCAGGAGAAAATCTCATTAACATAACTTAAATATACCATATGCTGTAAATAGACCTGAGCAAACACTGGATAAATTAGATTTGCTGAGTGATGTTGGCCGCATGAGGAAAATCTTTGACAAGAAATTAGGAGGATAAGTTCAAAATTGAATTTGAAAATGGGCTTTTAAAAGCATTTTGCTTAAGTGGGGACTGATATCGGATCATTGTGTAAGCGAGCTTTCACGTCTGACATGTACAGTACATGCTCATAGATACAGCAAGTGGCAGCAGTGCACCGGTGAGGTGTTGATGTGTTTCCTGTCCCTGCAGCCCCCTCTTCCCAACTCCTTTCTGTCTCCATCTGTCCCTCATGAACGCTGCAAAAACAGGCTCCATCCACCACACCTGTCGGAGGTCATGACCCTCTGATTCTGCTCACGATCTGTCGACTCCTTCTCTGCACCAGGTGCTTTCATTTCACACCTCCATCTGTCAATCACGCTGTCCATCCATTCATCTATCAACATATCTATGACCAGCTATCTGTCTCTCAGTCGAGGTGATGATCCTTCTTCTCATCCCCGATCCCTGGCCTTGATCATTGGGGGACTAACTTTACACCCACACAAAAATCCCTTAAGCCCCTGCTGTTGACCACACTTGTGCCTGCTGTCTGACAATAGCTGTCAACCGAGATGCTGAGAGGTTAATAAAAGCCTAAATTCAACACTGCTGCTCTGATCCCAACAGCAAGTGGCTTCATTTAAAAAAACATTCAGAGGAATTTGGAGACGGTTACTTTAGCGTGCTAATAAACTAACGTACGTGTCTTCGGAGACGCATGGGGAGTAAAAAACCACAATCTGGGGATTTGTGGACAACAAATGTTCAGCAGAACAAAAGAAGAACGGGGGGAAGAGCGAAGTGGAAAAAAAGAGACGCTTCCTAAAATATTAAGGTCATCTTGGGTCAGCGGATGGGTAAGTGAGTGGAAAAGAACAAGACTGCAAATAGTAGAACTGGATTAAATTGTCTACAAATCATTCTTAGGGTTTGGTTTTAATTCACTAAGGGGCATTAACGGCATGGTTTTTCACAATATAGTGTTATTTTGGGGTTCCACGCGGAACAAGAATGCTCTGGAGCAATTTATTATCACTTATTGGCATTGGCATATAAGGCTATAATCAAAATATTAACAATAATAATAATCCAAAGAGACAAAGTGAAATTACCTCTGACTACCAGGGTCTGTGAACAGATTGAGAGAGAAGAGACAGACATGGCCACGGAGATGATGAGGGAAAATTGACTGAATGTGGCTATAAAAAACAGGGAAGTGAGCAAAAGAGGTCAGAACAAGTGTGGCAGAGTGAGAACAGATAAAGAAAGAAAGCTCGGCACAGGTCAGCTGATGGTACCGAGGGATTGAAGACCATGTTCTACAGTGGTCTGAGATTTTACTGTCCCCCTTTGAATGACCTTTCGCAAATGGCCTTAACATCTGTAAGAGAACAGAAGAGCAAAGAGAATGGAAATAAAAAAGTGGAAAACATCAGAGAGAACAAATTCATGACCAATAACAGTAAAGAGGCCTAATTCAGCTAACGAGAATCTCAGCCCTTGTGGTCTGCTATGCAGGTGTGTGTGTGTGTGTGTGTGGAGGCAAATAATGTGCTGAGCCTCATTACGGCACTGTACTCTTAAAGTCCTCCATGCTGAAAACATCTTGACTGAATCACAGCCTGATAAGTCCAGCGTGCCCGTCCAACGACAGCTGAGGTGCTGTCAATTGAAAGTGACAGCGGTGGTTTTGGCTGAGCTCTGCTCTGCCTAACCCAGTCAAACAAAGGATTTAAGAAACCGACGAGAGAGTTGAGGCAGAATTCTGGCTCATGAAACGGGACAGACCTTGAGATCTATTAAAGCATCAATATAGAGAAACAAAACTCTGTCAAATCGGGGCATTCTGATTGGATGTGGTTAAGGCAGATTCAAAAGAATGTTAAGGGGCATTAGAGGGAGCGAACAATGAAACTGTTTATTGAAATTATGTCCAGTTACAGACTGAAATGGCTCGGTACCACATTTTTTTGTCCATACAACTATCACAGCCGTACACTTGTGCTGACACCACACAGTATTTTATCTCTTTTATTAGCAACTTAGCTGTTAATAAATGTGCGCATGCTTTTAGCACTTAGCTATAACCATACACTTCAAAAACATACGGCTCTCATTTGCATTCCTTACTCACATCCTGGTCACAGTGGCATCTATTACAGCATGTCGCCTGTGTTCAGTAAGGCATTTACGTCACATTTAGGGGTTTTCTTTTTTTTTTTTCCTTTATCTGATCCAGTGATTTTGCCCAATATACAACTGATACCATTGAGCAGTTATTAAGTAAAACTGTACAGTAGGTGGATGGGGCTGAATGTTAATGGTAGTGCAATGCTAACATGCTCACAAGACAGCTGTGTAACTATTAGTTAGTTATGTTGTTACACAGGCAAGTGTTCATAAACCAAATTATTGGATGAAAAGGGAATATAATGTCAGACTTAACCATTGTCTGACAACCCATCTAATATTTGTTGAGACTTCAGTGAAGGACATGTACGCCTGCAGAGAATTTCATTTATCCTACGTGTCTTTACTGCGATGCTTCTGTCTGAACCTAAGTGGTGGACCAACAGATCAACAAAACAACCAAAATTGCCCTTCTTAGAGTTTTCACCACATCACCACACTAAAACATTGGCTTTCACTTGCATTCACTTCCTCCACAACAGTCAAAGAGAATACATATTAACATATTTATGTACATTTCTGCCTGACATTCGGTGGGAGCTTTCCCAATCTCGCTCACAAAGGAGGAGGCGCTCTTGTCCATTACAATAGCCAGATGCAAGTTGTATTGGTCAAAGTGCATGTTCCCGATGCTTTGCGGAGCCTCCTGCAGTTTGTGAGCTCACGTCCATGGGCCTGCACACATGGGCTGCACTTGCAGAAAACATCTAATAAGAGACAGGAGCGTTAGCCTACCTTAAGTGTGCACACATGTCTATGTACGCCAGTGTGTGAAAAATAAAAGTAAATGAAAAGCAGGATTTAACGGCACTGCACTGATTTTTTTTTCTTTCTTCTTTTTCTTAAATTCTCTTAAAGATGAGCCATGTTTAGCCTGTCCACCCCCTCAGTGTTACCACAATACCACATCACCACATTCTAGCACAAATGTGGTACCACAGTGCACAAAACAAAAAAAAAGCCAATGACCACACATACAATCACAACCAGCAGGAGTGAGGGGCATCGTGTTGGTCTCCACACTGACTTTCCTGCCTCACAGGATGAGAAGACAGTGGGATAACTGATGGATAGAATGAGGCGAGAGAGGACAGACAACAACAAGCCCACTCGCTAGCCCTCGGGGGACAAGAAGAAAGACGGGATGAGAAAAGAAGCTGTTTATTTGCTTCTTGTCGTCCTGCTTCTTTTGACACCTGTACAAGGTTCTGTTGGCGTGTGTGTGTGTGTGTGTGTGTGTGTGGTCCAGGTATTACTGTTGTTTACACATTCACATTGTCTTCTTCCAACATCTTCCAAAAAAGTTATCATCCTAAGAAAGTGAGGACATTTTGGCTGGTCCTCACATTCTGAGCTAAGACCTGGTCTTGGGGCTTGAGTTAGGGTTAGAATTAGGTTTGGGTTGGGGTTAGGCACTTAGTTGTGATGGTTAAGGTTAGGATAAGGGCTCAAGAATGCATTATGTCAATGAATGTCCTCACTATGAATGCTATACAAACGTGTGTGTGTGTGTGTGTGTGTATTTGTTGCCTCTTTAGGTCATTTTCTGGCATAATCAGTGATCTTGTCAGGATTACATTACATTACATGTCATTTAGCAGACGCTTTTATCCAAAGCGACTTACAATGGAATCAAGTACAATTTGCCAGGGGTGGAATCGAACTTGCGACCATGATGTCTTTGGTACACAAGGTAGGGTCTTAACCACTGAGCCACTCCACCCTCGGATTAGTGGTCCTCATGGGGCAGAACCTCATTTCTAAAGAAGTGGTTAGTGTTAGATGTTAGATTTCAATTGTGCTAAGGTTAATGTTAGAATCCAAATCTTTTTTTATTGCCAAGCACATTACACATGCAAGGAATTTGACTGGTGTGTGTGTGTGTGTGTGTGTCTGTGTGTCTGTGTGTCCTCATGTCAAGTTTTTTTTGGGTTGCAACCAAAACATGTGCATTTTTTATCTGCACACATTTGGCTGTGTCGTTCCATGTATTTACGTGTGCTGCACATGTGTTGTCATGCAAGCTTTGCGTACGTGTACATGTACAGTACATGTACCTGTTTATACTGGCCCCCGTGTTGAAACATATTTGTTTGTTCTCTGTAACCAGGTTAGACGTCCTCCTCAGGGTCTTTTTTGTTTCGTGCTTTATGGATCCAAGAACAGTTTGTCTAACTCGATTAGGCTCCAAATTCAATGTCAACCAGAGTCTAGTCCAGTATCCATGCCTGAGGTCAGATATTGGTCTGAGGCAGCGGGACAGTGTGTGTGTGTGTGTGTGTGTGTGTGTGCACGTGACAGACTAACTAAGTGACTGGTGATTGACAGTTTGCAGATCTTTAAACAAAACACCAGACTGAAAGACTGACAAGTAGACAGATGGACAGCTTCAGGATCATTGAAGCCAGGTCATGCCATTCGACCCCCTTAAGAAAGCAGTTTAGGACTAGTGACTAGAGACCAACAGCCCTAATCCTCATTACTTCTGTGATAAGAAGGTTTATTTATCTCATTGGTGCAATTATATATCCTGATCCTTGGATACCTTTTAGCTGATGTTGCATGAGAATTTCTTTGGTACCGCATCAATAATTAAGTCTTATTTGGTCTAATTTTATCTAAAAAGAAATAAAAATAAACAATTGTTTGAATAGAGAATGATATTCTCATGCCTGGTTGCCCCTTTTTTATTTCTTAAAGTTTTCTTTTTCTGCTTATACAGTGAGAACAGTACCAGGGTGCTGATGGAGGTCCAGTTCCCACAGATTGGGTCAGAGGGTGTGTATAGGACGGGTGAAGAGCGAGTGAAGGAAGAGGATGAGTTGTGCTGGCATCCTGTTTTGGACACACTAAAAAAGACTTGTTTAGTGTTTAAAGCTCAGTGCAGGAGACATTATGAGGCTCCGCTCTCGCTAACAGGTCAAGGGGCCATGATGTTATTGGCTGAGGATTATTGCTGAGCACCAGAGCGTGGACAAACAACACCAGAGCTGCTGATGTGGTCTCCAGAAAACATCTAAAACTGAACCGAGAGAGTGAGTTTCCATTTCTACACCATGTGTTGCATTAATATCTGAAGATAACATCACAGTTCTGCAGCGTGTGATCTTTCTCAACAGTCTGTCAGCAGCACAGACTATTTACAGATACGGGTCTGGTTAGAGTAACAGGAGGCACCAACGCAAGGCCAAAATAGACATGAGCTAGAAACAACAGCTGTCTTTTTGTTGTCATCTACACTGAACTAAATATACGTGACAATCATTCAAAGACATCTCAAACTGATAGAGCTTCCTGATGACGATTATGGATTATTTGCCACAGAATTGTTATGTTTACTCTTTCTCTCAGATTTAAACCATACCATAATGGCTTATTTGATTATTTAGAATGGGCCACAGAAATAACAAGCGAAGCTGCCTTGGACTGTTTTTGCTTTGTCTTGATCCTGTTTAACACACAAATGAAAATTCACACGAAAACCTTTCACATGGTGGCGGAGGGGCCTTTCTTTGAAATGTTAGGTCTACTGTCATGTCTGGGACATGGCCCAGGGGAAAACATGAAAGCCGATCGGTCAGTTTAGAGAGGCTAGTATTAATGAATGTGGTCAAAGAGCAAGCAAGAAACAGAGGAAAGACACAGCATTACATGCTATAGGCTGACCCCACTTTACTGAGGTCCTGCTGAGAGGAGGGAGGAGGACAGGGGAGATGTAGAGGAGGCAGTAAAAGTCAAGAGCAGGAGGAAAGACACCACACAGAAGGAGAAAACGACCTAAGGGAACTCCAGACATTAGGAACCTGTTTGAAAAATAAAGACTAATGGATGGAGTGATGGACTCATGGAGCTGGGGAGTAAAAATGATGAGCCATAGCAGGAGAGAGAGGTATTAAAATGTGGAGAAAGAGAGGACGAAGAGAACGAGGTGTGTGGAGGAATGTGAGAGAGGCAGAGAAAGGGGTCAACCCAGGAAGGCTTCCAGCTGTGCTCCCTCCACTCTGATGTTATCTGGCCTGTTTGCTCGGGGTACACACACACACACACACACACACGCACACACACCGCTTCTACACCAGTCCTACCTCCGCCAGTCGCCTGCAGTCCACCTCGTCTGCCCACTGTATAGGCAGCGAAGCCAAGTATGTGTCCTATTTCACCCACTTTGTCTGTAATTGATGCACATGCATAAAAATACACATACAATGACAAAAGCAAAACAGGAAAGATAAGCATCTGGCTATTAGTGCTGCATTTACATTTGTCTGTCTCTGCGATAGAGAAGGAAGCAGTGATGAAGCAAATGTGAGCAGAGAGGTTTTAAAAGTTAAGACTTTGTAAATCAGCCGATTAGTGCTGTTAATTAACTTGTGCATCACATTTGTCTGCCAGAACAGATGTCTCCTCGACATCTGTTCGTCAAGTCCACTTCCTGTTCCCTAGATGTGCCAAATGTGGTCCAACAGTCGGTTCTATTGGAAAACTATACAACAGGAAAGTAAGATGGAGGGGTTTAGCTCCTCAGGGGGGGAGAGATGCTGGTGTAGAAAGACAGGCGGTGATGATAAATATGGAGTGAAAATTCATGTGCATGTCAATCAAAGTGAGTATATTTTTCAGCTGCTGCTTTAAGAGAAAGTAGATAGTGGGGTAAAAAAAAACACTGCACAAATATTGCATTTGGCTGTGTGTTTTCTACCAGCGCAGAAAAACGGATTAGGATACATTTCCAGACACAGCCTTCAGTCAGCAGTGACTGATTTTAGAGCACTAAAAGTATCCCTGCTGTCAATCTGTGAATAAGCTCAGGGCCTTGCATAAGAACGTTCAAAGCATCCAGCAAATCCATATGCTCTTTTGTAAAACACTACAAGAAAACACACTGATCCTGAGCTTTGTTCAAAAAAACATGCCCAAAATTCCACCTCCTATCTCGATGCCTCTGACAAATAAAATCATAATCACCCTCACTAATTCAATCAGTTTGTACCTTGAGCCGATTAAAACTATGCTAAGAGACATACTTAGCACTGGCGGTTTGGCTGCGGCTCTCGACAAAAAGGTTTTATGATAAGCAGCTTGATCAAGGTCATGTCTCCTTTTGAGACTATAGTGTGTTATAAACAGTATTTAAGGGCCAATTTGGGCAGTTATAGCTGTGTATACACACTCTTCTGGTTTAATCCTTCCTTTAAAACAGCCGAGCTCTTTGCTTGGAATTTAAAAGGAATCATATGGACTCGGGGCAGAGGAGACAGCATGCACGCCAATATGGTGTTGCAATAATAGCATATTTGCTTATTGAGACAAGATGCAATGCGAGTTAAAATGTCAGGAAGACAGTAAAACAAAGTGCAATTAGATTTCATATGTGCACGTCACGTATTTTAAATTCTATCCTCACCATTCATCAGAATCACATTGTACATTAAACTCTCTGAAACTCCCCCAACTGTTCTCTTGCTCTCCCTGCTCTGTCTCTACTCATCCCCGTCTTTGTCCTTGGGCCAGTTCACACAATCAGAACCACATTGACATGAGAAAACACACCAAGAAAATAAACAAGACCAAAAAGAAGAAGAAAAAAAAAGAAAGGGACCCAGTCGCTTCCAAACGTGATTTAAGGAGCATTAACAGCAAGTAGAACAGTGACAGCACCGTGACATGTGTGTATGCATCTGGGGGTTTGTGTGTGTATATGTTTGACCGTGTTTGGTGCATGTGCGAAAGCATCTGTTGTTTCCGTTGCCTCGTGAAAACCGCAGCAGCGCTCTTCTTCCTCATCTTCATGTGTGTCATGGCTGCAGTGGCTGAACTGTGACGCTGTGTCAATTAGCTTTTAGCAGACCCAGAGAACACACAAGCGCACACAATTATTAGATCACCTAGATGCATGTCAGATGCTCCAATAGCTTCAAGGTCAAACCCATCAGAATGGAATGGCAAAGCGCTGGCGTTTGTCTCGAAAGTGCAACAGGAATGTTAAGACAAGAAAGTAGAGAAGCCATTAAATTGGGGGAAAGGTTGAACACACTCAGAAAAGAAATTGAGAGAATGAGAGGAAAGAGAGATGGTGGACCTGATAGATTGTCCACATGTTCAACTCCGATATTCCATGTGTAACACGACCTGAATGGACATCTGTGATATACTCTCCTGGCCCAGAAAATGCACTCAGGACTCATTTTATTATGATTCTTGAGTGGAACAGCAACTCTGCAGATAAGAAATCCCTATAGAGACTGGCAATGGAGATGGGCTGATGAATGGTATGCAGAAATGCGTACACACACACACGCACACGCACGCACACACACACACACACACACACGCGCTCAATGCATGAGAAGCACAGCACACACACACAAGGTGAGCCAACATGCCGGCCCACACACATACGAACGCAACAAGAATGCAGATACACACAAATGTTTGCTCAATATGTAAAAAGCAGATGGAAAGAAACAAAAAAAAACTTTCAACATGTGCGGTATGTTTCAGCGTACAAAGCTTCTCCTTTTCCTCCTCCCTCATCACCCCCACCACACACACACACACACACACACACACACACATCTGTGCCTCCATCTGGTTGAGGCAGTTAGAGGCGAGCATCAGCAGCAGTGGCAGCAGCGACAGCGCTCTTCACAGCAACAAAGTGTTTCAATTTAATGGTGGCAAGTCATTGCATGTGTCAACCACTGTGCTGTCATTAACACTCATTATCACACTGTCACAGCACCAGCGGGCTGCAGATGTGCAGGTAAACATGCACTCGCACAGTTGGCGACACATAGGGATGGGACGATACCAAAAACTTGAGCCTCTACCGACGCCGATATTTGTCCGATACAGTCATTTTAGACCATTTATGAACGTATGAAGCTGTTAACAACACATTTGTGCCGAGTCATTTCAAAGACATAATACTCCAACTGTGTCACAGATATTTGCTCTCCCAAAAAGAAGAAATAAAAAGCCCAAACATGAGCCAGCTAAAATGCTTTTCCTGATTTGTATTTACATTTTCACTCCCTGTGAAGAACGCTATATATATGTATGATTTTTGAATTGTATCGGATGCTGTTTTATTTTTCTATCTGACGTACATAGCCGTTGTTGTTTTTAAAAGTGCTTTGTAAATAAAGTTGGATTGGATTGGAACGTCAAAAACATTATAATCCTCCGACTGTGGAACAAATATTGTGCTTCCATATTGGAAGAACTAAAGATTCTTCAACATGACTCAGTTCAAGGTCCAGTGTCTCTAATGGTGAGAGTGATAACTCCCCCACATTTTCCAGAACATATCAGGAAACTACGGTGGCCTTTGCATACCAGAAATGATGTCATTCTTCATTTATGTAGAAAGCTTCCACTTCATAAAATTCAAACGTAGCGTGCAAGCCTTCTCAAAGCAAGGCCCTTACCTTAAGTACAAATAAAAGGCTTAAACTAAGTCAATTTTACACTTGTACAATATGAGCATATTCAATTTGGGCATATCATCCCTTTAAATAATGTTGCTTTATCTATTTATTCACTAAGAAAACCACACATGCCTGCTTTTTTTTTTGTTTAGCTAAAAATAAGTCCAGACAGCTGACAGAAATGTGCAGCCCACACTCGTGCTCTGGTCACATAACGGTGACAGCGGACGTCTCTTTTTACAGTGTTGCCTGTACTTAGTAAAACATTTACATGATATTAAGGGATTAAGGATCATATTGCGTTTGACTTGTTTTCCTTACTCTCATATCCACGCCAGTAATTTTGACCAGTGTGGGACTGACACCGATACTTAGTATCAGATTGGCCTTTTACAAGAAGTGACCACGTACAAGATCTTTAAATCAATGTCAGCGAGAACCTCAGGCAGCGAAGCAAGCCCATGGAGGGAATTGGCTGCTTCACACACAGCCAATCTAATAGTTTAAACGCAGCCACTGTGGTTCAGTGTTAAACACAGCTGTAAACATGACAGAAGAACAGCTGCTTGTGTGTGTGTGTGTGTGTGAGTGTGTGTTATGAGGTTTTCAATGTTGCAAATCTATAATTATCAAGTTATTCTTTTATATTTCTCATCACATATCTTATAAAGAATGTAGTCCACTGACGTGTCTCAGCTGTGTGGGAGGAAGAATATACTGAACTGCCACCAGGGGGCGACACTGCTGGTTGCAAAAAGAACTTTTCAATAGAAGTCTATGGGAAAATGATACTTGATTTATCCTCCTCGGGAGTCAATGGTCTCAGTCGCAAGTTCTGGGTCTTCTTCATTAGAATTTGATGTGAATTTTGTAAATTATTTTCCCATTTCGAGGAAAATTGGTGATAAAGTATTGTAAATATGTAATATATGTACAGTGTGATTGACAGCTGGTATCATCCAATAGGAGTGTGGTTACAAAACCAAAATCTCAATGGTCAAATTGCGAAACTCAAAGCTTCAAAATAAGAAATCAGACTCTTATGGTTGACAGGGTCACAAGTGGTTGCCACCAAATACAGCAGTCGGTAACTGATGGCTACAAAACCAGGACAGTAGCTTGTAGGTAGATGCACCTGGTGGTGCATCAGAAACCCTCTGTGTCTCCTCATCGCCTGTTTACATGGAAAACCACATCACTCCTGGCTGAACTTTGGGTTAATGTATACACACGGCAAACTGACTGACCCGCTGTGGACGCAACAGCAGCCTCAGGGCATCTACATCCCAGAGCCTGCATTAAATATACACTCCTGAAAGCATAAACAGAGACAGAGGCGAAGAGAAGGAGGCGTCCATCACTGGAAACAGAGATGATTTTAAGTTGAGTTTTAAATTGGACAAAAAAAATAAAATCAGGGATGTGTTTAGCAGGGTCAAATGGACAAAGGAAAAACAGGCCTGACACGTAGAAGTCCACCCCGCTGCCAAAGTGGTGGTGTTAACTTGTTGAGAGGTATCCACTCCAACATGCCCTCACCTCCCCCCTGAAGACAGAATAACATGGACCAATGATGCTCAGGGCTTGTTCAAAAGTTTCAGGCCCAGTTTTACGAGCTTGGCTCTCATTAAAGAGGTGCTGGTGGAGTGACAAGCCTGTGGAGGGGCTTTTACGCTAAGCAAGAGCATGTTCCACACAGCCAGGTCCATATTCGAGGTGTCAGTGAAGAACACCCCCAACCCCAACCCCAACCCCCCCACAGCTCACCAGGAGAGATACCTTGATTGCTCATTCCACTCTGTGTCTGGAAGGTATGGAGGGATGAACGATAACCTCTGCTCCGGCTCGCCTCCCCTGCTTGTCTGGGTTGACTTTCAGAGATGCTATCTGTCCAATAAATCCAGGTGTGTTCGTGTGAGTCCCGTGCTGCAGCTCGACTCAGCCTCACTACTACATTCCTGATGGATTAACTGAGCCAAAGACAAGAAGACTGACAGTGGAAACGTACCCATGCAGATCATTTTAACAGATCCTGGAGGTGAATTCGAGACGGTTTGCCTACTTTATACAGGTTTGCTGGTTTGATAAATATTACAATATCACAAAAGGTTCAGTATACATATATTATTTTATCGCTCATTGTGATAAAAAGCACTTACAGCTGCAGCTTTCCTCATGATGTTAATATTATTATTTTTATATTAAAAGAATCGCAATTATTTTGGCCAACGTAATCGTGACGGGAATTTTCTATATCATCCCATGTCTAAGTATACATTACGTCACTGTTTGTCTCGAACACTGAGACCATTGGCATGCACACGTCCAGTTTGATTTCACGCCGACTGTAAACACCGTCTGCACATCCCCTCACAGCCCTGTTGGTGGTGCCCCAAAACGCTATTCACCTTGTCACCTGCCACTTGTGATAATTAAAGACAACATCGTAATTGTTTCCACATTTGGCAAACTCTGCTGCTGCTGCTGCTGCTGCTGCTGCTGAACACACAACATCCCTGTGAGAATCGAAAATATTTTGACAGACTGTGTGAGATACTAGAGAGCGCTATTGTGGCTCGGATGTGCTTTATTTGAAAGCCTTTCAGAGTTGCCAAAAACAAGATTTTTACCAAAGAAGGAAATGAGACTTTAAATAAAAACACTAGTCAATCTTAAGTGTGTGGTGACAGATGTATCCCCTAAAACCTGAAGCCAACAAGCATCAAATTTTCTCTTAAACGATGGCAGCGTCTCACGTTATCATCACATCTAAACTGCTACTTTAGTCGCTAATGAGGTACAAATTTGCTCTAACATTCACTGTCTCCAATACGTTCATTTATCCATCTTCTGCTGCTTTGTCTTCTACATGAGGGTCACAGGAAGTGCCAATCCCAGCTGACATAGGGCGAAAGGCGTGGGGTCCATCACAGGGACACAGACCAACAACCATTCACTATCATATTCAATTTAGTGTCCAACTAACTTCTGCATGCAAACGACATGCAGAAAGAATTAATAGAATGAAAAAAAGTCTTTTATCTTGTAATTTTTTTACAAACAGAATATGTGGCTACACAAACACCATGAATGACTCTGTGGCAATGCTCTTAAATCACTTCAAGACAGAAGACGTAAATTACGTCCCCGCGGTTTAACGCGCTGCGCGGCGCGTTTGAAGCACTCTGCTGAAAACAATTGGCGTGTTGTAACCGTGCGCGCCAGACAGAGCATCGCTGTATGGAACGCCACATCTCAGATGTTGCTGCAGACCCAGAGTTTCACTTTAATGTCAATGTGTTTTTCAACTTTCAGAGTGAACTGTGTTCTCGGTCAAAACATGTTAACGCTAATCAAACCTAACATATTCTAACCTTGTTTAAAATACGATACAATAACAATTTGTCTAAATTAAAAGGAGCAACACTCCATTACGTTTCGGCCTAACGATGGTAATAAGAAACATCATCTAGTTCATGTTTGTTTTGTTGTTGTTTTATTGTGGGCGTGCATGAGAGTGATTGTTGTTTGTGTAACCTGGAATCACTAGACGCAGGTCATGAGAGAATAGAACTTCGCTGATGTAAATATAAACAGACCTTTAGAGAGCCGTTGCTCAAAAACAGACTGGCTTTGGAAAGATTTCCGCTGCTAGCCAAGCAGTGACGATGCTTAAGTGCGAACACATGCATGCAAAATCCTTTAAATAACTTCTAATCTATTGTTTTCCTCCGTCACCTGCTCCGAGTCCTTTCATGCTCTTTCGTGATTAGGCAACTCTCGCAACTAATGTGATACTATGTCAATAATGAGTTCCTGCAGTGGCACCGCACGAGTGCGTGTGTGACTTCTCCTCAGATTTAAACCCCTACATTTGACCACACTTCACTGACAGGCACCTGGCACTTTGCTCCTGTTTATTTCCTCCTCATCCTCCTCATCCTCCTCATAGGCGGCTGATTGGCCAGTCTGTGTCCAGCTGTTTATTTTTTTAAAAGGAGAACTGTTAAACACTGTGGCTTTTGCAAAGCTAACTTTAATCAGAGGGTTGATGAGAGACAAAGAGGCGAGGGTCTGGATGTGGTTTACAGGTGTGTGTGTGTGTATTTTGGCTGGTCCTCACATCTTTAGAGGGCTTTTTCAGGGTTAAGACCTGGTTTTAGGGTTAGGTTTACTATTGGGTTTATGTTAGGGTTAGAGGAAGGGTTAGGATTAGACACTTAGTTGTGATGGTTAATTTAGGGTAAAGGGCTCGGGAATGCACTATGTCTATGAGTGTCCTCACTATAAATGAAGCACAAACTTGTGTGTGTGTGTGTGTGTGTGTGTGTGCTTGCAGCCGCCTTGTAACATTAAGTGTTACAAGGTGGAGATTTACATATTAATAAGTTAAAACACCTGGAAACTACTCGGAAACCAACAAACAAAGGCAATGTTGCCATGCCAACGTCTGACCTATTTAATCTGAGCAGTAAAAGTGTTCAGACACGGAACGCTATTAATATCTTTTCTGTCTTCTTTTTATACCATACATAATCTACCTTGGAATCCTACATTACCCACAATTCAACTCAAATGTTTTTGTTTTTGATCTTGTAGATTTATTTAGTTAACTTATGGGCATTACATGCACCACCTTATCAGGTATGGCTACAATGATTCTTAGATTATAAAGTAAACCAAATAATTATATTTTATTTACATTATATTTGAGGATGACATAATTATGAGCCACTGATCAACACTGTTTTTACCATTTTCATATGAGCATTTGAGCTCTGCAACACCTGGAGATCGATCTTAAATCGGTGTGGAGAAGCACCTCCTGAACCTGAACCTACAACCAAACAACTCAGGCTTCGACAGACACAACCGTCTCCAAACTAAATATCTCCAACTTGCCGAGAGGCAGCATTCCCTTCTCCTTCTTCAAATAAACTCTGCACACTCAGAGTCTCCAAAAACCATTTTCCAAAAAAGAACAAGAGATCAAGAGGAGTCACTTACTTTTATTCCCCCTCTTACCGTCACCAAAGGGAATAACAGATAATTCATGTGAAGGACAAAAGTAACCCGAGGACACGCGGCTCACACAGATGTGCATCAGAGCTGCTGGCCATGTGACGCGGCTGTATTTGTGATACAGCGGAAAGTAAAAGGTGGGAGGTAAGACATGAAAGAAGGAGGGAGGGAGGGAGGGAGGCTTCCTTTCGGACAATATACACCATTACACAGATCACCACTGATGAAAATAATCATTAAATCTTCCTCAAGGACATCATAAAAGCCGTTTGCCCTTAAACATTCAAGTTTAAGTACATCTATACACAAACATAATTAGTTGTGAAAAGTCGGTTCTGCAGATAAAAAAAAGATGGATGAGCTGGAGGAGAGGGAGGACGTATTATCCTCCGCCACTGTGTGTGGAGCAGAGGCAGGCAGTCCATCTCTGAGAAATAGCCCGTGTGCACGGACGACACCGTGACTAAGTGAAGCAGGAGGAAAGAAAGTATTCTGTCATTAAAAGTTTAGTTATTTTCCTTAGTTTGAAGGGATTTTCTGCCACGGGATCCATGGCCATGAACACACACACACACATGCACAAATAGCAGCACATAGTGTAAGGAATATGAAACCCTTGCATGTGCACATGTGTATGTGCTGTTCTCTGGCATAATAAAACTACCAGAAACTGCCTACAGCCCAGTGCATTACAGTGGAACAAATGCAATGGAAGCCCTTATGAAAAACAAACTTCCTGCGTTTATTGTTGTTAAATGGTCATTAATGGATCTTATGGACCCTGCGTTCCCTTCGCGGCGATAGATTGCATAGGTAGCTGCACAACTTCCTGTCTGATGTATGATGCCTTTATAAATACAATGCAGCCCTGAGGGTCGTTGGCTCCACTGTGGGTTTCCATCTCCTGTAAGCTGGCAGTCAATTATAGAAATACACACAAGCACACGTGTATGGCGCATGTGCTTCCATTCAGTGCGTTAATGAGGTCTTATCTGATAGAACGCGATATGACTGCAGAGGCAGGGGTCTGACCTCTCGCCCTCATATTCACTGAAGATGTAGATGCTCTGCACTGACTGAGGGGGCTGAACACTCCCTCTTGTGGTGTTCACACTCTGATAAAAGGTAGAACAATAAATCAGTCTCATATTTATTTATAACGGCTCAATTATTATACATAGATATTTCTGTTCACTTGATCAACGCTCCCAAGTCACTAAATCCTTATTTTTTAACATTTGGAAATGTATTTAACAAAGTTGAAATATTGAAGTACAAAAGCCTTAGTTTATGCATTATATTGATATAAAATAAATAAGCGTACTGTAGTGCAGATTATAGAGAAAGACCATAATTATTCAATAAGGTTAATAATACATTTAATAATATGATGGTGATGAATTGCCAACCCAAATTCATCCATTTGACTTGTTTGGTTAATAAAATGTCAGAAAATGTTGAAAAATGTATATCAGTATTTCCCAAACCTCGACATGATGATGTTCCCCAAAGTCTTGTTTTGTCCACAAACCAAATTGAATCAATTTTAATCATGTCATGTTATATGGAGAAAAGAAAAAAGAAAATATTCAAACCGATGAATCGATAATTAAATCATCAGTGCAGCCCTAAGCGACATGACATCATATGCCTGATAGCTTTCTAAGAGTAATGTTGTTGCCTAGCAGCAGCTTTACTTTAAACATGATTTCATTTTAATACAAATCAAATATATCAACATGTGCTCAGTTAATCGGTCAAAAATGTCTCCTAAAGACCAAAACCAGCGTCTAATTGGTTGTTTTGTGCAACCAACAGTTCTAACTCTACGGAACATCGGTCTACAGTCATAAAAAAACAAAACAAAGAAAGGCAACAGATGAGTGTTAACGGCCTAGTTTTAGCACCCTGCATGGTCCTCAGGTTTGTGGCTGGCATTCATTTTTGGGCTTGTGTCCAAGTGTGGGCAGACTGTGTGTGCCCCGGTCAGCATCAGACCTGTTAAAGAGCTTTTAAATGCAAATTGCAGAGATGACAATACACTTCCCCAACACAGGACAAACACAGCACCCACATGGTTCTGGTTAGCCGAGGCACCATAAAGGTGTTATGTTCATGTGCAAGTAATGGATGTGTGCGCATGTTTGTCTGCGAGCACACGTTGTGTGTCTGCTGAAGGAACAGGCAGGTGATAATTGCAAACACCTGAAGCTTGTAAGCAGACGTGAGCAGGACCCTGTGACACCAAAGCTGCCTAAAGCTTTAACGACTGGGGGCCGCGTCGTGTCTGTGAGCATAGAAGTGTCACACTGCTGCGTCCACTCAGGAGACAAATAGATACATGTGAGAGATAAGATTCAAATACTTTGACTATAGTCCTGCAGTCAGAAGACGTCTCCATGATAAAGAGACAGGTTTCAGGTTGAGGTAGTTCAGATGTGATAAATATGATGTTGAATGTCTCTATCGTTGTCAATTTGCACACTGTTGGTCATATTTGCACAACACTATTCATATCGTCTTTATTGTCTTGTTAGATTTTTAATATTTATTATTGCTTTGCACTATTTTCTTTTCATTATTCATTATTATGTTCAGTTATTGGCTGCTACCGGGACATCAGTCACCAATTTGGTTGCAGACTGGAATAACAATAAAAACAATCTTTAAATCTTTGAATATGTACTTTTTTTTATATTGTGTTTATTGTCACACAGGGTTTGTGTGCACTTAAGTTTCGTTACGATGTCATGGCGGTGTCATAAACAAATGGCATCATGGTGGCAGAGAAAGTGCCACGTTTTTTTTCGTCACAAAATTAATGTCCGCACTTGGTTTCAGGAGGTTGTGTTATGATAAAACAAGTAAACTATAACTACATCTATCTTCGAGAGGCAGAGATGAACAGATCAACAAATGAACAAATCAGTGCAGCTACAACATTCATCACCATTCCCAGTGCTGCTGCACAGGTGCTGCCCCCTGTTGGGGCCCCTGTCCTCGTGCATGCTGAAAGATGAGTGGAGGACGTTGGTTTAATGGCAGAAACCGTGCTCACGCTGTGTGGCACCCTCACACATACAGACAGAAATGCTTTGGCCTGTGATCCTGGTGGCGAGAGATTCAAGTTTCAGGTGGTGAGACCTGCTGCTAAAGGGAGAGACGAGTCTCTGCTTACAGTGTCGTGTTGAGAGAGGCAGCTCTGTCGGCCCCTCAAAGGCTCACGGACTGAACTCAGACACGCGCACCTCTTGTATACACACACACACACACACAAGGCACACAGGCACAGCTCAGATAAACAGACATTTGACATCAATCACATGTACAGTAGTTGTTACACACACGTGCAGAGCCGTGTGAAGGGCTTCGACACAAAGTACCAAGGAAAAGTTTATCGTCTGGGAAACTCTTCAGAAATAACTGCAGTCTGTATTGAGCAATCTAATTGTTGAGACATAAAAAAAAAAAACTACATGTCCACAGGCCTTTGGTTACATCAAAGCCACAACACACAAAATAGCCTTTTGTCTCTGCGAGTGGAAAGAAAAGACCTTAAATTGATTTCAGAATAGTCGTGGAGGAATTGAATTTCAGTTTCACAACAGCTTGATTACACAGTAATTCAGTGAAATTGACAGGAAAATGGGACACAGCATCTGATACAATAATACGATCTACTGAAGTAAATAGTGTTAAAATGCACAAGTGAAGGCAAATCCTAACCTGTTATGTGTTACACGCTGATTACATCTCCACTGGTGGATTGTAAGTGAAACTATTGCAAAGACCCACAACATACTTGCACCGACATCACAAAGCCGTCAGACAGAGCAAGCAAACCGCTTAGTACAACAGACTTCAGAGACTGGAAAACAGAATGTGTTGACAGCCGGCCAGAAATTCCACTCGTGAACATTTTCACCTGTTCTTATTGTTGGAGAGTTACTCACACGCCGAGAGGAAGCAAAGGAGAGAAAACAGAGGAGCCAAGACGATTAAAAATTACTCAAATCTGCAAATAAGCATCTGCCTGCAAACAAACTGTGTACAATTCTGTTGAGAACACAAACTTTTTGAGATTTCAGCATTCTTTCACCCACCTGCCACTTTATTAGGTATAAAGGACATCTCAAGTGCCAAGTGTGGCGTCTGGTGTGGTCTTCTGCTGCTGTAGTTCAAGGTTCAGTGCATTGCGTTTAGAGTTGCCTTTCTATCATTTGGAACCAGTTTGGTCGTTCTACTCTGACCACTGTCACCAACAAGAGCATTTTCACCCAGAGAACTGCTGCTGCTCACTGGATATTTTCTCTTTTTCACAGCATTCTTTGTAAAAAAAAAAACCAACAGATGATGATGTGCAAGATCATCATCGAGATCAGCGGTTTCTGGAATACTCAGACCTAAGGCCAGCCTGTCTGGCACCAACAACCATGCCACTTTCAAAGCCACTTAAATCACCATTCTTCCCCATTACCACAAAAAGCTCAGCTTAAACATCACTGGGTCATCTTGACCACGTCTTGCTGCCATGTCATTGGCCAATTAGAGGTTTGTGTTAAAAAGCAGGTGCACCTAATAGAGTGGCTGGTGCTTGTAAACCACCACTTTCTGTAAAACCAGCTAAAGGTAAAATAGCCTGTGTAAACCACTGACCGTCCATCATGTGCCACCAAAAAAAGAGTGGATGCCTCAGAGCGGCACACTTCAACACCAAACACCCTGCCAGTAACTTTACGCAAACTATAAGAAATCTTTCATGCTCTAGTATAAAAGCAGTGTAACATGATATGGATCACACTCTGTCCTTCACTCCAGGAACTATCACAAGCCCTGACATTAACACCGCAAGCCAAACGCAGCCAGTGTTGGCACACTGCTGTGCCACTCATTAAAGTGAGCATCGCCCACCGACACAGGCCTGCGGGGCTCAGGCTGGATGACCCAACCCCCACTGATCTGTCAGTGTTGAGCCCTGCTGTATGGACCCTTCGCAGGCTTAGATGTCGTAATCTCCCACACACACACACACACACATACTGTACACTCTAGAAGTTCAGTGGAGCTGCCAAAAACATCACAAACTGCAAGTGTTACATGAAGGATGTTCAGCTTACACATGCTGTCCGTCAAGCTCACGCTGGAACTTCTGCCCCGCGAAAAGGTGCCATTTTTGAGGGGACATTGAGTACATGAGTACGTGCTGTGATGAATAAAACAAATGCTGTATATTACACAGCCAGGTACCTGGAGGACAGGAGCATTCTGGGCCAACATCCCTTGCCGTCCGCATTTTTGGCATCAGTACCACCACTTTCTGCAAAAACACAGAGCAAATTCCATTGTGAGACAAAAAAACACACAATCCCTGCTGCCTGTGAATATTCTCAGTGCAAAACACTGGGTTAGTTTTTTTTTTTGGTGTCTGACAGAACTGGTCAAATAAATGTATAACCATTACACAAAGAACCATGAATTGGAATGAGATTACAACAATCTCCTGGTAACAATTATGAGATTACAATATTTCTCCCATTACCTTGGGGGGGTCAGGGCTTCCCTCAATTTCTTTCCCACGTGTTTAAATTACAGGTTGGTATCTATAATCTGTGGTAATGTCACCCAATAAAGAGCTTTAGTTGTAAACTAATTGGCCAGCTGCATGCACGGCTGATCCCTGGGGACATGCATTAAACGGGGACAGACTTAAAGGAGGAATCATTAGAGTACAGTTCTTAACCAGTGCCAAGTCTGTATATTCTCTGTCGTTACGCACATTTTACGCGCAGGCGAGCAGCAGCGCGCCTGTCAGATGTCCATGTCAACCAGAACAATTGCTTTTCTTGTTATTATTGTTATTATTATTATTATTATTATTATTATTATTAATACTACTACTAATAATAAGAAGAAATCCACAATAGAAAAAGTGTACCTCTTCCACGAGTTTCCGTATGGGTGTGCTCAGCTCTGGGATTAAGGACCCATCCTCGTTAAGAAAAGCCCTGTGCGGCGGGTAGACCATCTCCATCTGCAGTCGATTCTCCAGCTGGAAGGTCTTGAAGCTCATCAGGAGACACACGGTGATGGAGCTGAGGGACATCAGCAAGCACAGAGCGATAGGGAAACCTGGCAACCACCGGTGCACCGCAGACTTGGTGGCACACTGACACACCGGCTTACTTTCCCCGAGTGAGTCGCTGGCTGTATCCATGCTGAAATCCTGCTTCAAAAATCTCGCGGTGAAAACAAAACAACTTTTTTTTTCCGCCGCTGCCAGACTTCAATTAGCCTCTGTGGACAAACTAATTTGAACGCGTTCACAACAACCGAGCTCCAGCTCACAAAGTGTTGTAGCAGGACGCAGGAGGCGGTGTGTGTGTGTGTGTGTGCGTGCACCAGGTTTATGCCACGCACAGATAAGACCGATGTGGATCCACAGAAGAAGCTTCCTTACGCGCAGGTCGTTGTTTCCTGTTGGGGGAGCAGCCTACGTACAAATGCAACTACCGATGGGTCCAATTGTGTGCCTCCCTAAAAGTTGCATGTTCAACTGGTTGAGATGCGCCCGCCCTGTGGAACCACGTGGGAGGCTGCAGATTGACAGCTGTGAGGAGACTGAGGGTTGAGCTCAGTCAGCTTCTTCTCACTCGTGTGTGTGTGTGTGTGTGCACCTCAATGTATGTGTTTGACCTGATGACGACTCTTATGTCGAAATGAGTCAGTGTTTGTTTCTTCAAAATGTTGAACATGTCCATTCATTTTAAAGATGTCTCATTCATACAAGACTCCAAAAGACAATGAATAATACATCTAAAAGTCCAGTTGCCACTGATTCAGTGACTTAAGGAGACATTTTAATGTTTAATTAAAAGACACTAGTTTGGGTTTCATCTGAGTTGGGTTCTACATGTGTCTCATTCAAAGCTGTGCACCTCTTTTTACGCTCCAAATACCCAAAGAGTTATCACTTGCTTTGTTTTACATTGAAAGGTAATAACACAATGTAATCAATAAGCAGTTCCGGGTCATAGAAACGATGAACCTGTTGTTAAAACCAGAGCGTTGTTTTCAACACAAATCATTCATTGCACAACATCCTACAGGCGTCGGTTCTCCGATCACGGAGCAGTGTGGTCAGATCAGATGCTATCAGTGCAGAGACTCGGTGTTCCCGCTTTGAGCTTGAACAATAATACTCGTCATTTACAGCACATCAATCGCCGTTGAACTCTGTGGTTTTGTCGTTACAGTGCAGTTGCACTTGTAAATATGCATTTATAATTACAACACCGACTCACAGGGGAGTAAAACAAACATTACAACTTTGTGCTCAGTTGCTCGACCACGCTGCAGGCCAAGTCCTGAGACTTCTCCCAATAAGGCTCTTTACTGCCACCCTGTGGTCTCATGCAGCCACTGCACAGTATAAACCAGCAGTTTTAACTTTAACCATTAGTAAAGTTGAGTTAAAATAAAGCACAATTGCTTTATAGAGATGGCGGTCACAGACAGATACAATGTGTGTGACCACTGTGTGTTTAGCATCCAGGATCCTCTTTTTATTTGCCACATTGAAATTATTGTTTTTCTGGTGATATGTTGACATGAAGATAAGTGGGGGTTGGAAACCCCTGGTATAAAACACAGAAGACTCCACTTGTGTTGTTGGTTTACGTTTTATTGAGAAACTGTACATGACAAATGCAAAAGTATAACCAGTATATATATATATATATAACCAGTGAAAAACACAACTGTGAACTAAGTCTATACACAAGGGTTTCCTGTCTGCAGGAGCTTTTTTTTACATTAACACTGCATAAATCATTTATGGCGAGATGGAAGCCAAGGGGATGCATTCATCATCATAAACAGGACACGGAGGAAAACCAGAAAAAGCAGGAAATTTAAAATAAAGGCTACAAGCATAGATGACCAAGGCTACGTTTTAAATTACAACAGCAAATAAATAAACATAGCATCAGCGTGTCACAGGTGAAAAGAAAGAAGAGAATTTAAGAAATGCACAGGTGTAGGGGCCAGGACACAGTAAAGCAGGGCAGTGGACTGATACAGTCAGCTAACGTACACCTCTCCCAGAGAGTCAGGAAGTCCAGCGCAGCACCGAGCACCATGATGAATGTCACACTGACAGCCAGGCCGGGGCCAAGGCTGCAGGTCAAAGATTACAAGTTTACAGGTTCAGGAGTTCAGTCTTTTTTACTGCTGCTGCTTTTGCTGCTGCTGCTGCTGCTGTTGTTGCTTTTGCTGCTGCTGTAGTAAGAGGAGAAGAAAGGGTGTCGGAGGGCCTGTTCAAGGCTGAGGCGCTTTGCTGGGTCATACTCCAACATCTTCTCTACGAGGTCAAACAGCTGCTGATGGTCTTCACTATTGGACACCATGTAATGCTGGTGGGAAAGACAGGACAACCGTTAAATCAACCTCTTTAAAAATCAGTGTACATCAAGTTGTTGTTTGACATCACATGTCATTACTACGATAAACCCCCTATGAGAGTGTAGCAAGTTCATTCAACTTATTAAATTGTTCGTGTTACTGGAAAACCTTTCTAGAAAAACATGCCTTGTACTCTTTTTCCCCACATTCAAACGTACAATGTTTAGAGTTCAGCTGCTACTAAACACCTAATCTTTTTAAAAGAAAGGTGTATTTTTCACTTGCACACCATTGATAGTCACTGAAGTGATTTTGTTGGGCTCAGCAGACTAGGGATTATGCTCTTGGTGCCAAGTTGTTATGTGAATAGTAGTAACTTAGTTAAACTTAGGTGCCTCAATGGCCACTGAGCTACAGAACACAAAATGGCCACTTCATCAGTTTTAAAGTTGCAATAAAGACAGTAAGTATAAAGCAGTCTCCAGATATTTTCCTCTTCTTACCTTGAGGGGTTTTAAGCGTTTTCTGACATATCTCCCAGATGAACTGTACACATCCCAGTCCAGTTTGCACCGGTGAACAAAACGTTTTTTCCTACACAACAAACAGGAATTATTTAGTAAGTGACACCCTATGACAAAAAAATCAAAACTATTCAATTATATAAAAGGTGTTCTTATGAATGTCGTTTGTCCTTTGATGACTGTTCACAAATAAAGAAATCTGTTTTTTACCTGGTTTTCTGCAGAAGGTCTGTGGGAATGGGACCCAGGACTCTCTCCATCATAGCAAGATGCTCTTTGCTGTCATGAGTCTGTTCAGGAAAATAATATATGTCAGCTTAATAAAATTCTATGGGAAATGTCACAAGTATTAAAAATATCACAACTCTCTACCGACACTCACCTGGAATAGAGTCGATCCAAGATAATACTCGATGAGTATACAGCCGACACTCCAGACGTCACAGGACTGGTTCCAGCCCAGATCTGAAAGAGACAGTTTGAACTAAATGACTCATCACCAATAAAGGATTTGCTTTAGATTAGAGTTGTATCACAGCCACTTACCTAAAATCACTTCAGGAGCACGATAGTGACGTGTAGACACCACAGATGTGTGGTGCTCGTGGTCATATGTGGCATTACCAAAGTCCACAATTTTCACATCCGCGTTTTTCAGAGTTCGTTCATCCCGTTTCTGCGGACAAAAACAATTACATACCTTCACAGCTGCTCCCACAAAGTTTAGGCTTTTATGGCTATGATTAATTACAGGTTTCATATTTAGGAAGCTAACCTTTTCAGGGTTGTACTCCATATCATAGTCTGAATCAATGAACAGAATATTCTCGGGCTTCAGATCTGTGTGAGTCAGCTTGTTCTTGTGCAAAACTAAAAGATAAGAAAACATACATAATACATTATGCTGGTTAAGAAAACATATCTTTTTTTTTTCTCTGCAAGAATGTATACACTACTCACATCTGACAGCTCGGATGATCTGGTAGGACATGAGGCGGATGTGTTCAATGGGGAAAGGCATGAAATTGTTCTCCTTGAGAAAATCATAGGTGCTGAGCCCAAGCAGCTCAAAGGCGATGCAAATATGGCCATGATAGTCAAACCAGTCCAGCATGTGTACACATGAACTGAAGGAAAGACAAAAAAGGTTATTTCTTGCCTAGCACATTCTGATTATAATAATTTTACAATCATAATGGCTTGACATTACTTACTATCTGTTGTCAGAGTCAAGGGACTTCAAGTGGTCAAGCACCTCTACCTCTGACTTAGCTGCCTCTCGGTAGCGGTCAATGTTTTTAATGATCTTCAGAGCCACTCGAGCTCCTTGACTGGAAAAGCACAATATATATTCATTATTAAATGATGCAGTTGGAGTAAGAAAGAAATTAAGAATATTTTCTGATTTCACACTTACTTAGAATGATCAATGCATTCCACGACCTTCCCAAAGGCTCCCTCTCCTAAAGTGCACACAATCTCATCTACAGAAAATAGAGAGTTGAAGTTAGAGACACAGCACGGACGTCGTGCAACACTTTCCTTAGGCTGGCTCACTGCCTTTTGCTACATTGCTGTTAGATACGATACTATAAACAGGCTTCCACACTGGCATACAACTCAATACTAAATATGTTACAATGACAAGCAATAGCTAACCAAAAAATATTTACACTACTGGCCCAAATACTTCATCCTCTAAATTAATGTTTGGAAATTAAAACCAGACCATAGAGTGAGAGACACAATGTGAGAACAGAAGGAAAAAAAGGTATATATTCTATACATCTCGCTCTCAGCATGTCTCCATTGTGATAGATGAGGTGACCCTCGTCATCATCCTCAACACTCCTGGATCTTTTCCTGCTCCTGCGGCGATGGCTCCTCCTCTGCACCGGAAACCGCCACAATCCGCCATCACACCAATAACCCATCAGCCAGCACCAGGCCACCACAATGCGACATCGCCATTCATTCAACCAGGCCAAGGGGGAGAGATGTAGGGATGGATAGATTCGGCCCGTTCAGTAACCCCGCCAGGCGAATGGACGGAGCAGCAAATTCAAATTCAGCCCCGTCAGAGAAATTGGGCGCCAGCCACCACATAGTGTGTGTTACAGAAGAAAAACATGGCAACAAGATTTTCAGATGAGAGACTTTCTCAGAGTAGTACAGTAAAAAAAACTGAACTTGAGTGATAACAGTCTTTGTATATGTGGTTCTTTATACTACGACACTGGGTCCCTCTTTCTCTGGAAAATCTATTTAACACTTAAACCCTTACTTCCTGAGCCCTTTAGTCCCCAACTTGTCAATACTGGAAATCATGCTTACTAGTGAAGTGTAGAACACGCATACAAAAAGATAGGTGTCTAGCATTGGCTAAACACCAGTGATAATAACCCATGTTTGGCATAGACAGGGGAAGGGGTTAGAAGGGAGAAGACGGTTCCCATACCGAGGAGGACCTGTGGCGAGAGGGACTACGCCTGCGTCTTCTGTCTCTGTGTCTGCGGCTGCTGTGCCTGCTTCGCCTGCTGCGCCCACTCCGACCACTGCGTCCACTACGGCACGATGACTTGCTGTAGTGGTGCCAATCAAGATCCCTGTCCTTGCAGATGCCTCCCCGGCTGTTGTCCTCATAGGCCATGTGTAAACTGTGGTCACAAGTGTGTCCTTCCCGAGAGTCCAGCCTCGGGTTCAAACTGCGGGACTCCAGGTAGTGTCTGCAGTAGAAGAAACACACACAAATTAAAAGCAAGAACTATAAAGCAAATCAGAGTAGCCTAGTTCCTCCAATGTGTTCAAGCTCTAAAGTGAAGACTGAACGTTGATTGGAATATTCTACGTATTACCCAACACTCTATCCTAAGCCTCTTACGTAACATTTGTAATAAGAAACATATTCATTTATAGCTATTGTACATCAAGCATCCTGTTCACTGAGATGGCAAATTTCATTGAAAAATGTATCACTATCCTAACAGAACTTTAAGGAGTGTGCAAATGTTAACATCTAGTGCCACACATGATGGCACTTAAAACATTCACTCTCCTCCTCCTCCTCCTCCTCCCATTAGCCACACTGGCAGATTTTCAGCACATGGGGCATAATATGATACAGGACTCTCCCCCTTCCAAATCTTGATGTGCCAAAAGTTACGCAAAACCATTTCTGCCAATATGAAAGATATCAAAGAAAAATAAAAGCCCCCTATTAATTTGAAATATTTGCTTATATTGTATAGACCTTACATTTTAAAAAAAACACCATGTTTAAGCAATTTTTTTTACGTCAGTTCCACCATACCTTCCATAACTATAAAAGATAAAAAAAACAACAGCCATAGCACTCCGGTGGTGTCAGCTGTCTGCCAGTAAGAGATCTGCCTCACAACAGAATTAAAATTAGAGTACATCTGAAAACATCTACAGTGTAACCCCAGTAGTTGTGTGCATGCCCACAAAAACCTACGATTGCAAAAAAGAAGCCAAGCACATACCTTCACCAGGTAAACAATGACAAAAGGATTGATTACACAAGCAAGCTGATGTACTACTATAAATCCTGCAAATCCCACAAAATGTGTGTGTGTGTGTGTATATGACTACAGTGCAAACACAGTTGTGAATATAGAGTTCAAAGATTTTTACCAAAGCCTTGTGTAGCTCAACTACAAAACAACAGCTCAAACCACTAAAGTCTACACTGTAGTGACACTAAAGTGAAGAAAATAATTATATCAGCATGGCTACAAACACAGCATAGCTTATTTAGTTCACAGAACTAGCATATAAGCTTACTTTTCTTAGTTAGCTTTTCTATAGTGCAATCTACACCAATGCAACACAGCTAATGGCAAGTTTTACATATAGACACTATATTACTCATTATTTATATACCAATCTACACCAAATGTCTAATGGTTAGGGTTTTGTGAAGAGCTACCCAACACTACAAAAACAAGCAAGATTCCTACCCCTCATTTATCTTGAGGTGGCGTTGAGTTCTTCTGGACTTATTTTCTCTTTCGCTGCTGTGCGAATCTTGTTTCCTTCGCTTACGACACTCCATTCTCTCTTCCCAGCTGTACTCGTCAAGCCAGGTACCAGGAGAACGCATTCGCTTTGAGTGACGCATCTGGAAGAAATGTTAAAAATGGTAAAATCAATAGAGTTCATATTTGGTAAATGATGTGCTTCTTCATATTGTTATCTGTCCAAATTTAGTCCATCTTGTAGTTTTGACAAATCACAAAAAAACATGCAACATTACAACAGCATGGACAGCTGTGCCCTTGTTCTGTTTATTCAACTGTCCTCTACTAAATAAATCCAAGCCACACAGTAACACTGTACTTAAACAGGTCAAAAGACTGGGGCCTATTAGGCGAATTCAAGGTTTTGATAGCAATAATGGTTTTCACACAGTGGCAGTTTCAAGTTCTAAACCTCAAACATCTTTTGGTTCTGACAATTTCCTCATCAAAGTTATCATTCATTATCAAGATATTTTGGTGTTGTGATCCTTCACTGAGGCTAATGGTTTGTGTCCACAATTGTAAACTCATAACATCATCACTGCTGTCTTCTGATGAGCGCTTTCCTAACCAAAAACAGATCTCTGTATATCAATATCAAATCGAAAAATGTAATCGAATTTGTGAATCAGAATAAAAATCCATTCAGGAAATCATCATCAAAATCCAGCCCTTTTAAACTACCAACACGAATTGTGTTCAAGATTGTAATTACGTAATTATGACGTATGCCATAAATGTGAATACTTCAGTTCTTTTTGGGGGAACGACCCGAAATCAGAAGTTCTTGTGTCAACACAGGCGCTGCAGACCTGCTCGGGTTTTAACAGAGGATGCAATTTACCCATGTTGTAGACTGATCATTTTGGAAACACAGGTTGAAGTGCATTACCAGTTCGAGTCGCACAACTGATGACATTGTTGTGCCCCAAGGAGGAGACGCAGTCAAACGTTCTCCAGAAATTAGATTATTTTAAAACGATTATGACAACTAAATTGATTGTGTAACGCTGACATTACGTAACGTCAGCTTTAGCACAGCCATGGCCCGTATTTACAGTTCCTGACGGTGCCGTGGCGAGCCATAATGACACAAAATGTAAACAATCAAACGTTAAATGACCATAAGAATGCGAATAAGTTGTGGGGTAAAAAAGCCACACCGAAATTAAAATCACACGTGGCTATTTGCGTATGACTGATCACGATCATTGTTCTCCAACAGCTCTAACAACCTCAAATTAAAACAAAAACTGCTTATTTTACATCAATGTTATCCGACACAGTTAACGCTGTTTAATTATTTGAAAAGCATGAAACGCTTAAGTCGCGTTTACAGCCGAGTTTTTTTTATCGCTACAGCCGACATTGATGTAGGCCCAACGTTTCCTCGTCCATAAGGCCGCAAATTATGTGAAGTCGTTCACAAATTAAAACTAAATTGCTATTGTTCTTGTTACAGTAATTCCACTTGGTGTCAATCTACCACAGCCTGCTTTAAAATGAAAATAAATCTGATTATACTAACTATACGTGAACAGAGGAGTACGGTAAAACCTAATCCTAACCCAGCTCCTCGATTAAAGGCCCGAGCACATTGACTACTAGCCACCAATATTGATAATACCGAAGATGAAATAACGTCGTTAAATATAACATACTAATATATGTACCCGCAACAAGTGCGGTGTCTGTTGAAGCAAAATAGGAAACTATAATCGGATTTGCAAATATTTATTTCTCCACTTACACACAATGACCCTGTTGACGAGACGTCGAATATCGGATAAGCTAAATGGCTAATGTTAGCCAGCACTGCGGAAGACATCAAACTCCGGGAAACATGACAAAATTGTAAATGGCGATGATAACGAGATACAGACTTACCCCCTCCAGTACGCCCAGGGTTAAATACTGTCCAAGTATCCGCTGAATGCAAAAATGTGAACAAAGAAACTCTTAACACTTCGACGCCAAAGATGGCGAAGCTTCCTTAGAACAAAATAGAAGGTTCCTCGACACACGTTCCATTACGTCACACATTAAGGTGACACCCACTCACTAGACAAATTGTAGTCCTGAGTTTAGTCTTTCAGGTACTTCAGTGACATCTCTATCACGCCAGGCCACAAAAATAAATAGGAAATGACAAGACATTTTTATGTAATAAGATGCCTGTTTTCGTGCATTTAGCACGAAAATCAATTTGCTTTATTGATTTTCAATAAATTCACTCTTATGTAATTTAAACAAACCCTATCATCTCCACACAAAGACATCTGCAAGGCTAAGTTTTTTTTTTATCTCTGTAAAGACAAGGCAACGTTGCACTAGTAGAGTGAGATGGCTACAAAATGCCGCTGTATTCAATCAAACACAGCCTCAGTTGGATCTGATAGTTTTGCTTGACGAAGTCCTTTTTTGTGCTCAAGACTGAACTGTGCCAGAATAATAACATCAACAGCAAAAAAACACCAAACATTAGGCACTTTTGTCTTTTTATTAATAAATAAATGAAAGTCGAAAAATATTCTACCCTTACTGGTTTGTCCATTTTGGCTGCAGTGAGAATATGGTGGCACAAGATGGCAGTTTCCGTAAAGCGAAGCCCTTACATAAAGTACCTAAAGCCGTGTTTCCACAGTACGTATTTTTTAGGGCGTTTCCAGGAGGAATAGTGCCAAAATAACCGGCGACACCTGTTCAATTTTTTGGCGACAGAAAACTCTTCTTCTTCAACACCCATAGTCTATTCTAATACAAAGATTGACATGTTGTGGAGACAAACAGTCTCAAAGAGCTGCTGGATGTCATTGTTGTCTGTTGTGTCACGTTCAATGTCATTGTCATCACACGGTGCGACTTCGCACTGCGTATAGCTCTAACGTGGCGCCTACCAAATAAATGTATTGTTCTTAGTCAAACACAAGCGTAACCCAAGGCTTTACATTCCAAACTAAACTGTACCGTGATGGAAACATAGCTTAACTGGTGATTTTATTTTCTGTCAATAAACCCTCCTGAATGTCATTCACTGGACCTTTAAACCCTGCCTGACAGACTTCACGCGGGGTAACAAGACCTGAACTCCGAGCGCCTTGGATTGTGGGTAAAACATGTCTGCTCTCTGTCTCCGTACCACGGATGCTCCTCCGTACCTGAATCTTCATTAAACTCAGTGTAAAGTGGAAAAATATCTGGCTTTAAAAACTCAACATTGTCGGTGGAGACATTAAAATGTCGGAAAACACTGGGAGCGCACCCGGAAGTGCTCTCAACAGAGCAACAATGGCTGAAATCCTGGCGAAGAACTTCGAACGTCTTCCAGACGCTGATAAGAAGTTCTTCATGTACGGACCGATGTATCTGGGCGGGAACGCGGGGCTCGGAGGAATGATAGCCAACAGTTTGTACCGCAGAGCTCTGAATGTGACGCAGGCGCCCATCGCCTCCAGCCTGCCGATGACCGTGTTGCCCTTCTTGACGACGGTTGCCGTGTACAACGCAGCGGTGTGCAGTCCCCTCCTTTCCGGTGACCTCAACTGTCCCACCTGTGCTCTGATACGAGGTGGGCTGGTCGGTCTGCTCGGAGCCGGGTTGTATCCCATCCTCCTGGCCTTACCTGTCAATGCTGGTCTAGCCACTAGGTACAGCACAGCACCCATGCCGCAGAAGGGCAATCATCTCCGGTTCTGGTGGGAGCTGTCCAGACCCATCCTGAAGAGAATGAGGGCAGTTCTGTTGCTGCAGGTCTTCTTCGGCGCTTTCCTCGGCTCGAGGCATCATCAAAAGTACATCCAACTGGCACAGATGACGTATACTTCAGATGGAGAGGAACTCAAAGACTAAAAACTTAAACCTTTCAAAAACCTTCCTTTTGTATTGACTTGTCAGCATTTCATGTGGAATAAGTGCCCATTACAAAAGGAAATGAAGTGTGGACTTCAATAAATCACAATAAATTATATTGATAAACTGACATGATGATTATGTTTTGGCTCAGCAAGATGAAACAATAGATCAGTGATTTATCTATTGCAGTCATAGTCAGACACCGAGTCAGGGACTATAAAGAAGTTTTAATTTGCAGTCATTTTTCTTTTTTCTTTATTTTCTAAACACCATAAATTGAAGCTGGGATTTGTTTGCCAAATACATATTTTATGAATATCTATTCTGAAGTCCTTCTCCACTGAACCTTACAATAATAAAAAAAATGTGTTGATTTGTCATAGTTCTATTAAAATGCCAGATAATTCTTCCCCCTAAACAGAAATCAAGTTTAAACTTTCATGTGACAAAAATCACATAAATGCTTTATTCTTTTATTTTGTAGCTCAGCATTACTTCTCACAGAGAATAGTAGAATCACTAAATACCTTTTAAAATATTATATTATAAATAATTTGTGATTAATCTATAGCAGTTATTCCCAGTGACTGTGCAGAATATTTTTTTCCAGCTATTTACTTATTAAGCTTTGTATGCAACATTCATACAATTAAGTTGTGATTCATTTACCAAACTGAAAATGTCATTCAAAGTAATATTAGTTGTTTCAGAAACATGATGCACACATTTGCTCTTGACATGAATTTGTCATCTCTAAAAAGTTTAAAAAAAAGGTTGGGAAACACTGATTTTTAGAATAGTCATCTGCATCAACTTGAAACAAGAGTTTGTCATAATAATGCAAAATGCCAAACCTTTCCAAGATATGAACATGTACTGCTTATTTCTGGGTTTTCAACTGAAACAAACAATTTAAAGTGACTGGGAATGCACTTGCAAAATGATGCAATATTATTGACAAAATAACTGAATAATGTCAATGTAAACAAAACTAACCTGTAAGGAAAATACAGGATTTGTTGTAGCTGTAGCCATTTTCACTAGGTTAAATTTGGGATTGCATTTCACAGTTGACTGCAGCATAAATACATCCATCTGTGGTGACTCTGTAATGCAGATCTGTAAACACACACCCATCCACACCCTCATAAATAAGACAAAAATGTGCAAAAATTGAAATTAATCATATCAACAGCATTATCATGACATGGTGCATGTTTTATTAAAGGCTTTTAAAGAACCAGACACACATTTTCCTCAGTCACGTTGAAGCCAAGGGTGTGTCTGCGTAATTGCCATGAAATACAATGAGTGCACCTGAACTGCATCCAGAGGTGCATGTGTGTGTATGTGAGAAGGTGACTTGGCAGAGCGATGACAGAAAGCACTGCTGTCCTTGGAAGCAACTGTCATTGAAAAAAAACAAGTTTGACACAGGCAAATGATTTATTAAAGCGTGTCGTCACCTTGAATGGCAGGTTTGACATCACACCTGTGGCTCTCATTAGTCTGAGGAACATGTTACAAGAAAAAGCAAGTTTGTTGATGGCAAATGAGGAAAGAATTACTCTGTTATTAAGAGGGAAAGGTGCTTCTTAAGAGGAAACACTGACATCAATCAATTATAGCAAACTGAATAAGACTTTTTAAAAAGCTTATAATTATACACAGTAGTTCCCACTTTCTTAACCCATGTCCTCCCACCCTGCGTCCTCAAAAATGGCTCCAGAATCATAAGAGAACTGTCAAAAACTAAGCTCAGTGACAATGCCACGAAACGATAAACAACACATTTCAAGTCAGAGAAAACCTGAATTATCATGACAACCAGGAACTCATATGGCACAAGTTTCCCTCTTTACTCTTTTACATGGACAAAAGACTCCACTTTGTTACTGTCCTTCAACAGAATCCAACGATGCATCATCACTACACGGTTTGTGTTGCTGTAGTAATGTTTACAAGGTGGATACACTTTAATGCCCCTTTGAAAACACCGGTCGTACCATGCCATTGGACCTCATATTCACTAAAGGAAAGTTACGATAAAAACTATACATCTGTCAGCACAGAAATCTCCATAAATATATCAGACAACTGAATGTCAGTCAGAGAGAACTTCCTGAGGAGCAGAAAGATGAGGGCTAAACGTCACCTGTACACAATCTACATCTGGTCCGGCTGCTGCTGTGACTGGCTACGAGCTATACTGTGGTTTCCTTGCATTAATGGCACAATACATTTGAAAGGAGTAAACACTTTTTAAACAGTTCATACCCACCGCCCATCTCCCTCCCTCCTCCCCCCCAAACACAATCCAAAAATAAGACAGAATAAATAAAATTACAGGAAGAGATGACCAATAAACACTTGTTCCCCCAGTGCAAAACAACACAGTGACAATGGCAACGGACAAGGACGCGTGGACACGCACACACTCCCACACATAAAAGTACACATGAGATGAGCTGCTATGATGCTTGAGGCATGTCCTCCTCTGTTGCCGTTCCTTCAGTGAACCTATAAAATTTGACGGTGGATATGGGCTAGCCAGCGCCCTTCACATCATGACAAGTTACAGTACGTTACAAGTAAAGGGGGGGAAAGAATGTTAAATAACTAGATGAGGCTTTGGACCAAAAGGGGGGAAAGAGAGCGCGGAACGGGGAGAGGAGCAAATACAAAAACAACACTACCATCAGTACGGATTCATTTATAAAGTGGTTTTCCCTGTAACTGTATTCTCTATAGTAGTAAACATATCTTCACAGAGTAAACACACATGGAGGGGTGGGAGCAGGAGCTGGATTCCTCTACAACACACTCATATGCTCCAAAGGCATTTTGCTGCAGTTTCTTTAGCTTAACATTTTGATTCATGTGTTTTTGTTTCGGTTTTTTTTATGTAACACTCTTCATGATGAATCCTGTTCATCAAATTCCCTTTTTTTTTCTCTCCCCCCACCACATAATTTCTTCATAGAAAAAACACCTAAGTACCAGCTAGGTTCCTTCACAGTTCAGTATAGTGCAGTGAGAACACACGCTCCCTCGCTGGTGGGAGGATGAACTGCTGTCAGTGCCTTATGTCTTTCCCAGAACGTTAGACCTGTGGAGAGGAAGCAGATTCTGATGAAGGACTGTGCATCTTTTTGCACTCTGCAGCGCTTGTCACTTCACTGGTGTTATGCATCTCACCTGAGTGCTTTCCATCTGTCCTTCTCGACCTGGTTCTCTGGACTCTCACTCTCATAGGACGCAAGGTAGAGTCCTGGGGAAGAATGACACGACACAATCATTAGTTGAAGCTCAAGTGAACAGACACAATTTAAATCAGACAAACTATCAGACCTGACTTAGGGACTTTAGGAAACCGATGATGTTATATTCCCAGCTGACTCTTGCGCTGTCATTCATTATAAGAATCGTACACTTCGTTCTCGTAAAGTATTTAGGTTTATGACAGATATGCACACGGAAACGGCAAAGACATTATTTCCCTTTCTTTCCCCTGGCTCAGTTCATTCTGTCTCTCATGTGTAAAACGTCTTCTTCTCTGTTTTTGGTGGAAAGTTACAGCGTAACTTACAGTCCTGGCATACGTACTACAGTGGGTTGAGTGGTTCTGTGCGGATGGAGATATTTCCTGAAACTATGCCGTCTTCACAGGGAACGGCAAAGAGAAAGATGGCTTATGCTATCTGGACGTGGCCTGGGGGAGCTTTTGTCTGTATACAGCAGCAGCACAGGGGCCAAAGGCCTTTATTCTGTCAAACTACGACACAATTGGATTTTCTGAGCAGTAGAATTCACTCCTAAACTCCTTGTGTGTGCTTCTTTGTGTTTTCAGTCACATTCCAACATGTCTGCATCAGTCTCACTCTACTGGGGCACAATGTTCCTGTTGCCTCCATCATAAAATCAATCACTTCCTGTGTGCAGCCAGGGAATGTTGCCAGGCGACACAAGACCTAAACACTGCTATAATGAAAAACGGAGCGAGTCGTGTGGGCTTAATCATAATTGTGTGAACGTATTTGACGATAACTAAATCAAAAAAGAAATCACAGACTATTATGAAAGTACAATTATAAGCGTGTTTAGAAATGTTCTTGAAAGAGCTCCTGTGTTCTCACCGTCCTCGCTGAAGATTGGAGCAGTGTGGAGGTAGTGTAAGATGGCCCGATCCTCCTCAAATGGACACTCCACCTGTTTCCATGTCATAAATTCTCCAACCTGTCGTGCCAACTCCACAAATTTCTAGGACAGAAAATGATCCTAAGTACATGGTTTTAGGTCGATTCAATTCTACTTATGCAACATAAGAAAAGGGACAGTCGAACCTCAAAGTTGACGTGGCCGTTTGGCAGCCGATTGGCACATCCTTCATTTAGGAAATAAATGTCTTTGATCAGCAGACTGAAGAAAGGAATTACAATCTGAGGAAGATATCGAAATACTTTAGTACAGGTAGAAACCAGTGACAGAATCAGTCGGCATGTTTTCAGAGCATTAGCCGTGTCAAGGCTTTACCCTTTCTCTGTTGCTGTTGGCAGTCTGAGAGCGATGGGCCGCCCCCCTCAGGGCAGTCCTGTAGTTGTAAAAATTTCCCGTAGGATCCATCTGATGCTGTCAAAACAAATGGAAAACAAGCAACGTCAGCTTCAAGTACTTACTTGCCTCGTGCTTCTCAATCAGTGAATGGTTGCACTATAGTCACCTCCAGAATGAAGAACTTGGCCGTCTTGGCTTTGCCCCAAGTCTTCTTCAGCCGTGACACAGGACTCATGTTCATACCCGCTGAGAGAGGAAATGAATGTCACCTTATTGATCCCAGGTCAGGCAATAAAAAATACTCTTCAATCGAGCAAAGGCAGACTCACAGATGATGGCCATGAGGGAGTTGAAGTTTCCGATGTTGAAACACTCCCTGGCGACGTCGATGAAGAACTCGATCACCTGCGCTCGTTGCTTTTTCTTCGCCGGCTGCAAAAAAAACGAGACAATAGCTTCATGTTCATGTCATTTTTCACAGAGAATGCTCTCTCTCTCTCTCTCTCTCTAAATTCATATCATATGAAAGTAAGTTACAGTAATGATACCACTAGGGGGCAGTGATGCTCCATAACAACTAAACTGCCTTTGCCTGCTGTCCTGTTTGTTTTCAAGATTGAAAGACCACTAGAATCTGGAAATATTCATTAACTTGATTTGATTTTTTTTTAGTTGTGTGTATCAGTAATAAATTGCCAATTTACTAAAGAAGTACTATGTGTAAAATAAAGAACATGCCTTATATGTTTCCTTCTGCTCAGTTCCACTGCAGGATTAAAGTGTTTGTCATGCTGTGGTTGTCCTAGTTTGTGATAAGTGCACCTCATGTTTTGGGGACATTTTATGCTTTTCATTTTTGACCTAGACAGCCATTTTCTTTTAAAGCATTTGCCACTCACCATGCAGATCTCAGTGGCTACCAGGTAGCACAGTCTGTTGAACCATCTGACATAAGCCTCCAGGTTGGATGTTTTCTTCTTCTGGTCACCGAAGCATGGCTGCTGAAGACACACACAAACACACAAACACACACATGTGCACAAGTTCAGGCACCAATAGGAAGCATAACCATAGGAAATTCCTCTGATCCTAATTAGCTTCCCATCTACTTGTTGTGAGTGTAAACTGTGAGGTTCTCGGAGTGAAAATAACACAATCAATGGAGAGCAGGTTAAAAAAAAAGGGTGAGAAGAGGGGAAGAATGGAGAGAAGATGAGCAATGACATAGAGAGGAAATAAACACAGTGGAAGAAGACAAAGTGAAAGCATTCAGTGGTTATTCAGAGAGTGGATGAAGCATTCATGTGTGTGGTTGATATTACAACACAGTGCTGTGGCCTCTGTTTGGTGCAAATCATCAAGTTTGTTTTTTTTCCTTAACCCTTAGAACACAGAGAATCTTGGCTGCTTTTCTTCCATTACTGTTAAAATATACAGAGGCTATAAGAATGTGCAATATTGAGTGTCTTAAATCACTTTTCTTCCACCCAACCTATAGGCAATCTGATTTTTTACATTTTCATCAGCTATATAAACACACCTGAGCAAAAAGTACTAAAACATTTTTTTTTTAAATCAGATTGAATTTGTGAAATTTGGAAAAATGTCAAAGTTCAAAGTTCGCTTGGCTCATTTTTATGATCAAAAATAAAATAAAAACAGTCTATTTTGTGACTTCTGCACAATTATCACTTAAATATGTGATATAAAATTTGGTAAAGCCTGAAGATCTGTGCGGCATGAGCACTGAGGCTTAAATCCCAAGTCATTTCTTGTACACTAAGCTATCTTCAGGATTCCCCAACAAAACAAAACAGGAAATACAAACACATGTTTATGGATTATTCATGAAAACAATCACAAACAAAATGGCCGTCTGGAGAAATAAAAGTTCACCTGTGTTCCATCCAGCGGGTCCTTCTGAACAAAGGCCTGGACAAACTCCTCTGGTCCAATGTGACTCAAATGTTCCTGGAAAACATACACAAACACACACACACACACATGACCATAAAGACACCCATACAAAAACACGCACACACACATGACCATACACAGACACCACACACAGCAGTGGGGGTAGTGGCATTAGCAATTCTTTCATTTCAGTAATGGAAGGCAATCAATAAGGGGAAGTAATGACTCATCGACGTGACTCATTGGAATCATATTTCCTCAGAGTGACACTCCAGACAATATTCACTTCTATTAAAAGACAACTATACAGTCACATACATGTGAAATCACAATGATTCATTAGACCCTTCTCACCACGTGATCGTCACACACAAACACACACACACACAACAGCAAAATGGTAGTAGGTTATTTTTAGAATTAGGATTAGCATGTTGCTAAAACCTACAATAGATATTGTATATTAATGCAATGTGCCTGTCTGTCTTGTATTTATTAGGCTGTGAGGACAAATTCTGATTCAAACCCATAGTTGAGAGGACATTTTGATATTGCCAGGACATTTTAGCAGGTCCTCACAACCTTTTCAAAGTTAAGACTCGGTTTTAGGGTTAGGCTAAACATGTAAATGTTCAGGTTAGGGTAAGGAGCTACATAATGCACTATATCTATGAATGTCCTCACAAGTACAGAGAGAGACAAGTGTGTGTGTGTGTGTGTGTGTGTGTGTGTGTCAGAGTGTGAAGCTGTCAGGTCACATACATCTACGCTGGTTTTACTTCTCTTTGTTTCAAGCCCCAGGCACAGCACTGACTTCTGGGGTGATGTCATCGCTCAGACAAGGGTACACGCTTAGTCAGGCGCGCACACACACACACACACACAACCAGATACATGTGCCCACATCAACACACACATGAATAGACTGAAGGCACCATGCATGCAATGTGAGGAACTCTGCAGATTTCCTTTTGTTCGTGCATGTTTCACTGCATTATTCTCTTTGTTCTTGTTTCTGTTGAAGTGCATGACGACCACTTGGCGCTGGCACAGCTGACAAGTAAAATCGAGATTGTACTATCTTTGAAAATGCAAGAACAAGATCAAAGTGTTAAGCGTTCCTGCCATTTTGCTTTTGTATTTCCCGCCGTCTTCCACCTTTGTTTCATTGCTTTTCTCTCATCCTCATACTGTATCTGCTTCTAGTCCCTCCATCTCCTTCTCTAATGTCTTTTATACAATATTTATGTCCTTGATAAAGACTCGATCTCCACCCATGCTTCGCCAATCTTAATACCCTTAATATCCTCCTCTTCCATCCCTGTTATGATCTCTTACCCTGACCTCTTTCTAACCCTATGTCCCTTCCCTCCCCTCCCCTCTCGTCCCCGCGTCTCCTCACCAGCTCCACGTGGGTGAGCTGCTGTGCCAGTGTGTATGGGTCATTGCAGATGGAGAGCATGTCTTTTTGGATGGGCGGAGGCTTGGTCTTGAAGGCCACCAGCTTGTCAGAGATGGAGGAGGCGTTGAGAGAGACTTTGACGATGCTCTCTTCCCCCTGACTCATCTGGGCCAGCCTCTGGCTGAGCTTCTGCAGCAGCTGGTTCAGGGTTTTCCAGTACGCCTGCAGAGAAGCGGAGAGGAGAGGAAGTGCTGTCAATAACACCTTTGATGAATAATTTATCAACACGTCATAGATCAGTAATATGCATAAATCAAAAGAACCTTTGGGTTGCCAGGCTGTGAGACCATAATGCTTTTACTACAAATTTACAATACTAGCAAAACATGTAATTTCCCGTACGACTGCTGCTGATCTTAAGAAATAGCTCTTTCCTGCTGTACAGAGTAGTTTTAGTTCAATTTATTTAGATGAATGTCTGTCTGTAATACTGCCGAGAATAAGCAAAGGTTTTTTTGTAAACATAGAAAAAAGGAAGTAGATACTGCAAACTGCATTTGCTTTAGTTAATTGATAATCCACCCATACTGTTTGTTTTCTTATTATTGTTACTTGCTGTTAACGTAGTTGACAGCAAGTTAAAAGACATTTTAATCTCAATGTGACTCCCAAGTATAATAATGGATGAATAAAATAAAATAAAATAAAATATTCCCTTTAGATGGGTAAAATCACCTTTGACCGCCAAAACATTAAGATGTAAATACAACATCTTTATTTTTTAGTACAAAGGCAGACTGTGACACTCTCTAGTGGTGAATAATATCAATTTTCAGCTGAATTAAAAAGACATTTTTGAGGTTTTGAAAATAATATGTGCTCTCTGTGTCCACTGATGTGTGCTTCTGTAGCCCTCCCTGCAGATAACTGGTCACAGAGGCTGTCAGGTCAGCCTGTCTCACAAATGGGCCACACGTGCACACACACACACACACACACACACACACTGTGGACAGCCAACTGCAAATAGCAGTACATTCATCATCACCTGCCCTTCCCTTCTCTCTGTCCTCTCGTCGCCTCCCTACATATTTTTCTCGTCGTCCTCTCTGACTCCATCACCCTGCAACACCCCCCCATCCCACCCCTCCCCATTTTCTACATCCATTTTCCTCCCTCCATGTTCCCTTGAGGCTACAGATAGATCCACTCCTCTTACATCCTTCCTTCCTCTCTCCCCCCCCAGTAAAGTGAGATTGTGTTACACAGAGCTGTGGCCACTCACCCTACACTGACACTCTGACTCCTTCCACCAACCTGCAACAGTGCTGCTGATGATAATTAAATTTTGCTCTCCATCAGAGCATGAGGTAAGATAAAATGGCCCTAATAACAAATTGGTATCTTGTAGAAACTGATAACTTAATGAGAAACAGCATTTTTTTTTCTAATTTCATTATTTTTTAACAAAGCATCCTTTTAAACCTTAAAAACATGACTAGTATGCCCGACGTGAAGGCTTGAATTCATTAATATGTGTTTTTGGTGTACCTCATCACATGGAGCTATCCTGTGGATGATGTCCTTGAGGTGTCCGACCATCTTCTCATCCCTGAAGTCTGAAGGGAACGTCTCTGTCCACTCCGTCAGCAGCTGCAGGATCTTGGGACCAAACCTTCGCACCTTTGCCTGTAGTTGAAGAAGTGAAAGAGCTTTACCACGATCTGGGTTTCTGACTCGAACACTAAAATGACTCAGCATTTTGGTTAAAACCAAGGTAACACAAGGAACCCGAGTATGCCTGCATGCTTTTTCTGTACTTTCAGCTGTTCCATTTTAGTAGCTCATGTATGTGCAGACAGGGGCTATGTATTAATGTGTGGCGCAGTGCTGACCGTATCGAGTGGGCTCTGATCCAGCTGCTGCTGCTTGATGCACAGCTCACACACCCTGGCGAGCAACTCCGGAGGAGAGATGAACAGACGAGCACTCAGCAGGAAGGTAAACACATAGGCTTTCTGTCAAAGGACAGAAGGAGACATTCATTAAGACACTGCCACTAAATCAATAAAAAAAACACAACATATTTCTGTAATTAAATGAAGCAGACGGGCAATTTACCCAGAGGTATAAAGATAATAATCTAATTGGCGGTGCTGCCATCACCACAATTAACAGAGTATGACTGCGATACATTTCAGTTTACCTCAGGGTAGTAGTCGGCAGTGGGCACCAGATTCTGGATCAGAGTGTCCAAGGAGGCAGAGGAGATGGGGGGCCCATCGGCCAGGCCAGCCCCGGGCTCCGGGGCCTCCTGTGGGGCCTCCTCCTCCTCCTCCTCAGGCTCAGCACAGGCCAGATGAGGACTGAAGCCACTGGGAGTGGTGAACATGATGCCTGAGCACACAGTCTGGGGCATTCCTGTCTAGCACACAGACACAGAGACAAGACAAAACAACATCAGTCAGCAGTTTTTATATAGAATGAGGAAGATAAAAAAAGATTGTTTTTTATGAAATACAAACTCCAGTATATTTGTGTGCTACTTTTATTTGGAAAAGAGGGAATACATTTCATGCATATTTTGTCTATTTATGTCTTTGACCAGTCTACTTCTACTAATTGGTGGTAATTGTGATGAGGGAGAGAAACATAAATGCATCACATGCACAGAGTTCTCTGGGATATTTTTAGTATTAAGTTAGAATAAATCTTAATTATGTACAATTAATGTATTTTATGATGAAACCTGAATTTAAACTGTACTGAAAATATCTCTGTGCTCTCTTTCTTCATCCAAGTCATCTTTTCTAACCAATGACCTGGTGCCATCATTAGGGAACACACACACCCCTAACAGCTGCTCTTGTCTCCCACATTTACAGGAGAGAGAAAATACACGTCACCCTGTCACCGTGGGGACTTGTGCAGCCCCAAAGTGATAGCATGGCCTTTACCTTGGCCTGTTACTGTATGTCTTTCCCTTTAAGAATATTTTGGGTTTTAAAAAACCCTCAGCATGTTCCTTCCCCCAGTGGAGCAGCACTGCAGCTGTAGTAAAGGAGCACTCACCGTGATGTGTACTACACTAGGCACACTACTAAAACAGAGAGCACTCTCATCCTCAGGGGGCAATTAAGCCCATCACTCGTCAACTGCATGTAAGTGAAAAATCCCACTGCCCCCTCAAGAGTGACATTTTGTCCATGGCAAATGGGTTTTGGTTTCTTATATCTGAATTTGATATTGATAAGTCATACAAACTAAAAAATAACTAGACCAACTTGAAGTCATCATCAAGGATAAGTGCAGTGGGTGCCTTCTGGCAGGTTCAGTGTCATCAATCCTCTCTGCCTGCAGGCGTCATGAGAAGGGGGACAAATACAAGCAGAGAGACCTTGAGCAACACCCAGGAAGTTATTCCTGCTGTTTGTAGCTCAGACAGCGGCCAGAGCTGGACACACAAATATACACAGACAAACAGCAGAGAAGCAGCAGATTTGGTGGAATTCACTCAAATCCCCTTAACTGACTGTAACACATGTGTTACATCAGAGTTACAACCTGGTTCGGTAAGAAAGATTACGTTAACAGAGTGAAACACACTAAAGTCATTTTAGAGACACAACAAGGTTTGCTGCAAAGGTTTCATCCTGTGTAACCCCTACACACAGAGGGACACCAACCCCCCCGCCTCTCAGCCACCTCAGTGAACTGGTGTCCCTGGGGTGAAAGGTCAAGCACACACTGGTTTACAGAGGATCAGCTCAGGTCTCAAGTTTCCTGCATGAGAGGCTTTCCTTTGTTCTCCAGTGCTTCCTTACACATGAGCACTTATTCATGCACTTGCACACACCTAGGCACAAATGCATGCAGACAGGGTGAAGGCACACAAAAGGCTGGGGGATGGGGGAGTCTGTCTATCTGTTAGAGGTTTTACTGGCTTCCTTCCTACTGACGCCCACAGCCACATCGCTTGCAATGTACACTGTGGTTATCTGTTCCTCAGAGCTACAGTCAAGACTCTCCATTGCACACGACTCCGAGATGAACTCACAGCAACCTGTGAAACGCTAAACACCCGTTTAATGGAGAATTATATAAGCTGCTGAAAGAAAAAGTCAAAGAGGTATCAGTGTCAGTCTCTCTTACGACTACCCCACTACCCACAGTGAAAACATGCAGCAACAGAAATTCTTAAACGTAATGCTTCAGCTGTTTCCTCCCATTGTCGCTGACTAAGTTAGATTCCATTAGGTTGTCCTCACCGGAGCGAAGACATGTCCTGATAAACAGAGACAAGGGAAAATGTGGTTAACCGTTTGCTAAGAGACTGTGTGAACAATCCAGGGATTTATCTGAAAGTCATCAAACATGCGCAAGTTTTCATTCATATATGTGCGTCCACGAGTGCACACTGTCACTCTTCACTCTCGTTATTGCTCCCACTGCTCTGCTCTCCTCCAATCAGTGTTTCTCAGTCTCTGATGCACCGTTCCATCCTGCGTCTCCGTCAGTCACTGTCTTATAACAGTCTGTGAAACAAGTGTGTATATTGAATGCCAGACCAGTCATTTTGACAGGAGTCGCGCTGAAAGACAGTCCCCTTGATACCCATTTGGTCTTCAGGCACTTTGTTTTTATTAGTAAGTGAAAAGTTTATTTTCTGAAATGTCCCAAGTTGCTTCCCAATCTCAGTGAACAACTATTTATGAGCTCAAAACTCATAAGTTGTTATGATAAATTGAGCTCGTCATGAAAACATATCATCGTTAAATGATGCAGAGCGTGGACGTGGTCTGAAAGCACATGAAGAACACACTGTGCATTTCTGTGCAGTGTGACTGTAGCACATGGAAAGTCAGCAAACTCACTATACATACAATACATTTTTAGTAAAGGGGCATTGATAAGGTAAGTATTGATCAAACAAGCCAGCTAATGTTGCATGAATGAAATCCTTGACTGGACTGATTGACCACACAGTAAATGACAGGTTTAATTTTTTTTAGACCAGACTTAAAGTAGAAATCTGCACGATCCTGCTGTCTGGGTTTTTGACGGCACCTCCCTCAGGTGACGTGACAAATGCAAAACTATATACTTATGAAATCTCACAGATGAGGAACTCTTCCAACCACTTTTATTATTTCACAACATTTTTTCTGCACACTTTGACAGGGAAGTGATCCACAGTTGTAATCTGAACTCGTTTCCATACCTCGTGGTACGCACAGCTCCCTGTGCGCCTGTCACGCTGCATCAACGCTGCATGATAACACACATCGAAGAATAAGCGGCTGAGAACAGGTGAGTGTAGTGGGGTGCGCTGTAATTCCCTCTGAGATCCCCAGCAGTCAGCCCTGCACTCTGTCTAGACAGCTGGGGGAGTGTCATTGTTCATGGCCGATGAGTGGTTGTGCGCGCGTGTGTGTGACTGAGTGGGCGTGTGTTTGTCTTGTGATTCTGTGAGGCCGTTATCGCTGCCATCGAGGATCCACTTGCTTTGTTCTATGATGATCAACAGAATGGCAGCGTCTAGAGACACAATCTCTATCAGCACCCTTCACTGCTCCACGTTTTGCCTGTATACGTGTGTGTGTGTGTGTGTGTGCGCGCTTGTGTTTTGACGTTATATGAAACAATGGCATTCCTGACATAACTGAGCAGCTTGAAGTTGTCAAAAAGCCATCAGTGTAACCTGTTTCACCACATTAACAGTATGTTACTCATTACTTCCACATACCCTTCTTTCGCCCTATGACAGCTAGGATTGGCACCACCCCCCCCACGGCCCTCATGTGGAGGATAAAGCGGTAGAAAATGGATGGATGGATGGATGAATTGGAATTTACATTTTTATTATTCCGAAATATCCTATTCAGATCCTGAAAACAGCACCTGAACATCCCTGTTTGTGTGTGTGTGTGTTTTGTGTGCATGTGTTAAGAGGAAAATGATGACACAGCTGCAGAGCAAACACTTCTGCCACTAAGGAGTTAATTAATGGATGAGGACAATCAGCATCGGAGAATCTCCATTAAGACTGAAGAGGTTTGTTCGAGCCAAATCAAGCTCTGTCTGACCTGAGAGGCACGGGTCAGAAGTGAAGGGTTATGGTTCCTTGGTGGGGGTAGTTGGACTACAGTAGCAGCTTTGTTTCGCATCCAAAGTCACTCTAGGGCTGTGTCTTGTTTAACTCAAGGCCATATTTAACTCAAGATCCCTTAAAGTACATATAAAACAAATACAGAGACTTTACTCTTCACACATTCCACTGTTCTTTTCGGGATTTTTACAGCGTGTGTAAAATAGCTGTATGAACTCAAACAGGTTTTTCAGGTTATATGATTATTCGATTCTAATAATCCTGACTAGTCAAAGTGGAGGCTTGTGACATGCTGTACAATTGCTTCCCTGGGAATGTCACAGCACAAAGTGACTTGATTTACTGAGCCACAGTTTTGTAATTCACTGACTTCTTTCACACTCCTGGGGAAACAATGACTTATACTCAGCTGACTGGACACATGTTTTTTTTGCAGAGAAAATGCTACATTGATGCCACAAGGCAAACGTGATTGCACTTCAAGTTGTGATGTTGTGCTATTTTTAGAGGAGTGGCATATTATCACAAGCAACCACAGAAAATCCAGCATGACTATTGCAGCAACACTTGTTTTTGTTTCTGTAGCTGCTTCCTGGTTTAAAGGGCCACAGACAAAGGGAGGTAAAAAAAAACCTTTACTTTACTCAGGGATGTGATTATGGGAGTAAGATGGAGAAGATAAGAGTAAGGTGAGCCATGGAAGCAGGTGAGCAGGTGATACTCTCCCCCAGGAGAGTGAGCAGACAGTCTTGGGTCTCTGAATGTTAAACCCGCCTCCTGCTAGACTCACTAAACTCCTCATTTTCTTTGCAGACTCCAGGTGCCACCTTGCCAACTCATTTACATACTCTCACACTTCCTGTCTAATTTAGGACCCACATGTTCAGTCATTGAACACTCAACAATTCAAACTCTTCAACTCATTTGTGTTCTAAAACGCAGATCCATGTGTATTTTTGGTCGTGACACTGTTTTGAGTGCCTTGGAGCATTGCAACACTGGCCTATTTTTTTTCCTTTGAAAGCAAAATGATGCAAGTAGAGAAAGAATACAGTATTCTCCAATGGGGCAAAGGGTTAAAAGAAACAAAACACCTCTTTGTCACACAGCCTTTCACTGCCCGTCTTCTTTTACATGTCTCCTCAATTCCTCCCTTCTCCTTTATGTTTCTCTCTACACCCTATTTCCCACTAAGCCCAGTCAGGATGCCAACACAGATGGCCATGCAGCAGCCTGTTGTTCCAATGGGAGCTGCTGGCATGGGAGGCTTTTTGGCCCTCTGCCCCTACCATCATCCCCAGTCTCTACAGGGGCCCAAAACTGTACTGGTATCCAGACTGAATGCCGAGGTACAGGGGCCGAGCCATTCTGGCTGCTTAGCTGCACGGTGACTGCTTGGCGCCACGGACAACAGAGAGAGCGCAAAATACCACACATATGTCACCACACACGCCTCATGACAAACTCAAACCAGCAGACTATTGTTGGTTAATGGTGTGTGTGTGATTCTGGAGAAGAGTGGGGATGAAAACAAATGGGTCCATTGTGTCTTCAAAAAAACACATGCACACACACTTGCACCCACACAGCAGCCAAACAGGATTGAGTTACAGTCGATGCATTCCGCCTCCCCACCCAATCCCCAGCTTCTTTCTGTGGTATGAGCCTGACAGAGGTTGGGAATCACACACTGAGCTACACAGGGACACACTCCCTAAGTCCCTTTTATGAGAATTCCCTTGTGCCGTCTGTGCAGCCTCACACTGACATCCTGGCACCTGTTTCACACTCAGCAGCTCCATCAGTCCTAATGTAGAGCTCACAGGGAATTCTCCTCCACGAACACGCCCCGCGCACGTGTGTAGACGTCCTCATTCCTGAGCGAGTTTGGACACAGCTGTGTGAATGCGTGGGTTTGTGTGTGCTCAGGACTGAGGAAGTCAGTGTATCTAAGTCCAAGTCATTACCTCACAATAAAAGCAACCATCTGTCCTACTGTTCTCCAAGAGGTGTGGCTGAGCTTCAGTCTTAGGCACTTTGTCGCATCTCAAACAAAGACAGGCAGGGAAACAGAAGGATGCTACAGGAGAGAGAGAGAAGGTGCACACCCTGATCCATCTTCTTAGAAAAAATGACATTAAGTAGGGCTGTCACGGTAAATTCATTTTCACTGAGATAAATTTAGGTGGCTTAATATTGCAAACAACAGCCCCTTACATGTGATGGTCTGGATGGACACTGGATCATGGCGCATCTGAGCCTTAAATCTGTCATTCACAATGATCGATGTTTCTTTAAAAAACAAAAAACAGCCACGCATTATTCATTCTATTCCAGTTTTCAACCAACTGTTGACGTAAGACCCATGAGTGATTTAGTCTAAATGGACATTAACTGGCCTCAACTGTCATTTAGGATGAATTATTCACTCACAAAGACACTGGAGGAATATGGAAAGGAAAACCAGGGTGGAGTTGTTGAGAGCATCCAGACATGAAGGCTGAATGAAATCATGTCCATGTGCAACTATCACAACCGTGCTTTTAGCTGTTCAGCCCAACAAATCCTCTGCGTTGGATTACTCTCAATTAAACCTGCGCAATAACCAACACAAACTAATAAAGGAGAAGGTAACAGATGCAAATCCAATAACAAGATGTTACTGATGTCTCCTTTCCTGTAAAACTTCATCCGTCTGCTTGTTACAACCAGCACGGACCAAGGCCAAGCAGGGATCTATGATGTCATCGTACTCATGCTCCACAGGGGGTTCTGGGTGATCTGTTCAGTTCAGGAGTCACGTAAACATGATTAGCAACAGACAGAATACAGACTTCACAAACCTGCAAGCAGTGGCTTTCATATTTGGACATGCAGAGATTTTAAAGCTGTATCTACTTTTTGATGATTTCAGAAATATCACTTAGGAACATCCTGCCTTTTTTTTTTATGTCTATGTATTGAACATCTCTTAACGTAGCTTTGTCCGACATTATCCCGCTTTAAACTCCCTCCTCTTCGACCAGGTAAATTCAGCCCCTAATTCATTTGAGCAGCGCCACCGTGAGGAGACATGAGGGAGTGACGCCCAGCGAGTGAAACTGACAGGGACTGTTTATTTTAGAGCGCCTTTAATTTGCTGATTCAATTATCAATTATCATATTGCACAAGGAAGAACGGCGACATATCACCAAATCAATATTTAGACCCACCCCTAGTGGACTTCTGTACGTAATGAGTGACTCGGTCAACAACAACAGTAAACAACCACAGCAAACTCAATTCCCAGAGTATGATTGTGATATTGATGTCAAGAAAAGGACTCTGACCTCTGATAAGAAAGACAGGTTTCTGTACTAATATCAAAATGCTCTTCACCCTCATCATATTTATCTATCTGGTAATGAATGCATTTCTTCCCTCATAAAATCTATGCACTGCATAATATTTGTTTAAATGTCCAAAATGCTGCATCATTTGCATTCCTTCACTGCCTCTGATGGTGCTTTGCACGTTATGCCCACCTTTCATCGATCTAAAAAACCTGCATCACACTGCACATGTGTGTCCTTGCCTCCTGACGCACGAGTACAATAAATCAAACGGCGATTGCTCTCATTAAAAACATTCGTCCATAGTGCTGGAAGTGGTGGAAAAACTCCACTTGGTGACTTTTATCGTAGGTTTAATCTTTAATCTATGTTTTTGATATAACACACTGTTCACCTGATGAGGCCAATTTCTGGTATTTGATTGGACTAATCCATATGTTTACTCCAGTGGTTTATTGAACACACCAGGGATTTAATCATATGCCATTACTTCTTGGACCCAGCCAATCCATACTGACCATCAATAGCTGCCCAGATGACAGCATGCAGACCAAGTGGAGGCAGCTACAAGCAGCTCTGCAGAGCACAAAATGTTAGAGCCCCTGTTGGCAGGAAATTAGAGTCCTGAAAGTGACAGTCCCCCTTTGTGTCTTTTATTCTATCAGAATTTCTCGTTCCACCTCTCTTCTCTTTTTCTCTTCCGCTCCCATGACAGAGCAGCCGGCTGTGACAGAGTGATTCCACTCATGAACCCTAGCTACCGTGGCCTGTCAGCAAGACCGCTCTGATCATCACTGTGTGAGTGTGTGAGTGTGTGTCGCTGCAGTTCAGCCAAATTCCTGTCAGGTTAATGCAAATCACAGTACGCTGTCCTTTTTAAATACCAAGGTTAAGCTACTGTTAAATGAGGACATTCCCAAGTATTAAGCAAGAATATTAAGATGTGAGAACATTTAAAAAAGAAAACTGTTTTTCATTGTGGAATATATAATATACTTATGTAATTTCATAAGAAGCTCTCTTTGAATTGACAAAATTAAAAAAATATATCTTTTTTCACGCTGTCACTAAAATATGAAGTTTTGAACTGGAATTCATCGGGAATACCCTGTTTGCCAGTAGGATGTTGTAGTGGAATCCTGTTTTGACTTTTTGACTGTTAGAGGAGCTCTGTCTCGCCTGTAGAGAAGAATGGCATGTGATTGATTGTTTTTAACACACAAACACACATGCACACAAACCAGTGTGTTGCTATACACAATCAGTCATGAACCTTGTCAACCTGCACCACACAGACTGTGCCCTCGCTCTCGCTCTCTCTCTCTGTGTCCCCCACACACTCACATTCACACACAATGACTAGTCTCATGCTCTGGAAACTTGCCACTCAGTCCAACATCAAACCGAACGATGTCCTCATTAACAGCACACCTGTTATTCCCTGCAGACTTGGCCTGAATTGGAGGGAACATGTGCCGTGAGCCGAGTCTGTATCTGCAGACTTGTTACCAGCCGCTACTGACTCATGTCAGTTCAAGCTGCACCGACTGTACTCGTGTGCCGTCACACCAAGCTGTCACTGCAATCCAAAACCATTCTATCACCAAGACCATCAAAGATTTACAGGCTTTGCACCAACAATCTCAACTTCACAGGGGAACCCAGAAGTTGCACGCCGGGGACATAATCCACTTTTTTATCCGCAGTGGGCGACAGGCAAATCTGCAGATTATCAACTAAGTTATTTTATTCACAAGGGAAACTCTTACCTCAGCAGACACGGCACAGAACAAAAAATGTTTGTATTTCACCCCTCTGGGCAAACAGAAGCACATACTGCCAGCAAAGGTGAGAGTGAACAAATAGACATTTCCCAGGGTTGCATCCTAACGAGAGGGTGGGAGCAAAGAATAAATAAAGCTGAGTCAATGCTGAGAGAGAGAGCATAGGCACACATATGATGCCCCACATTTGGCTGTGAAATGCAGCCTGGTTGAGGTGCGGAGAATGCAAAAAAGTACCTTAACTGGTCATATCAACAAACCAGGCTAGAGTTTCTCCCTCCACCTAACTGGTTTTCCACACAGGTCTTGGTTGCATGCACCTTGCAAGAGACAGCAAACAAATCGTTTTGGTTTGTATTGATAGGCTGTGCGAGTTGCTGCGTCTCTGCAGGGTGAAAGGGCTGTTTTATCACCAGATTTTTCTTTTCATTCCAAGGAAAGCAAAGCAAAATGTCAGCCAATGCCAAGCTATAAAAATCTCAACCGTTAACACAGACAAAAATGGAAACTCCCACCCCACGTGACTGAGTATAAATCTTAGTGTGGTCTCTCCTCCTCCACCACTCTATAGCTATTACACACGCCGTCATTTTTCTAAGCATGTGTGTAAATTTAGATTTATTTATTTGTTAACACTTGTGTGATGTTATCAGTGAACTTTAAGTCAGTCTTTTATTATTGTTATTATTTGATGGTTTGTATTATGAGGGACAGCCCTAAAATAAAACAATGCCACACTTGTTCCTACGCCGCATTTAAATGTCTATAATATTACATATAAACTACATTAGACAGGATAAAGAGAACCTTTGCTGCTACTACGCGTTAATGTTTACACCGAATTAGATAAGACTCACACCAAACCCAGCAATCCACCAGTGCGAATGTTCAGAGGACATGTCCATGTCATCTGTCTCACTAATGATCCACAAGACGTGACTGAGCAGATGGATCCTCTCACACACACACACGCTCTTTACCCCACGACTGACCTGCAATGCTTTCAAACACATGACGTCATCACGGTTGCTATCGTAAAAGTTCGTTCAGCACTATGACGACACAGATTGATAAAGTCTGAGGAGAAGCCCACATAGTTCCTCTGAGACACTGCATTGAACACAGCCTGTGTTATTCATAACCACAACCTTTAACGTAACCGGTTCCTCAGACTATTAGGTTCTGCCTCATTAGGACCAGGTGTTGGTCTCCATGAGGACTATAACTAGTCCTGACAAGGTCAGTGTTTATGCCAGAGAAGAGAGAGACCTAAAGAGGAGACAAATACGAGTACGTAAACACACACTTGCTGTGGGCGTGAGCGCAATCCCAATACACTAACATAGTAGTGAGTGACGTTGCTTTTCCACGCTACTTACCAACACTGAACACTACACTTTAATCCCCATCTTCGGTACGACTTGTACCCGGTGTCAAATCAGTAAAAGTGCCACTCCAGGTATTTCCCCGAAATGCGTTGACGTTTGCGCCACAGGCTGTTCAGCTCAGCATCCGTGGGAGCAGCAGCGGTAGCGGCAAAAGCAGCGGCAGAAGCAGCGGCAGCGCCGGAGTCCGGAGGCACAGCCTGGTTGATGCGAGTGGGGGGGAAATGTCTGTTGATCCTAACGTCCGCGCTCTCTAAAGACAGGTGTCCACGAACATGAAGAGCTGAGGCCGTGAAAAAAAAAACATAAAATAAAGTGCGTCCCCGTTTAAAGGCGTGGCGACCGTCCTGTCCTGCGCCACGGAGACACGGAGGACCGTGCAGCACATCCACTCATCCACGGAGCAAGTGAGCCAGAGCAGAGGAGAGGAGAGAGAACCATCCACACTCCGGTCAAGTCAGCGAAAACAACCCGACTTCCGTTGGAGATTTTCAAAATAAAAGGACCCTTCAGGCTACAAATTATTATTGTATTCTTAAAAGTACAGTATGGCTGGACAATGTAGATATTTAGGGCGAACGGCAGGTTACACCTTCTTACCAAGGTTTGTTACTTGGTCTTTCTGCGTGGAGTTTGTATGTTCTTGCCGTGTGTGTATGTAGGTTTTCCGGTTCTCCAGTTTCCTCCCACAGTCCAAAAACATGCAGATTAGTCGATTAGGCAAAAAGTGTGAGTGTAAGAGTGAATGGTCGCTTTGTCTCTATGTGCCCCTGTGATTCAGTCACCATTCAATCTCACATTCTATGTCCAGTTAATCTAATCTACAATCTATGTGCCTTATTAACACAGTACATACTTACTTAATGACAGTAACCAAGTCAAACTATAATTTAAAAAAAATGAACACAGGACCAGTTAAAAAGATATCTGGCTTGGTCAGTAGGTGACACATGATCGACCATGAGTGTCCACATACACTCAGCTTTTCTTTAGTTTTATTTTGAAAGTAAAGCCTTGGATTTCTGGTAGTATAACTTTGACGCTGCTGTGGGCAGGTCCTCTCCTGTCTACACTCACACACACATGGTTACAAAGCTCTACTGATTCTAGCACACTGTAATTTCACAGGGCTACAGATTGATGCAATCCTGTGGACTACACGTAGAGCTTTACTGGAGCATACCAATCTGTAAGGCTATGAAATATACAGGCTGTTTTGATGTCAAACCCAGTGGAGAGCCACACGTACAAGCCAATGATTCTGTTCATATTTAAAACAAGGGTCTGCATCAGTCTAGCATTCTATGCATGTATACTCAGTCTCATATTCCATTTCAGTAGCAGTTGTTTCTCATCAGGATATTACCCTCCTTTGTATTTTCTTCTATTCTTTGACTTTGGAGATGTGTGCAGATGCATCTGCGTTACATAAGGTCCATACCAGGAAGGTCCTGAATGAAAGGACCATCTCTGCGTATGAAAAAGAGACTCTGACATTAGAGCCAGGCTATTTACTGTAGTATCATTAATTAAAAACATTTTACCCAATGTGAAGGTCAACTATGCTGCCTCACTTGATGCCAGGGAACAAATATGACCCATGTAAATATGTTGTGAAGAGGGTTTTTTGTTTTTCCGGAAAGCTCCTCCTTTTTCTGAGAGTTCAAGATGTCCTACACGATGTGTATGTCATGGTTACGAGTCCATAGGTTATACTTGAAGGCAACAGTAAACACAGGTAATAAGGAGCTGCATATGGCACACAGCTGGGTAGTGGCAGTGAAAGCATGGTGGCAGAAAGTGGCTCAAAGCATCCAGGTGAAGAAAAATCTCTGGGTTTACTTCCAAAGAAAGCGTGTTCTTTGACTTAAAAGGCTTCAGACATATAAAGAGATAAGACCAGGTTTAAAATTGGTCTGGCATTTTCACAAAGGACAGCTCTATGAGCAATGAAAGGTCTCCAAAATGACTTTGAGCAAGTCCCTCTCACCTTTAACGTGCAAGTGACTTGATGCATAAATTATATGTCACATGTCTGTTTTCATTGGTGACCAGCTAGACTAGGCATGGCTGATCACTGGCATTAGCTGCAGTGATTGGTTGCACTCAAGTATTGCATAAATTGGATCTTTAAAAACAACAGTTTTTACAAAGTGACAGCTAGGAATAGGAACTTTGCAAATCTATGCATCTGATTTTAATTGTTGACTCTCACATACTGGTTATAATTATTAATTATTAATTATATTATAAATAGTGTTTTTTATGGGTTAAGTGGTCCTTAGTCTGAAAACGTTTGAAAAACACTGGTCTATACTAGATACTCGAGTTTTTGATATTGGTATCGTATCGGACACAAAAAAGTGGTATCGTCCTATCCCTGGTTAAGCCAAATATGTAATCAGCCAATCACATGGCAGCAAATCAATGCATTTAATCAAATAGACATAGACAACCTGTTCAAACTGAGCATCAGGATAGAGAATAAATGTGATTGAAGTGATTTGTTTTTAATGTGGCATGGTTGTGTCTGGTGTAAGGATTTGAGAAACTGCTGATCTACTGGGATTCTCAGGCACAAACTAGCCTGGGTGAACCCAACTGAGTTGATTTGACTTTGTTCTCCAAACACGTCTGGCAAAGGACACTATTTTGGATAATTCAAATGAGATTGAGATGCAGTCTGGAGTTATCCAGGCTAATGCACACAACCATTGGGTTTACAGAGAATGGTATTAAAAAAAAGAAAAGCAGCAGAGGACCACACTGGCTCTCACTCCTGCCACAGATCATTTGTGCCTAATAAAGCACCAGATGTTAATCTTATAACAAAAACCTCAAATAGTAAGTATTATTAACCAAAAACCAGAAGTCTTTGTGTCAAAAATGAATGCTTGTGGATTTCCCCACATGGACGGGTGATTTCCCTTTGTGTGACTGTGTGAACACACGTGGTTAAAATAAGTGAACTCACAGACACACGCAAATACAGTGCAAAACAAATATGATTCAGTTCCCACACAGGGAATCATATGTGGTTATTTTGTTTTACGAGGATGTTTGTCAGTGTTTGAAATGTTCGCCACTCACTGCCTCCCTAATCTTTGACATTTTCATGGGTGAGTTCCTCTTGCTGTGCGTGACTATTTGTAGTTGCTTGAAAAGAAGCCTCGACTAATGATTACACAACAGAGCCGTGTTGTGCTGCCCCTGCACGTGAGAATGGCTCCTGTTATCATTTACAAACAGCGTTTCCAGAACAGCAGAGGAAGTCGGCGGAGGCACACGTTGGAATATAAAATGATTCACGTTTCCCTCGCATGCTCATATTATACAGTTAAGCTATTGAAGCAGTGATGGAGGATGATTTCAGTGTTCACAATCTCTCAAAGTTTGTTTGCTCTCCCCCCACCGCCTTGTGTTACAAAATCATTTGCATGCAGTATGTAACACCCGCATTGCGCCTTTATCAGAAGCTGCTTAGTGCTGGCATGAGGGAATAACATCCCAGAGAGATGCCGTTAATAAACTTGACAGTCACAGATCAAATCAAGCACTAACATCACAGTATAAGTGAGAATACTGCTTTCACAAACACATTCTTCAAAGTAACAGCAGCTTTCAAATGCGTTCAGGACGAGGATGAAGCCATTTTAGAAAGAAGGCTCTGCATCAGGCCACAGAAAGCCTTGAGACGTGGCATTAGATATGACCTTGCTAAAATTTTAACTTTCTGCATGAATACTGATTGACTCAGATCTTTCTATACAAGACAAAGACTGAGCCCACATTCATACGACTTTGTTTTCATGTTTTTAGATCTGCGAAGAGTTGCTTCGTTTCAAGAAATCTTCTGACGAGAAACAGCGAAGGTGAAAAGTAACAGCAAGGACTTCTGTTAGCAGAACAAAGAAAAGGTGAAAATGAAACTGAAAATAAGTTGAAAGGAATGCATGGCTGCACAAAACTGCCGTGACGTCTTTTTATACTGTACACGGCACAAACTCACAAACTAGTGATGAGCAAAGCGGTCGTGTTTCTCACTTTTGAGATTGAGAAACACGTGATTTTACACGTTTTCCTTTAAATAATGTGTTTATCAAATATGTAGTTGTTTTACGTACACTGTTTGGACTCAAATGCTTTATCCTTTTGAGTCGATAAAATAACTAACAAACGAACTGGACGACAGGTATCCAGGGCAGATTTTATGTGTTTTTAAATGCAGACAGAGTCATCTGAATGTAGATTGCACTGGGCCAGACAACGCAGTGAGTGATGGGGATGACCTTGCTAAAATTTGACATCTCAGAATCCTGTGTCAAAGACTGTATTTTTGGAGCTATTCTACCCCATCATCGGCCCCCTCGTTCTGTCTCCTACAACCCTGTCTCTTTGTCTCTCCTGCAGGGCTCAACAATTGTCCAACTCATTATTGATGCCACTGAAAATGTACCAAGACAACATGAAATTTCTTCTGCAACTGTTAAATATGCAAATCACATTGACATGGGGATATAGATTTTACAAAAAATATATTCATATGCTACAAACACTCTGTAGAGCACTTTGTTCCTGTTAATCGTGTTGCAAGGTGACCTTTGATTTAACAGGATGTTGCTCTGGGAAAGGCCGTTTAGCAAAACTCGTCCTGTGCACAACAGAGCAGACAGACAACTAGTTGCCAAAGTATGAGTCGGAAGACTGAGAAAAAAGAAAAGAGGCATTCAGGAGAGGAGTAAGATTGGAAAGTATGAATAGGAAATTCAGAGTCTTCATAAGGGCAAACTCCTGGAAACTTCTCTTGAGAGCTGAGAGACCTTTGCTGTCTGTCAGTTGCTGGTCCACTGCAACTTGTGAAGTGTGCAAGCCAACATGGTGTCAGTGCCAGATCCCGTCTCATCTGCCACCCTGACCAATAAGTCCTCATTTGTCCTGGCGCCTCTCTGTCTTCTCGGGCGAATGGCTCGTCCCATGTCTCCCCTTTCAGGAGAGCGGGATAAACAGAATGGCATGACAAATAAAGACAATGCTCTTTTGGGAGTTTAAGAAAGAAAGGCCCCCCACTACGACAGGCAAATCTGGAAAGTAGTAGAGACTGAGCAGACGCAATAAGAAGGCCTGAGAGACACAACAAAGGGGAAAATTGTGTTTTTCAGATTAAAACCAAGCAAGGACTGTTTACTATTAAGTGTTTATTTAATCTCAACCTCATTAAACCATTTCTTTCTGAAAATGATAGCATACTACTGGTGTGCCTGAACTGTTTGTACACGGACATAAAAGTGGAGGTTTTCATTTAGGATTATTAGTCATTTTTGAATTTCATCTGATGGTAGAAAAACGCATTTGACATTGTACATCCAGGCAGTAAACATGATTTGTGGCTTAAATGAATTAAAACTGCTGCTTTAAGATTTTCTAACCAATATTTCTTTCTAGTCATCACTACCTTGAGAAATTAGTTGGTCTCCACTTTGACTGACTCGTAAGAACCTTTCATACGTCCTCATTTAGAAACTTAATTTAGAGCTAAACCTGACAGAACGCAAGGTGAATGGTGAAGATTCTGATCTGATCAGAAGGATTTGATTTGTGTACACGTACAAAGCAAATGAGTTGCAGCAAAGAAAGTTACCAACATGTCAGAACTTGACAAACTTTTCCCCCCATCTAGTGCATCTTCTCAACCAGAGTTATATTTGGTTTCTGGGGCATCACTTCTTAGAAACCATCCCAAGTCATGCTGTCTCCAAGAAAGTCAGAAAAGACGTTTGAGATACAAGCGGCATTGGCACTTTATGCGTGTGCTCAGCTCAAAGAGAGCTGTCCCATGTTTGCTGTACAGAAACAACATCACTGTACTGTAGAGTCAAACTTTTTATTTTTAAACCTTCTCTTTCCTTCCATTGGCTTCTTGAACAGGTTGATTCAGAGGATATTGTTTTGGTGGTGCATAATAATGACCCTCTCACCAGGGTCAACTTCAGAGTGGAAGAGAGTCCAAACCCTCTGGAGGAGTCTGGTTCCAGAGCTCCAGCTGAGGCTCCTTCCCCACCAGAGGGGTAGCGTTCCACATCCCTAGAGCCAGCTTCTGCAGTCAAAGATCAGACCACTAAGGTCCCTGCCTTCGGCCACCACCCAACTCATCCAACGCACCCAACCTCCTTGGCCACGGGGGGAGCCCATGGGAAGGGGGACCTATGTTGCCTCTTTAGGCTGTGCTCGGCTAGGCCCCATGGGTGCAGGTGATTCATTTATGTAGTTTTTCATTGGAGGTATTTTGAACCGCTCTTTTTCCAGTCCCTAATGTAGTTCAGTAGGACACTGCAGGTCTGAATGTGCGGATATTCAACAGCATCAAGATAAACCATACAAGTGAGAGACGGGAAGAAAACACTTTCCACAGTGTGCAGGTGAAGGTGTTTGGAAATGCATTGGTAATTGGTATCTCGAGCCTGGCAATGATCCCACCTGCTATTAACAATGCCAGTAAAACTGTGACGACAAGCCTCTAATCACAAACTCATCTTCCTACATTGCATTTACTAGTGCTGTTCCATCAAAGAGGAAACTGTAATTAATGACGTCATTGTCACGTAGGCCTTGCCAACTGCCAATCACACGCTGGTTTTTCAAGCAGAGATTACAATCCTTCTCATGGTTGCTCCTGCAGTGAACGGGTCTGTCCGCCTGCCTGGGACAGAGCTCCGCAAATGGGTAAGAGGCCTTTGCTACTCTCCCTGTGGTGCTGGGATCAGCGTGGTACAAAGGGCTACACGGCCACATGTGGGTTCAGATCATAACGTGACATAAAAAATTAGACATTCCTCAACCTCCTCATTAGCCAACAATGGCCTGTTGACTGTCATATGAATTGGAGTCAGGTCAGAAAGGATGCGACTCCAGTGTCCTTTGGTAAAAATGACTTCCAATACAATACAGACGGAGTATTAAGGCCAAACTAAAGACATTTTTTGAATCTTTAGAGAATAAAGTCGCTACATTATGAGAATAGAGACGGAATTCAGGAGGAGCAAATGGCTGGTAGTGGTCGACTGCAAGGCTACCGCTGGTTCCATCTGCTCATAATATTACGACTGTTCTCATAATTTTGTGAATTTATTCTCATAATATTATGACTTTTTAATATTATGACTTTATTCTCAAAAGATTTTTTTTTCTCTCTCTCTCTCTTCAGTTTGGCCCTAATACTCCATCTTAGAGTAGCAAGTGAGTTGTTGTTGTTGTTTGCGTAGGAAGGGAGTCTGCAACAAGTGCAGCCTGTTGGACCAAAGAGGAAAGTGAACCTGAACAAAGACACACACATCACGAGGAAGAACTGTTTTTGAAACTTACATTTAGCCCCTTCAAGACTCATAATAGGCAGCAATAAAGCTCTATTAAGAGCTTTATTTATCAGAGGCACTCTACTATACTTGACTGACTTTTATGACTTCTATTTATTTATAATGCATATTTATGCACTTTAAAATTACTATACGCTGCTTTTTGGAAAGTGCTACAAACAATACATTCAAACTGAGCAATCTTTTTCAATAATGTTTTTCAAAGAAAGTGAGGGATTTAGACTGCACGTATCCAGTGATAGTCTGTGCTTCTCATCAAAAACACAGACATCCACACGGCACTGATCCAAATCCATGTCTGCTGTGATATTTAGCAAACTTAACCAAATACAAATAGTCTCATGATCTCATGCATGGTTGTACTTGACAGTTTCTGACATGTGTCAGATATGGACAGAAAGGATATGGGACTGCTTGCTTGACTCAACGGTCACTGTGAAGCTCCAAGAACCCATGTTGATGGTTTTGGTCCTAACATCACACACCTAAGGCTTTTAGAATATGCACCGTACGACCCGTATGTCTCAGTGGAATTTATTTTAAAACAAATATTCAGCAGTAACTCGTGCAATTACTTAACTGTTATACACTGAGCTCTTTTCACTGTAACACACTGAAGGACACATGAAACAAAACAACAAAAGGTCATTTGCTGATAGGCTAATCTTATTAGAACCAATTACCGCAGTCTACTTCTATGCTCTTTGCTTGCTCTGTGCGTTTGTAGTGCTTTGAGCTTGTTTGATGTGTAAGCGTGCAAACATTTAGTGCTACATTTAAACACAAAGTACAGCTGAAGCTGACGGGGATGTCATTAATGTTATGGGTGTTTGGCCGCACACCAAAGCATTAAACAAAATAAAAGTCTGAGCCAATGATGATACTGGAGGAAAAGTTAAAGCACCGATTTTTCCAAATTCATTGATTAAGTTGAACTCAAAGTTTGTACTAGATAATAATATACCACAGAATGAGCACCACTGTCAAAATGATGTGTCCAACTCCATAAGGATAACGGTCAACACTACAGTTTAAACACTGACACTACATAATACATTCACTGGTAACAACATGTTCATATGTGGTTGAGCTTCGAGTTATCTCACATTGTCTTCATCAGAGGATGGAACTTCCCTAGCTGTTCAAAATTGTAATCTATTTAAAGCTGGTGGTGGGTAACTGTGTAACCTGGTGATTCCTGTTGTTATTCTGCTTCTGAATGGTCTATGAACAGAAACGATGCAACATTATCTGTATCCTGTGTCCTTCATCTGAAAACAAGCTTTGTCAAGTTAATATCATCACACCTGACTGAGGGAATATTTGTGTGGATTTCAGGGAAAACCCAAATTGGCATCATCAGGAGACCACTGCATTGGACATACTGTATGTTCATAAGAAATTGGAATAAAGTCACAGACGTGAAAGAGGAGAAAACGGATAGTGGACGGTGAATGAGACGAGCAGACACGTGCAACATTTGTTTACAACATAAGCATGGGTAAAGCTACTTGTTCTGCTTCTACGTCTAGAGAACAACACTGCGCATGCCACAATAGTCCATTCCAACTGAACTGTGCCAGTGTGAAAGCCCCATCTCTGCCTCCATCAATAGTATAGCTGCATCTGAATTATCAACACTGAAAATAGTTTAGTTTCTTACTATTTTAATCTTCCTTGTCATCACACTTCATCTCTCCACACTCCATCCTTCTTTCTGCCCTTAAGTTCTTATTGATCCTCCACTCTTTCACAACATGAAGCTCCAGGAGGCACAATGACTGACAGGCCTGTGATGCGTCTCTGCTGGATAATACCCCTCCCACATCTCCCGTTGCCAAGGTGACAGATGGGTTTTCTCTGCCAAAACTCTCCGTCTCCATCTCTGTCACCTCAGATTGGTGAGAGAGCGGGAGAGAGAGGAGGGGTAAGTGAGACTCAGTCATTCCTACACATCCCATGACAAATGGCAGAGCCAGCGACTAACAGTGTACAGTCAAGTATTCATTTATGTCTCCAACTGTGACCACGACTTGTAGTCTGCCACACTCTGCTTAACACTAATCTGGAGCACTAGCTGACATAAAAGGCAGAGCCGAGCGTGTGAGGACCTGTCCGTGATACATAATAGTCCTCTGCTATGTCATAGAGGAAGCATCAGAACAGCATTCTGGTTACCTGTGTTAACAAAAATCAGGGGAAGCTCATGTCAGGCACAGTTATTTATACATAAATAAAAAAAAAAAAACAGCTGGAACAAGGAAAAGTTATGTAATTATGTAAAATAATAGTGTTTTTATTTACAGTGTATATGTACATATATCACTGAGTAAATAACACACAAAGGCCAGCTACTTGTCTGCAGACTTGCCTCACAAAATCCTCACAGGACTGAGGCAGAAAAGGCTTGTGTATGTTTCTGCAACGCTGTCAATCAAAAACTGGCTCCGCTTTTCAGACAGTTCCTCCAATCATCATGCAGAAGCCCAGCATCCGTGCACGCCCACTGCTCCATTGGCTCGGAGAGAAGCTGAGCTTCTGTGGGAGTGATGTTTTTGCCGCATTTACTCACCGCAGAGAAAAAACCTATTTTGTGCCATCCCATAGAGAACAGCTGAAATGTTTTAATGCGGAGGCTGCTACGGGAATATGGAAATCACGTAAGAGGATCCTTCAGCTGTGATAAACAGCTGATCCTGAAAAAAATAACAAATTAGAGGAAGTCTTGCTGTCTTAGCGCAATCGCCACTGACAAAGATAGGAGTTTCTGATTCTAAGCCAATCCTGAACGGGTTAAAAACAACCCGTTCAGGAAGCTACTCCTCCAGATACAGCAACTCTCATTTCATCTCCTCTTCCTTTCTCCTGCCGGCAGTGTTGCTATTAGCACACTTCATCATTCATGGAGACAGTGGCAAGACTGGGCCAGTGCCAGGGCCACATGAGATAGATGACATCATACATTGTGGTTGTCGTCAATGCACTCAAGCTCCCAGACTCCAATGTGGACCCTTGGACGCGATTAGCATCGAGTTGATGACATCACCCTTCAATGAGTTTTCCTACAGAGACAATGACATCACCCAGACTGAGTCGATTATTAGGATTTCTGGTGTTGAATAACTGGTTTGAGTGTCTGCTGCAGTAATGATCACAGGTACTGGATCACTCACTCTAAGAGAGAGAGTCTGGGTATTTATCGTACTGAACCAGGTGTGATGACTGACTCATATCTCGACTGTCTGTGAGCTGTGACGCAGTCAAAGAGTCATACATGAACCTGTGTAAAAGCTAAGTGGGCAGAGCAGAGTTGCATGTATACTTTCCCTAATCCTATGCCACCTGATTTGTGTATATCTTTTTTAATTCCTCTCTGATCACATTGTATCAGTTACTATCCTATTCCATTGCATTTTATTCCCTTCCACACAGTAGTTTTCTCATCAACACTATTCAGCCTATTATCAGCCACATTTCTGTCCGTGAGCAGCAAAATCCATAAAATAAATGAGTTTTAGATGAAAGTTTGTGGGGATGAAGTAATGAATTACATTTACTCGCGTTTCTGTAATCGAGTAGGTTTTTTTATGTACTTGTACTTTTTAAAGTCATTTTGAAAATGTGTAATTTTACTAATACTTAAGTATGTTTTTTAGGAAGTACTGTACTTACTGTACTATGTTTTAAATCACATCCGTTACCGAGTAAAAACATGTAAATTTCACACACTGGAAAGTTTGGCAGTGAATGATGAGGACAGGTGAATTGGCGTTACCTTTGACCCATTTTGACTGCTACATTATGTGTTTACATACTTTCATTTGTAAAGCTTTGCCTTTAATTAAAAACAATTCATGTGAGATTCATGTCCCCTTGTCCAACACAAGAAAAAAAAACTCCACTTGTAATGTAACTAAGTAACTTTACTCCGAGTACATTTTAAACAAGCTACTTTTTTTTTTTAATTACCTTAAGTAGATTTTTAGACCAGTACTTTTACTAGTACTTGAGTAAAAATGGATAAAAAAAATAGTGGTACTTTTACTTGAGTAGAATATTTCAGTACTCTTTCCACCTCTTCCACCCAAGGAAGAAATTGCCACATTTTGAACAGAAGAATCAATTAGATTAAGACAATACACAATATTATTGTTAACTTTGCGAGTTGCAAGAGTGTTGAAACTATGAGAACCCTTTTAGGTGCTTTCTCTACTTTATTTTGCTTTCAGTTTACCGATGTTGAGCTACACCATGTCTTTTCGCGTTCGTTTTGTTTACATCTTCTTCCTAATGAGACAAAAGTTGAGGTGATTTGGTGCATCGCTCCCTTTAGTGCGTGGCGTCACCTGATTTCAGAATCAGTCAACATTTTAAAACGCGGGCCAGCTTTAAATAATCAGTCAATTAAATCCTGTGAGTAATATGTTCACTTGCTGACTCACTGATGTTACATCTTTGACAGACATTACAAACAGTATCCAGCAAGGGTTTAAAAAGTCATATTTCTGCTTGGCTCATAGGAGGCAGACAAACTGGTGTCACTTTTATTAGATGTGCCTTTTTCTGACCAAACACAACAGGTCACTGCACAGAGGAACAGCAGATCCTCTCTAATGTGACAGGGACCTTTAGAGACAGATTTGTCCTAAACTTACGCTTCCTCCCACCGTCTGCTGCTTCCTCCAGCTCAGTAACCCAAACAATGCTGAGTCTCTGCTCCCCTGCTCTGTTAACACTGGCCTCCAGTTCATCCTGACAGCATCTCCTAGGAGACCAGTCTCTCTGTCTCACACACACACACACATCAGAGAATAATGGAGTGTGACATTATCACATTACCCCACAACATGCACACAACGAAACTGTAGGGCCGCACGACATATTGAAAATGTACCATGGTTGCGATATCAACATGCACGCTATTTTGCAAATGACACTTTGAACTGTGATAACAGTGTTTTCCTTTAGCTGTGGCATACACTCCCACGGTGAGCCACAGGCCCCTGCAGTGTCCCTCACTTCGGAACTTTTACGTGATCATTTACATCAACAGACCCAGTGTTTCCTCTACCATCTACAGTATTTGAAGTGGCACTTGTTTTATTTCAGTTGAGTGTGTATTTGTAGCATGGCTCTCCTCCTGCTTTTCTGCTCTGACTCATGCGTGTGAACACAGCATCTCACACACACACGCACACGCACACACACACACACACACACACAGTGGGAGTGAAAATACTTGAGTAAACATTGGGTTACATTCTTTTCAAGAATACTGATGGACGAGAACATTTGTAAACTTACTTTTTCGCCGGTACTCTCCCAGTGAGGAGCCAGACATGGGAGGTGCTGAGCTGTTTTCTGTGATACTGAAGGAAAAACCAGGTGGACAAGTGTGACTGTCAGATTAGTCATGAGGGACTGGATACATGTACACACACACACACACTCCCATCGATATAAATACACACACCAGATGTATAGTTTGCACATGCAGATGCATAAACGACGTGCATGCACAGCTGCATCTTGTCAGATTTAACAGCGGTTCGCACACTGTGTTCAGCGGGAACGTGACAGGTTTAATTATGGATGGATAATGATCCATCATTTCCGATGCGTTGACACTGCGAGTGGTGTGTCACACAGTACGAGGGGTGTGTTTCAGCAGTTGTACCTGTACTTTCATGGTCAATCAAGTTTGACGAAAGCACGAAAGCACGGTTAGAAAATATGGTTGGCTATCGGGGGCTATTCATTAACTAGAAACATCCAGAAGAAAGGTCTCAAAACTCATTCACGAAATCGGATGTTTGTTCTTTGTTTCACTGTATGACTGCAGCATTACTTTTAAACCATTAAATACCATAATCATTTGAAAAATGCAATCTTTTTGGTTTCTTTGCTCCTCCATTACAGTAAACATAATATATTTGTTGATGGTCATTTTGACAACACGAGGGCAAAATAAGAGCAGCAACACTAACATTGTTCCAGCAGCAGCAGCAGCATAGCTGTTTTTCTTTGTGAATTTGTCAGCATTTAAGTAGTGGCAATGAATAAAACAAGCTGTCAAATGTGAGCGATTATGGGTAATATTTTGAACAGGACGTTTATCACACAAAGCACATTTTTCGTCTTGGTAGCTGCTCGTCAGCAGGGAAATGTAAAAGTACTTCTAACAGCCCTCTGTCTGTATGAGAAGAAAACTATGCAAAAAATGTTCTCCCTGCAATAAAAATGCCTCAGAACTCTTCACAGCTAAAAAAAAAGAAAAAGAAAAAAGACAAAAGATTCAACCTACACACAGGAATGAAGACATGTGAAGAGTGACAGAGGGACTTCAAATGCAGCAATGCACGTCTACACATGAAAACCAAAAACCCAATTATGTCATTATATCAGCAAAGAATAGCAGAAGTCCTCTTAGGTTGGTTTGTCATTCGTGGCATCTGTGGTTTTCCATCACCACGGGAGCCACCGTCAATGCTTTATTATATAAAACTGGCCACTGGAGCATAAAGACGAGCGGAGCAGCGCTCCAAGTCACAAAGAGCTGCAGAAAACTCACACCACCAACATGGAGCGTGTTCCTTTCCAGCTGATGCACCAAACTTTGAACCATTTGCAGCATTTCGACACGATATAAAGTGGTTGCGGTCTTGAAAACAGTGACTTGTAGCAACAATTAATTAAATGTGTCTTTTGCATCATAATATGCAGAAAATGAAAAGCCAAAATGCAGAATATTACTCACACCACTTATTGAAAATGTGAATTCAACAGTGCCTCCACTGTAACAGAGTGTGACTGTTTCTCTGTGCATCTTCTCTCTGCTGTCCTGTCACTGTTCTCATGCTTCTATTTTCTCCCTGACCTGCACTATTTTATTTACTCCATTCTGAATAAGCAGAATTGATCGTTAAGGAAAGGATCTTTATTGTCATATTACGAACAAAATTGCGAGGTCAGATGGAGGGCTGATCACAGCTGTCGCGGCCGAGCGACGCCACAAGGGACCAACCTGACCAACTGTGCCTAACTGTTTGTCCTGGACACAACAAAGGGGGGCTTCAAGGAAAAAAGTTTGGGAACAACTGCTCTATATCAACACGGTTCCAGAAGAGAAGTGATTCAAGAAGAGTTTGTTTGGTGAAAGAGCAGGTGTGCAGTCATAATCAGGTAGAGTACATGACGCTGAGAGGTAGTGTGCTGCTACAGCATATGACTGGTGAGTGGAGACTGTCTGAAAATGAAGTCTGTAATGTGTGTGTGTGTGTCAGCTTCACCTACAGTAACCGGTGTTGTGTACGCTGCTGTTGTTTTAGCTACCGTGAAGTAGCCAATTAAATTACATCGTTTTCAGAACTCAAACTTCAACACTCAAACTCAAACTTGAAAACGACCCCGAGAAAAACACAACCTTGTAAGACGGTTGGTCGCTGAATCTCACCCTGAAAAAAACAAACAGTACATTCCTGGAGTCTTTTCCATTCTTTGCTTCATCGCACCCTCACACTGTCTGTCTGTCTGTCTGTGCCTCTTTCTTTCTTTCAATCGTCTTCCAGACCCTTTTCCTGGAGTGAATCTATAAAGGACGGTAAAATCTGCAATTGGGAAACCACAGGTCTAATGATGAGGGAGCATCAGACGGAGAGAGAAAGGTAGTCAGATCGCGTGCTTGTGAAAAGAGAGTGAGACGGAGGGAGACAGAAAGTTGTGGCATGGAGACACTAATTGAAAAGATGTATGATGAAGAGACATCTCATCTCATTATGTGTGATAATTAACCCCTCTCCTCACCTCCTGTCCATAATTACTAACACACTGCTCCATTAGTATTGGGACAGATACAAACTGGGCAACAGATAACTCACGTGAGGACATAAAGAGAGAGCCACATGTGTCAGAGCCTAGTCATGGTCTCCTATGACTTTCCTTGCTTCTTTAACCTCGCTCGCTGGCATGGATACATTTACAGTATCGTCAAATAAATCCATATCTATGATGGATTTGATGTCATCTCTTAGCCAACAACACCTTTGCCTACTGTATGAGGAAAGCTACTCATACTATCAGCCCCTGCTCCATCATATTGCCATTGTTTGTTTGTGTGGGTTTTTTTTTCATACGTTTTCACAGGGCTGTTGGGTTTCCTAGCAACAGGTCTGCATGAGGGCTCGCACATGGGGGCCGAGGGTGGCTCTGTGCCCATCCTGATTACCCTCTAATTACTTTAATTGAAGTAAGGTTCTCTGGATACTCACCTCCCACCATCTCATAGATTCTTTAGTTGGACGGCCATAGATTGGCAGCTATCAAAGAGTTCACCCATTAGACTGTGACTCAAAGCTGCAGGAGCCAATTTAAGCTGCTGCTTTTCTCTTTGACTTTCATTGTCAAGTGCAGTTCTACAGTGAAATGATATACTGTTGGACATACACATTGACTAAAGTCCGCTCTGGTAAGTACAGCCCTTTGTCTAAAAGCCATTGAACAATCTCCAATGTACAAAAGTCCAAAGTACACCATTAAGGTTCACAGTAATGTCAATTAAAATAGCAATAACACATCTAACAATAAAGGCCATTGTCAACGCTATTGGAATGGTTGACGTTTGGTCACCTGCAGTGTCCAATGCCTCCTAGTTTATGTGTTTGACCCCTTCCAATCAATAAGGTGACTCATGACTTTCCCTAAAGAGAGACAAGGCTAACTATTAAAAATGGATTTTTATTTTATCTATTTTGTATGGAATGAAGTAGCATTTCAAATTATTTCCCTCACTTTTTTAGTTTAAATTTTGAAGGCAGAGACTGCAAAACCTTCAACAATAATTTGTTAATTTATCTCCTTTAAAATTATAAGAAACACTTTGCAGAAAATATTGATGTTAGCTTATAACAATGTAGTTGGTCGTTAGTCTGCTTTACATGCACACGTGAGTTAGTCTTCTTTGCTAAAATCAGTGTAATTCATCATGTCATAATGTGACGGAAAAACGAGTAAAACATAGATATAAACAAAGAGAAAAGCAAAAATGAGTGTGGAGGAGCCGGGGAGGATGAAAAAATGTTTAGCCTGAAAGACAAGAGATTTTGTGTATTTTTAAATGTGTGGTGTGGCCTTGGATGCGAGTCTTTGTACAGTGAGTGTGTGTGTGTGCTGATGAGCACATGTGTGTCCGATTCAACGTTGCGTGGGTGAAGACGTTGCCCAAGCTGTGCCGTAATAAAAGACGGTCCTTCAGGCAAATCCTTCACCTCACTGTGGCCCCACTTTCTTTTACAACAATAAAACTCATCGTGAATTAAAAGAACCTGACATAATAAAAGCGGCATAATCCATATACATCACACTCACAACTATTAATGATTTCTTTTGTTATCCAGAGCAAAGAAATGAAGAAAATATTTACATTTAAGAAGAGTAAACAATCAGAAATCTTATTTTAATCATGAAAAAAGCTTCAAACCGATTCATCGATCATCAAAATAGTTGGCGATTAACCTAGTAATCGATTAATAATCTATAAATCAATTAATTGTTTCAGCTCTAGGTAGATGTATGCTCAGGAATGGGCAGCATTTCTGATACATGGATGTGAAAAAAAAATCGCGTTTGTTTTGACGGGAGATGGCAGCCCAATAGTTCTGGCTCATATTATGGGCTATTTAAGCTACTCCTCAGATAAGGTTGTGCTATTGACTGTATTGACACATTATTTACAGTGGACAATGTGCACAAGTATTTTTACTATATTGCATTTTAGATTGTGGCTGCTTTATTTTATAGTACATTTATTAGTTGAGTATTTGGTAGGGCTGCAACTGGAGGATTATTTTCATAATCGACATAAACTGTTGATTATTTGCTGGATGAATCGAGTCATCGCTTGGTCCATGAAATCTCTCAAACCTGGAAATGATGATGTTCTCAAATGTTTTGTACCTCTCTTGTTTTGTCCACGAACATAACATGATTCAGTTTAAATGATTTCTTTGTGGAGCAAAGAATCCCAAAAATATTCACATTTAAGAAGCTGAAAAATCAGAAAACGGGTTTGTTGTTGTTGTTTTTTGGTATTTCATTTCTAAATGCATTTTGATGTATTTTTGCCCATGCGTGTGTATGACAATCATACTGTAAAATATACTACTGCATTTAGTCTGCACACTGGCTATTATCTATTATGTAACACTGAAAAGCCCACATCCTGAAGGTAAAAAAAACTGTAAATGAACACAGGCAAAGAAAAGACCACTAAGCTTCTGTCATTTCCACTCAGCCTCCAGCTACAGTCCAACTTCCGACAGAGAGTGGTTTCTATGGTGAAACGCTGAATAACTGTGTTCGCCAGTGTGTCAATACATTCTCATCTACCAGTTTTCCACAGTGCCAGAGATTTACTGAGAGACTTTATAGCTGCATTTAAGTGGCACAGCGCAGATTCCAACAGTCAATTCTGATCTGGTGTTTGGGCCAGCTACATAAATCGTGCGGCAAGAAGAATGTGACACAGTAAACTGCTGTTCACTGACGACAGCCTTGGATCGTCTCTCTCTGTCATAATGTATGACATGTATAAAAATGTAGTTTTACATCGTACTATTTTTTTCTGTTGTCTAGACGTGACGATTCTCCAATGACCAATCAACAGACTGATTTGTACCTTGCTCCGCCCTTTATGGGCTGCACCACTGTTCTAGGTAGAAAATGACACGGTAACGATTTGTTATAGTGGTAAAACTAATTGCGTAATGTTGATGAAAAGTGTATTTCCTTCACTGAAAGTTGAACAAATAAAGTTAAACAATTCTCAGTTAATAATTAACAAACAAAATAGAAACACACCATTTTCTACACAGCACGGCTGCATGAAAATGCCGTGACTTTGTTTACTGAATCATTAGAATCAGTTCATTAAAAAGATATCTTCAGTACTTCCTGCATGACCGAAGCACATGTGGCTTTCAGCAGTGCTGTCATTGTCAAACGTAAATAAACCAGAATCCTCTGTTAAATATTGGGATTTTAGATATTTCCACGCTAAATGTTTGCTAAAGAGATTGATGCACGTTTTTAGGACTTTTAAATCTTTTTAACTGATCTAGAGTTTGGCTTTGTTCACTTTGATTATTGTCTCGGACTTCTTGCTCATTCCAGTCTGACGATGTCACACAGGTACCAGGTCCTATCGCTAATGGAAAAGCAAAATAACCACGTGTCGAGTCGGGCTGGGACCATGTATTGTTTGCCTACTAATTAGGTGCTTTGCTTGATGTCTGGCCTCTTCTGGTGTGAATCTAAATTACAGAGCATGTGAGGTTTTGGAAAAATGACACGCAACCAAAAGGAAACGGACATTGTCAGTTAATTAATATATTCTTCACTGGTTCTTAATTCTCAACGGCAATTAATCAACAAACAGTGAACTATCAACATCCCTAAATGTCCTAAATAAGAAGACTATATCATTTTAGAAGGCCAGCACAGTGAAGTTGTTACTTCAGTTCAGTCTTTAAGACAAGGAGACTCGGCTGGTGAGTCACAATGTGTAGGCCTGGTGCAGGAGGAACAGAAAGAGGCGCCTATGTATAGAATGTTGCTTTGCTTCCAGCTGAAGCCTCCAACAGATCCAACGCACAGCTGATTACATAACAGAATAGCTGTCATAGTTCTATAGAAAACATATATGTACACGGATGAGGCGTACAGGGTTTCAATCCTCGACACAGGGATTTGATTTAGTGCCTACCTCATCACTAAACAATGACTCTTTGAGGATTCTGCGCCTGCTGCTACCCACACCAATCAGTCAGGGAAGCTTATCCAACATACTATTCAAACCCAGTGCTGCTGGCTTGTGTAATAAGCAGATGGGATGATAAGAGGAGGTTCATCTTCTGTGCATGTGCCACTGCGTCTTCTCAGAATCCCCCTTATTTACTCATGTGCGCTACGGAATACTCGCGCACATGATTGTGTTTGTGTGAACATGTGCATCTGCCTATCGCTGTGCCTCAGTCACTGCCAGCCTCCTGCTTGTGCTTTGTCTACACTACATCTCGGAGAGAGTGTGTTCAAAAATCAGCAAGGTGTCACAAATGTTCCAGCCACAGTTATCCAACGTTAGGATGCCTCCTCCACAGATAACTGGGAGCCTGACTGTTTTTGGTGTTCACCAGTGGCTGCTCAACTTGATTTGTGGCAGGGGAAGGACTGAGCGAGGGATTACGAGCAGAACATGTGCGTGTGTGAGCCTGTGTATGACGGAGTGTGTGCATGCATGCGTGACAGCTGTGCAGTGTTTGCGTTAAGCAGAATTCTGTTGCTTCGTCAGCAGAGCTGAGCCTCTGAAATGTCCCTCAGGTGCAAAGAGTGGAGGGAGCATTTAAAAAAGGGCATATCCCCATTCAACATTCCATTTATTGCATAACAACCCAGCCTCCTCCTCTGTGTCATATGTGTTTTTCTGCAGTGACAAGGGGGAGGTCGCTTATCTATCACTGCCTCATTGATATACAAGGGAAACATAAATCAGAACAAACAGCAGCTAAAAATGCTCCTATTGCCATTTCATGGATTACCTTTCCAAACAAAACATCAAAATGTATTTTCTTTTTTTGTCTGACATATAATTTTTCTATGCATTTTGTTTTTGCTGTTGACATCCAGCCATGAAAAGAAATTCATTTAATTTTAAGTTGACTCCTTGATAATATGGAGGACTGTGAATGTGGCATCTGGTGCACCACACATGTACTCAGATGGTGTGTGTGGCTCGTTGCCACGGTGTCTCAGTGCACTGCCACAATCGCATTCATGAATATGGCCACATGACATTTAAAACAACATTGTTTTGTGGCGGTGAACAGGAGTCTGAAAGCATCATCGTCATCATCATCATCAACATCATCAACATAAACCACAATGTCATTTTGTAAAATCACCATTTACTCTGTGGCCTTGTGTTTTGAATGAGGAGGCAGCAGCAGGAAAGACATGGAGTTTGATACACGAAAGACGATGATGACGTCAATCGTCACATCACATTTTGAAACAACACAATTAGCATACCGCAAAGGCCTGCAATTGAATCATTCCATTTCAGACTGTTCCACGTTGAGTGCTGAATAAACTAATTGCACTGGACATAGCATAGAGCTTTGATCTGTCCAGCTTTGCATTGTTGGAATCTGCAAATATAACTGATTGTGTACCCATGATCCTTAAGCGTGTTTCGACTTTGGTACACTGGTCCCTGGTCGACCTACCTAAGAAGAGTTTGCCCGTGTGTTCTTCTCAATTATGACAGCAGCGAAGAGCAGAGTGGCGCAGCGGAAGCGTGCTGGGCCCATAACCCAGAAGTCGATGGATCGAAACCATCCTCTGCTAAGGCAATGCTGTGTAATTTCTCTGCATTAGTTCATTATTCTGTTAGAATTACTGACAGTAATAAGTTTCTTAACTTGCCTATACAGGGATCATGAACATCTGTGTTCATATATGACAAACTGGTCTGTTTTTATATGATAGTTTGCTCGTCTTGATGACCTCCCAAAGTTTACCGTCAGTAAATACCACAGACTAGGCAGAGAAATGACATAACATTGTCTTATCAGAGGATGATTTTGATCCATCGACCTCTGGGTTATGAGCTCTGCAGGCTTCCACTGCACCACTCTGGTCTTGGTCGCCATGGCAAATGAGAACAACACACGGGCAAACTCTTCTTATGAACAACTAATGAGACAAACTAATTATAATGAATTATTTATTTTATTAGCAACGTGGCACTGTAACATCACAACTATGTTTTGGTAACATAATAAATGCCACTTTTATTTGCACTTTTCACTATTTCACTGTCTTTTATCGGAAACAAAATTACACTTTCTAATGTATGAAAGTAGAATGAAAAGTGAAACGAGACTGTACTGATCAAAAATTACTCTGTAATTTGAAGCCAGTGTGCTCAAACAAGAATAAACGATTGCTTTCTTTCAAGGACCTAAACCAGCAGCATTTATTACTGTGAGTATTTCAGGCAATAGGAATAGTCGTCTCTGTCCTCATGGTGTCTCTGCAGGCCCCGGCTGTGCACACAAAAAGCCTGAGGGAAATGGCCTGTGAAAACAGCATGGCTCGCTCCTCTCTATCACTGCTCTCCAGCTGGAGCACACACACACACACACACACACTTTTTCTCTTACACTAGCGAATGAATTCCCGCCCTCACTGATCACAGCCATTCACTATCATCTGTCTTCATTGCAGGGGCTTGGGAGACAGCTGGTGGTGCTGTATTAGGGTGAAAGATTAGTCTCCACAACGTTCGGCTCCCTACACGAGGTCCCACATCAGAGAGGGGATAAATAGAACTTGTTGTTGTCCCTCGCTCTTAGCTCGGTCATGAAACCATTCCCTTTAAGGCATAATACGTCACATTTCTGCATTAAAATATCTATAAATGATGAGAGTGTTTACTCTTTAAACCCAGCCTTTTTTGTGTCTGATACCGATATCATAAACTTGAGTATCTACTGACATAATTCTCTAACTGTGTAACAAATATTGTTCTCATTAAAAGAAGAAATAAACAGCCCAAACATGACTCAGCTTAAATTCTTTTGCTGATTTTGAAGCATGCACTATTCATGGAGCTTTATGGATTGTATCAGATTTCACATTTTTATCCGATCCAGTGATTTTGACCAGTATTAGGCCGATACTCATCCCTAATTTAAACCCATAAGAGACTGTCTTAAAGACGTCACCTGCTGTACATGTCTCAGCAATAACCTCAGAGTTCATTTGTCTTTTCTTTTAAAAAGAACACATATAAATCACAATCTCTGATCTATGAATAGAAACAATGTACAAACTGAACTGAAGTGGACAAGAAAGCATTTAGATTTTCAGCACCAAATGCATGGAACAAGTTTATCTGCCCTCTTGACCAGGTCTCCCTTTCAAAAGAGAGCTTTTCACAATAACACAATGGGACCAAGCTGGCTAAATAAAGGTTAAATAAAATAACTAAATAAATAAATAATGGAAGAAAATTCACTCATGGATTACAACTACTTATTGCAATGTGCTGCACGTTTTGCTCCCGTAGCTCTCACACTTTACTGGAAGAGCTGGCACAAGAACAATTCCCATGAGCCCACGCTGCTTCTCGACATCATCAAACTAGGTCTTTTGTTATCGTTTTGGTGGTAGAAATCCCAGCAGATAGAAACATCCACATTAAAAAAATAAAACTATACAAAATAAATACATACAGATGAAAGGCACGCATGTGTAATATCAGAACACTTGTTGTACGAAAGCTATTCATGGAGGGGAAAATGCAGTAGCTCAAATCTGTGCTAGTACAACATGTCCTTCTTCAACCCCAGTGAGTGAGGATGATGTGTAGGAGGAAGTGTGCAGGCCCACAGGCTGCTCCGTCACTTGGTATGGAGAGGAGAAAGAGCCTGCGCTGTGCCAACTCGTGTGTAAGAGAGAGAGAGAGATTTATATTCTGTACTTTCAGTAGTGTGCTCCTGTGTGATTTATTATATGATCCGGTGTAGCAGAGTATGGGGTTACACACTGACGACAATCTGGCCCTTGAAACAGGGCAAACACGGAAACTAAAAGCTGCTCAGTTCAAAGAGAAAGAAGTTGTGGAGTATATACTGAGATACATTTCACTCCCATTTCTTCTGGACAAATTAAAGATGGAAAATCATATCGCTGCACTTTTCCTTTGCAATCACAGATTAATAATTTCAAACAGTTAATGTACAGCGGTGTCAAATTCAAATGACCTGGAGGCCAACAAGTGTCTCGTCTGGGAAAAAACAATATGAGCTTAAAATTATAGCACACGATTGTGCCATAATATCACAATAATGATACTCATGATTATATGCCACAGAATATCAAAGTAAAAGTGTGTCTTTTGATATGGAACGATGCATACTTTACAATAATAACATGCTTATGATGGTATATGGATCTAGTCATAGCAAAAACAGAGAAATAAATCTAAAACTATATATATACACACATTTATATATGTCATTTAATGTTAATAATGTGATAATTACAACCAAATATCTATTATTACAATTATAAAACTAGTCTGGCAAGTGCTGGGCAACATGTGGCCAGTGGCCAGTTTGACACCACTGGTTTATGAGAAGGAAAAGTTGCATTATGCAGAATTGGTAGGAAATAATTTTGCCAAACATAAAATAAACTATGGCTTTTTTCAGATTCAATTCTGTGTTTGTCCGTGCATTTTAATATAATTCCATTCAAATGGCAACATCCCAGTTTCTGCATACATTTCTGTTAAATATAAAGACCTAAGCATTTGTGAAGCACCAGTAAAGACTTTCTTATTACCTGCAGCAACCTTTTAAATGCGACATCCCCTCTAATGCTTTGCTAACCTCGTTTTGTATTCCTGCTCGTTTTCAATTTGTCATCATCATACTGTAGTTCATTATGTTGACATTTCCGGTGTGTGGTCTCCCTCACAGACATGCAGTGCATGTTACTATATTTGTACAGACCCTCACTGGTATAATTATCCATATTCCTAAACCTTACGGCCCAAAGAGCTCAACTGTACATGACATCATCGTGACAATAATGACCCTGTGGATGATATAGAATTAAATGAACCTAATTTAATTCATTTCTATTACGTCATCTATGACATAACTGAGGGTCTTCGGGTTTGTCTTCTTCTGCCACTGACTCTCTTTTGACTTGCTGGTTGTTTTTCAGTTGCCGCAGATTGGTAAGGGGAACATTCACTGAAGATCTCAGCCTTCATGATCTCATGTCCTATGACGAATGAAACTGATCTGATTATTTATTTAACATAGGAACAAAAACATAGTGACATACCACACACCTTGCAGGGAAACTCCACTGCTTTTCTTGTGAGGGGGGGGATATCATAGCATGTTGTTAAAATAGGCTGACGATATCTTCTGTGGCTTTAGTGGTCCTGGTGATGTCATCAAGATTATTGTGGCTTAGTCTACACAACCACAACCATTTGGCAGAAAGCTCAAACAATGATTCAAACTGGGTGTATGAAGTTTGAAATTGTAGGCGTTCACCACTAAGGGCAGGACTCTGAAAATATGGTATTATCGGAGAAATGTTTAGAGAAACTCAAGATCCAGTGTTTTTGGAGCCTGAACCACAATGCAGCTCCGATTACTGACGTTACACAATTCTCAGTGATCATTTCATATCAGAATAGCTTTAATACAGTATCATGTTTGTTGTGCATGTTTTACTGTGTTGTTTAAGCATTCTTCGTAGTAGAAGGAGAGAAAGTTTCTCAGAAAATGAAGATGTGAGAATACTAAAAGCCTCTCACAAAGTAAGATACAAACACACACAGTTATGTATGTCTCATACTGCAGTAAGGGTACAGGACAATATCCTGTCACTGGCTTTGACATGTCTCTCGGACTGTGGGGGCGCTTGGTGTACAGCCTGCCAGATATCATTAGACGAACAAGGAGGAGGAGGAGGAGGAAGAAGAAGGAGAAGAAGAAGACATCAGTGGTGACTAAAGGGCTAACTGCAGGGGGAGCAATGGAAATTCTACTGTGACAGATGATGAATGAGCCCACACGCTAAAGCTGACATGTGCGTGTAAATAGCTTCAAGTCATTAAGAGCTTTGTCACAGGACTATTTACAAACAGACTACATGCTTATCAGATTCTCAAACAGTGCTGCATTGGGCTTGACACACAGAAGCTGGAAGGATGTTGTGAATGGCAAAGTAAGAGATGTGTGACCACAAAAACCTGAACTGAGGTAGATATTCTATTAGCCTACAGTTATCACAAAAATAAATTAAAAAAATCTAATGTTCTGAACAACAGACAGTTATCAGTGACGCTGCTTTTAAATACCTCCACAAAGTGTTCATAGCGTATGTATCTGAAACATTTTCAGGTTATGATAATATCTCCATATCTCCTGTTGTTACAGTCCACAAAAAAACTATCCACAGGATCAATGTCAAAGTTTAACTATGCACTTATTTCAAATTATCTGCTGACAAAGATATTGGAATGTAAAAAGAAGTAAAAGAACAGACATTGTACAAAAGAGAGTAAAGCCAAAACAAACTTGACTGAGTGACTGATCAGGTACCACACACCCAAGATCCTTCATTTTCTAAACAATTAACCAGGTACTCAAGTAACAAATGAATCAGCCTGCCCACAAACAGTTGCATCATTCATGATACATATGATCATTTAAGCACTGAATTACTTTTCTGAATGCTAATTAATCATACGTAAGAATCCTGCACGGATTTCAATCACAGTATGAGATGATATGTTGATATCAGGTCAGACCTTAAGTGTTGAAGTCCAATGTATACAGAAATTCACACTCTGGCCCTCCAACACCTGTTCTATGTACCCATCTCTTTAACTTCCCCACTGTAAAACAGCATACATTTCAATGACAAATGTGTTACATCACAAAGAAATTGATGATAATATTTGTAGGGATGACAAAGACTCAGTTCTACAGATCTGTGTTCATCTGGAAACTTACGGTTGAAAATAACATTGTTCTGGCAGAGATGTGATGTGGGGGTAGGAGAAGCCTATTGGGAGGAAAGAGAAGGAAAAATGATCAAATGTGGGCGTATGGAAGGACATGTGCACAGGAAAGGCAGATATGTTTGGAGACAAGGAGGAGGCTGAATGAGTACGAATGAAAGTCAGAGGGAGGTGAGAGGATGGATGTAAGATCTTCTTCTGCCTTAGCGAGGCCCTTACAGAGCGGGTCAATATCCCTCAGCTTATCCTTCATATATAGTGTATTACATTTTGATTATGTGGAGGATATACTGTGTGTTGTTGCATGCAAATACACTCATTCTGATAGACGTACACACAAAAGGGCACAAAGAATAACCAAAGGCAAATTCATCTTGGTGTATATTATTTGTTTACTGTACGTGGCCTCCCTGCATTATTTGTTACTGTGAAATGTTTTGCTTCCAGCCCACTGTGATTTACAAAGCGCACCTGAATCTCACATTTGATATGTCTTTATCTTTATCAGGACATAAAGACAAAAACAAATGTCCATTTAAGATTGCAATCCACACACAGCTCTGAGCTACTCAGCAGTCTAACATCCATTAATCTTTTTTGTATGGAAGTCATTCTTTGTGACTTTTTTACCTTGTATCATGTTGCTATAGCAACCGTGTCTGCCAGTAATGGAGTTTGAAGCCGTTGCTTTGGGTTAATATACCCTGTAGCTACACCATCACACATTCATAAATGCAATCAGCCCTTTTTTAAAGTACTGAGCTTCTAATCAAAGTCTACTTATGTGAAAAAGGAGGTAAGATTTTATTTTTCAGATTACAGAAAGGGAGAAAGGGGAAATAAACGAAATCTAAAAGCTTTAACCACAGTCTAAGAGGTTACTGAGGAGGAGGAGGCTGAAAACCGTGGAGGAAACAGAGGCAGACAGCCTGAGTGTGTCTGGAGTCTGAACCCTGATCTGCATCGAGGAGCAGGCTACTCACTGCCATCTGGCTCTGGCTGCACACCAGAAGAGAAGAAATCCCTCCCTTCAAAAATCCAGTAGTAGGGCTGAATGATTTGGAATAAATATCAAATTGTGGGGCCACATGTGCTGGTGTTGGTGTAGTGGTGAGCACTCTTGCATTTGTAGCAAGAAGACCTGGGATTGCGACCCAGTCGGAACAAGGGCCTTTCTGCATGGGGTTTGCGTTTTCTCCCCGAGTGTGCATTGGTTTTTTTCTGGATTCTCCGGTTTTACATTGGACACTCTAAATTGACCATGAGTGTGAGAGTGAATGGTTATTTGTCTCTAAATACGGCCCTGTGAAGGACTGGTGATCTGTCCAGGGTGTACCCTGCCTGTCGCCCTATGTCCGTTGAGATTGGCACAGCGCCCCTGCGACCCTCATGTGGAGGATAAAGTGGTAGAAGATGGATGGATCTAATTGTGATTATTTTGACAGAAATTGTGATAAGATTCGTGATATCAGAGGGAATGGTTATGTTTTACATCATCATGCTCATTTTCATTCAGAAAAACTTGAATGAAAAACAATGATTACTGTGTGATATTTGTGCAGATCTGTGAGAAACAAAGATATTCTCTTCAGCCTGTAGAATTGGTTGTGTATAGATCAAGACAATAATTCATCTAAAGTCATATTTCGACACACATTTTTCAGCTTTAAAAAAAATATTGTGCCTCTTGCGATTTGAAAATTGCAGTAGGCTGTATTGGGATTCAAAAATTCCGATTAATTGTTCAGCCCTAGTCAGTAGTCTATTCAACAGTTTCAAACAGGGAATACAGTACATTTTGTAATGGTGATAGTCTCAGTTCTGGCCTCCACTGGCCACACAGTGTGCGTGTGTGTAAGCGTTCTTGTCTTTAATTAGACAGTATTAGATGTAGAACCTCTGCTCGGTCTCAGAGGGTGACAGCAGACTGAGATTAAAAAAGACACCGGCAGTGTGGTGAGGTGTGCACACGGCCCAGTTTCTGAGGCATGACTGAACTATAAATTCACTCTGCACTGCAGGGACACAGTCAAGTGTTTTATGTTCCTTCACAAGGGCATCATACCTCAACATTTGACATCCAGAACACGCTCACAACAAGACAGAGACACATATATGACATGGGCTATATCGATGGCAACCTTCTCACATGATGAGTCAGAAAAACTTGAACAAGAAGTGAACATAAGTGTGCCAAAAGTCCCTGTGTAACTTTTAAATATGAATTATATTGTGTATAAATATAGTGTTACATTAATTGTCAATAAGTTCACACAAAGCTGATTGGCTTAACCCTGTGCTGATTTGTTTTATGTAGAGCTGTCAAAGTTTGCGTCTGGTGTGCGCTGACCTCAGACATGAAAGCAGGGAATTATCTGCACGTCAGATAGAAGAGACAAAGATGGCGATACAGAGAGGTGAGGGATTGTTGGGCGGAAGGTTTCATTTTAAGAAGCTTTTTGCAACTACCCGAGTGTCACGGCACAATTTATTGACAATGACTGGAAGTGAACTGCGATCCATTGCCTTGACTGTCAAAAAAACACTGATCAAATGCACAATGTCTGATCACTCATTCATTTAGTCATTAGAGGAAAAGCAAACTTTTAATCTCGATTAATCTAGATGAATGAATTTCAAAATGTGAGATTAATTAATTTCTTTTAATCTATTGATAGCCCTAGTTTTATGTCAAGACAGAGCAATATTGTGCTCAAGTGCTTCTTTCTTGCAATATAGCTTTCCTATGCTCTGTCAGATTCATTGAGTTAATGAGTGACCAGCGACTGGGATTGGGATATGGCCAAGAGGAACAAAGTGACTGACATGGCAAAAGTGGGTCACAGTGGTATATTTTCTGCATCACATTTTCACCCATACAGAGTGCCAGCCATCCGCCTCATCCAATCTACCACTTTTGAACCCTTCTCTACATTGTAACCCAGTTCTCCCTCTCTCCATGTCCTTCCATCTTTCAGAAAACTCCTTAAACAGAGTGAGGACCTTTTCCTCTAGTCCTCCAGGCATCTCTTTGGCGGTTAATGGATAGTTGAGAAATGACTGCCTGCAATGGGGGATAAAGTGGGGAGGCAGAGAAAAGAAGAGGAAGAGGAGGAGGAGGAAGACTGCCACAGCTTCTCTTTTGTCTGTATAATACTGTGGACAGCAGACAGGCAAAATCATATCATAGCCTTTTGAAAAAAAGAGCTCAGGACACATTATCATAAAGTGCATACAGTGCTCTATTGAATTTGGTTTCTGGATATAAAAGCTATGAATCTTGGTTTGAGGAGTCAAGCTGTCTGAAATGATGGCTCACTCAAATGAGCTTTACCTCGGAAAGAAGACGCATGACAGAAACCTTTAAAAGGACTTGGCCCACATATTCAGTGCTTTTTCTCTCTCCCTTCTTCTGCTTCCCTCGAGCACTATACAATAGGCCAATTTAGATTTTTCACCCTCTGACAGCAGTCAGTAGTCTTCCTCGCTCTCCTCTTGTCTTCCTCTCTCTCCCATCATTACTCCTGTGGTACTGGAGCTGGCCTGTTGCCTTCTCCACTCCTTGCCTGTCTCAATGTCTATCTAATGGTTAAATAATGACTACACAGCTCATCTTTAACTGCTGTCTGATCAGGGTAAGACATATCTGTCATCTTTCTCTAGGTCCTAATTGATTTCCTGAATGTGAAGCCTAATAAGACCCAAGGGAGTAGTCATTATGGGTGTGTGAGACTGGGTGTTGCCTCTCCTTAAATAAGGCCTCTTATGAAACACAGACAGCAATTACACAAACCAAGGTAAGAGGATCCATGAAACAGAACAAACTGGAAAGAAAGGCAGAATGTGGGACACGAGGAGAAACTGTACTCGAAAGTGTAGAACGTACGCAACGCAATTTATGACTAATACTATTATGGTACTAAAATTGTATTATTAAAATCAATTATTGTGATTAAAGCATACATCACATGTCCATGATTCCATGATACAAAGCCTCCTTTCCATCTTTAATGTTATATACACAGACAATAGTTTTGTAAAATCAAGTTGAGACTTCAAAAAAAACATCCACAGGGAACAATTAGAGCAGAAAATGATGGTGCCAAAAATGTGCCAATAAAACAAAACTAATCCTGACGGTAATAAACATTAATTTTCATTGAAAATACCATTTCATTAAGTCGGAATGCTCATGGATCTCATTAAACACTACGGGTCTAATGGGGCAAGAAACGAGAGCGAGGTGTGAGAAATCGGCTTTTGAAACCTGAGTAACACTGTGATGAAACAGAGGGGAAACACCTCACAGATAAACTCAGAAATCATCCATCTATTCATTACCTATGCCATTTACCCCATCAAATCACAGATGGCCAAAGCAAGCCCAGCCAATCAGAGAACAGGAACTGTATTTACTGTATATGCACTTTTCTAGTCTGGACCACTCAAAGCACTTTAAACTGCAGTTTTGCCGTTCACTTATTCACATTATGAGCAGCACTTTTCTATCACACATCTATCATATCCATTTACACACCGTCTGGCCCGGGAACCCATCAGCACAAAGACCTGCAGGGATCAAACCCCAACCTTCTGGTTGGAAGACAAACCACTCCACTACTGATCCACAGCTGTCTGTAAGAAGAAGGAGATGGGGGAAAAAAGAGAGAGCTACAGCACTACTTGTTAATTCTCACATGTTTTTTCATCAAATCAATCAAGTCCAATTGTAGTCGGACTATGACAATAATTTAGCTTTCTTAAAGTCATGTCAACAAGTTAGGCCGAATAAAATCGAGCTGGTCTTTCATAGTCAAATTACTTCTGCATGTATACGCTTAGTCGGACTGGAGTCGGACTGGAGTCGGACTTCGTGTTCTGCACATGTACCAAAAATTCCTCCCCGGGCCTTGGACTCGGAAGTAGAAGGAGATGACGTATAAATTGCAGTACTGTTGCCAGAAAAGAACAAACAACACAGGACCACAATCCATCTCACCGTCCATCTCGCCGTTTTCTGTATGTTTTTCGGTGACGTAAAGGTCAACAGGAAACTGATTCAATATGCACTAGCTTATAGAGATACAGTGCCACCTACAGAGGCGGGAGTCAGACATACATGGTGAATAAATTGATTTTCTTCTTCGCATGTATACTCAGGGTTGACAACTTGTCTGATTGCCTTGTCTTGGTCGGACATGCTCGATTAAACTGTGCATGTAAACGTACCAACTGCTACAAATCAGTTTGGCTTTCTTGTATTGTGCCCATGCCTGCACTGTGACATTTGTATAAATGTTTGCTGTAAAAAAAAAAGCCCATTGGAGTGGTATTGGAGAAAGAGGAGTGGAGGTTAAGTATGAGAGATACACCAGAACCTCTTGACTGTCCTATAACAAGGACCTGTAATGGCAGAGAACATGATCATTTACAGACAACCCTGTGAATGAGGTGCCCTTCTATCCACAGAGCACGTCATAATACTGTATAAATCATTGTGGAGTAGAGGAATAGTGAACCTATATTAAAATATGAATGGCCTCATGCTTTACTGCTACAACTAGGTCAAAGATAATCACTTCTCTCCTATATATTTTTAATTTTATGCTAAAAGAAAGACTATTTCTATTCTTCTGCCTGAAAAAAATCCCGACAGGAACCGAATCTGATTAAAAAAAACAACCTTGCTCATAAAGAAGAGCGTAGAATTTGGGTGGGACCAGTTGGAAGCGAGAATTGCAAACGAAAGACAGAGTGATGAAGGCAGAGTAGGAGGGGGATGAAAAGCATTATATTCTATAATTTGATCTTAAAGGGATACTCAAAGCATGGATGACCCATTCACTGTCATTGTGTGAGAGGATTTAAAGAGTATCTGATGAATGTGGACCTCTGCAGCAGCAGGTACATTAAAAGCACATTGTCTATTAAATCCCTGCTTTATGGTCTCCCCTCTCACTCATGACCATGTCTTGTAGAAGATAAGTCTCTTTTTATTTATACCTGGATGTGTGCCCACGGAAGGATTGATAATGGTTTTGGAATTATAATGTGACAGATGGGGTATTTTGTCTTGTTTGGAACATAAAATGCTCCAGTATCCTTTACGGTAATTCAAATGACTATCTAGAGGAGGAAGCGAACAACTGTTCTGTGGATCTTTTTATTATCATCATTTGCAGCTCAAGTATCCACAGTGAGATTGAATTAAAGAGCAAGGACTCGTTCTATAGATAGTAAATGTCTGTGCCTGCAGGGCGGTGCAGGATGTGCAGAATAACACACACACACAGGCGTAGACAGTTGACTATGTGATGATCAGCCTTCCCACAGAGGGAGACAGTGGTGTGAAACAGAGACACGCAGCTCTTGCCTCTGGCTCTTCTTGACATTACTTACTAAGCATTACCCATGCTTAAGATTTGCTTTCCAATCTCTGTCTCTACTCTTTTCTTCTCTTCCCCAACACACCGATTACTGTTGCACAGCAGTGAATTAAAAACTGCCATAAATGAAGGAAAACAACTGCCATGGATGACAGCCATCATGAAGCTTATGGAAGTAAAACAACACCTGGTATGGTGTCATCTTTACTGTCACACCAACTATTTAACAGGAAGCTAATAATTTTTTATTTCATTGTCCGGTAGTGAGGGGACTTATATTTAGTGTAATGTGACAGGAACTTCCTCGTAATGTTTCCTGTTAACAGTTGAATCATTAATATTCAGCTCGGTGTTTCAAAAAGAGTGGAGAGAGAGTGAGAGAGAGCGAGAACAAGTTCCCCCTGTAGCCACTGTGCTGCTAACGAGGATCTAGACTCTAATGAGATCATTAAATTGTTGTAGCTTGTACAACAATAGAACCCACAGATGATTGTGTTAAGATTATACTGAGAGACGTGGGTTCCAGAAATTGCCTCATCTATTTCTCCTCATTACAAATATCAGCTTCCTTTTTTTATGAACTTCCCACTTCTGTTCTTTTGTTCACGCTCACACATGAAGTTTTAAAGCTGCCCCCCTTCTTTTCAGTGTTGTTTTAAGTCAATTCTCATTTTCTCACCTCAGTGTTGAAGGGACAGTTCAGGTTTTTTGAAGTGTGGTTGTACTTTGCAACACATTGTCATCTGTGACTTTGCCAAACATGCCCACCGTTTCCATGTACCAGTCTGGAACCTGGACAATAAATAATAAGAATAAGAATTAATCCAAGAAGTTTTAAACTGCTCACTCTCCCACACCAAAGCCCAAAGCAAAAATCAACATTTTTAGCTTAAGGGAGCTGCTGGTCTCCTGCTGCTTTGTTTGGTAAGTTTTTACCACTTAACTAAATCTGAAAACACAGGACTTTAAACACTGATGTCACAAAATTAGACTTTTGAATTTATTGATAGAGGCAGCAGTGAATTAGCAACCCCTGTTCGCCATGGTAGGAAATTGCTGATTTACTATAAAATGGACTTTGGTGCAGATGGGAGAGTCTGAGCAGTTCACAAACTTAAGTTTCCAGCTCTTCTGTTACTAGTAGCTATGCTATCTTACTTTATGAGATATAAGATTACTTTTTTTTTTAGGGAACAACCAGAAAGAGTTGGCTTGCTCCCAGATCTCAGCGAGCCAGAGCTGCTGCAGAAGACGACGAGAGGAGTTCAGCAAGTTGCTATTCACATTTTTGCATTAAGAAAATCTCGGGTTAATACCATGTGTTGCGTGGGTTACGTGTGAGACGGAGCATCAACGGTTTGCCAACAGACACAAAGGTCTGCCACTACAATAATAAAAGCCACTCACAGCTCCTGACCGTTTACAGTGTAAACACCACATAAACGGCCTTCCACTGTTCTCAGAGGGGGATGGGACTCTAGCAGCTCTGGCAACAAAAGCGCACCTATGGTATAAACACACATACACACCATCACAAAAAAAAAGAAAAAAAACATCAATGGAGTGATTATGATCATTTGCTACATTAATAAAAAGCCCTTACAGAATGTAAAAGCAGAACAGAAACACATCAATATCTATTCATAAAACACTGCAGGGCTCATTTTGATGACAGTCCAATGATAAAACCACCTCATGTTAGTCCAAAGCAGTGACAGAGATATATCCAGCCCGTGTCTTGTAATATTTGCTTCCTGTGGTGACATGTGTGGGGACCATGATTGGCAAACGATTAGAATAACAGTCTGCAGTTCTGCTATCTCAATGTGTATCAGTTATATTTATAAATATGAGCTGTGGCCTTCTCTGAGCCTATAAATAGAAAAGGACCCTTACAATCGCTGCATGAAGGCCAAGAATGTGGATCGGGCAAACACACACAGGGAGAGAGATTTGGGGAAAAAGCCAAGAATTAAGTGCTCATAATAAAAGATTGACATTCATGAACATTAAAGACCATGGTGTGTGTATGAAAATGTCCTGGGAGACGGAAGACGGTGACTGGTCTTACATTGAATCCACCCTGCTCATCTTTGACCCTCGTACTGGTTATTCCCATTATCCTATTGTTTATTCTCCCAGACCCATTTGGCCATCCCAGGACCGTCTCCCATGGCGACCGCAGGTCTGGCCAACCAGCCAAGATTTCTGTGCTCTGTGCAAACTGGACACATTTCACAACCACACCCACAGCTATACACACACACACACACACACACACACACACACACACACACACACACACACACACACACACACACACACACACACGCACACACACGCAGTGGGTCTGTGAGCCAACACTGTGATCATCCTGAGAAATTGAGAAACTGTCGAGCCTCTGTTTGCTCATTAGCCACCGGCTAGAGGGTCGAACATGTCCTCGCTCCTCACAAGGGCATGGCAAGACGATGGTCCCCTCAGCTCCTGAGGTGCAATTACATCTGTCCCCAGCATTTATGGATAAGCATTTTTTATGTTGCCTTTTTCCTTTTACCATTTGTTTTTTTTTTTTATTGATTTACACCTACTTTTTTTTTTCATTGCCTGCAGTCCCATGCTTCATCCTTCCCTACTTTTCTCTTTGTTCCATTGCTTCCCTTTGCCTTTTTGCTCACATTAAACATTATCATGCTCTCCTTACATTTATTTTCTGCAATATAACGGCAAACAAAACAAATGATTATCTGCCCCTTTTAAGGTCCATTTTGTAAGAATTATAGAGACTGCAGAGTGCAACAAATGGAAGACACCTCCTCTAACCCCTCCTTTCAAAAGCATGTTAGAGAGTGACATTTGCATACCAGAAAGGATGTAGACACACCTTCTAAACAATCTCCACTCTCTGTTGTTTTATCCTTCTTCTTTTTCATTGATTTATGTGATAAATGAATGCAAGCCATTCTTTTTTGTTTGCCTAAGTTTCCATTTGACTCATTGGTTGCCAATGATGTCTGATGAAAGAAGAGCATCTATTCTTTCTTTTGGTAGTTTCAGTGTTTACATAGTCACTGTTTTGTGGGTGTTGGACAATCAGTCAAAATGCTGTAAAACGCTTGGCAGTTCTGCGGTGAAAATGGCTGGCAGCCAATGAGTTTGGTGAGTTAAAAACACCAAACCCATGTCCCTTCGGGCTGCTATAGAAACATTGTTGTTCCTAACAAGATGGCAGCCTAGAAAAAGCATAGCCATTGCCTAAATGACATATAAAATGCTTATTCGGAGGCTACAAAAAACGTTTTATTTTACTATAAAAACAATTATACACTCTGTACCAGTCCCATTTTGCATTTTTAGCCCTGTCCCTCTTGCCACAAGGAACTGAGAACATATATGACACATTATCAAGTAAGCAGACGCAACACGTTTTTGACGTTGATTCGCCATGCCATTGTAAAAATAAATAAATAAATAAAAATAAAAGCTTGGGAATTCAAGTGGGTCCTTTTATGTTATGTTATGCTATTTGTAGTGGTTGACATAGCATCATAACCCTACTAGCCCGTGTTAGCTGTATCCATCCATTATCTACCACTTTACCCCGATATCCACTCTATTTCCAGCAGTCATTCTCCTTCCTCTTAGCCTTCTCTCCCCCTCACACTCCGCATCTGTGTTTCACTGTGTTCTGCCACCCCCTGCTCCACCTCCCACTGGCACACAGTCTATCTCACATGCAGACACTTCAAACATGCTCCTTCTCAAAGAAATCCTTGAGAGCGCTGCAGAGAAACCCTGAATAAGTCATCAAATCAGTGGCATTTTTCATTTTACCTTCCATCTCCTGGTCTGTGTGAACTTGTTTTCTTTCAACTCACAAAAACATCACCCAAGTTTTAGGTTGGGTTTTTTTCTGTCTCCACATGCGCTATACCGGTCTACCCTCAAATATTCCCCGTCATACATTTATACCCTATGCTTACCCTATTCCAGTGTTTCCCAACCCTGGTTTTCAGGGAACACTGCCCTGCATGTTTTAGATGTCGCCCTGCTCCAACACTCCTGATTTAGATGAACAGCTCGTTATCAGGCTTCTGAAGAGCTTGGTGACCAGCTGACCATTTGAATCAGGAAACACTGCCCTATTCTGTGTATTCTATTTACCCTCTTATCCTCACCCTCTCCCTACCTAGCCAATGTGTCTGTAATAAATGTTTCCTGTCTCGTTTCCTGATTTCTTCCTCTCAAAAAGAAATCTGACAGCAGGACTTCCAGTGAAATTCTTCACCCCCCATTTCATTTTCAGCTCAAGGAATATAAACATCTGTCTCTCTTTGGACAACAGCTGTATGATGCACGCTGTATGTAAATACTGTGCACACATCAGCTGCACACCGGGCTGCAGCGAGACAGACGGACAGGTTGATTGTTAAGGTGTTGAGCAGGGGAGCACTCTTCTCCCTTGTCTACTCTAAAAGAAGTTGTTCCCATGGTTACTCTACAGGCTTTTAATTGACAGTCAAAATGTGTATTGAGATTTTTTTTTTAAAAAGTCTTTCGTCCTCTCACTAAATATATAGTCACACTGAATAGCTGCCTTTAGGGTAGCACACGCCATCTAATCAAAATGTTAATAATATCAGTTAGAGTGTGTGGATGCACACACACACACACATGCGTTAAAATAAGAGTGCATATAGAGGAGAGATGTTTTTTAAAAAAGTGATTTAATCCAATTTAACATGGCAACAGCATAACTACCCACACATGGATACTGGATGACGCACATCTCTAGTGTATGAGAGGGACTGTGTGAGAGGGAGAGCAGCAGTGTGCATGCACGTGAGTGCCATTTGTTGCTCGAGGACACTTTGGTTCGTGCCACCAAATAATCCACTATGGTGAATGAGGCCTTGGCAGAGATACTTGTTTTACATAAATGAGAGTGAGGCATAGACATTGCATAACATGAACACCCACAACTCTATTCAGTGTGGTCTGGATTAATGGAGCAAATAAAGTTAAAGAGCCAACCTTGAGCAATTCAGAGATGAGGTTAAGAAAACCTGATTAACCAGAGTGATGGTTAATCACGGCATATGGGGTCACTGAATGATGAGAACGACAACGACGTGAATCATAAACCAGTTGAACGCCTATGTGAGATTTTGCAGCGATATGTCGAGCAGTGCTCTGAGTAAACAACAGATGAGGGGAATAACAGCAATAGGGAGGATTCATCCCATAGAAGTCCACACATCTGGAGAATCTATCCTGAGTAGCACACTAATCCTCACTGACCACTTAATTAGGTACACCTGTTCTACTGTTTAACACAAATATCTAATCAGCCAATCACATGGCAGCAACTCAGTGCATGTAGACATGGTTAAGAGACAATCTGCTGAAAGGCCCACTGTGCATTACAATGGAGAAAACTTCAAATGTGGCATGCTTTATGGTTGTTGTTGTTACAGTCTTACTCAAATAACAATTAATGTCACTCCAACCACTTCATTAGGTGTCATGTGTACCTAATAAAGTGAGCAGTGAGTGTGCATCACTGAGCTGGTGCAGCAATTTCACACATTAAGTTAAATTTACTCATCATACAGATTCCTATTGGGTTTCAAAGGTTTGCGAAAATAACCATGCTGATTTGGGATTAAGCCAAATATTGATTCAATTTAATTGAATATGCGTAATTCCAAATTAAGAATATAGGGTTTCTTACAGACTAAAGATGTAGCAAGGGTTTAATAAATAAAAAAGAAGAACAAAAAATAAATAGTAAATGAAGGATCCAGGTGGTTTGGAGCTTGGTCCATAAAAAGTACTTAATGTACACCAAGAGAGACATAAACATAAAATAAGTACAATTTGCTATTTAAGCATTTTCTATACATCCTGGTCACATGTCTTTATTTCAAGAAACAGGATTTAAGCGCATTAAAATGACCAGTATATGTGGCTGTTAAGGGCAATTATTATTTTCCCCTTAAAAACCAAGCTACACTCAATTCAACTTTTAAGCTAACAGAGAGAGTCACAAAGCACATTTATATACTTTCTGTTGCGAATATGTTCATGTAATATCTAAGTGGAATTTCCTTCGCTGTGATATTGATATTTATTTTTGCTATATAGTAAAAAATAAATAAAAAATGAGATAATGGTGAAGCAGAAAGAAGTTAGCAACTTACCTGTCAGTTGGCGGCCATCTTGTCTCTGTCAATGTCGTAAAACGTAATATGTGACAACCAGGGCTCATTTTGATGACAGTCCAGTGATAAAACCACCTCATGTTAGTCCACAGCAGTGACAGAGATATATCCAGCCCGTGTCTTGTAATATTTGCTTCCTGTGGTGACATGTGTGGGGACCATGATCAGCTGATTGGCAAACGATTTGACCAATAAGTTCTGCACAGACACACCCAGGAGCAAGACAAGCCAATCAGCATCTCCGTTTCAACTAATTCACTTAGTATTTGTTTGAAAACGCTTCCCAAATGCTTCACAAATGCGGATTTATTTATCTCAATATTTATTTTTAATCAAATATTTAAATTATGGTGATTCTGAAATTTCTCCATGCACAACTGTACCACGTTATATTGTTGTGTTGCCTTTGTGAGAGGCTATTTCTGAAAGGCAAACCATGGTTGTTATAATTCAAAGTGAATGACTGTTAAACAGCACACATACAGGGAGAGGTTGAGAATCAGAGGAAAAACAGTAGGAATGTTCATTTCTCAAAAACACACTTGCATGCAAGAATACACGTCTGCTTTTGCTCTTTGTCCACTTTCACCTGATTTCTTTGTTTTTATGTACATAATGTATTTCAGTGGTCAGCAATTGGTGGCCATGGCCCACCAGCATCAGTATCTGGCCCGGCAGATGATTTTTTTTAAAAATATGAACTTTATTCAAATAAATTCTATTGCTAGAATTGACAGTTAACCTAAACTAAATGTTTGATTTTAAAAAAATACAAATAAAAACACTGTTGTTATCATGTTAACAGCCAGGTTCGGGGAGTAAATGTTCGTAAAATAACTACTTGTATAATGTTAGGCTTAAAGATGAAGCACTAATACTTCAAATCGAAATGATGCACATTAAATTTTAACAGTACGAGTACATATCTCACACTCAATCATTTGTCTTCATAACAAGCTTGTGATTAAAGACAACGTGCACATTAGTGTTAGTTTAAGGCAGCAAATGTGGGTTTTTCTTTGTGACTGAAGATGTTTTAAAGCACTTTAGAGCCTGATAAAGATATTCAATTGCTTAGAGAAGATTTGGCCCTGGGCCACATTTACTTGCTGATCCCTGATGCGTTTGCATATGTAAGCAATATGCATATGTTGTGCCTGTTGTTACATCTCTCTATAACTGCTCAGCTCTTCAGAAAATATACTGCCTCTGTACTGCATGTGGAAGCTTCACTTCTTAAAGCAGTCTCTTTTTAGCAGAGGCCCTCCCCATTACTCTCCATCAAGAGACTTGCTAAAATAGCCACAGAGACCACTCCCCCCGCCCCCCTCATAGAACTCCCCTCCATCCATCCACCTTTACTTTTTAGAGCCATGCAGATCTGTGTTGCCATGGAGTCTGTTGTTATGGCTACAAACAGCTATGCAGATGTACAGGAAGCAGTGATAAAACTCAGGGTATAGAGACAACACGGTTGACCATCATTTGTTCAAAGACAGATGAAGGTCAGGGGCAAACCTTTAAAGAGATATATACACGGGACTAGAGCAAATGTGGGACATTCCAGATGGTGGTTTCTTTCTGGGGGAACAGCTGTCTTATTTCTGAGCATCCCTTTAGAGTGCTACGATAACACTTCAGAAAAACGAAAAAGCAACGCTCTGCCAACATTTAAATCCTGCACACTGTGCGTCTACAAACATGACAAAACACTGTGATTCCTTCTCTATGCAGACTTGGAGCAAGCAGCGATTTACATAGAGCAGATAAGAGTTTTATCGGCGTGGACAGACAACTGACTGTTTGAGAAATTTAGTTTGCAGTGTGTCCCTGGTTTATCTGACATTGCAGAGACACTCTTGGTCTTTTCATGCAGCATAATGTTCTCAGTAATGTAGAGAAAATCTGTGACACTGCCCCCTGAAAATGGCATCAACAGGTGGCTCACGGTTAAAAGACAGGGCTAAACATCCCAAAAAAACAATTAAAAAAAAATGAGACTATTTTCTTAAATAGCACATTAATATGTGTGCATGAATATATCTATACATTGTGTTTGTCGGGATATAAATGCTCTAAAACCTCATCATTGTTTTCAAAATGTCATTTCAAGGGCCGCCACGCATGCGCTTCTCATGACGTTGTCTGCAGCTCCATCTTGTGGCGTAAACACACAGCAACCACTAAAGTGCTGGTGTATTTCTTTCCTTTGATGTTCTCTCCCTTTTATCTCTGCCTATCATCACACAGGGTCTTTCACCTCTACAACCAAAAAAGAATTCCCCAACAGTGTCTTCAGGTTCCCCACCTGTGTCTCCTGAATCTTATTATGACTGCGTGTTCTTGAAAATGTGCAAAACAGTTCCCAGAGGTGATATAAACGCACTGAGTGCACTGCTATAGATTTCCCTCTGTCTGAACAGTGATAATGCAGATGGAATGCATTAAAACAGGGAAAGGAAATCAATGATCCAGCTTAAATGAAAAGGCTCGAGCAATATGTATGATAAAATTCAGAGTAATCCGGCGAAGATCTGTTAAATTGTATACTGTATGCAGGTGTGAGCCTTCATGAAACTGACTGCAGTGATATTGAGTGCAGATTATGTGGTTAATTGCCAGTCTCACTCTTTGTGCTTATGGCCACTGTCTATTTCTGTGGTTGCAGTTATGTGTGACTGTCTTTAGGAATGTAACAGACTGTATTACACCCTGGTCCCTCCCTCAGACGCTGTGCTAAAGTAACAGCTGATGTCAGTCTTGCTTAAAGACACACACACAGAAGGGGAGGTGAGTGAGTCCCCATTGGCTACGCCCACACTACAACCTGTCTACCATGAGGTAGTGGCATCAAGGGCACAGTAGAGAGCCACCCTCTTCCCCTCCTACACCTTCATCTCACCACGATACATCAGCACTTGACACAAGGAGGCTCCATACCACGCCCTGAACCACCATTTACAGCAGCAGGAGGAGGGGAGGGCTGTTATCTAGGGCACCCAGCACCCCCATGCGCTTGTTTGAATTATGGAGCTGCACTGTCTTCCTGCCGAGACCCCAACCACAGCCAGCTCCTGCTCCACGGACCGCTTGTACGACAACTGCCCACCTTTTGCACAGCGTGGGAGGGCCAGGCCAAAGAAAATGGAGAGTAGGGTTGTGTGCCCGGCTGTAACCAGACTCACAGGCCCCTGCGGCCCTCTGTCTGCTCTGTCCCCAGCTGTGGCTGAGGTTCCCACACTAGACGGAGCTCCTGGCTCCTGGCCAGATCACAGCTACTGCAGCTGGGTAGAAGGTCTGGGAAGACGGGGCTGGGTAGCAGGGCTGGGACCCGGCATAAACACAGGAAGAGGAGGAGAGAGAGGTGGAGAACAGAGAGGTGGTGGGGCAGTTGAGGACAGAGCTCATCTCAACCAGAGTCCCAATCCATCACAGAGTGAGCAGCACAGGAGTGCTCTGTCTCTGTATGACAACATCCCTGATGCTGTCACCCCGAACAACCCCCGGGAGATCTTTGAGATAGAAACAAGTTTCCAGGAGCACGCGCAGGAACAGATGTGCCAGGCATGGGCCCCTGAGCAGATCCACGGACAGATGGAGAGTGAGGGTGTGAGTAAAGACAAGAGCCCCTGGTCATCCTGTGAGATCATCCTCACTGAAAGTGGTTTCTGTGAGCAGGACCAGAATCCAGACCAAGAAAAGAAGCAGGAACAGGAGCCAGAGTTGGACTCAAGATCCCAGGGATTTAATCAGCATGACCAAACACATCTCCAGCTCCAAATATCACCTCATGTCCCGACAGAACGCTCACCTCAGCTGTGTCCAGCTGACTGCCAGGGCCTGTGGCCTCCAGCCGAAGCACACAGCCTAGAGCAGCCATCCTGGTCTCCCAGAGTACCTCCTCCCGTACCCTTGGCTGACCCCTCTGCCAGTGCCCTCCGCAGCCTCCTCACCAGCCTCCAGCAGCAGATAGTCCGACAGAGAGAAGAGTACGAGGAAAGAATAAGCAGGTAATTTTAATTTTGCCTTGTCCAACATTTCCCTTTTTACACTTCACGGTGCACATAATTACATTAAGCAGATAAGAGCTACCATGTATGAGAAAAATGGTCCTAAAATGAACATGTTTTTGCTGAAGGCTTCAGTAGTAAACTTTCAGCCCACAGACTGAACTCAAGCGTTTCGCAGTTTTGTGTCGTTTTTCCAGTGAAGGGTCACACAATGTTCCCAGGCTCGGAGAATTGTGTCCAGTCAGCTGTGCTCCTCTGGTCACCAAGTTGACCCTAAGTTTGACCCTATATCCTGTTTGCTTCATGTTGCACAAACAGCTGCTCAGTCAGATCCAAACAAAATCTCTCATGAGAAACACTGTATATTTTTATTTTTAAGTGCTGTTTCAAGGGCTGTTTGCTTTCGCAAATGTATTTTCCATCAGTATAGAAAAAAAATCTACATTTTGAATGGTAAAAGGAGGCGTCTGACCTATAGAAACAGCTCCTGCAGTGGAAAGAGAGCTAATTTAAGAGAGCATGCTGTTGACTCAGACAAAACACATACCTCATTTAGTATCGATATAAATATACATATACGCACAACAAGCCTCAGTGTAAGGTTAGGTCATATCCATAAATCCTATCCAAATCATTTTTTTTATCCCCAACTTAAGTCACCTGTTCTACCTTTACTAACAATATCTGGCTTCAAGTAGCAACAACCAGACAACCAGCTGAACTGTGAGTGTGACGACACATTAGACTGCTGTCTGTCTCTCTCCCTTCATCAGCCTCGAGCAGAGAAACGAGGAGCTGCAGGTGGAGGTTGTGCGTCTGAAAACGAACCTCACACAGCAGCGACACTGGTACCAGGCCATCCAGGCTAAGATTGTGGAGTCTGAAAGAGCCCGTGCTGCCGCCGAACTACGCAACGCAACACTGCAAAGGGAGATGGAGCAGTTCTTTGACACCTTCGGGGAGCTCAACAATGAGGCCAAGAAAACAGAATATATTGTGAATGGCTTTTGAAGAATGTGTTTTGTTTCTTATGCTATGAAAGAGAATGCTAGGTGAAGGAATATAGGTGATACACAGCTGTTGGGTAAAAAAAAAAAAAGAAAGAAAATAAATCACTGATGTCCAATTTATTATAGTTGCGTAAGGGCCAAGTGACAATGTTGTGATCATTGCAATCACAGAGGACATCTTTGAAAACAGAAGGAGAGTCAATCTGAACGAAAATGTGAGATGGACATTGTACAACAAGCCTTTCTTTGATATCATGGTAAACACACAAGACATTCTGATGACGTCGTTGATACTCAGTCCTCATTTGACAGGATGTCAAAGGTAATTTAAGGCATGGCTAAAAAAGGAAAACATGGCGCACCAGTCCTTAGTGACTCCATAGTGTCATATTTCCACATGTCCATCACACTGTGCAATCAGTTCAGCAAAGAAAAAAAAGGCATCTCCTCAGTCCACTTCCAGGTTCATCATTCAAGTTTCATTCTTGAATTGCAAGGGCAAGATTTTGCTTCAGTACACATCATCCGCAGCCTATTCTTTGTTGCTGGGTCAACATCCGCCATAGACACTGCTGACGGGGCGACTGCCGACATTAAGGGCAATTATATGCTTACAAGGAAGAAAGAAAAACATAAACAGGCATGAACAGCTTTTCAGAATCAAGCATCAAGGTGCCGTCAGTAAACCTAAAACTGAACTGGTTTGTCTTGTAACCATTATTTGTGTTCGACTACCTTTGCAGTACACGATGACGGAGCCATGAAATATTTTGAGACTGTCCCTGTACTAATGGAATGGTTTGGAAAAAGGTCCAGCCCATGCGTTGATCTGATAATAAAATGATTTGACATTTATTTTGAATGGGCCTCTCCATATGAAAACTGTGCAACATTTTGCCAAGACATAAAAACTAATAATACTTTTGCAGCCTCTTCACAATCAATAGGACTACATCAGTCTTTTGACATACACATTGATATTTTGTACCTTATATCAAATTGGGATGATTGCAATATATAGTTCGACACATACTGTATTTGAACTTCTTAACAAAATAAGCACACTGTATTTACTGTATTTGAAATAAAGGGGTCAACAGTCACTGTGAGCGTCAGATCTTTACATACAGTACAATATATCAGGAAATAAAATGGTAACACTGCAATCACAATATCCCCCTAACTGAGAGGAGTAAAATCTCAAATCCACATCACTCAAGCCAAAGAATCAAAACCAAAAACACTGCAGCAAGCACCACTATAGAGATCAGCGTTACTGTGAGCGAGCTACAGGATGCATCAAACATCAGATTAGTGTTTGATCATTATACAGACATCGGACGCTTAGTGTGATCGACTTATGGGAAGCTTTTGTTCTTATCGGCGTAACATGCATGAAAGCAGCTGGCACCTGTGGTCTACAGCGGAGAAAATAAGTATTGAACGCGTCAACATTTTTCTCAGTAAATATATTTCTGATGGGGCTATTGGGATGAAATTTTCATCAGATGTCAGTAACAACCCAATTTATCCACACATACAAAGAAATAAGAACATTAATGTCCATGACAAAAGTTATGTGTAAGTAAGTGAAATGACACAGGGAAAAAGTATTGAACACATGAAGAAAAAAAGGTGTAAGAAGCCACAGGAAGCCAGTATTTAGGAAGCAATCCTGCCCCGTATCAGTGCAAATTAATATCAGGTGGATAAGTCCATAATTGGTGGCCTATAAAGGTTTCTCTTTACCAAGGTGACACTCAAGAATCATTTCAAGATGGGTAAAAGCAAAGAGCTGTCCCAAGACCTTCACAAGCTTATTGTAGACAAACATACGGATGGCATTGGTTACAGATGTATATCTAAACTTCTGAATGTTCCAGTGAGCACTGTTGAAGCTATTATTCGGAAGTGGAAAGAACATCTTTACACCATTAACCGACCGCGACCAGGTGCTCCTCGCAAGATTACTGACAGAGGAGTCCATAGAATAATTAGAAGAGTTGTCCAAGAACCAAGGACCACTCGCGGAGATCTTCAGAAAGACCTTGAAGAAGCAGGTACAGTTGTTTCAAAAAAACAATTAGTAATGCACTCCACCGCCATGGCCTCTATGCACGCTCACCACACAAGACACCACTGCTCAAGAAAAGGCATGTGGAAGCTCGCTTAAAGTTTGCTGCACAACATTTAGACAAGCCAATGTTATACTGGGAAAATATAATCTGGTCAGATGAGACCAAAATTGAACTCTGTGGCTGTCATAACATACAATATGTTTGGAGGAGAAATGGCGCTGCACATCAACCTAAAAACACCATACCAACAGTGCAGTTTGGAGGTGGGAGCATCATGGTGTGGGGCTGTTTTTCAGCATCTGGCACTGGCAGACTTCATGTAATTGAAGGAAGGATGAATGGAGAAATGCATCGTGATATTCTTGAGAAGAATCTGCTGCCATCCACCAGGATGCTGAAGATGGTGGACATTTCAGCAAGACAATGATCCCAAACACAAAGCCAAGGAAACAATCAATTGGTTTAAGAGAAAGACAATCAAGCCGTTAGAATGGCACAGTCAATCACCCGACTTGAATCCGATTGAAAACCTCTGGAAAGAACTGAAGATCAGAGTTCATAGAAGATGTCCCCGGAACCTTCAAGATTTGAAGACACTTTGTGTGGAAGAATGGGCAAAAATCACAACTGATCAATGTGTGTGACTAGTTTCTCCATACAGGAGGCGTCTTGAAGCTGTCATTACCAACAAAAGCTTTTCTACTAAGTATTAAATCAATTTCAGCAAGTGTATTCAATACTTTCTCCCTGTGTCATTTCACTTTATTACACACAACTTAATTTGTGGACTCATTTGTTTTTATTTCTTTGTATGTGTGGATAACTTGGGTTGTTACTGACATCTGGTGAAAATTTCATTCCAATAGCCCCATCGGAAATATACTTACTGAGAAAAATGTTGACGCGTTCAATACTTATTTTCTCCGCTGTATGTCCACGAAGTGTCTGCACTAAATTGATGAGGACAACCCCTGGTCTCAACTTAATATTTGCTAAAAAAATAAAACTATTGAAATACAGGCATACAAAACAAACAATAATCCTCCACTTTCTCCTGGTGACCTGAAATTCAGTATGGGTGCATACACCAGTACAACAATATCCACAAAGGGAAGGAAACTTTGACCCACGAATAGTATAGATAGCCTTGACCTCTCACCAGCAGTCCAATTGGAGCGTTCCATTAGAGCATACAGGGAAAGAAAATAGAAAAATAGACCTTTTCATTGAGGTTAAAGAGGAAAGAAGAAACATACTGAGGGGGGGAATAATACAGGAAGGGAAGAAGTAAACAGAATAAAGGAAGGCAGTAAATGATTGATATTTGGACATTGTAAATGGGAGGTGGACTGAGGCAGGCAGACAGGCAGATGTGGCAAAGGATTGTGTTCACTGACTCTCGTCCAGTGGTCCCGTCAGTGTGTCGATGCTGCTGCTGTCTGTGTCTGAGGCCAAGGTGTGCTCCGTGGACATGGACGAGATGTCGTTAGCCGAGGAGGACTGGGACGCTGAGCCTGACACCACGTCTGAAACACACAAAGGAAACACAGTCTTGATCTGAGGCTACACTACTTCTTATAGCGGTCTCATAACCAGTGTGGCTAATAATGAATTCGGATGGCGCATGTACTGACCAGAACAATCTTCTTTCATTAAGCCATTCTTGTTCCTCTCTTCCCAGTCTATCACCTCTTCATAAATTAGTTCTGTGGAGAGAAAAAGTAATAGTATATCATATTCTACTCATACTCTAACAAGTTCTAGCACCCATGTTTCAACCTGAATGTGTCTTCAGATCAGTAAAAACAGACATTTATAGGTGGTTTGAGCATGCATGGAATTTAAAAACATCTCTTCGTTCAGTATGTCATTGAATAAAGAACGGGGAGGACTGACACGATCATATGTGGTGATGCATGCCAGGTGTGAACAGTCATATTACAAGATCAGTGAGGACGGATGTTAACAACAGGTCTGAACAGAGTCTAAGAATGAAAAGACATGTGTTCACATGAACAACTGGACTGAAATGCTCATACCATTCTGACTAGTGAATTCTCACGAGGAAAACTCATAAAGAATGAAGGGGATGTTTAGCCGTGACCTCAAGTACTTGAGACAGTTCCATACTGAACATTCAATTAAAAGGTAAATGAGGTTAAACTGCATTGCTGATATAATGCATTAGAGGGCAGTGCATCCTACCTTTCCACTGCTCAATGGTGTGCTCTCTCTCTTCCAGCTGCTTATCTGAAATCTGGGGTGGAGGCTGTGGAACAAAGCAATTCACTCATATCACACCGAGGACAAACACAACCACTGGTAAAGAGGTAAACCACATGTTTCAAGTGGAGCAATCGCCTCACCGCATCTGCCTCTGCAGGGTCATACCACACGTGGATGTAGGGGTGGTTGAGGGCCTCCTCTACTGAGATCCGGCACTCGGGATCAATAACCAGCATTTTGGACAGCAAGTCCCGTGCTTGACAAGCTGTTATGGCAACAGAGGAAGGGCTATGTAACTATGGAAACAGGCATACATTATCACAACTGAGTACTTCCCACGTGGTATTGAGTAATATCTCTGGGAATGCCAAAATTTCTCTCTTTTCAGTGACGTGACGTCCAGGTTTTAGTGTCACAGATAGCATAAGATACCTAAGATAGCATAAGAACCTCTAACCTGCATGGTCATGGTTGTCTAAAGTAGCTGACATCCAGTCCTGTGAGTACATTTACATTTCTATCACAAGTGTATTTAAATATTCAAAATTCTTACTCTTCAGTTTGTCGTGCTCCGAGTCAGAGGGGAATGCCCAATCGGGGAAAAGCTCGGCAAAGCTGACGCCTGGATATTGTGGCTTGTTCATCACATAGTTCCTCACAGTCTCCATCAGTCTGTTCATAAAGTCCAGACTGGGTGTGCCCAGAACCTCAATGACCTTATTCCACTGGTCAATGTCTGGACATCACGTTTGTTAGGGAAAAACCCTGCTGCATTATATTTAACTGAATATGAAGAACGAAAGGGGACGAATCAAGTGAGAAATACATAAAATGGATGCACTTCGCAATCTATATACTGTATAAAAACATTTCTGAATGACAATTGCAGTGAAATGGTTTCCTCCACAGAAGATGATCTATACCAGAATCCTACTGCACCAGGCAGGACCTGAAGTGAAGGTATAGAAACATTAGAGACTGGAAAACAGCCAACATAAGTGCAAAATATCAAAACCACTGCAGTTTGATTCCCCTTATCAGTTTCGGGAAGATTGTAGATACTGTATTTGGACAACAACTCCACAGATTAATTATCACCAGTTAAACTTAGGTCTGCTGGAAATATTGAGTCATTCCACTCAGCTGCTGATGCTCATTGCTCAGAGGGCGTAACAGGGGAAGCATCTCAACAGATAAGTCTAAGAACAAGAACAAGAAGAATGTCAAGATGAATGAGGTATTCGGTGCCAAATCATGGTCTAATGAAGGGTGAAAAAATGCAGGACAGCGAGAGTGAAGGATACGGTCGGTGCCCTGGAAGATCACGCTGCCCTTAACCATCTCTCCCATGATACACCCCACTGACCAGATGTCCACTGAAAACAGAGAGTACACACGTTAAAAAGGCATGAAGTAGAGCGGAACATATTTACAATGCAAACTAAATACACAGTAAAACAACACACCTGTGTGAAGGCCGCACTGACGAGCAACATTCTCCATGATTATATTTTAAACAAACATCAAAATGTGTAAGAGCGGCTCTCGATATTTTGGTTCATCCTCTGGCTTCATCGTGACTGGATGCTTTCATCACATTCATCTCGAGGCTGGATCTCTGTTCCCTCTCTGGCTTGAGAACTAGACGCAGCCTTCCAGCCTTTTCTCCTCAGCTCAGCTTATCAGTTTGCACAGCTGTTGCTCTCTCTCTCTGTGTGTGAGTTTGTTTGTCTGCTGAGCAGAGTAGGCTCAGTTCACTCGCTACTTCAGAGCATTATCACGTGGCAAATAGCCATTAAGTCCTCTCATCCTTCTGATAATGGCTCCAGATCACGACCAAGCAGATAAAAACTAGTCTTAGCAGACATCGGTCTTAATGAATCATAACTTGGCAAGAGACAGAAAAGAGAACGGTTTGATTACTTGTTTGATATCCTGAACAGACAAACAGATGACGTGAAAAACTAAATAATTTAACTGATCTTAACTGTCCGATTTATCAACACTTTGATTACGACGTGACCTGGATGCCCCTATATATTCAAATTGAGTAGATAAACTATTGCCAATTGTAAAAACCAAACAACAGTTATGTCCACTTAGTGTCTCCTGTTTCCACTCTGAAATGTCAACTGGTGAGTTTGAGATAAATGAGAATGTGGGTAAAGTCCTTTCCAAGAAAGAGGATTTTGTGAGGGGTAATTTCAGCCATTATGCAGCCAACCAACCACTGCAGTGGGGTAGTAGACTATTAAAGACATTCATCAGTGACTGATCAAGCCTGGTTCAAAGGATTCCAACAAGTGAAAACCATCTTAGCAGACTGCAGTGTCTGTTCACATCTGATATGCTCCTTTCTCATTTGAAATGTTGCTGTGTATTGTAAAAGAAAATCAAGTCAAGACAAACTACTTTTTTATCTTCAGCATCATGTTATGTAAAACATGTTTTCCATATTTGCTGATCGTGTATTTATAATGTAATGTCCAATAATGATGGCTTGTTCCACAGCGAACCAGTTACCTGTATCAACATCATTAATGTAAAGAACATCAGCTCCAGAGAATGCTAATTGTATGATTGCTGCTTGGTAACTCTGCTCACCGTTCTCCTTATACTTCATGCCCAGAATGACTTCGGGAGCACGGTAGTATCTGGTCACCACGTAAGGTGTCATCATGAAGTTAGTGCAAGCTGTTCGTGCCAGGCCAAAATCCAAGATCTTCAAAGTGCAATCGGACTTCACCACAATGTTACTGGGCTTAAGGTCCTGAAGGAGACAGAAACTCAATAAATCTAGAGGAACAAACAAAAACATTTGGACACAACTGGTGCCTTGTGAAAGATTACCATGTTATTTTGGAGTCAGGTATTTGACCGACAGACAAAACCAAACTGAGGTTGCTTCCCAACCTCAGTTTCCTTTGAGAAATATCTTCATTCTTTTCTTTGTTACGTGCCCACCAGTGACACTTGTTCCTGTTAGCGTAACTGTTAGCAAAGATGGCAAAGATGTAAAACACTGTTTACATTCTGGGAATGAGGTCCCGTCCGTCTACGAGTGGGTCTAAAAAGTGTGGAATTAGCATGGCAGATTCAAGCCTCGGACCAAGCATCACTGGTGGGCACGTAACAAAAAAATAATAAAGATATTTCCCGACTCAGGGGAAACTGAAGTTGGGAAGCACACTTTTTCAAAAATACTAGCCCTATTCTAGTAATACAAGGCCAAATGCAAATCGGTGAAGTATTCCTTAAAGAGCAAACTGAGCAAACTAGTTTTGGTCACAGGTGCAACACAACAAACCTGAAATTCTCATTAAGACTGACAATAACATGGAGTCATTGTCATTATTTGACAAATTACCCTATGAATGATGCCAACAGAGTGTAAGTGTCTGATGCCACAGAGAATCTGGTAGAGCAGGTAGGACATCCTCTCATGGTCCAAGTCCATGTGGATCACCTGGCATAGGCTGGCATCCATTAGCTCCATCACCAGGTACCTGAGAGCAGAGGAAGTGAAGACACACGACTAGAATAATTAGTAAAGAAAATTAGAAAAAAAATGACAAAAGCCAAGAAGCTTAAAAAACATAGTAGAGAACACATACACTTTAGCTATATCTTAAGTAGAAAAAGAAACTCAAGAGTAGATTGATAGAGCCAAAAAACAACAACACTGCACCACCACTCACAGATCCTGGAATTCCTCCAGGGACTTCTGAGGCGTGAACACATTGATCAGACGGATGATCTGCAGCAAAAAGACAAGCCAACAGAGGTCAGAGTACATAGAGTCTGTGTCTGAATGTCTGGGCAGTAAAGTGCATCAGCAGTGCGATCATCATTAAGCTTACATTTTTGTGGTTGACGCATTTCAGCAGCACCAGCTCCCTGTAGGCGCGCTTCGCATGGGTCTGGTTCTGGAAGGGCCGACACAGCTTTTTCACAGCTACAGGTATACCAAGCACTGTATCTATTGCAGAGCTGGTCACACGCCATGCAGAGGAGGGCACATGAAAAGACATAGTGGAAAAAAATAAAGTGCAGATGTTTTTCTCTCCTTGCTTTACACAAAAAAGGGAAATAACTAGTATGCAAAATGTGCAGGTTATTAAAAAAAAACAAAAATGAGACCCATTAAAAAAAGAGACTTCAGTCTACTGTCCTGCTCACAACATGATTATGCTGAACTGATCATTCAAAAGTGACGTTTTTCTGTAGCCTTACAAGTCGCACACACTTATTTCACTGTAATGTAGTTTGCATCTGATGCTGTCATTTTGGCCTTGGTGTAGAACATAGGAAAAACTCATCAAGTGACCAAAAAAAGGGAAGGTCTCTTATGGAAATGTCATAAAAACAAGGCCATTAGATCCATTTGATAACTTGTCATAGACCACTGTGTTATCTCAGGGGACTATGAATATAAACGTAAGCCCTTGATCCCCATTGTTGGTACAAACAAAAACAAACAAACAAACAAAAAACCAAGTGAAATATAACGTTTTTGAAATTAATATAATGATTGTGGCATAAAAACTAAATAAGCAGAAATATTTCAATCCGTGTATATGTTGTAAAACATTGAAAGAGAACAAGAAAAGGTTCATATACAAACTAAATATGAAATATCTACAGTATTACATGGTTTTACATTACAAACCTTGAAGATACACAGTAGAAAATGAAAGTTATAAGACTATGCCAGACTCAAACTGCTTTTTCAAATGGCCGAAATCATTTGTCTCATTTGTGTCGTAGATTGATTAGATCTGATTACTATATTATAAAGAAAACAAAAAACTCTTGACACACATGAGTCAAACATGAGCCAAAACAAAAAAACGATTTGGGTCACTTAAGTCTGCAGTCTGAAGAAAACCAAATAATTATAAAGTAAGTTATATTAGATCGAAGATTAAGGCAAATAAATACAATTTATAAAATCACATTGTTTTGGCACATCATAATTTGAGTTATAAAGTTTCAAGACAATCAAAAAGAGAACAATTAAATTGCAGTTTTTGCAATATGTAAATTACCGAGTTTCGTGTTGCAATTTTTGATTTGAAATTGACTGAACATTTGACAATATAATCACTTGTTCAGCCCTAAATACATGCAATCAAAATACCCATTGGCTTGGCTGGTGACCCAATGAGCAAAATGCCACTACTATGCTACGGCGCAGTCTCTCACCAGACGATGCCCTGGGCCCCGGAACCAATTGCGCGGAGCTGCTGGTAGCGCTTGAGTACAGTGAAGGTGGAGTCGCCCACCTGAACGCTGTAGAACTGACCCTCTGCCTCACTCATCCTGCTGAACAGTCAGGACTACCAGCACTGTCTGCACACACAAACATACAGATAAAGAAATACAGACAGATGAGCTGTAAACAAACCCCTGCCACCCCCATATTGTAAGACGGGATGGTGAACATTAATAGGTGTACATGAGTGCAATAAGAATATTACAGTTTTTCTTTAATGCCACTGAATCACTCAAATGATATGTCCATGACTCAATCCCTGGTATGTCTCCTGTCATTCTGAGTCTGGTCTGAAACCAAACACTTCATCACTGCTTCCTGTTCTTTCTTCTGTTGTTTTTTGTCGCTGTCCAGTTTGCTCATCTGACAAAGGTAGCAGCGGCTGGAGCCCGAGCAGAGGTCGTAAATGCTTTGGCGAGTGTGTAGTGGAGAAGAGAGGCAGCTGACAGCTTAGAGTTTCCTGATGCTCTCACTGCTATTTCTAAATTCATGCTGACACACGTAAACAGCATTAGACTAGTACTATGGGCATTTGCCAGTTCAAATATGTTAATCAAAGTTAATAACAATAAATATTGTTATTGGATTATACTAGGGCTTCAACGATTATATATCAATAATTAAAACAAGTGCTCTTATTTCTTTTTCCAGCTTCTTAAATGTGAATATTTTCAAATAAATAATTTGTGGACAAAACAAGACATTCAAGAACATAATCATTTCCAAGTTCGGTAAACACTGATCAACCCTTTCAACATTTTATGATATTTTAGGGACCAAACAAATACTTGATTAATCGAGAAAATAATGGACAGATTAATCGATGATAAAAAATAATCCTTGAACTAATGGAAAATTACTTGTAATTTAACTGGCGTTCAATATTATTTACACTATATTACACAGAAAATGTTCTTAGTATCACATTAATTATGGTAATGTTTACAGCAGGAAAAGGTGCAGCCAATTCTTTTTTTATGGAAAAATAAACTTGTAATTTGTATTTTTCCAATTTAATGAGGATTGGTAATCATTAATATTTGTTTAGGAAAAACAATTTAGCATGGAGTGTAATTTAAGTTATTCTTTCAATGTTATGTTCCTGTATGAGAAAATTAAATTAAAACAGTCCCACGTCACCTGTTTGAATAGCTCATTAAATTGACCACATTGTATGTTTAAAGTCATCATTTATTTTCATTACAATTACAGTATTTTCCATCATTTCATTCATCTAATGAAGCATTTCTCTCTGTGCTTATGTCCTCATTTGTTCTAATCCCCAGGATTTCTGCTTCTTGTCTTGTTTGCTTCCTTCTGTTGTTTTTTTTCTGAGTTAGTTTCTTATATAACACAGAGTTTGTATTTTCTCTTCTCTGTATCACTTTGTATATAAGACAAAAGAAACCTTCATATGTAGGAGGTGTGGGTCTGCAACGACACCATTAGTCAGACGCCACAGCAATTGATTCCACCATCTCACCAGCTACTTTCTTCTTGTGTCTTGCCAGTTTCTCTTCTTCTCATCCCACTTGTCTTTGTATTTCTTTTATGATCCTACCATTCCCTCACTCTTGTACCCTTTTCTGTTCTCCTCTCATCTTCCCTGTGGCCTCCTCATCTATTGGAACTCAAGGACAGAGGTCCTGACAATTAGGTTTTTGATGAATATTAAAATTATCACATGCAGGTAGATGCTTACCCTATATGATTACCTCAAATGTTTTAAATGCAGGTGCACAGGAATCATTTGCCTTGACATGCAACACGGTTAATGATGTGAAGGTCCAGTGTGTAACATTTAGGAGGGTTAATTGGCAGATACAAATAATTTGGTGTTCTGGTGCCTTAATATAAACCTTTCATAAGAACTATACCTGAAGGCATTGTTTGATGGAGACGACCATCTTGCACCACTGAGTTTCTTTCTTCACCAGCCAGAGTGTGCTGTGGATTCTTGAAGCAGAGGCATACTGTACATATTTAGAAAAATTGCATCCTCTCTGCAATACGAAGGTCACACAAACTTCACCACCCTCAACTCCACGCACACTGTTGCGACAAGGGGTGGGTCATAATATCGATTTGGTGATACTGTCTTCCTTCCTCGTGCAATATGATAATCAGTTAAGCCAGGGCAAACATTGATGTTTTCATTTTATTTTATTTAATATATAGATTTAAAGTAAACTGCCAGCTGCGTGTTGTTACTTCATGTCCCCTCACGGTGCTGCTGCTCAGGTGAATGAGGGAAATTAGGTGGAAGGTACCTGGCCGAAGAAGAGGGAGTTTACATCAGGATATTGGTGGAGAATGCTACGTTAAGAGATACTCCATCCATGTTCAATATATATACTTTATGCAGCTTGTTCTCTATGTTGTGAATTAATAGAGAATTCTTGCATTTCTAACTTTTCATGCATGTTTTGTCTTCTTCAGTGAGACAGATATTGTGATGTATGGCTGTCTTGCAATATATTGACTATCACAGAATCGTTGTATTGTGATATTATTGGTATCGTGGACCATGTTTTGCCTCGCGTATTGTGACGTCCCCTGTGGTTCCCATCCCTAGTTGTGCCAACTGTCCATTCCAGTCCAGTGCAGCCTTGGGGTCTGGACATCTCCTTATTTATGAATGCTTATTTTTCATTTCCATTTATGAATATGGATCCTTGGTTAATCCTAGGATTTTGTAACATTCATGATCACAAACATGTTTGTTTATGAAACAATAATCTCACCTGTTGCCTCTTTGTATCTGAAGCTGTAAGGAAAAACATTTAAAAGTTTCCAAATACTAAAGCGTTGTAATAAGTAATACCGTCAGAACAATCGTGAGAACCGTCAGAACAATCGTGACAGGATTTTTTCATATCGTCCCGCATGCTTCAGATTCCAGCTATGACAGATGAATCCATACATGGCTCGTGTGACGTGTTCTTGACAGGCACAAACTTGCCTCTCGTGGATGTGGCACGAATCCATCCTAACTGAAATGTGAGTTTGGAAAGCAGAACAAAATATCTGCCTGGCCTTCTGAAATGTCACCTGACAGGCTAAATCCGGGCTAGGTTATATACCCCGACAATTCTATACAACGCAATTGGGACGATTTTGTACAATTATATAATTTCCACAGGCAGTGGCATGTCTGCTCATAGCGGTATGAAGTCATCAGGGTGACTGCAGAGCCGACACAGCCAGAGACCATCACAGGTCCTCACAGCTCCAGTCACACTAACATAAACGCCGGTTACATTCACATTCTATCAAAGTTACCGAGGCCTGCTCTCCCCGTTTTTCCACTGCTGTCGACAGCAATGCGGTACTTGGGCCGGGGGCTCAACTGAGAGCCGGGACGGACCAACGGACGACCGCGGAAGCGAGAGCGATAACAGTAGCAGCAGCGGCGGCGGCGGAGGCGACACTTACCGTCTCCCTTCGCCGTTCCCACGGCATTTAAAACACAGACAACACACTCTCTCCGTCCTCCAGACACAACCGACACTGGAGAAAGGTTTCAGAGAACGGCCGGCAGGGCTGTCACCGGAGAAAAACGCCTCCTACGACTCCTAGTTTCCCTCGAGCAGCAGAGGCAGCGCGGAGCGGAAGAACGGGTGCGGAGGAAGACGACGACGCTACAACAAGCAGAGAGCGAGAGTCGTCATCACGCTCAGTTCGCGACAGCTGCCGTAAACTTTTCTCTTCACCAAGATTTCGTGGTCAAGTTGTAAATTCCGGCCACCGTGTTAAAACAAAGCACAATTATAAAAGAAGCATTTATAATGTGACTTAAAATCTAAACATAATGTCATACAATTTCAATATTTAGACTTTCTGTCTCAAAAAAGACTATCTTAAAATAAGGACTGACCATCTAACAGTTTTGAATATCTTAAAATAATGATTTACTATCAGAAAGTGTCACGATGAGTTACTACTCTAATATTTTGACTTGCTATTTTGAACAAGTGACATACTATTAATAAAATATTTAGATTTGCTTTCTCAAAATGACTCACTGTGTCTGCATTTTGACAAAAAAAATGCATCTATGAGCAAGTAACATCTCCAAATGTGTTTTTATTTTATTTATTTATCCTTTATTTATAGCCAGGGAGGTCCCATTGAGATGCAAGATCTCTTCTTCCAGGGAGTACTGGTCAAGATAGCAGCACAAATACTACAGATAATACATAGACAAAACTATTTAAGATATAAAACTCACAACATAATAAAAAAAAGCTAAAGAGAAGTAGATACAGGAGAGTCAAAAATAAAACAGAGACAAGTGCAGAAGTAAGGCCATACACTATCCTTAACCCGAACCCCTGAAAAAGGCTCTGTATAACAACATGTTTCCTTCATGACGGTGCATGCAACACCTTTGAAGGTGCTCTAGTGACATTTTTATTTTTAACATCCAGGATATTACTAGTCATCAATGAAATCTAATGCTTTTTCTGATGATATTATAACTGGTCATGAAGGGCCCACTTGTTGGCATGCAATGATATGACTGACATACTACAAGTAGAAAAAAAGAATAACTGAACGCAGATAGAGCAGACTGCTTAGCCTTTTTTGTTTATTGATTGATAGTGTCCGTCTATAAAACATACAGTATAAAATACAATCATAGTTATAGATATAAATCAAACCCTCTCTTTAGGCCCTATAAAATAAAATCAGATAAATACAGATTATCATTATGATTAACCCACAGAAATGTCAATACAAAAGTAGTAAAAATCACGGTAAAAGGTTCCAGTTCAACCATGAACTGACTTTGGAAACTGCAATTCTGTTGAACAGCATAGACATTCAATGTGTTTTAAATTAAAATGGAATGTAATAAATGAAGCAGAAACATCTTTTTAAAAAAAGAATGAATGCATAAAAGTTGGAGTAGAAAAAAGACGACTGAAATTAGTGGGTTAAAAACCCACCCGGCACAGTGACTGCAAGAATGTCCAACAAACATATAAAATTTATATATATATGATTACGATAACTATAGATCTAAAACAGAAAGTACTACATTTCCCCTTGTGCAACAAATGTTTAAGATGCTCCGTACGGACATACGATATTCATAAAACAGGAAGAGTATGAATCATCTCATTCATGATTGTGTACATTCATAATGCACATTTGGTCCCAATATTGCACATCTGTAAACACTGCAATATACCTTTTGCATTTTTTTTTTGGCTCAACTCGAGATTTGGAAAAAATAAAGGCATAGCATGTTTCTTTGGATGTTTGTGATTGTTTTCATAGACTGTTCCGCAAGGCCTGAGTGGCACTGACACGTCCTCAGCAGTATATCGGTCAGACTTCACATTTCTCTCTTCTTATTCTTTTTTTTCTTTTTTTTTTGCTACTGTACCATATACCACCCTCTTTACCACCATTCACTCGTTCAGTCACACACACACAAACACAGGCCCTGCTTCACCTCATCCCACACTCACAAGCGTTTGTATGTACACACACGCACACACACGCACTCAGACTCACACATTAAAATTTCAAATGTAAAATTGCACTGTAAACCTATGAGCCTCCTCTCTCATTTTTGGGGTTCTATGAACTGTTTTTATTCCACCGTCACTGACTTGGCCAAGTTCCTGGGACAGTCAACCTGCACAGAGAAAAAGCAGTTTGTTTATGTGGCCACAGAGAGTGGCTGTACTGCAACATCTCGCTGAATTGCCATAGGCGGTTTAACAACAATGTACACTCACACTTACTACTCATTACAATAAAACAAGTTAACAATTTGGAAAAAGTTAAATTCCACTGAATTGAATCCACGGATATTTTTTGTTAAAAACAATGGCAGCCTCTCCTCTCCTCTCTCACTTCAAAAACAACGCAATCTACATATGATCAATGGACTAGACTGTTAAAATGTGGATAAGTGGATTGTTCTGGGAAAATGGGGGCATGCACATGCTCTAAATTGTGTATATAAAGTCAATTTCAATATTTGACTGTGGAGCCTAACATGTGCAAGGGACCTTTGGATGATCAGGCAGTGTGTTGAGTTAAATGTTGTTGTTTTTTGTGTGTGTTGTTGTTTATTTTTTGTTTGTCTGTTTATTTAGTTTTTTTACTTTTTGTTGTAAAAATCTTGTAAAAAACACTACTTTTATGTGTGATATCCAAAACTCATCCTTGTTTTCAGATAGCTACAGTTTGATTAATCTGACCAGTCAACATTGTAGTTCATGTGATCTACTTCACCACCAGGACTGGTTCCGACTTAACGTAGGACTATCATGAGTTGCACATAACTTTGAACTTGAATGACGACGGATCAGAATTAATTGGAGCTACTGCATCTAAAACTGGAGTAGGTTTCCTTCAGGCGAAAAACATCTAATCTCCCAGACTTGTGTAGAAATGTAAACACAATTGTGAATGTTGAAATTAAACAAAATACTTTATACTATAATTAATATGATTGATTTAATTATATTGTAAACATATACACGTATGATGCTAACTGATGCATCAGTTAGAACCGTCCCAACCAATTAAATAATATGACAATATCATCAGGTTTGCTGTAGGCCAATTATAATTAAACATGCACTCAGATTATACAGATTAAATATGTTTGAATAGCAAATTAGATTGATTGTAGAAGATATTTTCCAGTGAATGAACATTTAAATGTGCATTTTTCTTTACTGTTGTTTTGGTTGTTGTGTGCACAGGTTCAGATATTTTGACATGATTGTTCTGATGCACCAGATCCTCATATGGGGATTTTGTTTTATTTTGGTGTTCACAGGAAGTGAAGTGTTACTTTACGTTAACTATTTTATAGCAAAGATTATCTGAAATTAAAAGATGTGTGTACAGTACATCTCAACGGGTTTTAAATAAATAAATACTGTGTTGACTACTTACATCATATCCTCGCAAGACGGCCAAGTGGAAGGACAGCATCTGCAGAGGGATGATACTGAGGATTCCCTGCAGACAGTCCACAGTTTGTGGCAGTTCAATTGTCTGGTAGGCATTCTTAATCACCTCATGGTCGTCCTGGCAACAGAGGATGATGGGCCGACCCTGATGAGAGTAATGTTAACATGAGTTGTGTCAGTGTCATATCATTAGTTATGATGGAGGGTTGTTTTGTGATCAGACCGTGACAATACCATACACCATTTTTAATCATACTGTTTCGTTTTTCCACATCAATCTAAAGAAAGTTACATCATACGTATGCCTCAGGTCATTTTACGTGGAAAGTTGTTATTTGCATAAGAATGGAGTCTGCCAATATCAACAAACTACCGACTCCCAGCACAACACAGGCCAAACAGCAAAATGACCAATGCCGAGCAAAGACTAGGGTGTTGCTTTTGTTAGCTTATCAGCATCTGTGAGAGGAACAGTGCGGTCTGTTCTGTCACTGTTGTGACTGGAGCACAGGATGTGAGGTTGTGGCTGTCGCGAGAACCACACATAATGAAGCTGCAGTTCAGTTAGGGCCAAACATGTCACTAGTAACAACTGTTACTGTGGAAATTAGCCTCTTCAAGAAGATTACTGAAGTAATAATGGGGCTAAATGCTCTTTGTACTTCTAAGGGCTTACTGTTACAGCTTTATGACCTACAAAGTGCACTATAGCGTCCACTACTGTGGTTTTTATGGGACTTACCGATCTAGCAGTGACTTGCTGCAGAGCATTCTGGCACTTCACATAGCAGGAGTCCTTCATGATGACCATGATGACTGGCATGTCTTTGTCTATGAGAGCTAGAGGACCATGTTTCAGCTCCCCGGCCAGGATGCCCTCTGAGTGCATGTATGTGATCTCCTTTATTTTCTGCATAACAATAAAAAACAAAACAAAAAGAATACGTTTATACTCTGTAAAAAAAGCTTTTTTATTTATTTTTTTTAACCAACCACTGTGTGGTGGTCTCAACTTACCAGTGCCCCCTCCAGGCAGGTGGCATAGTTGAAACCCCGGCCCATTACCAGAAGGGACCTTTGCTGATACAGTTCATTGGCAATGGTCTTGATCTTCTCATCCAGAGTCAACACCTTCTTAATCATTTCTAGGAGATTGTAAGAAGACTGAGGTGAGGTGAAGCCATGTGCTCATGCAAGGACCATTATAGACAATTTACAGCATTCAGTGTGATGTGTTTGTGGGTTCGATCACTGACCAGGAAGCACCCGGAGGCCATTGAGGATCTCAGTTCTTCTGTTCTGTAGGGAAAGCCTGTCCTCACTCATCATCAGGCAAAACATGATGAGAGACACAATCTGACTGGTGTAGGCCTGAGTCAAACACAAAGGCAGAAAGTGCTGAACAGGGACACTTTAATAGATTTGGCTTTTTCCCCAAAGTTAACACAATAAGACACCACATAGTAAGTATTTTATTTTGCATTTGAAAACTGTTACGATGTACATTGTGAACTGTACCTTGGTGCTTGCCACTCCAATCTCAGGTCCTGCATTAATGTGGACTCCACAGTCTGTTTCCCTGCAAATGGAGCTGCCCACTGTGTTGGTTATACCAACTGTCAGAGCACCCCGGTTCTTGCAGTAGTGCAGTGCCATCAATGTATCTGCTGTCTCACCTGGGTGAACAGGGGGAATGAAAAGATACATTAAAAATGAAGAATTACAAAAGTGACATGCTTAACGTGAAACATGTAATCTATTATTATTGTCACCTGACTGGCTGATGAAAAAGCAAACGTCGTCTCTGAAAACAGGGGTGTTCCGGTCCAGGAAGTCACTTGCCAGCTCCACCATCACCGGCAACTCTGTCAGCTCCTCCAGGATCTGTCTTGTCTATATTAAAAAAACAACTCACCATGATCACAGCTCTCATAACACAGGGCAATTTTATGACACTTGATAAACAGTGGTCGTCATCAGTCTTATCATAACTCATAACAGATGAACTCACAGCCACTGTAGCATAAAAGCTCGTGCCACAGCCAATCATGATAAGCCGCCTGCAGCGTTTGATTTCTTTCAGGTGATCCTTCAACCCGCCGAGAACCACTGGGAAAACACACAAGTACAATTACATCAGTAAGAAGACTACTTCGCTTCAATGCATGTTGATTTAGTACATGACATTTACTAGTACATTTACTTTACATTCAGTACATGGCCATGTCATGATTCCCTCCGGCGCAGAGGTTGTTTTAAGTCTCTTTGTTTGCTTGTCTGTATATAAGCAGAATAACTCAAAAAGTAAATTGTGTATGTTGATGAAATTTTCTGGGGATGTAGGGAATGGCCAAAGGAAGAAATATGTCGATTTTGGTGGCGATCCAGATATGGGGTGCTTCCCCCCACACATTTAACATGTGCTACATATTAAGGAAGAACACCTGGCACCGACAGCATGACTCCATTCCAATATGTTAGTCACCGCTTCAAGGGATCAGATCAAACAAACACAGAGAAAAGATTACAAATTCACCTTTGTTGGAATCAAAACAAATTCGGCCTCTCATAGTGTTGACGACCGACTCTGGCTGCTCGAAGATTTCCTTCTGCATGAAGGCATCAAAGTTTCCTGTAAAGTGAGGATCGTACATTGACATCAGATTATCTGGTCAATTGAAACATGCTGAAAATGGACAGCAGTGTTGTGTTTTCACGTCTTCAACCAGTAGAGGGCAAGCAAGTGTACGTATATGCTGTGTGCTTTAATTTTCCAGCTTAGCTTAAAAATAAAAGTGAGTTTTCCCGTCATATCTAACAGATAGCACAGTGGTCTCTGTGATAATCCTCTGACCTTTCATGATCTGCTGCATCTCCATCTGCAGGGTCTGGATTGCCCTCACAGGATCCTCACCGGCCTGCCGGCTCATCCTGTGGATGGACAGCTTCCCTCCTGTAACCGCTGCAATGTCATTATCCTCCAGGTACAGCACCTTGTTGGTGTGCTCAATGATGGCACTGTAGTAAGAGAGAAAGGATCCGGGTGTGTGGTGAATTAACAGTGATGTGCACTCGACACCAAAACACATTTCTGTTGAATATTTTTAATAGCTAGAGAGGGAAGAGACCAGTGATTGGAAGTGACTCTTCTGACTTTGTCACCCCACGAGAAAATGCATCACTCTTTGAATGATTAAAAAAGAAATTGTTTAAAATAAGGTTTGAAATCATGTACAGCGCTCCAGTATCAAACCACCCGTTCAAACATGTTGAGAAGCTAGATTTTTATCATTCTGGTCACATTTTAATATCTTACACAAACAAAGTGGTGTCTCTTTCCCTCATTCTCTCTGTCAGCGATACCTGCAGCTTCACAGAGTCTACTCCTCTTTCGGTTCTATTTCTACTTCTACTTCTTCATTCCCTCATCTTTAGGAATGTTAAACAAAGTGGCATGTTTTTGCGCTTGTGGGACAAAGACATCACATCTACCTAAACAAACCCAAGGCAACAGTAGTAATAGTAATAGTTCTTGTTACGCCTAAGAAATCCTGAACAGAATGTTCATTCTTTACTCATTATAAGATGCTCTCAGACACTCTTTTTGATCATCGACTGACAGACATTTTAGATTTCCCACAAAACACAGAGACAAATGGTTTCCAACCTGGCGTCAGAGGCGAAGTAATACTCCACAGCCCTTCCATCCCCCACAGAGTTGATGGAGTCTGAGCAGTCAGGTCGGTTATGGCTGTTCTTCTCGATGACTCCCTCCTTCGAGTGACCTACAAGGTTAAGAGTCAGAAGCCAAGGGTCAGAAGTCACACTGGGACTTTGAGCAACTAAAACAATCAAGATGTGCTCATCACTTGAATTCTTTCGCTTTATAGTCGGGTCCCCGCAGTGAGAAGTGATTAGCCACATCAAACGGTAAGAATCTTACGTAACAAACAAACCAATAAAGTTTAGGAGTTAGTTACAGGCCACTGGGCTTGCTTTATTTAGGTTGTGAACTTACTGAAACCTAACCAAAGCACGCACCAGTTACCTAAGTTTACATTCACAAATTGTGTGCATTCACAGATTATTTACGTGTTTTTTACCAATCTGTCATTGGTCCGTCTGTCTCTCTGCAGTGTGAGAACTCTGTAAGCTGCAGTCACAAAACAACAGGTGTGACGTCACGTTTCAGCATTAAAGCTGCTGTGTTTGAAGATGGGTGTGGTCTGACCCTCAATAACTAGATACTGATCATTTGTGTGCCGTTGCACTGATGGCTGCTCTACATTCGTGGATTGGAAGGTCAATATTTTCTTAAGTTCATTGTCTCTTGCTTTATCCTGCACACGAGGGTGACGGGGAGCTGGAGCCAATCCCAGCTGAGACTGGAGGACTGTTTGGTTCATGGGGTTATCAGCAGTTATCTGCACTTATCTGCAGTGCATGTTTCTGATTCAGAGTCTTGCTTGGTGCTAACAGTTGGGGGCACCAGGGCAAAAAAAAAAGAAAAGGAAGAAATGCATTTAAAAGAAGAGGAAAATCCAAACTACACATAGAGGGCCTTTAAAATCAAATATTATAGAAATCTGCCAGATAAAATAAACAATTAAAGTTTATTTATTGACTACTTCCTTATACGTACATAGAAATAATGCACATTTATTTCCACACAGCTTTCTGTGTTCAAGTTAAAGATAATAGATCAGTTTTAAATAAATGTGGAGCTCAGTATCATTTGTTGTTGTTTTGACGGATGCAAAAAATACCATAATGATGACTGCTGGCTTTCTGCATATGTGGACTGCTCAGTGAAAAACCCATACTGGTCAACCGCTATTTCCTTCCTGGTCACAGACCACTAAAGTATGCCTTGGACTCTGGACTGGAGTCACTATTGCTATTTGTACCATAACATGATAAGACACGAAAGGATTTCTGGAAATAATGACCATATTCTTTTCAGGAAGCATTTGAATTTCCAAAATGTCAGTGCCTTGTAAAACTACACACAGAAGTCCCGGGTAACAATAAAGGAAAACTGCTTTCAAAGTTTGCTTTGAAGAGAATTATTGCACAGTAAAAGGCAGAACCATGGTTAGCCAAGAGACGGATGTCTGTGTGGATTAATGTCAGAGAAACAAAGCAGCTTTACACCACACCACTAAGGCAATGCTTGCCTTTTTAGCAGGTGTATTTAAAATAACTGCACTTTATGGGGTTCAGGGTGTGAAGCCACTGAACATTAAAGTTAATATAGTTGAGCCTTTTGTCCTATGTCAGCTGGGATTAGCTCCAGTGGCCCCCGTGAAGGATAAAGCCGTAGACAATGAATAAATGAATTGATTCTAAAATAGTATTCCCGTATAGTCACAGTAGGAAATATGTCCTGTGGTTATTTACTAGCAATTTTACAAACACTATCCAGCTACTGCCAATACTTAGCATCATTATGAAATAAATGGTCTGTATAGCACTTTGTTATGAAAGTATGAATCCATGGTAAGTGCACTGGATTTTGGTTTTTGTTTCCCAAGACATAATCATCATTGTCTGTTAGTGCAAAGAGTGGCATGCATTCTCCTCACATACTAGTCAAGCTACTTTTATACTTTTGTGCTTTGCTATAACTAAGCAAGCAGTTCATCAGGTTCCTGTGCTTATTTGACCAAGACCGTTGACGTATCTTTGTGCAGCTCACAGACACAGACGCTGCTCGGTGACAATCAGCAGGCGCAAGGCTGATTTTAGCTTTGCATAGCATTTGGATAATGGTCTGGCTGCACCCATTCTACCACAAAAACTGCTCTGAATTGTTTGGATTTCTTAACCGTTTAACGCCTAAGCCTCAGAATGTCCGTCTGGACTTTTAGACTTATTTAGTACATTTCCCCACTGCAGGACAAATAAAGGACTATCTTATCTTATCTTATCTTATCTTTTAACCATAACAGGGCCAGGAAATGTGCCTTGAGTAAGTGCTTTTGCCCATTTTTCCAGAATAACTTTCAATATCTGGCAGCTATTTACAATTAACCAAGTTAAAATGAAGAAAAAATAAAAGTTGTATTTAGAAAAAAACACTGTAGTTGTACACAAACACCTGATTTTGCATGTTCATTTTTTTCTTGAACAGTACAAAACATCAGCGATTCGCTCTGTGTTAAAGGGTTCATTTAATCTGAATTTTCTAGGCAGCACCAGGATGTAATCCCTGACAGTGTGGGTGGTGGTGGTGGTGGAACGTTGGCTCACTGGGAGTTGTGCAGTGCTATAAAAAATCACTTTACGGTGCAGTATAAGCAGATAATGGCAGACAGGAACCCAGCTCACCACTGTTGTACTGGACAGAGATGTTTTCAGTCAGCAGCTCATGCTCGCTTCGCACCCCGATGAGCAACGGACTTCCTCTCCTGATGCAAGAAGAATGAGAAGCAGAGCGAGAGAGAGTGGATTAGACTTTGTAGATACACAGAATGTCAGACCTAGTCATGTGGTCCTTTGTGCAAATATGAAGTATAGACAACCGGACATCCTGTTCAACTCCTGCCACTCCTCATTCATCTCCATCTATTCATATTTACCAATCTATATAGCTGTATATTTGTTGTTCTTAACTATACATTAAATCCAAACTATTCTATCTTGAATTATCTGTCTCTCTAAAGTCCGTTCACAGTTCCTGGACTAAGCCACTGCTTCCGGATTGGCTGCTGATTCTAGGTGGATGTCTCCTATTGGCTATGAAAGTGCCACCAAATTTGACAGCCGGCGAGGCTGAGGTGAGAGGAGACTAATTACACACTCATCCTGTGACGAGGGCTCGACCAGTATGAGACTGTGACTCTTGAGAAAAGTGTGTTTTGCCTCTCCTTATTTATTATCCTTTTCTGTCTGATCCCTTCTTTCTCTCTAGCAGGTCTCTGGGGCACAGCTACACTGACGTAAGAGTCCTGGTTGTTTTAAAGGGTGTGGGGCTTAGAAAGAGAGGTTTGCAAACAGAAACATGTGGTCACTATCCAACACAGTATTTACCCTGAGGGAGGGAGAGACAAGAAACCAAGGGATAAAATAAAAGTCAGAGCAAGTAAGAGAAAGCTCAAGAGGTGGAAAGAAAGAGAAAAGGGAGGACAACAGAATGAGAGTGAAAGGTCCTTGGTGACAAAGAGTGAGTGCTGACAGGCATCACAAACATTACAATTACAAACATTCCTCCATCCTGGAAAACAATGCCGACTATTCAACATATCGACCGCAAAAGTACACTGAGCTGAGCCAAAAGTGTGTGATATTGATATCAGCTCTCAGAACCGTTACTGTAGAAACTAGAAGAACACAAAACACATATGACACTCAATGCCAAAGTGTCCTGACCTTCAAAGCAAGTGTACTACAAAGCAACCTCTCCATAACTGGTACTGCCTGGCAAACTATCAGCATTTCACACCAATTATGGCTCTCTTTATCAGTAGTGCTCTTCCCTTTGTTCTTGCCCGCTCTCTCCCTTACGCGCTCCAAGTCTCTTTCCCTTAATTCGTGACAGCTCCCTGATGAGGTGAAGTTATACAGTTAAATAAAATAATCATAAGTAACTAACTGGGATTACTGGCAGCTGCATTTCTCGGACCTAAAACAGGAAACTCTCCAGTGTCTTCATTAATGAGTCACAGGGAAACCGGTGTAGAGCTGGCAGTCCAGAGGCCAGAGGCCCAGAAGGGAGGGAAAGAACCCGAATTCAATTTCTACTCTACTCATCTCTTTGCCTTGGTCTTAAGACGCAAGCAGGGCTGACACATACGGACTCACACGCGCACAGAAAAAAAAGGGATAATTATCCTTTAACGTAAGCAAAGCCAGAGTCATAACATGTCACATGTAATGGATGCAAGTTAAGAAAAGCCACAATGACTAAATCAAGGAGTCTCCTAAAAAATTGTATTTGGTAGTTTGGTAGTGGTGAAAACGGGGGTGAGTCATAGCACAGATAAGGGTCTCTGTGTGTGTGTGTGTGTGTGTGTGTGTGTGTGTGTGTGTGTGTTCATACTAACCTGGTGCACACAGCATCTGCAGGGAAATGACGGCTTTTAAACACCAGAGCAAAGGCCCCCTCCTGAGACAGAGAAAAGTAGAGGAAACAGAAACACAAGAGTTTACGTTTGCGTGATGAAAGAGAGAAAACATAGCAAGGTTAATGAGGCTGTGAAAGAGGAGTAGGGAAAAAGTGTTTGAAAGAAAAAAAGAAAAGAAAGAAAAGCTGCGTGTGTATTCCTAGAAAGAGTGTGTGTAACCTTTAAGGGGAAAAACATTTTGTGAACACAAGCAAATGTTTCTTTGGGCCTTGTGGGGTCTGGTAGTTGCGGTGTGGGTGTGGGTGAGTGTTGGGAAATAGTGGGGTACGGGGGGCGTGGGGGGGGTGGAGTAAGAGAAATAAGACCTTTATTGTATAACGTCATCTGTATTTCGAAAGCAGCAGTGTTGCCTGTGGTGGTCACTTAAAGCACAACTCTACGTGTGTGTGTGTGTGTGGTGTTAACAGTGGGTGGGGTTAGCATGGGACGCGAGTGGGTGGGGAGGGCGTCATGGTCATGAGTCTGTTCGTGGGTTTAACTCTCTGGTTCCCATTACACCAAATCCAAAATGGCTGCTTTTGCCGACTCTGAAGAGAGACAATGTTTTCCAGATGAGAAGTGTGAAGCTCTGGAGCAAGACACTCACAAACGGGGAGAAACTGTCCTGCTGCGTCTCACCCAAAGTGGTGAGGCGAGTGATGATGTCACCTCTGATGCAATGAGAACGGTTGCCATGGGGGCTGTTGTTGTGATGTGTACTGTGTTTTCTTGCTCACATTGAGTAAGAAAATGTACGTGCGCATGTATGACTGGTCAGTGACACTTTAATGACTTGCTGTTACTCTTCATCGTTACCAGGAAACGGGTTGTAAGACATTCGCATCTAATTATCAACACAGTTGACGCATACAATAAAAACAAGAGAAAACATAACAAACGGGAAAAAAAAAAACACTGTAAAGACCTAAAAAAAACCAGTTTTTCCTTCACTGTCTCTGCTGACATAAAGTGGGTTTGTGTGTGTTGCGAAACTGTGGAAGCGTCTCACCAGCTGCTGAATGACTCTCTCCACCAGCTTGGAAAAGGAGATGTTGTCACTCTCGCGGTTGTCATACACATACTTGATCAGCTTGGGGATCACTTCTGTGTCCGTCTCTGACTCAAACTCGTAGCCTTTGTTGATCTGAGAGAGAGAGGGAGAGACAGTGTGAAACAGTTTATGTAAATAAACACGTATACATAAAGACACCAAGAGCGCACTATACGAAATCCATACAAACACTGGAAAGAGAAAAAGAGAATGAAAATGAACGCAGCCTTACGGTTTGGAAAGTGAAGTCAGTCACCAGTTATCTCCACTAGTTGCAAACAGAACTCAGTTTATGGGAAAATAAGTCTAATTCCACTTAATTTATGACACTTGTGAAGATTTTCCTGAGAAGTGAATGGTCCGTCATTGCATTATGTCAACTTTCATACAATCCAGGGTATTCTGCATTCGAGTTCTATACGGAGACTGGTGTAGGACGTGCATGCCAGGTTTTTATATAAATAGTCTGTCAACTTTTTTTGAATTTAGGGAGCACTGTTTTTAAATCAGCATGGTTAAAGTCCCCTGCAATGATGGGAACAGAACAGCCTTAAGATAAATACTCAGCTGACTGCCAACGATGTCATATGAATGTCCAAGGGGCCGAGCTCGCATTAGCATCCGGTGGAATAAACACAGTGAATTCCCAAGGAAGATTTTGCCTCCTCTCCCTACGCTGCCTTCATCGCCCTCCCATAGGGATGGTAATCCGTGGAGAGCCAGGGGCCGAGGCAAAAATCTACCGGGATGTCGTGAGAGTGGAGAAACTCAGCTGTGACTGTCTGTTTACTGTTTAATGCCGGCTGAAGACGTTGTTCCCCCACTCAGTATGTTCTGTATAACACCTCACACACAAGTAGCCTCTTTTTCTTTGTTACGTGGCCATCAGTGACACTTTGTCCTAACCTTGGTTCGAGGCTTGAAACTGCAACGCTAGTACTGCACTTTTTAGAGCCACTCGGGACCTCATTCCCAGAATGTAAACAGTGTCCGCCATCTTTGCTAACAGTTACACTAACAGGACCAAGTGTCATTGGTGGACACAAAAGAAAAAAAACAAAGAAAAAAAGAATGAAGATATTTCTCAACGCCCTATTCTAGTAATACAAAGCTACATGCAAATCTGTGAAGTATTCCTGTATGACATCTGCAGAGAACACAGCAGAAAGACCAGAGTAGCAGTGAACAGCACTATTGAACTATACAACAGGATTTTCCTGACGATAACGTGACTCACCAGGTAAGCCTTCAGCTCTTTGTAGTTGGTGATGATGCCATTGTGGATGACAACAAACTCTGGAGAAAGGCAGTGACGTGAAAAATAATTAGAATGATTATACAGCCAAGAGCAGTATAGTCATGTGGCAGTAAACATACTATACTAAACCTCATTGAATAATATGTTCAAAAGATAATTGGTGGGACAAGTTTGCAGGCTTTCACACTTTGTACTCATGAGCATATAAATGTCTATTCAAACCAGGGTACACCATTGACACACCTCAACATGAAACGGCTGACAAAGAAATTAGAGTTTATATATAATAGAGAAAATGGAAGGTGTGTGAGGGTGTGTGTAAAAACACTGGTATCTAGCATCTTAACCTTTAACAAGCCCTTTGCACAGCAGTCATTTTGACAGTATGAAAAACATACGTGTCCTCGTTTCCAGGGTGCACACAGTTTCGCTGTCACGCTGTCCTGACTTACACGATCTGATCAGATCCACAGTTCATGTGAAAACCTGTCAAAATGGCTGCTGAGCAAAAGGCCCATTGGAACGATTCTGCGTTACATAGATTCATAGTTGGCTAATCGTGTGTATTTGAACAGTGTGTATATTTAAAGGGCGAGTAAATGGTATTTTTTTACCATTATCCTTGTCGGAGCGATGAGGGTGGCTGTTGACAGCGCTGGGTTCTCCGTGCGTGGCCCAACGAGTGTGAGCGATGCCAAAATGTGTGAACAGCTCTGCGTCCAAGTCCAGTGTGTCTTTTTCTGTCCAGGTCAAAACCAAAAAAGGCCAAATAATGAATGATACTAATATACTATACTGACAACGGGGACAGCAAATGCAGCAATCTATGCAAATGTATGACGAAATGTGTATAAACCCACTGTATAATTCCTCATCCAGAGCCTTGACCTTCCCCGTCTTCTTGATCAAGCAGATGGTGTTGCTGTTGATGTCCGTGCTGGTCTTGTCAGGGCCATCCACAGCAATACCTGCACACACCGGGGAGGAAGTGATTAAAGATAAACCTTTACAGCGTCATAGAGAAAGGCACTAAACACGCATCTGTCACGAAAAAGAAATTGTCACAGTAAAACTACCTGAAAAGGCCATTTTTATTTGTCGATCATTGACATTTGGATTGAACTGATGTGACTGAAAGTTCTCATCAGCAAACTGTCACTGAGTTCAACTCGAACAACGTGTGCATGCAACGCTTGAGTATGTCTTGAATAAACCTGTTTTCAAAGCAGATAGAGATTTCAACCTGAAATAGTAGGACAAACACAGGTTTGCTAAAACAACAAATCAAAAAACACAGCACTGTTTATACTTATTTATAATGTGCAAACTTGTATTTGTTACTTCTTTAGGGGCTTTTCTGGCATAAACATTGACCTTGTCAGGACTATTAGTCTTCATGGAGACCAAAACCTGGTCCTCCTGAGACAGAACCTCATGTCTGAGGTGTAAATGGCTGAATTGCATTAAAGTTCTCCAATGCAGCGATTGCATTTTTTATTAGAGATGACAATGTCATTGTTTTGTTTGTTTACATGCGTAAAACTGTCTGTCAGGCTTAAAAGCAGTATGTATTTCATTCGGAGGAGTCATGTGATACATTGGCCATACATGTGCCGTGAAGGCTTTGGAAGTATACTTACTTTGGTATTTCATTATTAGCCTGTGACAATGATTTGTACTGGGTGTTTAACATGATTTGTGACACTACATAGAAGAAATTAGTATTTCCTCTGTTTATTCTGCAGTTGTCATGCCTTTTGTGGTGCTGGAGAAGAAGAAGGAGCAATCAAAAAGACAGCCGTTTGAAATTCACTGCGTCTTGTATTCAATCCAAGTGGCAGCTACATGAGGAACTGGTTAAGTTTAGGGCTAAGACTTGGATTGTGGTTATAACACTTTATTTAGGCTATCCAAATGAATGGTTACAGTGTTGTGTCCTAAGAAGAATAGCTATGCAAGTGTGTGTGTGTGTGTGTGTGTGTGTGTGTGTGTGCCAGTTGGACACAATGTGTAACATCCATGAAAGGATCCTTTACTTGCTCCTGCTCAAATAGGATAAACAAACAATAGAATAAACAAATACAGAGCGTAAAACAGGAATATCTCCAAGAAACAACGTGGCATGAATGCATGAAGCATGATTCTACCTCTGTGTTTGCAGAGGTGTGTCTTGGCTTCTCCTGTCATACCAGTTTCTCTTCATTTCACTTTAATAGATGGCTGGGCATTTATATATAAGACACATGGGGAGACATCTCAGTGGAACAGCATGTGCTTGTTTTCAATAACACACTGATGTAAAAATTAGATGACAGCATGTACAGAATTTAGATTAATTACGCTGCTTCGACATAGCATTTCAAATTGAATATGGTGCGAGGACACAGGTGCCGCCAAGGAATATTAGCATGTGTGTGTGTGTGTGTGTGTGTCTGAGGGTGTATGTGTGGCAACTCTGTGAAGCTGCGCGTCTCACCTGCTGAATCGTACCCTCTGTACTCCAGTCTCTGCAGTCCCTTCACCAGCGTCTCAAATATCTCCTTTCTGGTGCGAGGCACTTGGTAATTCAGGTAGGCAAAGATTCCTTTTAGAGAGGAAGAGGCAGAGACTTAACTTATTTCCTCGGAAATGCTTAGAAGTCCACAGAAACTGCAAACCACACAGTGGGGTATTTTTTCATTTCAAATACTTTGTTAGTGTAAGTGGTGGTGGGGGGGTGTCACCAGTCACCAGGTGACATTTTAATATTCTCTCTGGTTGTTAACAGGTCATATAATGGCTGTTCATTGAGGTCATCCTCTTCCTTACAGCTGTATTACTTTTATTGCCTATGATTTTCATCTTGTAATTTATCGTGGAAGGACAAGAAGACCCAGGAGGCGAATGTTGCTCGTTTCCCCCTCCTCTCCTTTCTCCCTTTACACCCTGCACATCTGAGTCTCGGTCTGCCAGAGATTTATTCCTGTTGAAAGAGCTTTTTTGTCTCCACTGATGCCATTAGTGTTTGCTCGCTGTGAGACCTATTGGGTTTCTCTGTCCCTCCATATATTGTAATCTCATTGCAGTGCCACAAAGTACAAATACTTTGTAAGTACAAAATTCAAATCGCTGTACTTTACTTTGTTATTTATAACAAAATCAGAAGAAGAAGAGTTGTTAATGGTCTGTATTAATAAATTATAAAGTGTGCATTTTATATAAGACACTTAAGTACAGTAAATGTCATATACTTTTTAAAGACTTTTACTGAAGTAATATTATAAAAAGTGATAAGATACTTGTAATTTACTCAAGTATCCCTTTCATGTACATTATATTTTATACAGTTTACACAGAATACTGTAGTCATCTTCAGGAGTTAGCTGTAGGTGACTGGACTCGATTGAGTTGAGTTTGAAGAGGTGAAACGTATCCAGAGCTCCCTACTGAAGATACACTGTGCGCAGGAATGTTCCGCTCAGCTCGATCTCCCGCAGAGACAGAGCGGCCCATTGACGGATGTACATTGCGCGCACTGTGTTGGAGCAGCCAGGTATATGTTACTCCACGCGCATGCTGCAGCGGACCAAACACGGCCTCTTCCTTGGAGACAGGAGGAGAAGCCGTGGGGACAGTTGGCCAGTTACACGAGTGGTCAGCGTGCCACCTCCAGAGGTGTCAAAAGGTGCGAGATGCACCAACGCGTCCGCAGTAACTGGGGTCGTTGTGAAGGACAGAGTGACTCCGTTTATTCTCTCACTACAATCATCCCTATGTGTGTGTTTGAAAAGTAAAAGCTGCTTCGGTTGCTGTGTCTTCGCCCGTGGCCGAGAACACTGACACGTTGCAGTTGCGCCTCAGTATCCGCACAGATCGGATGACATGGACCCGACTGTTGCGTTTGACGAGTGACAACGCCACTAAAGTTGTAACAATGTCCCAGAAACGCCCAGATAAATGCTCGACATATGATCGTGAAGTCCCCGTTTTATCGGCCAGTTTACACAGAGTCACGTCGGAGAGAAGTCACTTCATTTGTCGTGCGTAAGGCTGACAACTCCTTGCAACAACTCCAGGAAAAAGGATAATAACTCGGTGGAAAAAAAAGAAAAGAAAGAAAAAGGAATCTTACCACACATCGCTCAAGCTGTGGTGTCCTTTCTGTGAGAAAATGGCTTATAAGTTCCTGGCTTGGAGTGATGATTGTGCTTGAGTCGTGTTGAATCCAGAAGAACTGCACACTCTCACTCTGCATTTAAATGGTGTTTCCTGACGAGGCTGCAGCCACACCTCCCTCCTCTGTCTTCACCTCCTTCTCCTCTGTCCTATCAAGGCTGCTGCTGCTCCTCTCTGGTGCTCACCAATTCATGTCAGAGGTGGATGGACACCTTATTGTTTGATAATATACATTTGTTTACTATAGGCAGTGTTGTTTAAAGTGCATAAAATGGATACATGAAAAGTCACTTTTTTAGAATATTACTTGTAGAACTATCCAGCAGGTGAAACTATTACTCTAAATATTATTAGATGTGAATAGATGTTATGATTAATATGACCCCAGTCTGTGTGTATGGAGAATGCTCAGGCCATAATCATTCATCATTATTGTAATAATAATAATAATAATAATAATAATAATAATAATAATAACAATACCAAATGTTTTCATAGAAATGTCATAATATGATTCTCTTGTAGTGGATGACACTTGCTTTTCAGCAGAATCAAGTAGCTCCACCTGACGCAGGTATGCAGTGAGGTTAGGTTCAGTTTGTAAAGTTTTTGTTTTTGGCGATGGTTTGATCTGTGTATCCATGTGTGAACTCTTTCCTCCAGGAACTTTGAAGTTGTGGGTGAAGAAACAGGCTGAGTAGGAAACAGCGCTGTGTTCCTCAGTAGATTCAATGTTGATAGGCTCTAAAATGAAGTCATTACAGTGGAGGTATGACTAGAAATACCTCTGTCACTAATTCTTCTGCTGACTCTGTTCAAAATGTGCTACTCTGTGAAAGTTTAGAAATACCTCATATTAACAGTAACACATCTTCTTTTTATATAAGGGTAAGAATTATGGAAGAATACATCAGTTTTATTTAGTTGTTTCTATACAGTAGTGTTGTTATTGCTGCTGTTCAGTCATATGCAGAGGAATAAATGACACAATTACAGAGTAACAAGGAAGTATTAACAGAACATTGTGTTTTGTGTTTTATTTGGAGCCTGAACAAGACCTGATCATATCTAAAGTTTACAGATTCCTGTAACGACTGAACTGGTTTGTGAACACAGTGCACATCCTTTTATACAAAGAGCATAATTGCCATCCATTGATATTTATTAATAGTTGTCCCAGAATGGAAGGTTCATTTAGTTCCACTGTCTGTGCTGGTGGCAAATCAGGTCATCCACCGTTTGTGATGAACATGTTGGTTTGGCTTCGGTAAATCGGTCACTCTGTATTGACCATAGGTGTGAATGTGAGAGTGAATGATTGTTTGTCTCTATATGTGTCCCTGCGATGGACTGGTGAACTGGCCAAGGTTAACCCACGCCTATCGCCTGATGTCAGCTGAGATTGGCACAGCACCGAGGATGGATGGATGTTGGTTTGGCTTTCAGCAGGCGCTGTTTGTATCCACTGGAAACAGCATAGACATGAAGGTTGGTCATGTGATCAGTGTGTGTTGATTTCTCATTTACCTGATTTATGTCCTAAGTATTCCACATGACAACTGAATCTAACCTTACTGCATACCTGCGTCAGGTGGAGCTAATTGATGCTGCTGAAAAGCAAGTGACGCACACTACAAGAGAATCATATTATGACATTTCTATGAAAACATTTGGTATTATTATTATTACAACAATAAACTCCATTTGAACTGCATTTTCCACACTAAGAACCAGTGTTGTACAAATACTTTGTTACTGTACCTAAGTACAAAATTCATGTATCTCTACTTTACATTATTTATATTTCTAGCAACTTTTACTTTTACTCCACTACATTTCCTCTAAATATCTTTGCTACTCATTATTGCCAAATAAAATCAGAAGAAGAAAAGTTTATAGAGCTTTTCTAGTCTTGATGAGCTGCTTTACACTATAGTTTTGCCTTTCACGCATTTTTCATAAACCATCACACGCTTCAACATGGGGTTAAATGTCTCGCTCAAGGACACATATAGACTATCCGAGCCAGGAATTGAACACACACGCTCACAGTTGAAAGACAACTTGCCCTACCACTGAGCCGCCGTACTTTTACTTCTTAAAACTAAACTTCTTTGTCAGAATGACACTGTAACATGTCTGACTGCCATACAAGACTAAGTGTGGCTCTTATCTCAGTTCCTTCTCTTTGTCTCAGTTGAAAATATTGAAATGGGTACAACTGAATGATCACAAACACAGGGAATTATGAAGTAGATACACGTGTAATCTCTCTGATGACACGCTCTCCGCGTCACTGTGAGTGGAATGTGTCAATGCGTCTCCGGCCAAGTAACACGCCTCACTCCGCTTTGTCCAAACCACCTCAGCCCAAACACAATGACGATAAACAGGGAGGGACTACTTTACCAATGGCCAACAATTAGTGCATGAAAAACTTTAAATCGCAGTGTTTTCACCGAGCCCCACACATCTGCCATAAGACTCTAGTCATCCTAAAGTGTGCTGCTTGTGCTTATACAGTGTGCTTATGTTTACTTATAGTAATAATCGATACACAGATATTTGTGCACACATTGTCATTGCGCACATCCTGGATAATCACTTTTATGGCATCCTCCTGTTCATTTGTTCAGTCGTGGTAAAAAAAAAGTGTGCGTGAGTGAGAATCATTACACGGAGCCAAAGAACTGCATTCCTACCTTGGCTGAGAGGATTATTGTGTGCATCATTACCTTATTAAAATCCACCCCACACATCAAAGTGTCCTTAATTACTATGGTAATCTAAAACGATGAGCAACCGCAGGGCTTTGTCATGGATTGTTAAAGTAATTGAGAGTTTCTACATTTAATGAATTGTCATTTTTTTTTTGTGTTTGAGTCTTCTGTTGCATCCAGTTAGTCAGGACTTCACCTGATGCTACTTGCGTTATTCGTCTTTGTTAACGGTCACATTGTAATTATAAATGAAAACAGGCTTTTGTGTCATGGTGTCAGATCTACGTGAGAAGGAACGACCCAAGGTCACCCACTGGAAATGTCACAAATAGCAGAAACATGTGATGAGTCCTTGATTGGGGGTTATTCAGTGACTGTGTTTATTTCTCGGGAATCTATTTCCTGATAGATTCCCATGAAACCGGAAGCAAACCTCCATGCATATTTGCATCAGGTGGATCCTCTCTATTCTGCTGAAAAGAAAGCAACAGCCATGAGAAGATAATCATATTAGAACAGCTCTAGTAAAACATTTGGTCTTTTTATTTCCTGTAATAACTCTGCAACTTATCACTTGTTTTCCAAGGAACCTGCAGAGGCAGGATGACAAATTTGTCCGTGTTGGTCATGAAATTGTACTTTGTGAGGAATAACAAGCAAACAAATAACACTTTCCTTACAATGAAAGTGATCAGAACAAGAGCAATAAGGCATGATATGATGTAAAAGCTCCTGGCATGAAGCAGTTACACCGCGATGAAATGTAACAACGGTAAATTCAGAAAGTCAGATTTACATTTGTTTTAATTACTCAACCAAAAGTCAGTCACCATTGCACTTTAACTTTTCAACCATATCACTTTGTCACTTTTTGTGGAAGCACGACTGACGAGATGAATTGAATTAGTGATAAAAAATAAAAATAATTTTAAGACAATGCTCTGTGTCCCCCATGTGATCTCTGGCGCCCCCTGAGAGGGGCTTGGACCCCAGGTTGGGAACCATAGACTTAGACAATTAATTGGACAGCTAAGGAGGCTTAGTTCTTGTATGAACTCTGATTTGATAATGTATTAAAGGAATATTTCACCAATTTGCATTTAGCTTTGTATTAGTAGTAAAACAAAGCTAAATGCAAATCCGTAATAAGTATTCCTTTAAAATCCATTTCAACGACAGCTTCCATACTAATAGAACATATGAAAGATATATACGTCTCAGTTAGATTGGTACCAGCAGTAATTATTGAGCGTTGGTATTTTCAAAAACCACATTACTCTTATCATCATTAGTAAGATACATCGCTTATCAACTGACCACAGATAACGACATCATATAAAACTATTAGCGGCTATTTCCATTAACACCCAGCTAAGCGTGTTGGAATGAATGATGAATACATATCGGCTGCCAAGTTTCAGAGATAAATTGCTCGGTGGATTCAGCCAGAAATCTTTTTCATGTGATTCAGATTTAATAACATGAAACACACACACACACACGCTGGGTTTGAATTCTTTGTGTGGACACTCGGGTTAACCCTAACCCTAACCCATAGATATAATGCATTCTAACCTCAAACATCACAACTGAATGCCTAACCCTAACCTTAACCATCACAAGTGCGTGTCGAACTCAAACCCTAAAACCAGGTCTTAACCCTGAAAAAACCTTTCAGAGTTGTGTGGCCCAGACAAAATGTCCTCACAAAGATAGATGTTTAAGTTTTTTTTTTTTTAGACCTCACAAAGATATAAACACAAGTACACACAGAGGCAAACCTCCATCAGCAGCTCTCTGAATGCGTGTGGCTCCTACTTGAATGTTTGGCGAGTTGAGCACCTCCAGCTGACTGCTCCAACCTTGTTGTAGGGTGATCTCCTCTTCCACATCTGCTTCATGTTAGGGCCTGGGGGCCAGTACAGGAGGGCCCAACACCACTCTCTGCCCCCCTCCCTCGGTGGGGGGATGGTGGTAGGATGATGCAGCACAGAGCACAGAGACGGGGACAGAGCCTGGAAACAGGGTTTCACATCTAACAGTTTTAGGTCACACACTTCCAGCTTTTTCAGGTTCTTAAGGTGTTTGAAACACACAAGACGTGACTTTGGTGTATATGAATGTTGGTGTAGTCTTTGCTCTCGTCGTCATTTCTATTTTTAGACTTTTTATAGTTCACACACAAACACACACACGCGACCTCGTAGCACAATCTCGGAAGAATTGCCAGAGTCCAAAAGTCCCCATGGCACTTACTGGCACGAGGAAGTAAGATTCATTTACTTCAAATCAGATTTGATGTTCACTGACACTATATGAGTCTGTGTGTTTTCAATGGTCACGGCTGCAAAAGCAGAATGTAGACGCACACATTTTCTGCAGGAGCGCTTCAAGAATGAACGGGAGACGCTGTGACAGAGGCCCCCGCTTTATGAGGTTCAACATCTTGCTGTTACATAACACTCTCCGATTTGATTTGTGCGTGACCTACATGTGCGTTAACTGCCGTAACACTGTAACTTATCTAGGTAGCGGGTATGATTTAGGTTTACTTACACAGGATTCAGTGCCTCCCCACAGCTGTAAGTTCGACTCAGGTCTCTGTGCAACCCCCTCCTTCGTGGGTTCACCTCTGGGCCATGTCACTGTGAATCAGCACCAGATGTGTTTCTGGAGTCAGTTGGCATCGGATATGACACAGAGGACCCACCCAGCAGTGAAGCGATCCCCCCACACAAAAATAAAAATCTTTTGGTGAGTTTTGTCACCAGCTTTTCGTGTCATGGTGTGAATAATTTCCTCTCACCAATGCTTGAAGATACTTGAAACACAAGCCAATGAAAACCAGAGGTTTCGACTTTTTAAATATGTCCATATGATGATTTTTAAACATGACACAAGACACCATGAAGTAGCCCATAAAAGACTGTTTCATGAGGTTGCTGGGATTAAACAATGTTAGTAGAGGGACTTTAATGGAAAGCTTTATAGCAGAGGTCTCAAAGTCGCGGCCCGGGGACCACATGTGGCCCTCCAATTGATTTCATGTGGCCCTCCAAACAATATAAAGTTTTAACGAGTCATCTCTATATGTTTTTATTTTTAAATTAATATATTATATTATATTATTAAATTAATTTTGTATCATAATTATGTTTTTTTTATTGTTGCATAATAAAACAACCACTTATATTTTGAAATTATCCAATCCAATCCAACTTTATTTGTAAAGCACTTTAAAACAAACACAGTGGACCAAAGACAGAAAAGCTCACACGAGGCAATATAAAAAAAGGAATTAATACGGCATATTGACATGTAATTTTGAGCTCATAACGTCCACCTCAACTGTTGCTTTTCGACTGGCCCCCGACTGACCAGACGAGACAGTCAGTGGCCCACAGGTCATTTGAGTTTGAGACCCCTGCTTTACCACATGGAGGCTACACATGTGATAATAGTCGAGTTCCTTTGGTGTTCTTTAAGTAATCAACCCTAGGTTTCTTTGCAGGTTAGTAAATGCATCCACAGTGGATAGAGAAAACATTAAAATACCACACACTATTCATAGTTTAGTGCCTTTGGAAGTGGTTTTATCTTTGCAGATCAGGTAGCAATCTGTCTTATAATTGGATGTGTGCACTCAGAGTTGGTGAGTGGATTTTTTTTGACATGTTCCTGGAGTCATCCTGACATCGAGTGCTACACTCCTACACTGATCAAAGGGCTTTTATGCATTTTTACGCCGTGTTTTTAGACATAGTATCACAAACACATTTAACCCTGGAGCAATGGCATACGAAGATAATAAAATAAGTCATGGATACTCGAGAACTAGAAATAGTATTGCATCTTTGCAATACCAGTTTGGCCAGACTGAAAAATCTAGGATCTCGGTTGTGTCACATGGGTGTGATGAGTTACAATTCATTCAGCAGAGGGGAATGTTCAGAAAAGAATTTGACAGGACCAGTTCTGAAAAATACAGATGAGTAACATGAACGCGTCACGTCTCACTGCAGATGATCACAGCCACTGTGGCAGGGGGAGGAGCTTCTCACATCTGTGCGAGAGCTGAATGATTTCTGTGGTTGAGGTGGGGAGCAGAAAGGAGGGGGGGGGGTTTCACAAAAACTACGTCATGATGGACCCAGAGAGAGACAGAGACATCTGTATTATGTCATGATTGCCTGTGGACTCCACCCTTTGCTCTCCGCGTCCCTGTTCTTCTGTTTCACTCACTCCCAGACGTTTCAGATTAGCGTTGCTGACACAGTTCTGTCTGTTGTAGGTTGTAAACATGATGCACGCATCAATCAGAAAAGTCAACCAGGACTGAAAAACGTTGTCCGAATACGGAATCCAACTAAACTCATACACCAGATTCATTGTACTAACTTCTGTCAAATGTTCTTTTTTGCCACCGATCATGTGCCCTCCTGTGTGAATGATCTCATTCATCTGGGTCATAGTCATCTTCAGCAGTTAGCTGTAGGCAAGTGGACTTGCTTGAGTTATGTTTGAAGACGTTACACCTCTGATCCAAGAGGCTTCTTCAGTCCCTTTTGGATGAGAGGTGTAAACATCTTCAAACCTCACTCAAGCACATCCAGTTGCCTACAGCCAACTACCTGAAGCTTTTGTCTTTCTTAATGGCAGTTCACGTCCAGCTTTGGACGCGCAGTTCTCTGTCTCCACTTGTCCACCTCATTTGTCGGTCACCTTTGTTCCTGACGCACCATCTGAAAACCAGACATGAACTCTCCAAAGCCTGTAATTAGGTCAAAGGGAGGTTTCCTTCAGAAAGGACCTGTAATTTACGAGTAAATGAAAGTCAAAATTTAAATTCAATGAGAGAAAGAAAGTGAACATTCTAACGACAGTACTGCGCAAATGTCTCAAGGCACCATATCCGCAAACCCTCCATAAGATGAACTCGTACATCATATGTATGTAATGCTCAAGCATGTGTTGAATAAAACTGGTGTAATAGACCTTTTCCACAGCAGATGTTTGACACCATGCAATAGTGCGGGTTGCATATCTATTGTTTAAGTACAAGGGTCGGTCACATAAATACTTGAACTTTTTTTTTTTTTCCCCATAACTCTGGATGCTTTCCAATAGAGTGATTGAAAAACAATTGTACTGTATGGTCATAGTAGCTGAAACAACGGATTGGCCTAAGACTTTTGCACATCACCAAATCCAAAGCTCACACGATGTAAATGTTCCGTGTCTGTATTCTGTTGCAAGAAATTAAACAAGGGCAATCAGCACACCCTGTAAAAGTCCCCCGACTCTCTCTCTCACACACACAAACACAAACCGTAAACAGAGCATCAGACAGTACGTGGTGAGAGCTTCAACAAGGCTGTAAATATCTGCAGGTCATGGCAAGGCTGCAGGCGATTGGACTCTGCTCTCTATTGTCTCTCTCATGGCTCATTGTCTGACGGCTTAAATGTTTTCTTTGATGTAGAGAACGCGGGGGGAGTTATATTATGAAATACAATTCATTCAATCTCACTTGATAATCAGCGGAGAGATACCCTCTTTTTATCTCACTCTGTCCTTCATGTGCGAGAGGATAAATATAATTTCCAGATAATCAATATCACACTTCATTTCAGGGAATATACGATAATAGCTACATAAAGCACAATTTAAACGCAGCATGACTCTCTTACATAACAGTTAAGATATCATATACTGTAATTGAGGAGTCTAAATACCAAACTTGTGACAACCCAGTGTTTTCATGGTGAACTTATTGTGCCATCTGGTGCCCAAAGACGGAAAATGACGTGCTGATGTTGAGCAGTTTCATGAAACATGGAACAACCAGGTGCAGGACATTCTAACCACAAGGTGAGGCCTTTCTCACATAGTGATAAGAACATCTAAGAATTCTCGAGGCATTTAACGTCTTGTTCTAGTTATGATTTTTTTTTAATTAAATTAAGCCATATTTCATGACTCTTTACTGCCAGTACTAATCCGTTTACTGAGCCATAAATATGTAAAGGCATTATGCCTTCTTGTGCAACACCCAAAACTACATTTCTGTTCCAAATACTACGGTCAAAACTGTGTTTCTTAATAATAGAGATTAGGGATGAGACAATCTAACCATAATGTTTCCCTCAACAAATGAATGTAACAATTTTTGGACTTGCTTGTTACCATCAGATTTATTTACAGACGTGAGATGGAGAAAATCTCCCTTGTGCAATTAATCAAGTTTATCTAATAAAACAGAGTAGATTCTTAAACCATCTCTCCGTGTCTCTCTCTCTCACACATACACACAACTGAAAATGACCACTTCAAGCAAGCATTAAACAAAAATCATACAAACCTAACAAATGACCTATTTAGAATGAACAATGTTGAATTAAAGCAGGTCAATATGAATGAAACACTTTCAAATAACAATAATAAAAAAAAAATGATTTCAGGCTATCAGTCATACTGTCGAAGTAAAATTAAACACTCTTGCATATGATACAAAAACAAAAAGCTCAACTTGTACAAGAAAGTCACAAGCAGGTTTAGGCATAATTCAGTCATACCGTGCTATACCCTGCATGCCAACAGACAAAAAGCACTGCACAACTTGTGAACTTATCTAAAATAAAAAAGGTTCAAACGAGGCGACTGAGCTTTTTGAATGAGACGTGATGATTTCAGCAAGGGAATGGCATGATGCTTCCGTGTCTTCAGTCTCATGCCACATCTGACAATAAAATGAGGTTACCAATGCATTTGCATGCTAGTGCACCCATTATATAAGAGTGCAACAACAATAATAATAATAATATCAACAATAATACAGCCTTCTTTACAATGACAAATGAAGGTAATTTGGTGTTTTAGTTGGACCAGTTAGGTAGAAGGTGATGATGTGGACTAATTGCTGCTGGGAGAAGCAAGCGTGTGGTGACGTCTCTGGGGCAGGTGAGCTAATGCTACAGGTGATCCTTCTTATTCCTCTCAGCCTCACTATCTCACAAAGGGGATATAGGAAGCTACCAGACAGAAAGAAAGAAAACTGAGAGATGTGGTAAAGAAGTGGAACTGCACGCAGCTGGTCCAGCTTCAGAAGCCTGACGGTGTTAAGACATTCATGTCCCGAGGTTTTAGTTTGTGTGGCCGTGGAGGCTTGCCCTCGATACCCAATAAATCAATCTTTTGGGTCATGAAGTTGGCAGGGTCCTGCACCTTGAGGTTTATCTGTGTGTTGGTGCCATCCATGGTTGAGGACTTCTGCAGGCCGAAGTAGGATTGTAGTGAAAAGCCTACAGGAGTGAAGAGGTAGATGTTGTCATTACTGACATTTTTGGCTGTTACAGTGAATCATTAGATCGGCTGACACTTTTAAAAGAAAGTCACATTTTATGACTTTCTTTTATATAAAGGCTTTTTAATCACATTTTATTTCTAGGGTTGTTGTTTACATGTTTTTACTATTCTAAACTTTCCTACTATTTGAACTATTATACACATATTTGTGTGAGTTTATGCATGTATGCAAATTGTCATGTTTGACCTTTTAATGTTGTATGTTTGTTTTATCCTATTTGCTTTAAAAACTGCAATGAATCATGATCATTATTATACTTGTAAAGTGCATTGAGGATCTTGAATCTTCTGGTCAGAGGTTGAAAAATGTACTGTGGGACACTATTTCCAATACGTTTGGGTTGTACAAAGGAAAACCTATAAACTAAACCAATAAAATAATGTTAAAGGTTTTTATTAAAAAAAAAAAAAATCAAAACAACTAATCTAATGCAAGATGTGAAGCTGGTGGTGTAACCTTTAAGTTTAGATTTAAATTGCAGCTTGTGGCTTTAGCATATCAGTGGGAATTTATCACCGATTGCTGCGCACAGTTCACTTCTGGCAGTGGAACCACCCTAAAAGATAAGTTTGTCATGGTGCGAGTTGAAAGTACTGCTAAGAAAATGTATTCAGTTTTAGAGTTTCTTTAAATAATTCTTCTTCTTATGTGTGAATGTTTTTTGGTTTAATTGCAAGGAAATCAGTAAAAACTGAACATTTTTGGTTTGTGGACGAAATGAGAGAACATCATCATTTCCGGATAAAAGATCTCTCACCTGTGCTGGTGTCAGAGCCTGGGTCAGTGGGGGACTTCTGTACCACAGACCGAGTTCCAAAGAAACTCCACCTGTCTCCTCCTCCTTCATTTCCTCCCATGTCTGTGCTGAGGTTTGGACTGAGTTCTGGGGTGGCAAGAGATGGCTGGAACCAGCTCCTGTACTCCCGCCAAGCAATGAGCAAGAAAAACAATATGAGCGATGAGCCATATGGCACCTTACATAACAAACTGCCACAATATCGAAACAGTTAGCCGTGCTGGTTAATTAACCACAATATAAAGTTCGGTTCTGCTCATTTGAGATTTTCTCATTTCATACCTGCGAGTAGCAGCCGGTGACGCGTAGGGACTGACGCAGGGGGTGACGTTGGGGGTGACAGAAGGGGTACAACTTGGGGTGGATTGTGCTGATGTTGGAAGCCTGTCCTCTTTGAAGTCCCCACTTGGCATTCTCAACTTCTGCACAGACAGAAAAATAAACAAACCATGAAGAAATACCCTGCAAAGATCTCAAGTCCTCCTCTGAATTAGATAATGACTAGAAAAAAAGGTCTAGTGTGTAACATTTAGGATGGTTTATTGTCAGAAATTGAATATATACACGTTTATATAAATGTACAAGATTTCAGTTTCTGTAGCTTTTGGAATAAAGCAGGACCTTGCTTTACCAAGGCCTTCATACAGTGTAACCCCACCACACTTCATGTTTTTGCATTTTGAATCAGAGGTTTACTGGGCAAACAAAGAGGATTGACTCATCCCACACAAACCCAACACATTAAGTGAAAAAAAGGAGGAGGCAACAGAAGAGGACCCTAACCCTGGACGACTGGAGAGAGTTGTGAAAGACTTTTGTTTACATCCTTTCTGGTATGTGAAGGCCACCGTAGCTCCCTGACACACTTGGACAAGGGAGGAGTGAGCACTAGGGCTGAAATAATTATTCAATTTATCTTTTACTAAACTAATCATCAACGACTTTGATAATCCATTTAGTTGGTTTGACTGTTTTTTTTAAAGAATTAAAACAAGTTCTCAGTTTTTAAGCTTCTTAAAATGTGAATACTTTCTTTTTTGTTTGTGGACAAAACAAGACATTTGAGAACATCATCATTTCCAGGTTTGAAAAACACTGACCAACATTTTCTGAACCAAACTCGATTACTCGAGGAATGAATTGACAAATTATAGATATTTATGGATATCACAAATTCTTGACACCGGGGTTGAGAGGTTGATTACTGCACCCTGCACAAACAGCAGCACACCTCCAAACATCCACATTACACCCTGAGCAGTTTGGCACAGATAAAACAGGCACACAACATTGATCTTATTAGAAGAGCAAACAACCCATGAACACACAATGCAAAAGGTCATCAGTGTTTTTCTGGACCTGCTGATTATAAATGAAAAAAAAAACCACAACATGCGTCATGGACCCACTGAGCCTATCACATGCGACCTTGTGGTGTGGGTGGGGAAAAGGGAGGGAAAGACAAAGGTCTGATCGTACGGTGAAAAACACTGTTACTAACGATCAAACAAGCTGCCATTACATCAGCACTGAGTTTAAGAAGCTTTATTATTTAAAAGGTCATTAATGCAATAAGTTTATCGCTTGCTTCAAACCAACTCCACCTGCAAAACTACTAGCCCATGTGGATACAACAGGGTTTGAGTTTCCTCTTCTAACCACACAATGAAAGTGCCCTTTTAGATCCTGACAACTGGAATGCGCTCAAAACATACTTGCCTTAACTGTTAAATGTATTTCAGCGATGATCTCTGGAAGAATGTTTTCAGTGTTGAATTTCCAATCAATGCAGGCATATTCCCATCCATGAATTGAACAACCTTCCAAACTCATATTGGTCTCGCATATGTGGTCCTGAAGTCTGCTCAGGGTAGTGGTCATTGTGCAAATGAATAACATGGCACACCCCCATGGCCTTTAATACCCAGTGAGTTATTGATGAGGATCTCAGTGCCCCAGTCCTGCTGGACTTCAGTCAGAATACACCATATCCATAAAATATGTCCCATTATTACATGACAAATGCAAGGTGGAGGCAAATAGGCAAGTAGTGTGGAAATGTGTGTGCACAAATGTCATGAAGCAAGTGGAATTTGAATACTACTATCCAATACTACTGTAGTTTCATTGAAGTGGCTGGGGTTATGCAAGGGCACAACGTTAGTTTAAATAGTGTGTGGGGGAAAAAAATAATATACACTCATTAACTCTGTAATGGTTTTCCTGTCTTATTTCCTTTCACATTAATTAATTAAAAATAACAGGCAGAAAATCAAAGCAGTAAACACTTACTGACAACGAAGACGGTGGACATTAAAATCAAAAAGGAGACAAGACTCACAAATATTCCAAGCAAAAATCACAATCGGCTCAATTTGATTCAAAATGATATAACCAGTTTTTAGACAACACAGAAACAATATCTGATTTGTTAACACTGCTGTGGAGCCATTTAACAATAGCATACACTCATTGGCCACTTTATTAGGAACAGTCTTCTGGTTAATGGATTGACATGTTACGCATTCAGAGATGGTCTTATGTAAACCTTGGTTGATACACATAGTTATTATTTGAGTTAGTCCAACCTTTCCTTCTGGTCATTCTCCTCTGACCTCTGGCATCGACAAGGCATTTCAACCCAGAGAACTGCCACCTGCTGGATACTTTCTCAATTTTCAATTACTTTAAAATCCCAGTAGATCAGCAGTTGTGAAATACTCAGACCAGAGGACATCGGACCTTCCATCTGTCACTAATGTCACCCTTTCCTCATCCTATTGCTAGGTTTGAAATTCAACAGGTTGTCTTGACCTTGTCCACACTCATTGAGATGCTATCGTGTGAATGGAGTTGCCATTACATGATTGGCTAACTCATTATTTGCGTTAAACCGTTGAACAGATGTACCTAATAAAGTGGCCGGTTACTGTATATGCTAAGTCATATTTCGGTTCGTCCGGTCTTCCTGAATAACAAGACATCTGCACACTTTCTCCTTTCTCCATTTTAGCCTCAGAGGACATCTTTTGATCTTCTCGACAGAAGATGCTCCCCCTCTAAATGTACATCGGAAAATTAACCGTACCGTTTATCACTAACGCTGGTTAGCGGCGGTGGCTAAGCTAACGGTGTCTGGACTGCTCCTGAATGCCGTATATAGCATCATTCAAATTAGTTAACATTATAACCGGTTACACATAACGTGACTTTATCATGGTTGAGCTATGTGCATCACAGTACTTTAAATTTGACGGCAAATGATAACATCAGTCTGTTAGTTAAATTGAGGAATCAGTTTGTTTACTATGGTCAGCTCAGAGACCAGCTTTAATCGTTAGCCGTCACGACTAAGGCCTTTCCTTCGTAAGTAAAATTAGCTTACTAATAATTTAAAATTTGACAAACCTTTTAATGATTTGTTTTCTTTGGCGCTTGAGTCCGTTGTAATCCTTAATTTGGTCCATAGTTTGCAGTTTTATAACAAGTTTCGGGGTCGCTACTTGAAGAGAACACAGACAGGACACCGTGTACAAACAGCAGCAGCAGGCCCACGTAACGTCTATTTGTAAGGACGGCTGTGATTGGTCCGTTTCACAAAATAAGGGGGCTCGATTCAATCATGGGCGTTGCATAGCAACACACTGCCAGTATGGAACATTACGTAATGATACACTTTTCCAGACGTAGAAAACAAATGTAGCCTGTGTAACATGGAACCAGCATCTCTTGCACATTCATTCATCTATTGTACATACCCACATTCTTTTCAACTGAAAAAATAAAATAAAATAAAATAAAATAAATTAGTTGCAAAAAAATTAATATATAAGTAGAATAAAAAGTTAATCTTGTATGGTAAATTTCATACATAAATGTAGGGTTAAAGGTTTCTTTCTACCTTTCTATACAAGTTTCTCTCTATCATATTCTCTTTGTGAAGGATTAATGTTTTTGTCATTGTTTTTTGTGTTTTTCTTTTGTTGGTTTCTTATTTCACTTCTTTTCTGTTTTGTTTCTCTTTCTTTTCTCAATTTATTGTATGATTTTTTTTTGTATATACAAGGAGTAAGAACAGTCTGCTGTTCTGTATATTTGTTATCAATAAAGTTTGTAAAAAAAAGATGACGTAATTTGTTTATCAAGATTTTGTAGCATGTTCAACCTGAAAAGATTGTGATTGTGTGCAACAATGCAGAGAATGTTTTTTGAAGGTAATATCTTCAGTAAAAGACTATGTGTGTGTGATTTAAATACCAGAAATAATGAAAAGTCATTTCCTCACTCACATTCTCTAGTCTACTGGAATCTAACAACTGCACCTCTACTCCCAAGACTTCAGCAGACCTGGCTTTTTAAACAAGCTTTTAGTTGAACAATTATTTTAAATTATTATCTGTTTTTATGTATTGTAGCGTATGGCATTGATTTTATATCTGTTAAAAATGTATTTACTTACTTAATATCATTATTGTCAAATGTTCATTCTTGGTTGTAGAGAGAAAAAAAAGCCCCACCTGGAGTCATATGCACATATCACATTTCCATAGCTCATATTTTATTATACTCACTGGCACCGTGTGTCGATGAAAGCGTGTCTCCTCAGTGGAGAGGCCTTTGTGGGGGGAATATCCCGTGTCTGTCAGCCCAGCCTGGTGCTCAAACCTCTCAAGATTCTCCTGGCTTTGCTCTAAGTGAAGGTGGGAAGAGAGTAAAATGTTGTCTTTTTTAAATTGTTTTACAGTAATGTAGCCTTACTTCATCACAGCCTGCTGATACTTGAGCTTGTTTACTTTATTATAAATATATAAAGTATATTAACATATTCATCAACATGAAACACACATTTTCTTCACCGTTTTGTTACTTACTTATCATAAACGAGGTCATTAAAGAGGTGGCCTTAGCTTTCACCACCGGCACAGGGGACTTGACTGGTGTTGGTGCCTCAAAAGTCACCAACTTCCCACTCTTCTCTCCCTCCTACAGCCACACAATTATATGTCAGTACTTAAATAAGTAGGAAGAAAACTGTTTCAAATATATAACAACAACAGTTGAGTCCTCACAAAAGAACATAAATGTAGATGAGCAGTAACTATTATGCTGTTAATAATTTAAGAATGATTTAACACAGCAGTATAGTAATGTCTGAGCACACACTGCTACACAATTTGCTATACTCAATCATTTTTACTAGACGTATAAAGCTGGGGCTCTGTGTTTTCCATCCACATTTATTTTTGTTTCATTCTTTATGGGCAAGGTGACATGACGAGTATTAACAAGTGTGTCGATTGAGAAGCAGGAAAGACATAACATATTATTTCGAGGATCCGGGTAAAATTTCATGGTGGGCTAAAGGTGGCCCGCAGGCCTTGAGTTTGACACACATGGATTCATTGGTTAAACACAATGTACCTTCAAGTGAACAGGTTTTACACAGAAGAAGCAAACACATGTTTGGTTTCATAGTGCCATAACAATGTGGGCCAGGCAGTGGCAGTGCAAGCACACAAACAAACAAACAAACAAACAAACAAACAAACAAACAGGAAAGCACCTCTGCTCCATTGCGGAACTTGTGCTGTGGGATGACTGGGTCTTTCCACAAGATGTTAACAGTCAGGTCTGGAGGCGGTGAATGTATGGGGGCGTCCATGAGCGCATCGTAGCTGATGCTACGCCGAGTCATTCCAACGGGAGACGACGAGGCACCAAAGAATGTGGATGACGAACCCAACTCAAGAGCTGCAATATCACGGGGAAAAGGTTCTGCAGCTAAAGATCTGTTCCTCATACCTGCTGTCATTTCACATGCTTTATCATTCAAGTCTCAGTATCTGTTATATATATATATATATGTATATAAAACAAATCAGAATGATGTTTACCTGGAAGGTCTCCTCGTCTGGAGGCCATTTTGACACAGAGAGACACTGACGCTTAAGAGTGGACTGACACTGTGATGGTCAGCAGCTCCGCTTGACTTTGGACTCCAAACCTAATCGCCTCATCACATGATATGACACAGAGGTACAGGATGACATGACAGACAGAAAGGTCCTGCTCCTGTCTGACCACATTATATTAGAGGAACCAACATGTGAGGCTGATCACCACAACACAACAATGCACTCATGGTTTCATGAGCCAAAGCACGTTCATGTCAGAGAATATGTACACAACAGACTCTTGTATTTACTAAGCACAGTGCGCGGTGTTCTTTTTCTGACTTACTCCAAATAGAACCTGAGCTCTGGTTACAACAGCGTCATGAATACTGAGTCAGTCGGTCCTCACGTACCAGCCTCTACTTCTCTACATGGTTCAGCTTTTTGAGAATGAGGAAATGAATGTGTGACTGCAGCCTGTTCCAAAGTGAAGAAAATAGAAATAGAGGTGAACCCGTCCACCTCTATTATCAGGGCTCACTCTTATCTACGCTCACTTTCCACTCACTGGAATTCACCTGCATCTCCAGCATGCAGTAACCTAATCTGAATCTGAATTCAGAGAGTCAACAAATTAATGTTGGGGACATTTCTCGTCTGCTTTGTAGACTGGGGAACACATGCATCTGCTGATGACGTCAGCACCGGGGCAGACTGAGTGACATTGCAGAACAGAAACTGAAGTCACGCCTCAGCTAAATGGCAACATCTAAAAAAAACCCACAGTGAGGTCTCCCGTACTTGTCCTATAATAACAAAAACAACGCTGGTGTGACGAGACATTTTCATGCAAATCCAGTCGGTCACAAAGTATCTGCGTCGCATCGTGCGCTCTTTAAACAAACATTGTTCAGGTGTTTGCGTCACTCAGCAGCAGCAGTCAGTCATGCTCGAATTCACCCTTACCGCAAACTGTCAGAGTTGATTTGCTCGCCTCTCCTGCCGAGATTAGTCCACCGCCGCAGGAATCTGGAGTGTGACTCGACAGCTGCACAGATTGGACGGAGTGGACCCACAAATGCTGCTGTGTTTGATCAGCGGACGTTCCATGCCGGACCTTTGGACGTGCAAAGAGTAAACATTTGGCCAACTGAACTCAGAACTACTGCAGCAGCAGCAGTAAAGCCGCTGAAAGCTCCGGGCGGAAGTGATGATCCGAAACTTCAAAATCCGGCTCTGGCAGACAGTCAGTGAACGCAGAGCAACAGTGTTGTCAAGTGCGTAATTGCAATAAAGTCATCAAGTGGGAAGAAAACAAACAATTCAAACACATTACAATCATGATTACAGACATATTTAAAGTTGATGCTGTTTTAATTACATTATTATTTAAATGTATTGGACCACCTGTCATAGAAACAAGAAAACATAAATATTTTTGATTCTTTATTTGGCAAATAACAATTCACCTTTTTATACCCAAATATGTGCCGGCTCAGTGGGTTTCTTCTCTGAGAAGTCAGAAATTAAACTCACTTTTTTCTGTTCTGGAATCCCAGTAAATAACTATAATTCGACATAATAATCAAGAAATAATAATAATGTGCTTGACTATTTTTTCCTGTTTTTTGTAAAACAGTGCATTTGAACAATAATTATTATATTGTAGCATTAAAAACATCATTTTGGTTTAAAGAGCTTCTAAACACTGCGGCTTTGGGTGGTGGTCTAACACATCTGTTAATCACTGTATGTAAATATAAATATGGCAATGAAAGAGAAAGACAATACAAAAAGAGACACAATCAAAAAATACACAAGTAAAACAAATGAAGTCTTGCATAGCTCTTGTTTGAAACTGAGCAGGGAACAGTTTTCACTAAATAATTCCTGCCCCCTTTTCACCTCCTCAGTACACAAGTGACACGACCATTATCCCATAAACAACCTGATGCTGTAGAAGTGTAAATATTTTTTTATATACAATTCAATACCATACAACATTCCAAAAATAATGGAAAATTAGAGAATTAATTAGTAGTTAGTTTTGGTTAGGATTAGGGACGAGGCTTTATTTCTACTGTCCAAATGAATAGACGTCAATGATGGGTCCTCACAAGTACAGCTGTACAAACGTGTTTCCTCTCCTGTCTGAGTGAGAGCATAGTGTGGGCTGGTTGTTGACTTGGCATGTAATACACACACCTTTGTAAGACCAGTTCAGTTTCAAACATGAAACAGAAAACAAGTGACTCAATCCTCCATTGAATTTGATTTATTTAAAAAGAAAACAACAACCCTGAATTATACAGAAAACCAAGGCTATAGAACAAACTAAACGTCACAAAACAAATACATACATCAAATACAGATGTGATGCAAGTGCAAGATAAATAGACAAAGTGCAAGATAAATAGACAAAAGCTTTCATTCCTTTCACATCTACATTCACTTTATGGGGTTGGAGGTCACATGTTGATGTCCATGCCTGAAGATTCAGTTGTGAGCCGTGCTGGAGCTGTCAGGGTTGGAACTGGGACTGGAAGTGGACTGAGCTCGTCTGACTGTAGGGTTTTTTTTATTTCTAGAAATAACAAATAAGAGCAGAGCAAAACAATTAGACACATTCCAGCCGTGTGAGAAAGGTGTTACCTTATTGCCTCATGTTTTGTGTAACAAAGCTCAGCGTACTCTGACGATAGAGCTCAGACTCAGGTCTGTATGTTCACTCACATCATATCAAGCACGAGGTCTTGCACCGCTTTCTTGTCTGGGTTCAGACAGTAACGCCGGCCATTGCTGGTTGTGACACTGGAGAGAGGAGAAGTTCAGATGAAGGGATTTCATTTCACATAACAAATAAACTGATTATATAAATGAGTCAGACAGGTATAGACTAACTGATATTGTGAGCTGTTGTAGACATAATAGTTTCATTGAACATTGTTAAATGTTTCTTACACAATCTCCACTTTGTTACAGAACATGGTTGCCGGGTAGATCTGGATGTCCCTTTGTCGAGAATTTTTCATAATGGAATCCCTGACGCTCCGACACAGGCAGCTCTGCTTTGATTCTCTGACTATAGAGAAAAACAAGGAAAAAAACAAAGATTTAATTACAATCCATTTTTATTCAAAATGATGAGATCAAAAGAGATAAAAACTTACGTTGTGCTTTAGAGATGCAGATCAGAACAGCCAGGAGCAGAAACACTTTGATGATGCCAGACATTTTTGGTTTCCTCTTTGATCAAGATGACGCCAGTGCTGCAGAACAAACTTGGTGTTTGTGGGTAAGAGGGCAGAAAGAACCTCTGTTAAGGTCAGTAAAGTGTGTTGACAAGAGAACTGTGAGGGGTAGAGGCAGATGGGTCACCTTAAATACGTTCTTTAACCGCATCCTTCATCCTTCCTGTGATCAAGGGAATTTTTTACAAGTGGAAACTGAAACTTCTGAAACCCCCAGAGGAAGAAAAAAAAGCTTACTCACTCCATTAGATTTCACTCGCCTTTCCATCTAGCTGTTATTAATTGTTAGATAGAATTAAGATTTTATAAACTATGTATATTTTATACATTTGTTATATTTATTGGTATTAGTAATTATTAGTATTTTTTTTTTTTTAAGTAGTTAACCTGAATTGATCTTGTAATGACCACTTCTGATTTTGAGGTGATGTGTCATCCCTCTTTGAGTCAGTGAGAGTTCTTGGTCACAGAAAGAGAAGATGCATGTCAAAGGCTTTCTACGTAACGCACGTTTTATGCTTTAAAAGAGAGATTCTTCACTCACTCATTCATCTTCTAGCACTTAATCCTCTACATGAGGGTCACAGGGGACACTGGTGCCCATCCCAACTGACATAAGGCGAAAGCCTGGGTACACTGTGGCCCTTCACTACAGCCTACATATGATGTTTATGTTTACATTGTGGAAAAAGGGTGTAAGAAGGTCCTTGAGGATCAGTCTTTTGGTTTGTGTACCCACTTTAAACATTAGTGTCTTACATAGAGCCCCACAAAATGTTGTTTGTGTTATTTTCATCCGTTTTCAGTATAGTGTTTTAAACTGTGTCTGAATTGGGATTCATTTGGATAATAAACATGTTGAGGTCATTTAGTTCAACTGAATTTGAGTTTTCCCTCATTATGAGGGAAAAAGAATGACAAATGAAACCTCTTTAATTTTGCTTAGTGTGAAATCTTGTCTTGTTTGACATGTCATTGTTCTGCTTCACTTTTTTCAATTTGGTTTGTGTGTGTGTGTGTGTGTGTGTGTGTGTGTGTGTGTGTGTGGGCTATTCCATATTTGACAACACAAAGTGTAGGTGGCCGTGTTTGTGGTTAAAACCTTTCTAGTGTGAAACCTTTCTAGTGTGAATCCGAGAAGGTGTGTGAGTGCATGGAAAATAAAAGAACATTTTACTGTGTTGCTGCTGGTGAAAATGGTTACCTAATATCGGCCTCATCTCACAGATTTGTTTTCATAATCTGACATTAACACCATCTTTAGGTCCGATTACATCACAGGCCTGAAAGCTATGGTGGCCCTCACATACCAGACAGGGAGGTGTTCCTGGTTTGCGTCGTAAGACTTTGCTTCAAAATGTGAAATGCATCCTCTGATTGTTTTGTCTGTTCAGGCTGGTGTAGAAATGTTGGCACACAATGGAGGCCTCTAACAAGCCAGGCCCTTGCCTAAAGTACATATATTATATTATAAATGATCTTTATCTTTACTGTCTTTGCTGCTGTAATGTGGGACAAATAAATGACTATCTTATATTATATTTGCTCTTGTTTGAAACTGAGCAGGGAACAGTTTTCACGATATAATTCCTGCCACCTTTTCACCTCCTCAGTACACAAGTGATATGACCATTATCCCATAAACAACCTGATGCTGTAGAAGTGTAAATCTTTTTTTATATACAATTTAATACCATACAACATTCCAAAAATAATGGAAAATGAAAGGTGAGAATTAATTAATAGTTAGTTATGGTTAAGATTAGGGACGAGGCTTTATTTCTACTGTCCAAATGAATAGACGTCAATGATGGGTCCTCACAAGTACAGCTGTACAAACGTGTTTCCTCTCCTGTCTGAGTGAGAGCATAGTGTGGGCTGGTTGTTGACTTGGCATGTAATACACACACACACACCTTTGTAAGACCAGTTCATTATGTCTGAGAGACCCTTCAGACCACAACGCCCTCCCCTGATATCTCATGCTATTGTAATCTATCAACATGTGTGAGATCACAGGATCTGACTCAAATGCACCGACACCCCCAGACCACAAGATAGCACTGTTGGCATGAGACACAAACAGTTTCAAACATGAGACAGAAAACAAGTGACTCAATCCTCCATTGAATTTGATTTATTTAAAAAGAAAACAACAACCCTGAATTATACAGAAAACCAAGGCTATAGAACAAACTAAACGTCACAAAACAAATACATACATCAAATACAGATGTGATGCAAGTGCAAGATAAATAGACAAAGTGCAAGATAAATAGACAAAAGCTTTCATTCCTTTCACATCTACATTCACTTTATGGGGTTGGAGGTCACATGTTGATGTCCATGCCTGAAGATTCAGTTGTGAGCCGTGCTGGAGCTGTCAGGGTTGGAACTGGGACTGGAAGTGGACTGAGCTCGTCTGACTGTAGGGGTTTTTTTATTTCTAGAAATAACAAATAAGAGCAGAGCAAAACAATTAGACACATTCCAGCCGTGTGAGAAAGGTGTTACCTTATTGCCTCATGTTTTGTGTAACAAAGCTCAGCGTACTCAGGTCTGTATGTTCACTCACATCATATCAAGCACGAGGTCTTGCACCGCTTTCTTGTCTGGGTTCAGACAGTAACGCCGGCCATTGCTGGTTGTGACACTGGAGAGAGGAGAAGTTCAGATGAAGGGATTTCATTTCACATAACAAATAAACTGATTATATAAATGAGTCAGACAGGTATAGACTAACTGATATTGTGAGCTGTTGTAGACATAATAGTTTCATTGAACATTGTTCAATGTTTCTTACACAATCTCCACTTTGTTACAGAACATGGTTGCCGGGTAGATCTGGATGTCCCTTTGTCGAGAATTTTTCATAATGGAATCCCTGACGCTCCGACACAGGCAGCTCTGCTTTGATTCGTTGACTATAGAGAAAAACAAGGAAAAAAAACAAAGATTTAATTACAATCCATTTTTATTCAAAATGATGAGATCAAAAGAGATAAAAACTTACGTTGTGCTTTAGAGATGCAGATCAGAGCAGCCAGGAGCAGAAACACTTTGATGATGCCAGACATTTTTGGTTTCCTCTTTGATCAAGATGACGCCAGTGCTGCAGAACAAACTTGGTGTTTGTGGGTAAGAGGGCAGAAAGAACCTCTGTTAAGGTCAGTAAAGTGTGTTGACAAGAGAACTGTGAGGGGTAGAGGCAGATGGGTCACCTTAAATACGTTCTTTAACCGCATCCTTCATCCTTCCTGTGATCAAGGGAATTTTTTACAAGTGGAAACTGAAACTTCTGAAACCCCCAGAGGAAGAAAAAAAAGCTTACTCACTCCATTAGATTTCACTCGCCTTTCCATCTAGCTGTTATTAATTGTTAGATAGAATTAAGATTTTATAAACTATGTATATTTTATACATTTGTTATATTTATTGGTATTAGTAATTATTAGTATTTTTTTTTTTTTAAGTAGTTAACCTGAATTGATCTTGTAATGACCACTTCTGATTTTGAGGTGATGTGTCATCCCTCTTTGAGTCAGTGAGAGTTCTTGGTCACAAAAAGAGAAGATGCATGTCAAAGGCTTTCTGTGTAATGCACGTTTTATGCTTTAAAAGAGAGATTCTTCACTCACTCATTCATCTTCTAGCACTTAATCCTCTACATGAGGGTCACAGGGGACACTGGTGCCCATCCCAACTGACATAAGGCGAAAGCCTGGGTACACTGTGGCCCTTCACTACAGCCTACATATGATGTTTATGTTTACATTGTGGAAAAAGAGTGTAAGAAGGTCCTTAAGGATCAGTCTTTTGGTTTGTGTACCCACTTTAAACATTAGTGTCTTACATAGAGCCCCACAAAATGTTGTTTGTTTCATTAACACATCTCTATCATCTGGTTGCTTTCCGGACTCTCTTAAAGAGGCCATAGTGACCCCCCTCCTTCAAAAACCCACCCTTGACCCATCTGAAGTAAATAACTACAGACCTGTCTCTCTTCTTCCTTTTCTCTCCAAAACTCTGGAGCGTGCTATCTTTAATCAACTCTCCTCCTACCTTCATCAGAACAACCTTCTTGATCCTCTTCAGTCTGGTTTTAAAGCAGGTCACTCAACCGAAACTGCACTTCTTGCTGTCACTGAGCAACTCCACACTGCCAGGGCTGCCTCTCTCTCCTCTGTGCTCATCCTCTTGGACCTTTCTGCAGCGTTTGACACAGTTAACCACCAGATCCTTACTTCCTCCCTTCAAGAACTAGGTGTCTCAGGCTCTGCACGTACCCTACTCTAGTCCTATCTTCAAAACCGAACATACAGAGTAACCTGGAGAGGATCTGTGTCGAAACCCTGTCCTCTAGCTACTGGGGTCCCTCAGGGTTCTGTCTTGGGCCCTCTCCTCTTCTCTCTATACACCAACTCTCTTGGTTCTGTTATTCTCTCTCATGGTTTTTCCTATCACAGCTACGCCGATGACACCCAACTCATTCTCTCTTTTCCCAGCTCCGACACACATGTAGCAGAACGGATCTCCGCTTGTCTGACCGACTTCTCTCAGTGGATGTCTGACCATCACCTGAAACTCAATCTCGACAAGACTGAGTTTCTTTTTCTCCCAGGAAAGGGCTCTCCCACCACAGATCTAACCATCACCCTCGACAACTCTGTGGTAGCTCCTTCTCATACCGCAAGGAACCTGGGTGCGACACTTGAACACCATTTCTCCCTCACTGCCAGCATTGCTGCAACAGCTCGATCTTGCAGATACATGTTGCACAACATCAGAAGGATTCGGCCTCTTCTAACCCAGAAGGCGGCACAGGTTCTGGTCCAGGCTCTTGTCATCTCACGCTTGGATTACTGCAACTCCTTCCTGGCTGGTCTCCCTGCGTGTGCCATACGACCTCTGCAACTCATCCAGAATGCAGCAGCTCGACTGGTCTTCAACTTACCAAAATTCTCCCACACTACACCGCTCCTCCGCTCCCTTCACTGGCTTCCTGTAGCTGCTCGCATCCGCTTCAAGACCCTAGTGCTTGCGTTCCATGCTACAAACGGATCCGGTCCATGATCAAAACCTACACCCCAGCTCGCCCACTCCGCTCTGCATCGGCAAACCGGCTTGCTCCCCCCTCACTGAGAGGATCCCAGAGGCATTCGCAGAACTCGAGACTGTTCACTGTCCTGGCTCCCAAATGGTGGAACGAGCTCCCCATCAACACCCGGACAGCGGAAAGCCTCAACATCTTCTGCCGCCTTCTACCTTGACTAAGACGACGGCGACAAAAAAAAACAAAAAACCAAAAAAAAAACGTATACATCGCACTTATGACTAGCACTTCATAGTTTGGCTTACTTGAAGCTCTTACTTACTTCTAGCTCTTATTTGTACCCAAATGTTTAAATGCACTTATTGTAAGTCGCTTTGGATAAAAGCGTCTGCTAAATGACATGTAATGTAATGTAATGTAATGTAATGTAATGTTTGTGTTATTTTCATCCGTTTTGCAGTATCGTGTATTAAACTGTGTGTCTGAATTGGGATTCATTTGGATAATAAACATGTTGGGGTCATTTAGTTCAACTGAATTTGAGTTTTCCCTCATTATGAGGGAAAAAGAATGACAAATGAAACCTCTTTGATTTTGCTTATTGTGAAATCTTGTCTTGTTTGACATGTCATTGTTCTGCTTCACTTTTTTCAATTTGGTTTGTAGATGTGTATGTGTATGTGTGTGTGTGTGTGTGGGCTATTCCATATTTGACAACACAAAGTGTAGGTGGTCGTGTTTGTGGTTAAAACCTTTTTAGTGAGAATCCGAGAAGGTGTGTGAGAGCATGGAAAATAAAAGAACACTGTATTTTACTGTGTTGCTGCTGGTGAAAATGGTTACTTAATATCGGCCTCATCTCACAGATTTGTTTTCATAATCTGACATTAACACCATCTTTAGGTCCGAATACATCACAGGCCTGAAAGGAAACTCTTAGTTTGAGCCGAAAGCTTTGTCTGAGTTTGAGTTTCACTTTGATATTCTGTTTCCTTTTTCTGGATGAAGTGAAATCCAACCACATTTTCCCACTGTTATATTTAGGAGTGATTATTTGTGCGTGTTCTGCATTTAAGTAAGAACTCTGGAAAATAAGTTAGAACTGAAAGAAGACTTCTGACTCGAAAGAGCCAGAGGTCTGGCCTGCACCAGTCCATTGATCCTCCAGGTCTGTCTTCATGAAAACACCTTCTAGTAAACATCATTCTGATCATGTGATGTTTGCAACAGGTCCAGTGAGTAAGAATTAGTGGCATCTAATGTGTAGATTGTATTCTTACACATCAGAAAGCTATGGTGGCCCTCACATACCAGACAGGGAGGTGTTCCTGGTTTGCGTCGTAAGATTTTGCTTCAAAATGTGAAATGCATCCTCTGGTTGTTTTGTCTGTTCAGGCTGGTGTAGAAATGTTGGCACACAATGGAGGCCTCCAACCAGCCAAGCCCTTGCCTAAAGTACATATAATATATTTTAAATGCTCTTTATCTTTACTGTCTTTGATGCTGTAATGTGGGACAAATAAATGACTATCTTATATTATATTTGCTCTTGTTTGAAACTGAGCAGGGAACAGTTTTCACTAAATAATTCCTGCCACCTTTTCACCTCCTCAGTACACAAGTGATACGACCATTATCCCATAAACAACCTGATGCTGTAGAAGTGTAAATATTTTTTTATATACAATTGAATACCATACAACATTCCAAAAATAATAGAAAATTAAAGGTGAGAATTAATTAGTAGTTAGTTTTGGTTAGGATTAGGGACGAGGCTTTATTTCTACTGTCCAAATGAATAGACGTCAATGATGGGTCCTCACAAGTACAGCTGTACAAACGTGTTTCCTCTCCTGTCTGAGTGAGAGCATAGTGTGGGCTGGTTGTTGACTTGGCATGTAATACACACACCTTTGTAAGACCAGTTCAGTTTCAAAAAATGAAACAGAAAACAAGTGACTCAATCCTCCATTGAATTTGATTTATTTAAAAAGAAAACAACAACCCTGAATTATACAGAAAACCAAGGCTATAGAACAAACTAAACGTCACAAAACAAATACATACATCAAATACAGATGTCATGCAAGTGCAAGATAAATAGACAAAAGCTTTCATTCCTTTCACATCTACATTCACTTTATGGGTTGGAGGTCACATGTTGATGTCCATGCCAGAAGATACAGTTGTGAGTCGTGCTGGAGCTGTTAGGGTTGGAACCAGGACTGGAAGTGGACTGAGCTCGTCTGACTGTAGGGGTTTTTTTATTTCTAGAAATGACAAATAAGAGCAGAGCAAAACAATTAGACACATTCCAGCCGTGTGAGAAAGGTGTTACCTTATTGCCTCATGTTTTGTGTAACAAAGCTCAGCGTACTCTGACGATAGAGCTCAGACTCAGGTCTGTATGTTCACTCACATCATATCAAGCACGAGGTCTTGCACCGCTTTCTTGTCTGGGTTCAGACAGTAACGCCGGCCATTGTTGGTTGTGACACTGGAGAGAGGAGAAGTTCAGATGAAGGGATTTCATTTCACATAACAAATAAACTGATTATATAAATGAGTCAGACAGGTATAGACTAACTGATATTGTGAGCTGTTGTAGACATAATAGTTTCATTGAACATTGTTAAATGTTTCTTACACAATCTCCACTTTGTTACAGAACATGGTTGCCGGGTAGATCTGGATGTCCCTTTGTCGAGAATTTTTCATAATGGAATCCCTGACGCTCAGACACTGGCAGTTCTGCGCTGATTTACTGACTATAGAGAAAAACAAGGAAAAAAACAGATGTTTAATTACAATTCATTTTTATTCAAAATGATGAGATGAAAAGAGATAAAAACTTACGTTGTGCTTTAGAGATGCAGATCAGAACAGCCAGGAGCAGAAACACGTTGATGATGCCAGACATTTTTGGTTTCCTCTTTGATCAAGATGACGCCGGTGCTGCAGAACAAACTTGGTGTTTGTGGGTAAGAGGGCAGAAAGAACCTCTGTTAAGGTCAGTAAAGTGTGTTGACAAGAGAACTGTGAGGGGTAGAGGCAGATGGATCACCTTAAATACGTTATTCAGCGCAGCCTTCATCCTTCCTGTGATCAAGGGAATCAAGTGAAACTTCTGAAACCACCAGAGGAAGAAAAAAATAAAAGCTTATCCACTCTAGCAGGCAAAGCTATTTATCTTTTATTCTATTTATCTGTTTATTGTTGTAATTGGTATCAAAGCACCGTTGCCTTTAAAGTGCCTTTAAAGTACATTGTCAAAGCCCTTTTTTGTTATATATTACCTTTGTGTGTGCCTTTGCATCTATCGATCATTAGAACCTGTACGATTTGTCAGTTTTACAACCTAACTTCTAACTAATTGTCTACTTACAGACTAGTCTAACTGCTGTTTAACTGCTGTCTAGCTACCGCTAACTGTGTGTGTGAAATAAACCTTCAGAAAGACAGTCGAGTTGTGCCCGCCGTACTTGTTCTGGTTGCCCCTTCCAGAAGAGAATATTGAGCTGAAAGGATCGGCCAGTAAAAATCTGGACACTCGCCTTTCCATCTAGCTGTTATTATTGTTAGATAATATTAAGATTTTAAAAACTATGTATATTTCATACATTTGTTATATTTATTGGTATTAGTAATTATTAGTATTTTTTTTTTTTAAGTAGTTAACCTGAATTGATCTTGTAATGACCACTTCTGATTTTGAGGTGATGTGTCGTCCCTCTTTGAGTCAGTGAGAGTTCTTGGTCACAAAAAGAGAAGATGCATGTCAAAGGCTTTCTGTGTAATGCACGTTTTATGCTTTAAAAGAGAGATTCTTCACTCACTCATTCATCTTCTAGCACTTAATCCTCTACATGAGGGTCACAGGGGACACTGGTGCCCATCCCAACTGACATAAGGCGAAAGCCTGGGTACACTGTGGCCCTTCACTACAGCCTACATATGATGTTTATGTTTACATTGTGGAAAAAGAGTGTAAGAAGGTCCTTAAGGATCAGTCTTTTGGTTTGTGTACCCACTTTAAACATTAGTGTCTTACATAGAGCCCCACAAAATGTTGTTTGTTTCATTAACACATCTCTATCATCTGGTTGCTTTCCGGACTCTCTTAAAGAGGCCATAGTGACCCCCCTCCTTCAAAAACCCACCCTTGACCCATCTGAAGTAAATAACTACAGACCTGTCTCTCTTCTTCCTTTTCTCTCCAAAACTCTGGAGCGTGCTATCTTTAATCAACTCTCCTCCTACCTTCATCAGAACAACCTTCTTGATCCTCTTCAGTCTGGTTTTAAAGCAGGTCACTCAACCGAAACTGCACTTCTTGCTGTCACTGAGCAACTCCACACTGCCAGGGCTGCCTCTCTCTCCTCTGTGCTCATCCTCTTGGACCTTTCTGCAGCGTTTGACACAGTTAACCACCAGATCCTTACTTCCTCCCTTCAAGAACTAGGTGTCTCAGGCTCTGCACGTACCCTACTCTAGTCCTATCTTCAAAACCGAACATACAGAGTAACCTGGAGAGGATCTGTGTCGAAACCCTGTCCTCTAGCTACTGGGGTCCCTCAGGGTTCTGTCTTGGGCCCTCTCCTCTTCTCTCTATACACCAACTCTCTTGGTTCTGTTATTCTCTCTCATGGTTTTTCCTATCACAGCTACGCCGATGACACCCAACTCATTCTCTCTTTTCCCAGCTCCGACACACATGTAGCAGAACGGATCTCCGCTTGTCTGACCGACATCTCTCAGTGGATGTCTGACCATCACCTGAAACTCAATCTCGACAAGACTGAGTTTCTTTTTCTCCCAGGAAAGGGCTCTCCCACCACAGATCTAACCATCACCCTCGACAACTCTGTGGTAGCTCCTTCTCACACCGCAAGGAACCTGGGTGCGACACTTGAACACCATTTCTCCCTCACTGCCAGCATTGTTGCAACAGCTCGATCTTGCAGATACATGTTGCACAACATCAGAAGGATAAGGCCTCTTCTAACCCAGAAGGCGGCACAGATTCTGGTCCAGGCTCTTGTCATCTCACGCTTGGATTACTGCAACTCCTTCCTGGCTGGTCTCCCTGCTTGTGCCATACGACCTCTGCAACTCATCCAGAATGCAGCAGCTCGACTGGTCTTCAACTTACCAAAATTCTCCCACACTACACCGCTCCTCCGCTCCCTTCACTGGCTTCCTGTAGCTGCTCGCATCCGCTTCAAGACCCTAGTGCTTGCGTTCCATGCTACAAACGGATCCGGTCCATGATCAAAACCTACACCCCAGCCCGCCCACTCCGCTCTGCATCGGCAAACCGGCTTGCTCCCCCCTCACTGAGAGGATCCCAGAGGCATTCGCAGAACTCGAGACTGTTCACTGTCCTGGCTCCCAAATGGTGGAACGAGCTCCCCATCAACACCCGGACAGCGGAAAGCCTCAACATCTTCTGCCGCCTTCTACCTTGACTAAGACGACGGCGACAAAAAAAAACAAAAAACCAAAAAAAAAACGTATACATCGCACTTATGACTAGCACTTCATAGTTTGGCTTACTTGAAGCTCTTACTTACTTCTAGCTCTTATTTGTACCCAAATGTTTAAATGCACTTATTGTAAGTCGCTTTGGATAAAAGCGTCTGCTAAATGACATGTAATGTAATGTAATGTAATGTAATGTTTGTGTTATTTTCATCCGTTTTCAGTATAGTGTATTAAACTGTGTGTCTGAATTGGGATTCATTTGGATAATAAACATGTTGGGGTCATTTAGTTCAACTGAATTTGAGTTTTCCCTCATTATGAGGGAAAAAGAATGACAAATGAAACCTCTTTGATTTTGCTTATTGTGAAATCTTGTCTTGTTTGACATGTCATTGTTCTGCTTCACTTTTTTCAATTTGGTTTGTAGATGTGTATGTGTATGTGTGCGTGTGTGTGGGCTATTCCATATTTGACAACACAAAGTGTAGGTGGTCGTGTTTGTGGTTAAAACCTTTTTAGTGAGAATCAGAGAAGGTGTGTGAGAGCATGGAAAATAAAAGAACATTTTACTGTGTTGCTGCTGGTGAAAATGGTTACTTAATATCGGCCTCATCTCACAGATTTGTTTTCATAATCTGACATTAACACCATCTTTAGGTCCGAATACATCACAGGCCTGAAAGGAAACTCTTAGTTTGAGCCGAAAGCTTTGTCTGAATTTGAGTTTCACTTTGATATTCTGTTTCCTTTTTCTGGATGAAGTGAAATCCAACCACATTTTCCCACTGTTATATTTAGGAGTGATTATTTGTGCGTGTTCTGCATTTAAGTAAGAACTCTGGAAAATAAGTTAGAACTGAAAGAAGACTTCTGACTCGAAAGAGCCAGAGGTCTGGCCTGCACCAGTCCATTGATCCTCCAGGTCTGTCTTCATGAAAACACCTTCTAGTAAACATCATTCTGATCATGTGATGTTTGCAACAGGTCCAGTGAGTAAGAATTAGTGGCATCTAATGTGTAGATTGTATTCTTACACATCGGGAAGCTATGGTGGCCCTCACATACCAGACAGGGAGGTGTTCCTGGTTTGCGTCGTAAGACTTTGCTTCAAAATGTGAAATGCAGGCCCTTGCCTAAAGTACATATATTATATTATAAATGATCTTTATCTTTACTGTCTTTGCTGCTGTACTGTGGGATAAATAAATGACTATCTTATATTATAGAACAGGGTCATTTTAAGGCCATTAAAACCAAATGCTTTTTTTATTTTAAACACATTTCTAATCATATTTATGGGTAGTAATATTACATTTCTGCAAATAAACGGCTTTGTGGAGGTGTAGGAGAATATAAGGATTGAGGATTATTTGAAATCATCCTATTTGTAGAAAGATGGATATAAACTTCTTCATTTACTTCTTCTCTTCTCCAAAGAAGAAGTTTTTCTTTGGAGTTTTCTTTTTATTTCTTTGCAGCTTCACTGAACTGATTTCCAAATTCTTTTGAAAGCTCTCGGAAGCCAGACTGTGCTAAATTAAGACCTGGGGGGTTCTTCCGTGAAAATGGAGCAGAGTGACAGGGACTTTCATCACTTGCATCATCATGGCACAGCCAAAACAATGAAGGTCAGCTGATCGCAAGACCACACGTGACGTTTCCAGAGTGGTCATTTTCACACACACACTGCAGCTTATTATTTATATTAAATCCTTTGAGAATTTAGAGAACTCTAAACTCTCATTCTGACTGACGGACTACACTTAGCAAACTTGAATTTTTCACTGTTTTGCTTGACTTGAGGACTCACTCTCCAGCATAAGAACAACAAGTTCATTACATTTATGACCACAAGCAGATTTCATGGAATTTATTTTTTTGTCTTTCTGTTGCCCTATAACTGTTGGGGGGTGTATGTGTGTGTGTGTGTGTGTGTGTGTGTGTGTGTGTGTGTGGGTGGGTGTGGTGGATGTGGGTTTGGGTTTATGTGAGGGGATTACCAGCTCTCTTTATTAATTTAAATTTCCTTTTGTGGGCTCATCTCTCTACAAAAATGGCCAAGTGTGAGAATAAACCCACAGGAACTAATAGCGTCAGCGCCTCTTCCTCTGTAGACTTTAGGTATACACAGCCTGATGTGATTGCACTTCTCCTTTCCTTTTAAAAGTGACTCAAACCATCAGTAGACAGGCTATGGTAAATAATAATAAAGAATAATCACTGGTATGATAACTGTAAAAATATGTTAAACACACAGGGTTTGAGTTTCATAGTAAATGAAACGGCGTGAGGCTGTGATGTACAACAAATATTAAATGTGCATTTTTTTTCCAGCTGTAGTTAAACTATTTTAACTTCAGCCAGACTTTGAGTTACAATCCTCCTCTTACAATAAATCACAATCACAATTTTTAGAGTTTGCTGTTTGCTCATGTGAATCATCTGAAATGTGACCTGACAAACAAAAACCCTGCTTTTGTCACCCCATCTCATTCTTTTACAAATGACAATTAACACTTTAAACATTTCAATTAAAAAGATTGTAAATTCACGTGTCTTAGTAATAACTACAGATTTAAATCTGAAACGTAGTAAAGGAGAAATAAAAAGTTTCATAAAAGGGAAATACACAAGTTAAGTACAAATAGCAACTTAAGTATAGTAAATACTCCTTCTAATACTGTGCTACTTCCTCCACAGAGCCACCATATCTCTCGTTTCTGCTCAAAGCAGGGACAGAAAATGATTGTTTCTTAACTCATAAAGAACTCAACATTGCAGGAGACTTTTCCACACACAAAGATAGATAGAACATTATTGTTTTGTGTTGCATCGTGTTGGTCGTGAGGCCATACCTTAGTTTCACTTGTGTCGCTGTGGTTTTCTTTCTCCCCCACACGATTGAGCTCATACTTTCGTGTTAAATGTTTAGTGTTCAAGTTATTTGCAAATGGAAAAGAAAATAGAAAAAAAGAAGTAGTCAACCAAGTCTAAATAAAGTTATCACTTTTATCTAGCAGTCCTCAACAGTTCAATCAGTTGACAAGTATTTATATCGACTGTTTTTCACTTTAATTAGAACATCCTGAATTTCAGATGTAAGTGTAGTATCACTAGCCTGTTGTATTACATACAGATAATCAACTAAGAATTTATCTTGGGGTGATTTACTTAATTAAAGGTTAAATTTCAAGTGACAGATTAACCAGAATTAGATTAGATTAGAAAGTCTACAGCAAAGTAGTTAAATGATGGTTAATAACATGGCAGAAATAGTTTTTATATTTCTATATTCATATTTTGTATAGTTTTAGGGTTATAGTCGACTGCCACTTATCAGTTGAATGAGTGTCAACAATGGACCTAATCAGTTAATGAACATTTGTGAAAGAACAACTGTCCTGGAAAGTGAACAATATCATTTTAAATGAAATGATATTGTACACAATAATATAAACAAGATATAATAATGTAATATAATATAATGTAATATAATATATGTACAAGATCATCTTATTGCCTTCTCTGTCTCCAGAGGGAACACAAGTCCCTCTGCCTGACCCCAGTGATCTCTGAGCAGACTTTGCCGATGCTATACAGACGGTTCTTATCTTTAATGAATAAAACATTAAACTGATGAAACAGATTTAAAGAGAATGTTGACTTCAAATCCTCTCCCAATCAAGTGAATTCTCTTTTGTTCACACTTCACAATAGACTTAGTGTTGGTGTCCAACTTAAGGTGGACACTGGATTACTAAGACTAAACAGTCTGGACGTTCATGTCTTTGCCACGTGTCACACTAGCTTTGCTGTGACACTGCTGTGTCTAAAATCAGGCGTCATTCATTTTGTTTTTGATGCACTGAGGTTGCGGTAATTATCAGCTCGTGCAGGACTGTGATGAGACCCTGAATCTGTGTCATCAGGAAACTAAAGAAACTGAAGATGTTCTCCGAAGAAGTGCTACATCTGTCTGTGTGTGCAAAACAAACCGAATATGGGGGACAACACGTGGTGAGCTGGGTCTTTCTCAGCGCGGATACACATTATACACAACATTCAGTTTAAACAAATCTATGGCAGAAGATTTTCCATTTATAAAATATATGATAAATCTTTGCGGATGTGATTGTAACTGTTGTTATGGCTATATAGGACTGTATTTGTGACACGTGGAGAAGCCTGGTGAAGACCCCACTGAGCACAACTGAGCTGAGGCAAGTGTGAAAAGGAAGACAGAGGGTCTGTGACACTTGTGTCTTTTCCTGTGACAGAGAAGGTGCTATTTTCTCTTACTGGAATCACTGACGCTCATATTGCCCCTGTTCCAGCACGTGCAGGCTCATTAACAAGCCTCTCATTAGTTGTTTCGCAGGACACCTCTGTTTATGGGTTTCAAAGTCTGTGCCCATGTATGTCTGTTGGTGGGCCAGTGAACCAAAAAAGGAAGAAGTAACAAACAGATTTTGAGGGTGATCTGAACACAGAAAGTGAGCAGCCATTGTGGAGGTTTGTGCGCTCTGTGTGCTTCCTGTAGCCCTGCATTTCTGATCCAAACAATATCTTATCTGTCAAGTGACAGACAGACGGACAAATGTGGGTTGAATTAATAGGGAGATGGTGACATGAGGACAATGAACAGTCAGACAGAGAAAACGCTGTTAAAATGCTGTTAGTAGTCTCTTGTTATGACTTTTGCAGATACTGTGAGTAGGATGACACCTTAGTCATAGCTTATTTGACAGAGATTTCACGGCAGATTAACTTAGTATTCACAAAAAGGAATGTCGGCAAATACTGTATGACAACAAAACCATCAACATCAACCAGTTTATCAAAAAGAAGTAGAGTGATTATTGAGGAGGAGCTCAGTGTCAGTGCTTTTGTGTTACTGAGACTTGGATTTCTCTGATTTGGTTAGCGCTTCATTTTGTCTCATGTCTTATTGTTACTGATGCTGTGTTTTTGTCCTTGTTGGTTTTTGTGGATTTCCTATTTTAGTTTGACACTTCCTGTTTCATGTGGACACGTCATCGATCCCTGTCTGGTCTAATTAGTCTAATTAGTTTCACCTGTGTCTAGTTGCCCCGCCCTTCTGCTAGGAAGGGAGAGGCAACCAGACACAGGTGAAACTAATTGCCTCTCCCTTTCCCTTTGTTGTCTCTGTCTGTTTTGCTTTTGCTTTTCATTTCACAAAAATGAAAGGATTCATTAATGAACTTGTGTGCGCGACGCTGACAATTAAAGTTGGACTTTCCCCACAGACTAAGGATAGACCTGGACTATAGCATTTATGGTCCCACACTGACCCACACTGAGGTTCTGAATATAGTTTTTAATAAATCAGAAAAAAAAACCAAACAAACAAACTCACCCTGCTCTTCACTGTGGTACATGATGGAAGCTGCAGTCGAATGGACGAGATGAAGAGGAACAATGAGAGAGAAACTTGTATATTTTCCTCCTACAAACATCACTGTTGAGTTACATTGTTGCATGACTCTGCAGTGAGAGACATGCAAATGACTCAGTAATATTATGGGTTTGTTATGACTGTGTGTCACTCACACACTCTGGTCTGACTGGTTCATGGAGGTTTTGGTCTCACTCTGTTTAAACAGACCTGACCTTAATTGACCATGTTTTTTTTGTTTTGTTTGACCAATCAGAGACAATGAATGTAATAAGAGTTAACTATGGACTTTATCCACCTGATGGATTTAATGTTTGACTTTTGTAATATTGTTGAGGTTTAATATAGACAATGGAGACAGTGAAAATGCTGAGACATGATTTTAATGAGCTTTATTTATTTTTTTCTATTTCCACCTTTCAGACATTGTCTGAGACAAAGTTTAACAAAGCTTGACAGTTAGCCTGCTCCAGAGCAGACTTGTTCACTCAGCACAAGTTACTATGGTAACTGGGCAGTGATTCATTTAAGCCACGATGATGGAGCGATCCACTCTTTTCACATCGCTGGCCGCAGCCAGTCGTCTCTTTTTAGCACACCATGCAGGTTCAAAGGTCGGTTTGATTCAGAAGTAAACTATGAAAAATTCACAGTGAACATCAGGTAAACACTGTCCACAGCTATACCATCTTTTTGTTGTTACTTATCTATTTAATGTGTACATTTGTATTATTTATCCATTCATTTGTATTTCTTATGTTAAATAATTTGTTCTGTTTTACTTTTTTATTGATTTATTTGTCTATTATTTTTCATAATATTTTGAATATTTTTTATTTTATGTTATTGGACTTTAACCCTTAGGACACAGAGCTTTTAGGCTGCTTTTTTCCATTACTGTGTTTAAACCTACAGTAAATACAGATGCCTTCCTTTTTTTTTAGCAATCTGATGAAAATGTTTTTATGTTGACCAACTATATAACTATAACTATATAAACAAACCATAGGCAAAAAGATCTGTGCCACATGTGCACTTTAGTTTGTGTGAGAGGGATGACCACTTGTATTTACTTATATGTTTTGGATTTTGTATAGGTTTATTTATTTTTTTAGAAAAACTATCAATTTTGTTTATTGTACTTTTTTTTTTTTTTAAATATGATGTTTACATTAAGACCATCAAAATCCTTTCTTTGGGTAGAAATGAGAGGAAATAAGAGCCTACATGTGTTATTTTATTTACGTATTATACTCTTACCAAAGACAGGAGGGGAAGTCCCAAAACATCATAGCTGTGACTAGTTTCAATGAACTGAACCGCTTTTGATTTGAGGTAATAAAATGTATGATGGTGGTGGTTATGCAAAGTATTTTTCATGAATAAAACAGGCGCCTCCTGCCCTCTAGTGAATCACAGTCACAACTACATCCAGGTGTGGCTTTATTTGTTCCATTCAAAACCACGTTTGCAACGTTATAATGATTATTACATTTCACAGAAACGAGCAGGCGAGTCAGAGGAACAGCAGATGCTGTGTGAGCGTCTCGTCTCTGTGCTGCCTGTGTTTCTCCACACTTGCGTGTTTACCAGCACAGGATCCCACGACAGTTACCATAGAAACTCCAGCCGCTGGCACCAGCAGGGCTGAGCGTGGAGTTCCTTTTTCAAGGCTTCACACATGAAAGGAACACAGATTGTATAGCTGGAAGAAAAACACTGATCGCCCAGTTTGATATTCAAAATATTGGTTTATTTGTTTTTCAGATGCAGTTTCACAAAACACAGAAAGGTAGAAAAGAGTTTTGCAGATTTGGTCATTTTGTACAATTTTGTATGATTCCTGCATACACGAAGAGAAAATAATGACACGGATATGTTACAGTTGGACAATCATGACAACACACTCTGCTGTATGTTCTCACACCTGTATTTAATCACTTTCACTTTATAGATCTGCATAATACACGTCCACATAGTGTCCACCAACGTCTAAATGTCTTCCGTCTGTCTGTTTGTACACTACATCTCAGCGATGGCGGGCAGCATGCAGGCACGCGCACGCACCTCCCTCCATGCTGACCTGCAGTCAGAGATCCACTGGGAGATGAAGGACAGCTTGATGGTGGATTTCTGATTCTCTCCCTCTGCTCCTCGTATAACTGGACTCCTCCTCTGGGCCTCTAACCTGGAGAATCTGTGTTTTGGAGAGATATTTGGAACCACAGAGTTAGTGCCAGGTTGCACCTCCGGGCAGCTGCTTTTGCGCTCACGTGGGAGGACTGGACTTGAAGCATGGGGGATGCTGTGTGCTCTGGAGCGAGCCCGGCCCTCCCATACACTCCCACGTTGCCCTATGCATTTTCCCTCCACAAACACCCTCCTCACACCTCCTGAGAGGTTGTTTTCGTGTCCATAAAGAAACTCAAGAGGGTCAGATTTGCCAAACATCAGCTCAACACTCAGTTCCTGCTGATCTCTCTCTCTCTGATCCTCTTCTGTGCAGTTGAATCGGGAGCCGCTTGATGTTTTGCCGCTGTGCTGGGGCGCCCTCAGCCTCTCGTGCACAGCTTCCAGCTGCCTTGTGTGGATGTTATGAGTGGGAGTGTCTCTGGTGGGGAAGGTGGGGTGTGCCAGGTGGCAGATGGAGAGGAGGTAGTCCTCCGAGGACAACGAGTGGCTGTGAAGTGTGTTGGCCTCGTTCATATCCCGCAACGTTTCCTCTGCGCCCTCTCTGATTGTGGGCAGCAGGAGTCTCCTCTTCGACAGCAGTCTGGACCTCGGTCGCATCGCTGAGGCAAAGACAAAGAGGAAAGCAAAGTCATGTTTACATCCAATCGATTATCGGTACACAAGTGTCATGGCAGTCACTTCATATAATATTCCACACAGCCAGAGTCCACGAGCAATCTTTCTAATAATTAGTTGGCTTTTATGTCTTTTCATACTCTTTAAAAAGTAAATTAAGTGCACTTACAGAGCAGATGTTTACAACGCTCTCAGTGGACAGAGGATGATGTTCATTCATATAATAAAAGCAGTTCAAATGAGCACACTTGTGTGATATCCTCCCTAAAAAACACTATTTGATTCAACAGCATTCCCAAGACTTATATTTGAGGCTTGTACCTCGTTGTGTTTGTCGATGAGAGCAGTGTTTGTTCTCGTGAGAGCACACGTTAGTGTTTTTCCAACCACATAATTGAATCACCTCAATTTGACGTCTGGATCTGGAGACACTCCTCTTTATAAATGACAAGTTGCCTGGGGCTTTTTTTTTCAAGCACAGCGATGTTCTATTTTGGTCTTTATTGAATTAAACGCGCTCCTGAATTCACTTTTTTCTCCTGACTCTCCTTTTCAGACGCCGTCTGGTTACTTTGCAGTGTAAACAGCCTAAAATACACACAATCTCTAAAAGGAGCCTACACAGAGGACTATTTTGAAACGTCTCCTCAGTCATGCAAAGCCACAGAATGTGTAAGTCGATATTTTGTATTGTTGTAACCCTGAGTTTAGCCCACAGCACATTTCTGTCTCCACCTCCAAGCCAAAAATAGTGGCAGCCAAACCAGAATACCAGCCTCTCCCTGTTTCTTCCAAGGTGTAACCATTGCTATATTTAGACCACACCTTAGGCACACAGCAGCTAAAAATGTTTCCACGACAGCAGGTCTGAGCAGCAGCACAGAACAGCCACCGCGAGCTCATTTTCACCTCGTGCATTATCATGATCCTCACCACAATTTTGCTTTTTTTCACACTCACCTGCTTTGTGAGTCCTCTCGTCGTTCCTCTTCTCTCTCGCAAGCACAGATTTAAATCTGCAGATCTCCTTCTCCCTTCCTAACTGAGTGTTGTTGTTGTTCTCTGTCTATGGACGATGCTGTGTCTCCAGCCAGTGATGCTGCTTCCTCTGGAGCTCCAACTCTCTGTGACAAGAGGCAGAGTCAGAATGCAGATCTCTCCTCTCCTCACACCCCGCCTCCATCACCAACACCCCTCCCATTCTCTTACTTTTGGCTTGCCCTCCTTCTCTAGTTTCTAAAAATAGATACACCATCCATTTCCTCAGCTCCAACACTCACTGTCATTGGTCGACCATATTGATGGAGAGAGAAAAAAACACAGGCAGGGAAGGAGCGAACAGAGAACTATGAACTGAAAGGAGACAAGGGAAACAGGAGACAAGATGGATGATTATTTTGATATATATATGTATATACTGTATATATATGTATATATATATATATATATATATATGTGTCATTTCTAAAAATGTCACCCCTTGTAATTCAAAATGAATGACACACTGTGGAAACATAGTGTAAATCGTTTTGAGCTCAGTGTGTTAAGCATATAATGGGCATCACGCAGAGAGTCTGATGCACATGTGGGAGCTTTGCACATGTTCACTTGACGGCAGAGTTCAAACAGCTCCAGTTCATTTTGGAGGACAGCCTCGTGCACACCATCAGACCGCGTTTGTTCACAAACCATATTTATCAATGTAATGAGTTCCACGTTGGTTATGTTTTTTCCCCATACACAGATTCTGCCAACGTCCCCAGTGGAATGAAGCAACCAACATCCAGGAGAGGGAGAATCCTCCCAGGACAGATAATGAGTTAAAAAGATAATCCATTAAAGAATTAAGCTGGGGTTTAAGTCTTAAATGCCTCAAAAATGACTCACAGACAAACTCTGGGTAGAGTCTCACAGAGGAGCAGAACCACCCATGATCATAGCTTTTCAAAGCAGGACTGTAATTCGATCATTTGAGAAAGGGTTATTGTCTGCATAAAAGTGGAATTCAATTCATTGTAGAGTTGTAATTTGGACCAAAAGGTGAAACATAAACAGAAGAAGAAGAAATTGGTTTCGGTCAACCAGTGAGGGGAATTATGGAATCAAAGGATGGAGAAAAAAACATTCAGAAACATTCTTGAGGACTGAAGCTGCTGCAATACAGCACTATAGAGATAAGGCTACTAATAGTAATAGTAAATAAATGTACCAAGGTCAATTTGACAACAATTGTGAGATTAAAGGCCAGAGTTCTTCATATTTGACATCAGTTTACAGACTCAGTTATGGGTCTGTAAACTGATGTCAAATATGAATGACAAGAGCGACATTTAATGATAGTTATTTGATCTATTTATAGGAGGTTTTGCAGTAAATGTGCGATTGTCTTAACCAATTAGATGCACACGCTGTGAATATATGCTGTGTATATAGTGTGACATCTTAATGATGAGCATTACACGGTGTGTCTATATTTGTGGTTCATCACAGAAGCAGGATTTATACGCATCCTCCTTCAGACATTCAGTCAACAATCTACTACAGTGACATGTGTGAGTGTGTCCCGGAGGCAGCATGACCTCGATCCCCCTCTGTGAGTCACATGCATGTCCTCTTTGCATCCAACCCATAAAAAGACTGCTGTCTTTTTTTTTTTTTATAAAAAGACTTCTGTCCTTTTGTGATTCTCTAATGGACAAGTTACAACGAGCTAAATTTGCCTCAGATACACACACACACACAGACACACACACACTCTTACATCTGCAGCATGAGTCCGACAGCACAGACGTGACAGACTCTCAGACACCACACTGACTGCATTCAGTGATTGAACAGCAGGGATTGAAGATATGATAAAAAAACAGGTTACAAATGGGTCCATTTGTTTAGTAGAGGCTGAAAAGTAAAACACGGTGTATGCATATGTAACAACTCTTGCCTTGAATCTCTTGTTCTGTCACTTATAGTTTGAGTTTGTGATTGATTTGGGAGGATTCTTGTGTTTTATGATTTGTGTAGACTGAGCTGAACACTTTTAATCAAAGGATGGATAAACGTTAAGGCTCTGATTGTTGAGCCTGCTTATTGATTTTTATCTCTGAGCAGTCAGAGGGTTTCTGAGAAACATCCTTCATATCATTTGAGAGGCAGAGAAAAAGGTGAAAAATCAAATATATTATTAAGTGATACAAATACATGAATAATTAGTGAGTACAAAGCAGAATTAATAAATCAGGAGAGTTGTCATGATTTGTCTTAATGAGTAGTAAACAGTGAAAACCTTTAATATCATAAGACCAATGAATCACAGGGCAGAATAAACATCATCATCGTAATTTGGAGGCTTTAAAGGTTGACGTCACACTGCACTGGGGGGAAAGTAAGTGTGGTCATTTTCATTATAATTAATATAACATAGCAAAGATCACAACGCAAATGTGACACCGTTAGAAACGACCTGTGAGTTCAGAATCCAAAATGGTAACACAATTCACTCTATTGGCCACGCAGACCTCTTTCTTTTTGCTGTACAGTGTTTCCTTCCAAGAATTCATGAGTAATCTAATATTCTGATGCCTTTTCAGCGGCGTAACGAGAGTGGCGTGGTTACAGAGGCCGATTTGAGGCCAGCTTATGAAAAACAATGCAAAAGAAATACTAAAGACTCCAAACCCAAGAGTCTGGTGAATGAGAATGAAAAACAATTAAGAGTTATTGTGATGTGTGATGTTTCTTGTGATGTGTGATCAAGCACAGTGTAATTGTTATGGTTATCGGCTTCCTTAGTTCCTTATCTATCTGTCTGTCTGTCTGTCTGTCTGTCTGTCTCTCTCTCTCTATCAATCTATCAAAAAATACAAGACTGAGTTTATTTGAGTCAGTTTTGTTTTTTAGTCACAGTCCAAATACAGCTGTCCTCTCATCTAAACATGAATATATGAGCTGTGTCTCCCCCTACATGAAAGATATGGCACTACTCTTGTCTTGTATATTTAAATTTAAACAAGTGATTGTTTATGTGGTACAAAGTCTTGTGTCCGGGTTGACCAAATTCTGCGTCCCAAGTGTCAAAGACATAATATCCACGGGTTGATGCGAAGAACAACAAGAAAAGCACACGACAATGGCAATTTGCAAAATTCCACAGGCGCTTAAACTTTAATAAATATTAAACATCACGTTCTTTTTCATATGTACATATATTGTACAGGAAGATCCTTTTGCAGTTGCTGCAAGTTAGAGACGAACCAGTAAAGAAACCTTTATAAAGAAATATACTGACCCTCGAAGCTTCCATGTGGATACAGTTGATACAAACAGGCTTACTTTACTTTTTTGTACATACATACATACATACATACAGGAACACATGATGGAAAAGTGACAAAATATAGAATCGAAAATCCACAGAGCACCAGGTTTTTGGTAACGTCCCTCACCAGACGGCTCTGAAAAAGAGTGTAAATTTCCCCAATGCAATTAAACCAAAATGAAACTAAAGTTCTGATTGTTTTGGTGTGACCGTAGTGATGTCAGGCCTACAAAAGCTTCAGTTTGCAGTGTGTGCGTTTAGTATTCAGATTACACACAGTTTGCAGTGTGTGCGTTTAGTATTCAGATTATACACAGTTTGCAGTGTGTGCGTTTAGTATTCAGATTACTGGCCACTTAACAAGGAAACATTTGCATTTTGTGCTACAGTAGCTGTTCATATGGGTGTGCTGCAGTCCTGGGCTGGAATATGAAATAACATATCACATGGAGATTTGAAATCTAGGTTGTAGATTTTGTGCCAGTCCAGATAATGTCATTTTACATTTTACAAACTGCATTCTATCTTATCTAAATCACCCTTGGAGTGAATCCTCCAACAAGAGTCTAGGTAGCTTACAGGGATTAAAGCTTGGCTTTAGTGCTGGTCAAAGATGGAGGTTTCATTTCTCCTGGTTTGTCATCGTTGTGTTTAAAATCTGCATTCGTCTGTGATCTGTCAACATTTGATCATGGTATTCTCTCTTTGCAGCAGGTCTAATAGTCTGAATGAATGTGATCTGACAGAGTTTGTCTTTGCGGAAAGGCCTGATGAAAAGGTCTCAGAGGGGTTTGGAAACACAAAGTTAATCTCTATAAGAGAAGAGAAATGAGAAGGCTTGGTGTATCATGCAGCGTGGCCTCTCTTCATCCGAAGGAGAAAGTTTCGCTTCTCCTCCAGAAGCTCCTGAATGCGTTTGTTCTTGGTTCTCTCTCGGAGGTTGATCCGGCGCTTTGGGATCAGGTTGCTCTGAGAGATATCGCTGTCCGCAATGATCCTGTTGAGCAAAATGTCGATGGAGTTATTGTCGCTGTTCTCCTCGGCTCTTCCCAGAGGTCCCAGAGTAGAGCCTGTGGTGGTTGTAACGGGTGGTTTTTCTGTCGTCTGTGCGGCGACGGGGTCTGGGGTCGCCGTAGCGACGCTCACAGGGATGTACTCGGACAGGTCAAGCCAGGGTGAGGAGGCAAGATCTACCATATCCTCATTGGCGATGGTCGGGATCACCATGGTGAGGCCGTCATCCAGCAAAATAGTGTCACTGATCGCGGCCACATTACTGTAAGACACTGTGATGTCATCGCCACTGAGGATGGTTCCACTGGTGACTGTGACATCACCAGAGGACAACATGGTTCCACTGGTGACTGTGACATCACCAGGGGACAACATGGTTCCACTAGTGACTGTGACATCACCAGAGGACAACATGGTTCCACTGGTGACTGTGACATCACCAGGGGACAACACGGTTCCACTGGGCACCGTAAGCTCAGACTTCATGGTACCAGTGGACGTTTGGAGACCATCAAATATGGCGGGCGTTACGGCCCCAGTGATGTCATCGTACCAGAGTGGAGTCTCCTCTGTGACTGCTGTGCTGTTACTGATGAAGGTGACATTCACTCTGGAAGTGGGAAAAGGCGATGGATTAAACACAGTTGTGCTGGACGATATCGTTGAAGTAAAGTACTCCGTTGACGGTGCTTGACTTGAATATGGAGAGGGAGTTGGGGTGTAATGAGAAATTTCTTTCACTTTATTTGGTGTTTTCTTTTTTGAATTTGTCTTTTTTACTTTGTCCTTATTCAGATTAACCTTGGTTTCTAAGGCCTTTTTGGGCCCTTGCTTTGGATTATTTTTGTTGGTTGGAAGCTTTGTCACTTTTGTCTTAGGCTGAATGCCTTTTTTGGGAGTTGACTTTTCTAGATGAATCTTTTTCAAAGTCTTTTTGGGTGTAACTTCTTCTAGAGGAGTCTTTTTGGGAGTAGCCTTTTCTGGAGGAGTCTTTTTTGGAGGAGTATTTGATGGAGGAGTCTTTTTTGGAGGAGTATTTGATGGAGGATTCTTTTTGGGAGTAGCCTTTTCTGTAGGAGTCTTTTTTGGAGGAGTATTTGATGGAGGATTGTTTTTGGGAGTAGCTTTTTCTGGAGGAGTCTTTTTTGGTGTTAACGTTTTCTTCTTTGGATTGATCTTTGCTGGGACATCTTTTCTTGTAGTATTTTTTGGTGCCATATTCTTTTTTGGGTTGATCTTTGGTGGAATCACCTTTTTGGAGGTTTCCTTTGGAGGAATATTCTTTTTGGGCTTGGATTTTATTGGGGCATCTGTTTTTGAGCTACATTCTGTTGGATTTGAGTTAGTTGAGCTGGTGGCTGCAGCGAACTCTGTGTTAGTTATCAAACCAGATGTTGTTAGACTATAGTACTCTGTAGTGCTCTGCAACTGTGTATCTGTGCTTTCGTCCATGTCAGGAACAGGCAGAGGCTGTGGACGAGCAGTACTGGGAGAGGTGGTAGAAACCGAGGCGGTTGTTATGGAAAAGGTGACGGATGATAGATGGCTTGCGATCATGTCTGTGGTTCTGAATGAGGTTGGAGTAGAATTAGGAAGAGGAGAGCTGAAGGCAGGAGGGTGGGTGATGGTCCAGGGGCTGGTGGTAGAGGATGAAAGTGTGGTGATGACAGGCGTAGTGGGTTGAATGGTGGTGAAACCAGAGCTGACGGTGCCAGTGGGTGGAGCTCTGATGCTGGGGTGGATAGTGGTGACGTGGATGGATCTGGAGGTGGGGTTTGGTGGAGGCTCTGTGTGGGTGAATCTGCTGCAGGACTTGCAGCACATGCGTTGATAGTCCGGCAGAGAGCAGTGGTGTTTCAGCGACTCCATACGACAGAACATGGAGCGGTCTCCATGACAACGCTGGCCTGTAAAGGAGAGAACAGAGAGCTGAGACTGGGCGTAGCCAGTGGTAGACACTGTAGAGGTGTGTGTGTGTGTGTGATTATAGCATCGAGAGTGTTAAATGAGTATAAAACAACAAGCATACATAGAGTTTGAAGCTGGATCATTAGCAGAGGATGCAGGGAGGAAGAAGAGGAAAAACCTGAAGAGCAGTCACAAGATTAGTCGAGAGCAACTGAAATAGAAAAAGAAGGGTTGCCGGTCATGTGTTGCAAATATAGCTGTCCTTCAGGTGTGACTTTTACACCGACAACATTGCTTCTTCACTACTTTTGACTCCTCCTTGTTCATAAAGCTTTGGGTTGCCTTCAGGTGCCCATCGTTGTTTCAGTTACATTTTCAACCTCTACCACCAACACCAGTGATTTTCTGCCATGCCAATGAATAGCCATGTTCTCCAGGTAATATTTCACCCTGTGACAGATAGTCAATGCATCTAGCCAGGGAACATGTCTAGTGAGAGAAAGATCACACTTTTTAAAACATTTTTATTGATACAACTTTGCTGTTGAGAATGACAGGAACTGAAACAATGAGATGTACGCCCCCCCGCATAATATATATAGATATATTCTTTTCTTAAGAAAAATAATTCAACTGTATCGAAAGTTACAAGTTCACAGTCACTTTGGTAAAACACTTCATTACTTGGAAATCAACCAGTCAATCTGTTTATCGATAGGAAAAAACAAACAAAAAAAACAAACAAACCAAAACATGAAGTACATAAATGACATTTGCTGTTTAAATAAAATACATAATTTCCATGTTGATGTAAAAACTGGAATGGCACATTAAGTGTCATATGAAACATTTACAAAACATTAATAAAATTTCCCTGATAAATCAAAGTGCATATAGACGCAGTGCACGTAGTCCATCTGAATGTTTCTTCAACGTTTGCCAAACGTTAGCCAGCCCCACGCAGCAGGCCAGTGAAGCCACAAAACAGTTACCCATAGTATAGAATATTATAGAAGAAGATAACAGTCATGAACATTATTAAATACAGTCAACACCAATGTTATATACAGTATCGCACTGCTAGGTCTGGCTTGGTCTCATACAGTCCAACTCCAGCAGAAGGAAACCTTGGATAGCTCGCTACATAGTCACAACAGAAATATGTGATCACAATACAATGACAAGTCTGAAGTGTTTTTTTTTTTCTTTTCTTTTCTTTTCTAGATGCCATGTGTGTCCATACCCTTGGCCCTTTGTAAACCCTTTCCAGTAGTCGGACATTTGGTCCAACATCACCTTGGTAGGTTTGATGGTTGGCGGGTGTGAGTTTGTTAAGTTGGTTTGAAGCTGCCTCTATTCCGAGTGAAACTTTGAATGAGTAAAGCCATCTCTTTCACAGATAAATGCCATTACATTCAATCCAAGATAAGGCATTGTTCATGTGATTAATGTTCATCAAACTAAAATGAGATCATCGGACGCTCTCAAATCAAAGTTTATGAGGTATTTCTGTATCTGATTGCGATGTGTAAAAGCCCAAATGATGAAGCACCCTTACACACACACACGCACACACACACGCACACACAAAAATACTCTTTTTTTTGGGGACAACGGACAAAGACGGCGAGTTCTCGTCACTCAAATGTTGATTTACTTACTCATCGGAGATTGCACATGAATGATCTGCTTCCATCGACATACACGGACAAACGGATGCACACACACACACACACACATGCATTCACACACATGCATTCACACAGGAGTGATGGGTGCAAATGCGCATGACAATACATGATCCTATCCTTAAAGAAAACAAGAAGAGACAGTAAACCACTGATCCATCTGAGATAATGGAGAGGCAACTAACTGACCAAGTCCTGCATAATATAGGTCTAACTCCTTCCCCTCGAAACACTTTACCTTTATTAAATATTCATCTGTATTCATGTAAAATCAATAAAAAAATACACATAACAGTCAAGGATCTAAGCGATCAATAGCAGTCCAAAGGTTTTAGGCAAATAAGCTACAGCTTATTCATGGTAAAACATTATTAATATTATTGTTACTCATATAGATTTAGATTTATAGGTATATATAAATACAAATATATCTATAGATGTATTTGTTTAAAGTCTGCAAGCACAAATAAGCTGCATTTATTGAACTTTAGTATAACAGTCAAAGAGAGGATGGCTGATGGTGAGGTGAAATGGGAAGCAACCTCAAGCGGTCAGACTACCCTGTTTTTTTGTGTTCTTTTTTGTTTGTTTTTTTAAATTAGCCTTTACTTCAAGATTCTTCAAGTTCCCTCCCACCGAAATCAAAATGTTTGCCTATGTCACTTCCTGTCCCTGTGCTGAGTTCCTGTCAATCTGAGAATGGAACGTAGAATGAGAAACCGTTCTCATCCAATGGAACCAGGATGTCAGATGAGCACTTTAGCAAAGATGTCCTCATTGTGACAAGATCACATTCACAATAAAGCTTTCATATTTTTTTTTATATATATTTTTTTTCTCTATATGTTTATTTATATACCTTTGATTTATTTTCACACCTGTTCCTCCCTGCAATGACAGTGCGCTGTAAAAAGAAAAAAAGCGCAGCTGCATCTCAGGAGTACGGTAACCCATGACAACACGCAGCTAGCTTGCGCAAACACGGCTGCCAAATGTGGAGGGGGGGGTCCCCTCACACACAAATGGCTCTTTGACACATTTCAGAAGGTGTCACAGAAAAACCTGTTCACTTTGCCACTTGGAATCCTTTTAACATCTAATATTTTGTTGATCTTTTGAGTTTTCAACTGGCCAGCGGTTACAACACAATGCTCCACAAAGGAGAGAAAGAGAGAGAGTGAGAGTGAGAGAGAGAGTGAGAGAGAGAGAGAGAGAGAGCAAGAGAGAACCAACTAGCACACACAGGAGCCAGAGACCTCCCCTCAGTCAGAGCTGTCTCAGACAGAGAGAGAGCGAGAGAGACAACACCCCCCTCCCCCCCCACCACAAGAGAAGCAAAAGCTTTGCCGCTCGCTCACGGGCGTGGGCACAGGCACGGGGCGTGGGGGAGGGCGGGTCAGGGGGCCAGCCGGGGCCAACCCTGCAGAGACAGGAGGACAGAGATAGGCAGGGCCCAGCAGAGGACAGACATGCAGCTGCAGCTGCTGCTGTGGAGGCCAGACTGGGAACTATAGAGGGAGGTTTTACGTAAGGAGGTCTTCGGGAAGCTGGGGTTGGGGCGGGACAGCCACTGGATCAGGATGTTGCCATTCTTGTTGAGGTCCGATGAGCCCTCTGTAGAGAAACAAGGAGTAAAGACGTTCTTAAAGTGAGATGAGAACTATTTGACATGTTCTTTTGGCAGGTAAACTGTGAGTGTGTACGTGTCCCTGCGATGGACTGACGATCTGTCCAGGGTGTGGCCCCGCCTTTCACCCTATGTCAGCTGAGATTGGCACAGTGCCCCGCTGTGACCCTCATGTGGAGGATAAAGTGCTAGAAGATGGACGGATGGATGGATGGTCTTTTGGTTTGATCACCTATCAATAACATATAATTTCTTCTTTTGGTGCTGATTCAAACACATTATGTAACTTTTAAACTTGTCTGGAAACACTGTCTTCAAATAAAACCTGTGTGCAGAACCTCAAGATTTAGACTCTCCTGCTGCCTGACATTACTAGTATCCGTGTGGTCAAGAGGTTAAGGCCTTTGTGTGCAATGAAATAAAATAGTGTGCCGACTTCCACAGAGTATGATTTGTCATGGCAGGCTATGTGTGGGTGGAGGTTGGTCAGCACTCACTGGGACATGGATCCAAGCGACAGACTCTGATGGTGTCTGGCTTACTGTCCAGACAGAGGCCGATGGTGTTGTCCCTGGTGTGGCACAGAGCCTGTCTCTGCTGGGTCCCATTGCCACATGTAACTGAGCACTGAAAATGAAGAAGATTCACACAAACACGTTGTGAATACATCTCCTGGTAAATGTGGCTACTGTGGTTTACTGGAAGTAGAGAGAGGTGAGATATCGAATGATCTGTTGCACAGATGCTTGTCAAAGCTGCCAAGGATACAATTCTGAGGAAGTCTTGAGATATTTAAAACACTGAATATTGGACGAAACAAAATATCACCACAGTCAGATCCAAGGAAAAAAAACTCTTTTCAAATGTTCACTTCCCCACCTGCGACCAGGGGCCGACTCTCCACTGGGTGGGACACTGATGTCTGTTGCAGGACCTGCGAGACTCGGGCCGGTCATCGTTGCAGTGTTTGTTGTGGATGGGGCGGGTGGAGTTGTCATCTGAAGGCTGGACACAGCTGACTGAGCGGATCTGCAAGCCCGTCTTTCCACATGGTTTGCTGCAGTTCTGCCACTCCCCTGTCACCCAGCTGCAGAACAACACAGAGGAGAGACAGGTGGATTTCTGAGGGCTGAGGTGAACATCGGCAGTAGGAGGATAACGGGCTGACTTAATGCTAATGAAGGCACCAATTATCTGTATGTCACTGTTTTCAAATTCCTCCGTTATACTTTAATACTAGAAATGTGTACATGGGTGGAGGGCAGGGCTTCTGGTTGCAGTCTCTGGTGTCTCCTCTCGGCTTCATGTTGGACTTGTTACAGAAGCTCTTGTGGACCATCTTGCTGTCAACTTTCCTTCTGCAACCATATCGCAGGTACTGCTTCCCTACAACGGAGGCGAGAAAGAAACTTTCAACACATAAACGTATACACACATAACGGTTTCAGAGAAGTGTTCAGCTAGCGCTTACTGTACCTCCACCACAGAGCTTGGAGCAGTAGGACCATCTTTTTGGGGCCCACTCGTAGGCACTGTCTTCTACCAGCATGTTGTTCTGAATGGGGGAGTCACTGTCCATGTTCATCATGTACTTATAAGACAAATTCACGTCCTCGTCTCCATGCAACTTCATCTGTCAACGGAGAGCGATCATCATTAAATGACTCGTTCCACATTTACGAGTGTAACTGAGCTCAAATTCGGCGAAATATCGTCATTTATTCACCATGACAAGAATCCCATGTCTGAGAGGGCCAGTTGTCTGAAGGGTCTCTTTGTCATCGTCGTTCTCATATTCCCACTCCACGCCCTTTTCGATGACCGAGTGGGATTCTGGGTATTCATTTTCACCGTTTAAAAATAACAGTCCCGATGCCACGTTCTTCACAGCTGCAGAGGTGTGACAAATACGTGTGGAGGTTTGCATAGTTTACCTCGAACGACGCACAGAGTCAAGGGTGCAGACGTTCACATGCAACGTAGTGTAAAGTGTCCCCTTACCTAAAATGTGTGAAGTCGCTTTCAGCTCCTGGATCAGCAGGTGTCTCGCTCCTCTTGGGATTTCGAGCATTTTCAGGAAGCCTGTAAATGAAAGACACATGAAAGAGTCCGTACTCATTTCAACAAGCATGCCAGCCCACTTACACAGCAGATGTGATCTTCACAAAGATTTATCATCTTGTGCTCTAATGCAAGTCTGTAATCTGAGCATGGGCAGCGCTTGTACTCACATGGAAACACTTACATTTGAACCCAAGTGGGGGTTTGGACATTGTTTTGATATGTCCTCTAGAGGGCGATGTTTAGCTAAACATGAGTAAACAGGAGCCGCTTGTTGACAATCAGCACAGTGTTTACCTTGTGATCACCAGCACAATTAACAGTTGCAGATAAACCGTGTCCAGCCTGTAGTCGATGAAGATGAGGAATGTTGTAACTGTGTGTGTGTGTGTGTGTGTTTACCTTGTTTCTTGGCTGTACGTGTGATAGTGTCTTTGAAGGTTTTGCAGCTGGAGTTGTCGCCGCCACACACGCCGCACTTGTCCTCCTGCTTCGAGGAGCCGACCACATTGTCACAGCCCACTTTCTGTTCACGAGCAAATGGGGGTTAAAAACGATACAGAACTTCTGAACGCACACACACACAAATCTCTTTCTCTCATACAGCACACACACTTATTACCTCACACTCTCCACGCACACACACACTGTACGGGTCCTTGTATGAGCAGCGCGTGCCGTCCAACACGTTCCTCTGCATGAAGACCACATCTCGAGTGTCCTTGGTTTGGCAGTGCAGGTGGCAGCGTTTGTTAGCTGGCAAACAAATAGACATTACTCATCTAAATAACATGACATTCATGATTGACTCATTTTACTATCTTTCCCTGTTCTGAATGAACTCTCCATACGTCTCCTCCCTGTCGCGTTGTCTTATTGTGTTTGTCTGTGTGAGTCATACTACAACTACATGAGGCTCTAGAGACCAAATCTGGCAGTTCATCCCAGTCAGAGTAAATACTTGTACTTCATCACGTTTACTACAGATGGACATAATTCAGAGACCTTTTTTTATTGCAGTTTTTGCACTAACAAACAGGCAGCAGAGGTGCAGTATATAGTTGAAGAACACATTTTTGTCAGGCTAAAACTAAGAATGCAGAAACACAGTCCATTACCCTCCTTATCATTGTTGTAATTGTAGCATATTCAAGCTATTCAATAGGCTCGGCTAATAAAATAATCAGCTAATTTGCAGGTATTTCAATAAAAAAACAACTACAAACAGTAGACAATTTCATGGTTGCACAGTGGTTGCACAAGTGACAGATGAATATCTTTAACTAGTCGGTTGAACGGACACACAGATATTCGGAATAGAGTCAAAAAGAGACAAAAACATCAACCGTGATCAAACAGTGCTAAACAAATGCTCCCATTTCACACAGGGTCTAAGGAGACACTCTTCTCACTCTTCCTTAACTCAGGAGATGACAGACCACAAATGGAATTCAATTTCACCTCCCTGTTCACTTTTTCTCTCTCACACACCGACATACACATCTGTGCTCTCCCTCCCTCTCCCTCTCTCTCTCTGTCAAACACACACACACACACACACACACAGACAGACTTAAGTGATCCGAGACTGAGAAAGTCTTGCAGAGAAATATGGCATTTAGCAGCAATAAGAACAAAGAAAAACAGTTTAGAGAGGCCCCTCTTAACAAAGTGTATGTAGCCTGACCTCTGTTTAGATATGGAGACAGCTCCACACTTTCCTCTATGGCTGCCCTTTAGCTGGATGATAAATGAATACATATCAGGAAGACAGTGACACCTCCACTTAGAGACAAGGGAGGTCTGACACACAAACACAGGGTAACAAACTCCAAATCTCAAAGACCTGAGAAATATTTGGAAACACACAAAAATGATGCCTGTTGGGTTCATTCATTCATTCATTCATTCATCGCCCGCCGCTTCATCCTCCCCACAGGAGGTTTGCGGGGCCTGTTGGGTTCAGGTCAAGCTAAATGTTATCCCATTGGTAATCTGATAGTTTATCAACTGTTAGCAGCTACATGGAGTAAAAGGTAGAGGGAGGGGGGTGGTCTGGTGGGGGGGTGGGGGGTGTTGAGGTTCAAATTACATCAGCAAATGGCTGGAAAAGGAGAAGACACCAAGTTCAAAGATTGTTTTCAAAGAGGATTTTCAAAGGCATGGCGTGTTTTTATGGGAGGGCGTCGACATACCTCACAGCTGTACTCGGGCTCAGCAGGACAGCCAGATGTTAATGACCAGAACTGAACACAGCCTATATATAAAAACCTCGAAAACCAAAACACATCCAAGAATGATGTGTTTGCTATGCCCTTTTTTTTTGTTTTAGCTTTTATCCATACAACTGCTCCAGTGTGGGATCTATTGTGGTTGGTCATTCACAGGTCGGTGTGCGTCTGTTTTGACAGCATCGTTCTATGCCCCGCATTTCTTCACCATAACTCCTCCCCCTGTTCCGTATGTGGGTGAATACTCACAGTCGGGGTGTTCATAAGGCAGCCAGTGGTGCTTGTTGCTGTGGAGTTCAAAGCGAGGGTCTGCAGCGTGGCATTGCTCCTCTCGCAGGTCGCTGTAGAGATCCTCACATTCATTGGAGTTGCATATCTGAAACTGGTAAGTCGCCCCTATACAGGTACGGCCCCCGTTGGCTGGTCTGTGAAAGCGGCAGAGCGGGCAACACACCCAACACGTTTACATGTGTCTAAAATGAGGTTTTATTCCAATAATTAATAGGAGTACTTCACCACTTTGCATCTAGCTTTGTATTACTAGAATATGGGTAGCATTTTTGAAAAATTGTCCCAACCTCAGTTTCCCCTGAGTTGAGAAGTATCTTCATTCTTTTCTTTGTGACGTGCACAATTTTTCCAAAATACTAGCCCTATTCTAGTAATAAAAGGCTTAATGCACATCAGTGAAGTATTCCTTTAATTTAAAACAGAAACATGACACATGTAACATGGAAAAGGAATTCAATCAAGAGTGAGAGAGACTTTTACATGATGAAGCCCAGATAGGAAACATGATATGATCTCCTACCTTGGATTGTCACAGTCACGTGTGCGAAACTGTACTCCTCCCCCACATGTGCGGGAGCACTGGCCGAACTCACTCCAAGAACCCCAGTTTCCATCTTGCTTTATGATGTCAGGGGTCAACCAGATGCAGTGACCCTTAAAGCAGTGCTGCAGAAGGTCAAGAACAAATGACAGACGTTGTTTCAGGTTGGGGGGGTGGGGTCATCAAATGATCCGACATACTGTATGCGACACGCCCTGCTCAGACCTGATATTAACATCTGTCCTCGGGGAACAGTTTGCATGCGGCTGTGTGCACCTGGCATTAAAATCCTCCCGTGACCACATGTGGTCGGACCTGGCCTCCCCACGCCCTTTACTCAAATACACACTAATGTCCAGACTGTTGGAGAGAACGAGAACTGAGGGATGTTTGTAAATGTCATCGTGCTTGTGTTTGCACCTGTGTGCGTGTGTGTGTGTGTGAGAAACATTTGAATCATTAGAAAACAATAAATCACATGGTGATCAGGGTTAATATTGTGGGGGGTGCCTGTGATCAGATCACTTAAGACGTTATTAATATCAGGTCTGAACGGGTTCTTAAAGTACAGCATGAACATGTATTAATACCTTCCCATTTCCACACGTGGTGCCATCAATGGGTGGTCCTTTCTTGGTCTTGCAGAAGAAGGGATTGTCTGGGTGGCTACACCACAGCTGCTTACATGGGTCAAATGTGCGATACTGTGGGTAAAATAAGAGAGACTCTTGCTTAGAATCAAAAGCCTAAACACACAGTATACACACCCAGCACAACATAACTGGCCTTCGTTAATACGAATCAACCATCATGAAATAGCTGGAATGAAAACAGGAAACAAAAGAAGGATATCAGGAAACAAAAAGAGAAATCACAACAACAATAACCACAACTGTGTTGTACGCCACAACAAGAACACTGACCCGCAACTGTGTCACTGCGTTGTACACTACGCTCCAGTGAGAAACACACACTTATTCATGCAAACTCAACCAAAGGATGGACGAGAGAGACAAGACTCTCAGAATGAGACAGCCGTGATTTAAACAGGTCACAAGGGAGGGCAGAGGGCAGAGGGCAAACGGCCAAAAGGTGAGGTCTCAGCGACCTCTAAAATGCCCCTAGACACAGATCAAGTTCCAAATTCTCCTCCTTGTCTTATATGAACCATTGATGAGGATGCCACCATAGTAACCTACAGTCCAGTGTATGAGGGGCCATGCCCTCCTCTCTCTTTTTCACAATTTTCCCTACACGCCAAGACCCTGGGGAACCTTTGCAGGTCAGAGGGTGAGTCGCAGTCAATGGCTCGACTGCGGTAGGTAATCACAGATGACATCAGACTGGAGGATCCTAAAAGCTGAGTCGAAACATGGAAAAACAGCCTCTGTTCTGGCTTTTTCTCCTCGGATGGGAAATATTTCCAAAGTTTTCCACTCGTTTATAGTCAAGAGTGAGCCAATATAATGAGGCTTTTCCTGCCAGTGCTGCAGTGATTTAACACAGACTTGCAGGAAAAGGGTATATGGTACAGCTCAACTGCTGAACTGCACCAAGGCCACTGAACCAGTGAACTCGTGGAGTCAATGTGTTTTCAGGGATTTTAACCATAAGCCTTTTTTATCTTGAAATGTGAGCATTTTAGAATCCTGCAGACAGACGTCCAAAAAAATGACGATGGGTAGAACAAAGAAACAAAGTACAGTAAAAAGAAAAGCAAGGAGCAACATTACAAACAACTACAACTTCAGAGGACAAATAGAAAAATTAAAATCTGAGAAAACAAACGACGGGCCACATGTCTTCCAGAAAGTGGTGTCACCTTACCTGCGTTCCTGACTGGCCCGCCTTTTGTAGCTGAGGGGAATGGGTTTGACAAGAGAATAGAGGGTAATCTAGCAATGTGAGCAAAGCCTCGGAACAAGCCCTTTGTCAATCAAGCAACAGCTTCCCAACAGCGTGCCACAGTGGCTTCACAGTCATAGAGCGGGTGAGGGTGACAGGTGGGAGGTCAAGATGCCTGGCAAGATGCTGAGTGAAGCTCGTCTACTGTGTGATGTTGTGTTTAGAAATATATTGTTTGTATCAAGGCACTGTGGCATCAAGCTAAGTGTGATGTTAAAGTAGATGTTATACTTAACATAAATAACATAACAGAAAAGAAAGAGCTATCAAAACCAATTACCTGCTTTTAAGCAAGATGTCAATCCCACCAGTGGCCGGGAAAGGAAAGCAGAGGACATCAGAGTAATGTGAATAGTTGTGTATGTGTGACTCTCATGACAGTAAATATCATAGGGTTCAGTTACGATAGGAAGCTCAAAATGTAGCTATCCTACAAATTTCAACAGCGGATGATGCTCTTTCAAACGGAAGCACCAGCTGCCTACACCATCTCATTGAATTAAAAACAAAAGGCTGCTTCTCACAGATGTGGTCTTCAGTGTGTCATGGAAAGTGTTCATGTTAGTAAAGTCAGACTATGGGGATCTCTTACCGCGGTGCACATCGTGTAGCCCACGCCGAAGTCAAAGCGGCACTGTTCGTTCATGGAGTAGTGCAGACCGGGGAGCTGAGGCAGTGACGGCCAGTTGTGGTCAAAGGGGTCGTCACGGAGACAGTCATAGGAGCTACAAGAGCAGACGGAAGAGACGGGATGAGATGCTACTTTCATTTACTTTTCCAGGTGCTTGTTTCATTACAAAATTAGAAATGGAACTAGTTACGAGAAAAAAAAAACAACGGAGCCCCTCTGGTGATATGTGATTAAAAAAAGAGATAATAATGCAGATAGGCTCAGTGGATTTATGCTGACCGCACTGCTGTATCACTTCAGCCGGGTCATTTTAATGTCGCCAAAGAAGAGACCCGTACAACCCCGTACACATTAATCAAATACTCATATCAGTGTGGAATCCTCTGTATGTGTGAGAATGTGTGTTTGAGTCTCACTGAAGGTAGCGCCCCAGCTCTTGCATGCTACATCTGGACCAGTGAAAGCGGTGGAAGGCAGCTTGCACCAGTGGAGCCATGATGCTGCCCATGTGCACCTCATCTCCACAGCGGTTCCCCTGGCCATCGTGCTCCATCCCCAGCCTGGACGGACAGAGGGAGGGAGAGAGGGAGGGACAGAGAGAGAGAGAGATGGGAAGAGAAAAGAGATGAATCAGTGGAGACAGTTTGGGAATGTGTGGGAGGAGAAGTAAGAACATAGCACAAAGGAGCGAGGCAGTGGCAGTTCTCTCATCAGACGTTGGTCGAGGTGACCAATGGACCGAAACTGTGATAAATCAATACAGACTTGAACTAACTGCTTTGTTGTCTTTTGCTGCATCATGTAAGGAAGCTTGAAGACATTATAATGGCAGAGCACTTACACGTGTCCAGTCTCGTGTGCCACCACAAAGGCAGAGGAGAAACCGTCCTCGTGGTTCAAAGTGCAGCTTCTCACGGGATGGCACATGCCTGTCACTGGGGCGTAACCTAGATAACCAGGAAGAGACGCTTTAAAAAAAAACCTACAGACATGTTATTCCACTGTACAGAAAGCATGAAACGATTAACTTGAAGAGAAATAGGGATCTCTATGAATTCAAAAAAGTGTTGGAAGCACTTTGGCTATTGTAAGTACACGACTTATATACAAAATATATAGCATTACAATGGTTGTTTATACATATTTTAATGCAGACATTTTGCATATTATATCTTTAACGATAGATATATATATAGATAGATAGATAGATAGATAGATAGATAGATAGATAGATTTACTTACTGTACAAGCTACACTACACTACACATGAGACACATCTTATTAAATACATGTTTATTGCTTTCTTTGTTGGGCAAACCCCTGGATCCTAACCCCAAACCCTAGCCCTCCACTCCCACACATGCCAATCTCCAACTCCCTGTGTGCTTGTCTGTCCTGTACTGCCATTAATTGTGGAGCTGTGGCTGGCCCTGCACTGTCTATTGATTTCCTGCTGCTGAAGGCTGAGCCCAAGGGCAGCTGAAGGGCTTCTGGATAGCACGGCCACTGCCCTCAGAGGCCTCTCCCCTGAGCCTGCCTGTTAGTCTGCACTCTGCTGCACAGCAAACCACCAACAACCAAACCCACAGTGTGCAGTGAAACAGTACAAGGAAAACGAAAAAAAAAGAGGAATTTTGGAGTTTTCATGTGTGTACTCACAAGTTGTATGTCCTTTTTTTTCATGCAACTTGGACACACACGTATGAACACATTATTGTGAATACGGCCTTCATTACCCTGCATTCCCGTGGGGCCAAATTCCTGACGAGTGAGGAAGATGGCGTGGTCATGATACTCAGCATCTCCTGTGTCCTGCTTCTGCTGCAGGAAGGCCCAGCGACACACATTTTCCAGACTCTGAGATGGGTTCCCCAGTTCAATCAGACTCATGGACTGGAAAGAAAGAAACACACACATGCACACGCACACAAACACAGACACACACACACGGAGTGTAAGCACTGGGCAAAAACAGGGAAGTATACCTGCTTATATAATGGCTGGTACAACCCTGTAGAGGGCAGTGTCACAGTGTCATCCAGTATACTGTGAGCATGCAACTGCTGCGGCGTGAAACACACTCACACAAACACTTGCACAGCATTCTTACCCTAACCATAACAATCGTAACTAAATGCCTAACCTACGCATGTCCAAAGTCCAACCCACGGACCAATTGCGGCCGTCGGTCAGATTTTGTACGGCCAGAAGCTTCGGTTTTATAATGTACTATTCATAGTCCGTCCCAGATGAAACAAGTCATGAAAAACATGTCATCCCCATTAGTTCATGTGGTAAAGATTTGCACTTTGAAACCTTGAGTCCTGTGTTCAAAACTCAGCCATGACAGACAGATACATCCATCAATCCTTTATTATGATTTCACTCCTGCGTGGCTTAGATTTGGTTACATTGCCATTTAAAAATGATAATTGTCAGAAGAGTATTTGTATGTAACTTTTAGTGTCTTAAGGGACCATTGCCCACCGGACATCTGCACATTATCAAACCAAACTTTATTTAAAAAGTTAAATAAACCTAATTCCAACCCTTAGACCAAAATTAAACCCTCAACAAGCCCCGACAAGGCCAGTGTTAATACCAGAGAAGGTCCAAAAGAGTACATGAAAAATACATGAACACAAACCAGCACACTGGTTTCCATGACTAACCATAACCTAAACCTAACCTCAGCATTACTTTAAAAAATGACTTCGCCCTAAAATGTAGTAATTTACATTATGGGGACTTGATTTTTGTCCCCATATGGAAGACAAGTTCCCATCATGTGAGTGTGTGCACACACACACGTTTAAATAATGAATATTAAAACTGAAAGCTGAGTCAGTTCATTAATTACCAATAAATTGATGACAGAACATTTACTTCTGATAAACTGTGTAATGTTGACACCCAAACATCTACACAAATACTAGCATTTTCGCATTCACCTTTCATGCTTTTTCCCTTCATTAGGCCGTCCACTCTCCTCCCCTACTCACTCCTCAACATGGTCTGCAGTACACCGTACTCTGTTCCATCTCTCTCCTCCACTGCTTCCCTTTTTCGCCTCATTTCCTATACTTTTCCTGGCTGTTTGCACAGTTCACAGCTGAATCAAACACCAGAGTGTGTGAAGAGAGTGAGCACTGCAGCAAAGACATATGGCCTCATACCTCTGCACATATGACGGATTGTGAAGTCTGAGTCGCAGCACGCACTCACTGTACACTACACACATGTTCATTAAGTGCTTGAGCGCATTTGGTGTATTTTTTTATGATTTTTCTGAAATTTGTAAGGATGAGTACTGTGTGAACATGTTGTGTTGGTGTGTGTGTGCGTGTGTGTGTATGGGTGCGCCCGCATTCAGGGTCACACAGGCAATCTGCAGGCTGTCTGGGTGCAGCTCTGTTGCCACGGTAATTGGGGATGATGGACAGCCAGAGCTTTAGCTGAAGCTGCATAGGGGCTGGTCCAGAATGACCAATGTAGGTGTGTGTGTGTGTGTGCGTGTGTGTACGTGTGTGTGCGTGTGTGTGTGTGCTCCACTGGGACTGCAGACATGCAGAGGAGAGAGGAAGAGATAAGGCTACATCATAAGTGTATCACAAAGCTCCTCTCCAGCAATAAAATCATTTGTACCTTCCTGTGGGGTAATCCCTGCCCTCGTCCATTCCTCCCATCTCTAGCTTTATCTGTTTTTCCTTCTCTCTCACTCTTTCTCTTCCTCTCCTCAGCTCAGACGAGCAGATTATGTTACAGCGAAGAAGAAAATGATGCCACCCCCATCGTCCGGTCTCTCTGTTTATGAATGAGGGAGGGCCATCATTGATTGTTTATCTTTGCCTGGACTTCCCATGATTCTGTGCTGCAGCCTACTGGGAGGAGGGCTGATTGCATAACGGGCAGAGTTTCTGTGTGCTTTGGTGCTGAACTGTGAAGGCGTGTGACTTAAAAACACTCCCCTGGGACGCTGCATGCTTTTAGTTCCTCTTTTGCTCAGTCCACTGAAATAACAGGCTCCGGGCATCAGTGCGCGCTGATGAGGATGTGTGCTTCTGTATGTTTGTTTATGAGTGTGTGTGTACTACTCAGCTCTGCTTTCTCTAGGTACTTAAAGTGATTGTAGCAAAATCCTAGTATCAAAGATGGCGCCAACAGAGAGCGTAAGCCTGCACTTTCCAAGAGCTGCAGCTCAGGACACTTCTCAGTAGAAACTGTGTCTTGTGATGTCTTACCTTGCCGTAGCCCAGCATGATAATCCGCACCAGCACCACGTTGATCTTTGCTCCTAAAGACTGGTCATGGTAGATCTCATTCACCTATGTCAAAGAGAAAAACACGAGTGAAGACAAATATCAGCAGCATGTCAGAGAATAAAGGTTCTTATGAAGCAAACTTTCAAGTTGTGAGGTTGTGATGATGGTGAGCCATTAATTAGTAGACATTGATAATATATTGAATATTAATAAGATCCACCAACAATGGACCTCCACATATCCTTGTCCCCATATATGGTCAAAGCCTGTCTACCCTCCCTCTCATCACTTAAAATGAACATCATTCATTCCTCTCTCATCTCTGGCTGTGTCCCTCCTGTTCTTAAAACTGCCGTTATCACTCCCACACTCAAGAAACCCAGCGTGGAACTCAACATCTTGGACGACTTGTCTAATTTACCATTCATTTCAAAAAAATACGTCTCCAAGTTCACTGCGCCCAAACTCAGTCCATGTACTGTGATCAGATGAGTCAAAATTTCAGGTTGCTTTTGGAAAAGATTTGTCTCCCATTGAAAATGGATGGTGCATAACGAAGAGGAGACTTATTTATGTTTAACAAATCGCATCAGGTTTTTCAGAAAAAATAAAAAAATGTTGTCCTTTTTTCTGTTAAATAAAGGTTCAAGTGATTTAAATAAAACAAAAAACAAAAACAAATCTTAAGATTTTATTGCATTTTCACTAGTGTTGCTGATCTTCAAGAATAAGGCTGACGTGTAGGACTATAGTAACTACAGAGGTATAAAGTTGATCAACCACACCACGGAGACGTGGGAAAGAGTTGTTGAAGCCCAGTTAAGGAGAGTAGTGAAGAGCAGTGAGCAGCAGCATGGGTTCATGCCAAGAAAGAGCGCCACAGATGTGACGTTTGCTTTGAGAGTGCTGATGGAGAAGTGTAGAGAAGAACAGATGGAGTTACACTGTGTTTTGTGGATCTAGAGAAAGCTTATGATCGGGGGCCAAGAGAGGAACTGTGGTATTGTATGAGAAAGTCAGGGGTGATAGAAGCATGTGAGGGTGATGCAGGACATGTATGAGGACAGTGGTGAGGTGTGCCGTTGGGAGTGATGGATGGGTTCAAGGTGAAGGTGGGATTACATCAGGGATCAGCTCTGAGCCCCCGCATGTTTGTAATGGTGATGGACAGGTTGACAGATGAGGTCAGGCAGGAGTCTCACTGGACTATGTAGTTTGTAGATGATATTGTAATCTGTAGTGAGGGAAGGGGGACATGTGGACGTGAGCCTGGAGTGGTGGAGCTATGCACTGGAGAGAAGAGGGATGAAGGTTAGTAGGCGCAAGGCAGAATACCTGCGTGTGAGTGACAGTGAGGCGAGTGGCACGGAGAATAATGGAAGGAGTAGAGGTGGAGAAAGAATTTAAATACTTGGGGTCAGCCGTCCAAAGCAGTGGACAGTGCACAAGAAAGGTGAAGAAGAGAGCACAGACAGGGTGGAGTGGGTGGAGACAAGTGTCAGGGGTGATGTGCGACAGAGGGATAACAGTGAAAACTGGTCGTGAGACCTGCTATGATGTATGGCTTGGAGACAGAGGTACTGTCTAAAAGACGGGAGGTGGCAGAGCTGAAGATGCAGAGATTTTAGATGGGAGTGAGCAGGATGGGACAGGATTAGAAATGATCATAAACGAGGGACAGCTCAGGTTGAACAGTTTGTAGACAGAGGTGAGTGAGTCAAGGTTGAGATGTTTGGTCACGTGCAGAGGAGGGTTAGTGATGAGATGGAGCTGCAGGGCAGGAGGAAAAGAAGAGGACCACACAGAAGGTTCATGGATGATGTGAAGGAGGATATGAGGACAGTTGGTTTAACAGAAGACACAAGGTACAGGGCAAGATGAAGGCAGATGATCCGCTGTGGCTTCCGCCTGAAGGGAGAAACAGATTTTACTGCATTTTTAGAGTGTGTCCCATATTTTCTGAAAATGCAGTTGCAAAAATTATGGGTAAGTAAGTAAAACATGGGCCTAAATAAAGGATTTTCATAATCCTTTATCTGGTTTCTGTGATAAATGAATGTCAAGGAAATAGATATTTATCTCTACAACCTCGTTCACACAATCTTCAGCCAGATAATCCAGTTGAGATTTGCCCTTGCCCTTCTTTGGCACATGATAGTCAGTCAGTCATTGCAAATGTCTGTGTCTATGTCACTTGCAGCCAACCAAACCAATCAGAGACTAGTGTGGGGTGACAGGTAATCCCATCACAAATACAACAGCGGTTCATCAGAGAGAGAAAAAGAAGAAAACATCACACAACATCTAAAAAAACTGACAAACATGTGGACATGAAACTGAGCTGTAGTTTTGTGTGGCGTGGGATGCAGAGTAGTAGCTGATCAGATCAGTGTGTGTCTGTGTCCTACTTTGAAAGAGTTCATTCTTAACCATCTGTTATGACATTTCAAACTTATTTTCCATGGCCTTTGTGACGTGACAAAGTCAGAAAACACACTCATCAAACCCAACAGTAAAACCAGTTGCCTGTTTTAATGATGTGGCTGATTGGTGCGTGTTGTTTGTGTTGTGTTTGTGTGATCTATTCTATACCCAACGAGAAATGTAAAATGTGTCACGGAGTTATTAAGAAAATCTATTTCTTGGTTGGTTCTGGGACTTTGCGGGGTCACTATGCAGAAGTGACCCGATGACAACAGTGCCGTATTAACTGGACAGATATGGAAATTGATCCTCTCGTCTAACTCTCTCTCTGAGATACCAAAATAAGCACAGAGTATTAGAGAAAATGTCAAACAATTCCTGTAAGAGAAAAGTTGGTCGATAGATGCTGGTGTGGTTTTCCCAATTAATTAGACAGGAAGGTGAGGGAAGTGCAAGGAACTCGGTTTCCCATTAACACAGATGGCGAAGACATGAAGGGAAGAGGACGCAAAGAAGGAAGGGAAGAGCGCAATGCAGGGAAACAAGGTCAAAGCAAGAGAGAGTGAGACACAGAGAGAGAGAGAGAGAGAGAGAGAGAGAGTTGGGTAAATTGGCACGGGAGTTGAGGCCTGCTGTCCTCAGTGGCTGTGTGTGGTGCCTAATGAGGCAAAGGGATGTAAAAACAGACAACCATAATGAGATGGCTGATGGACACAATGCAGAGAAAGAGACACACACACACACAGCACAGAGATACAGGGATGAAGAACAGAACAGCAGACACATCCAGTGAGAGCAAGGTACGAAAGAGTCGAGCAAATGCTATGAATAGAGACAGAAAAGCCAGAGAGGAAGAGTGGAGAGAAGGAGCACAGAGGAACAGGAGAGTGAGAGCTTTGAAGGCAAAGGAAACAAATGCAGAAAAGCAAAGTTGGAAATCCCACCATCCTATTAGGATTAACTGAGTGGTCCTTCAAGTCCTGATATATATGTTAACCACTAACTGTCTGAAATAAAATCATTTGGTGGGTGGTTCAATACCTTTACATTGTGTTTAGAGACAGCAAAACCAATACACATGGTTTTAGCCAATGCATTTGTTATTTAAATGATCATGAGTACTAGTAATTAACCCCCAAAGTTTGAGTTTTGAGATAGCCACATAAAACAACATTGGAAGTCTCATGAGAAATGATGCAACTGACACTAACTGGGATGTGTTGATCCTCAACTTTAGGTCAAACCTTCAAATGAATATTTTGTGGGTGAAAGAATAGACTAACGGCTTGTATTATACTCATGAGGCTGTGTGGACCAACACAACTGTATTTAAAGTGCTTTGGCATTGAACCTGAAACAAGTAAACATTTCAGGCTTACTATAAAAAAAATGCCAAAGCTGCAACTGAGTACATTTCTTAACCTTGACAAACTACTCAGTGACTAACTGTAATGAAAAGTTTCACAACATAAACACATTTCTTCTACTGCACCATTTTATATTACTTATAACAATTATATTATTTTTTACTAAAGCATTAAGTAAAAGAAAAGTAGATTTAGCAGTAAAAAACCCACAAAACCAAAATCAGCAAAATGTAAAATTAAATAAAGTTTTATAGTTTTGCTGTATTCATATTTTAAATGTAATGTCCTAATCTGTAATTAGTAACATAGGTGTGAGAATATGAAATGCCATGGAGTTCACGCATCAAATGACTTGCAGCCAACCTTGACTTGTGAACACACAAAATAGTACAGAGACAACAAACTGTGGTTTTCAGTGTGATTCTGGGGCTGGTAACTTTTAATTTCCTGATAATGGACTTCATCGCCTGAACTGACAGGATGAAAAGCAAACTCTGGGACAGGAGAGAACTTTTATTTTTGTGACATTCCGTTCCATGTTTTTGGATGCTCCTTTCACATATTAAAAAAGGCTGTGTTGCTAGGTAACCATCAAACAAAAGCAGGAGGTTCTGTTGTCTTGAGTGTGAGTGTTTAACTGTGTCTGAGACTGTGTGTATGTGTGTGTGTGTGTGTGTAGGAGAGAAAGAGAGACTGTGTGTGTTTGTTTTTATGTTACCTGTCTGTCTCTCTACCTTCTGGTATTTCTGTCTCTAGTTTATTAACATCTGTCTCACTCCCTCGTTACCTTGGCAGGGTAAAGTATATGGGAGGACAAGACACAATCATTTTGTGTGTGTGTGCGCTTGTGTCACCTATTTAGGACTATTTCTGGCAGAACTAAGATTTGTATTGTGATTATGGTTAAGGTTAGAGATAACGCTGTGTTTAGGATGTCAATATGAAGGGAAGTCAAGAGTGTCCTCAGAAGAATAGCTACGCAAACGTGTGTGTGTGTGTGTGAGAGTGAGAGAGAGAGAGAGAGAGAGAGAGAGAGAGAGAGAGAGAAAGGATGTTTATTTGTCAGAGATGACACGGACATGGACACTTGGGAGGGTCAGTGCACACTTGGCCAGATTCAGCCCGTTTCCTTGACAACTGGCCAATTAGGAGAGGTTGACTTCCAGGTGACCCCAACACCACAAGTTCCACTCTAATTAGCCACACACACACACACACACACACACAGAGTCCTTTTTGTCCCAGCTTTAGTTTTATGTGTCTCCATGAACTTAAACACTTCTCACACAGATGGTGGACACCAGAGGACAGATACAGCACAGCAATTTAGAATCCCAAACACACCCACATATTCAATGAGATGAGCTTACACACACACACACACACACACACGCGCGCGCATGCGTGCGCACAGTAACGCTGCTCTCATTAACGCTGCCGCCTGTGCTGTGACACTCTGACAGGTGATGCCAGCTGTCATTACTCACCGCCCAGGCCACATGTACCTAAGGAAGCCAGGATTTGTCCAGTTTGTGTGTGTTTGTGTGAGTCTCTGTGTCTTAAGAAATGTAGGCCTCGATGTCAGCGAGGCACAGAATCGTTACAAAGACAAAGATAATGCAGAAAGGGCCAAACACTAAGCTGTCAAAAACTGGCAATGTGACTTGAAAATTAACTGTGAAGATTAATATTGTTTATGTGCATGCTAATTGGAAAATAAAGAACTGCTTCACACCTGTTAAGAAACGAATATGTGTACATACATATATATATATGTTCCAACGAAGAAAGGGAATAAATGACAGTGCTGTGGATGGGGATGAGCTGCTAATTTTAATCTGTGCTTGATTAACTGCTGGCAGCTCATCAACACATTTACACCTACATGTATTATTACAGTGACACCTCATATGTTAAAACAAATACTTCTAAATAATTCCTCTCGGAATTTGTCAATTCAATCGGCCTAACGAACACAGTGATATTAAGAACACACCGGAATAATGAGCTCATGAAGGCCGCCGATGGTGTAATAACGTGAGTATTTTTCACACGGCTTCAAACACTGAGCGCGTGTGTTTTAACCAAGCGATCGTGGAGTGGCTTCGTTTAATAAGCAACGGGAATGTGATGGAAAACATTTTGAAAACAAGCATTACAAACATGCTCAGCTGGTGATGAGACAGAACTGAGTCATCTGATCAAATTTGGCTGGAATGCGACATAAATTAGAAGACTTTGGACGTCTCTTTTTACATCGTTCTGCCAACACACATGGGGGATATTTAAGAGAGAGAGAGAGAGGGACCCAGAATGTGAGCTCTGTATCTGACAGTGATCCTGACATGTCTCTGAATCTGAACCGCAGGAATAATGCTTCTCACATACAGGACACATAGAGGTGCAGACAGAATACACCTCACTGAACTATTTATATCACTGAGAGTGTGATTAACACTATGGAGCATCTCTCTAAAGGTCTCCATTAATAGGTGAGACAGGCAGGTAGACAGATTAATCACTGTGGGTTACTAACACCACGATGGTCGCCACAGAAGGATCACTGCACCATGGCCTCCATTTACAACTTTTGGCCGCAGATTAAAAACAACAGCGTGCTTCAATAATATTAACACAAAAGTATACTTTATGATAGACTCCACTGCTAAGGTTTTACTTTCTATTCACACACCAGCATGTGCAGCATCCGACTCCACAAGTTGGGGGTGATGGGAAAAATGGGGGCCAGAGGCGAGGTAGAGACAGAAGCAAGAGACCAAACTGCAGTCATTCCAAAGTATGATCATATATTTCTGCCAGCACGCTATCTGCGTAAAATGTCCAGTTTTATCACAGTGCTGCCAATTACTATGTCAACATGGCATATGAATATTTCCACGCAAGAGTGTAAATATGCAAACGGAAATCCAGAAATCATAAATTCTGCCTGGACATGAGCAGGTGGAAGCGAGTAAAGTTTCAGAGAGGCAGAGAGGACACATATGTGTTATAAACCTGATGGTACAGAATGTCTTTCAGTTAGAACACAATAGAAAAAGGGAAGGAAGCGAATGATACCTGTCCTATGTGTCCGATGTGTAAAATACATCTGCGAGGATCACTGACCTTCACTTAAATGGACCCTGTATGTCTTCCCAGAAACATGTTATCACTCAATTCTGATTTAGAAAAGTTTCAACCAACGTTGAGAATTAGTTGCCATCAACGACCACAGTCACAGAGAAGAAGTAACAATGCAACAAACAAGGAAAAAGCTACGTGTAAGGCTACGTGCCGCTGAGCGACTGTGAGGGTGAGAGACGGAGAGGAAAAGAAATGAAATAAAGAGAGAGAGAGAGAGAGAGAGAGAGAGAGAGAGATCCTGAAGTGAGCAAAGCAAACTTTCAAGAAGAAAGTCGCCCAGATGCCATGCGTGGGAGGCAGCTCTTATTTATTTATTTTTGTTTATCTGGCTGTCAGTAATTTATTCTGAATGCACTGTTTAAAATACTCCTATTCCCTCTGTCTCTCCATCTCGTCCCCAGAGATTATAGAGGGGGGTGCGACAGGGCTGCATCTTCTCTTCTTCTGCGTGGTATAACAAATATCTGAAAGGAAGACAGAGAGCAAACTGGCTCTCGTTCTTTGTCTTGCACTGAGCTGAGGCCAAGGATTCGCTGATGTGCGCTTGCACCTGCTCTACAGTTGGATATCGGATTCTTGCACAGTCGTCGCAATACGAGCGAAGAGCCGACAGGTGCACACACACACACACACAAGCAGATGTGCAAAGTGAAAATGCGTGCAAGCAGCACTTTCACCACAGGTTGAATTTGGGAAGATTAAAGTCGGCAATGTGATCAGTGTCACACACACACGTACAGACACGTACAGACACACAAAGACATTGACAGACACACCTGGGAGTGTGAGAGCTTGGCAGAGTGTTGTTGTGGCCTGGAGCACACTGCCTGCTGTGTCTGCATCTCTCTGTCACTCTCACACAAACGCACAGTGAATGATGGCATGACACAAGGCTTGATGAAAAGATATGTGGAAGCCCCTTCAGAGCACAAGGCTCATTACACACACACACACGCACACACACGTAATCTCATCATATTCAGATAGAGATGAAAGGATTACCTGTGGCTGATTGCTGGATGAGAACATGGAGTAAGGGAATTGAATCCTCATTCTGATGGTGTGTGTGTGTGTGTGTGCGCGTGTGTCCTTTACCCTCGTTCTCTGACCTCTCTGTGACTTATTTTCCACTTAACGTCCATGGAGTTCAGTTCAGTAATTGAACTTTTTTAGATAAAGACAGCAAATATCTGCACGAGGTACGCTCATTGTGTGTGACCTCAATGTTGGCATTCTGTAGTTGCACAATTGAGTCATACATCAGTGACACAGTTTGAACTCCAAGTCTACTTTATCTAAAAATAATCCACTTTATCAGCTTAGAATCATTCGCAAAATAAAATGAGCTGTATCTTCGAGAGCTTGTCGCTCTGGATGTTTTTAAATGAACTGGGAATAACTTTTATACCGTACATTTTGTAACTCTGCATTTCATTTATCGTTTAGATTATGATTGTGTGAATTAGATCTGCTAAGACCTTTGATCTCACTGAGGCTTCTGTCGTTAAAGAAACACTTACGATGTTCATGAGCGTGAGCAGGTACTTCTGGACGTGCTCCTTCCCATGAAACTGGACCACTGAGTCGTCAACGCCGAGCAGCACCTCGATGTTGTAGGCCCTGTCCAGGCTCTGTCTGCGTGTCCGCCCGGCTCGCGTGTGGTTGATACTCTGCTCCACACCTCGGTACAGAGACTCCAGCTCCATCAGACCTCCGAGATCAGCACCTACACACGGAAATTAAACAACGTCCATTATGAAACGACCATAAAACTGTCACGAGTGGGGGTCACTACAGTCGGAGGCACGCACATCAGTTTAAAATATGTCAGCGATGACAAGTCCTGGATAATCTGCCAGTGTGTTGTGAATGCTATTGTCATACACGTTCACATATGCACGAGCACTGAGTGGAGCACCGGCACGTCCATGTCAGCGTGTCTGTCTTCTGTTTATATCGATGACACCAGTTGACTGAGTCGAGCATGTGTGTCCCTTGTAAGTGGTGGTAGCGGTGCGGCGATCGTTCGCAGATCCTCTCCTAATCAACCAAATATTTCTGCTCCCATCTGAATAAAAGCAACAGATGGTGCTTGCTAACACATGGATTAAGACAGCTTCCTCACACAGGGGCTGCCCACCCTGCTCTTTTCTTGGCTCGCTATGTGGTGGGAAAAATAATGTAAATAATTCAACGTCCCTTCATCTAAGGTGATTCCATTGAAAAGTGTGCCACCTACATCAGATCACTTATTACATCTCTGGTTTCTGCCTAAGCAAGTATGTCAAAGTGGCTTGTTTGACAATGTTTGGATAAAACTGCACCTTAGCTGCTCCTTGATGATGATGTTAATGTCTAAGCGTCAGCGTGCAGAGAGTTGCAATCAGTGAGGACACAGGAGATGAATTGCACCATCTCCAGAGCCAAGGACATCCTTCCCTCTGTCTCATCCTCCTGGTATGTAGACACAGCATGACCTTGCTTGTATGGAAACCATGCAAGGCCAAGTCATGGAGTCCTGAACATGGGGTCTCGGTGGAATCAACAAGGCCTTACACTCCCAGATTTAAGCCAAGGCCTCCCACAGGCCGGGATCACACACAGCTCAGTTTATGGAGAGTGTGTGTGTTTCAGTGTGTGAGCACCATGAGGACAAACATTTTCAATTGGGCTATAAATCACTGCTCCAACAGAAGCCTCAATTTAGCCGAAGCTTGGGAGCGGGGCTGACTAACTGTAATAGATTTGCTGCTTTAGACCACAAAGCTTTTTTATTGGTGGCGCTGGGAGCCGAGCTGATTCAACACGTGGCATGAGGGGACGGTCGCAGCCCCAGTGTTTTGACACACACAGTTTGAACGAGTGTTGAGTGGAGGGAAATGAACAAGATGCAGGAGGAAGATACAGGGAAGAGAAGGGGGAGAGAAAGAGAGATCTGCCACCTTGTCTCCCAATCAGCAAGGGGCATCCCACTTTCCCACTCCCTCTTATGCAACGTTTCCAAGGCAACGGGCTCATGGGTAAAACAAGGACCGCATGGCTAATATTGGCTCCTGAGTCGCTGGCAGAATAAATCTGAAAGTCTCGATATCTACCCACATTCCAGTGAGTGACAGAGTACCCACACAGACCGAGACAGAAACAGGAGGTGGGGGCAAAGCTAGACACTCGTGTAGCAGAAGACCAGAGATGATGAGAGGAGAATTTAAAGATTATTGCAGAACTATACTTTTGTTCTGTTACACACATATACATACACACACACAGAAAACATTTCTTCTTGTTAGCAGAGGAAGTTGGATATCAGGCAGTGTTCTTCACAACAACCCTTGGCACTTCCTAGTTATTTTGCTGCCTTTAACGAGCCTGATGTCATAACCAGACCATTTGCTTTCAAACCCAGAGCCAGATATTTTTACCTTGTGTTTATGTAATGTCGAGACAAAACACAGAGAAACTAGTGTTCTTAATCTCACAACATTGCAGCGCCTTGAAAACAGTGCAGGGGCCACAGGTGCTATCGAAAACCGGTATTAAATTGATACCAGTTCCTCATGTGCCAGTACAATAGTATTAATAAGCATTTGGACAAACAAGGTCACAAGCTTCCCAACTAACTTGGGACACTGTAAGCAATTATTTTAAGAGTTTCTACATAATCCCATACTCAATCCCAGTCAATAATCAGTTGCAGCAAGTTTTTCACAGAACAACTTGGAGGAATAAGGTGCAAGAAAGACAGAGGGAGGCGGTGAGGGAGGTGAGAGGCAGAGCTGAGGGGTGTGATGGATGAGAGCATGAGACAAGAGGAGCCCAGAAGGACCTTGGGTGTTGCGAGTTCCGCTTGAAGCTCCTTCACTGATGGAGAATAGCATTCTGTTGTAGAGCATCCGAGTCTGTCTGTCTGTCTGTGTGAGGGTGAGACATCAGGGTGTGCTGCTGTGCAATAGCTTACATTAGACTCTGTGACGAAAACGGTTATCACTCAAACCTCAGACAGGGGATTGATCAAAAAAAAAAAAAGTGTTCACTTTCTCTTCCCTCAAGAAGGATCATTTACAGTCTCAAACCTCATCCTCCCACAGATCTTACCTGCATGCACACACAAGCCTTCATGTCTCTTCCCACCTGCGGCTGTCCTTTCCTTCTCACATCCTACCCACTCATTCTCCATCCTCATTTGCATTTTCACACTCCTCTCTGTATACTGTACCTATACACACACTTCGCCCCACAATTTTCACCATGAAACACAAAAAAAAACCACCCTAACCCCGATATGTAAACTTCCACCTGCGCACACAAACACTCCACTGTCACTCCCACAGTATTCTCATTCAGGTGGGTATAGAGCTCAGCCCTATTAGGAGACAAAGGTTCTTTGTCTTTCAACCTTTGCCAAATGTCAAGAATGTCTGGTTGCCCAGTGAATATGAGGTGTGGGAGAGGGGGATGAAAGAGTGTGTGGGGGGGGGAGTCCACAAGCCACAACAACGGAAGAAAGGCAACGAATTAATCCACATCGTCAGATGTAGTACGGTAATGACAGACTTTGACCTTTTAACCTGAGTGCGTGTGAGAGTATATGTTATACACATTCACTATAACATAATAATTACACATAACGACTACACTATATATATATATAAGTGTTTCTTACTTACAATGTATTGAACACACACACACACACACGTCTAACCATGTATCAATACAATGGGGGAAATTTATGGAAGTACTAACCAGTTATGCACTTAAAATGACCTGAACATAGGTATTATGTTTTGTTTAACTGTCTTTGAGAAGGCATGTTGATTCTTTTTCTTTCTTACTATACATATTGACTGTTAATGTCATACAGCTGTGTTCCTCCGCTGTGTTAATGTGATGACGTCATCAAACGACTTGTCGACACACAGATTAAATGAAGTTATTTTTTAGCTGGTAGTGTATTTACTGTACAACCCACTTAACTATAAAATAAACAAAATATCAAACACGGACAATAAACAAGCTCTTTAAGTTAATTGGCATTCTTTATAATACAGAGTAGACCTCCTCATAATCCTATCACCAATTAAGCGTATATTTACTGCCATTTGTTCTCTTAGATGCTGTAAGAATTATATGTATTCCTCACACATTTTGATTAAAAATAATAATTAAACACCAATAGATATTAGCTGTATTTTTTGGGGATTTTAGCAACACAAAATCCTTTGGTTCTTAAAGCAAAGACGTTTCCCATCATAAGACACAAAATCAATGCATTGTGATAACATGGAAATATATGAATCATTTGGAAATCAGCTGCAAACACAGGTGACTTTGTGGGTGTCTGCCCACACACACACACACAGTCCTCCCGCAGGAGTGACTAAAATCTCAAGTATTAAGATGCATCTTGAATTTTTCTTTCCTAACTCACAGCGCTTACGTATGAGTGGCAGCAGGTGGGAGGGGAGACAGTGGACTCACCTGAGTTCAAGGCTGTCTTTGCACTGGGAGGCACAGTTATCCTCACATATGAACTCATTTACTTACACACACACACACACACATATCCTGGTCATATAGCTTGCAGGGCATGGACACTTTGTCTCCCTGGTGACAGCTTTATGGGTTGTCAAGGTGATGAGTGTCTTGGGCAGCGGAGTGTTAATGCTGCTGCTGCTAGCATCGCGGGGCAGGTAGAAACATGCCACACTGTCCCATAGAACGTCCTCCTACTGAATGCTCATTATTTCCTCTCCATGACAGCTGAAAAGGCTACAGAGCCTGGGACACATGAACTATGCTTCCCATAATCATATTGCTGTTAATTATTTAGGTTGGCAGCACTCTAATTTTACATGGACAGCTCCCTGAAGACCATAATAATTATTCAGACATCAAGCACTGAACTTTGCCCATTTATTAATAACCGCTTGAGGTTTGGGCTGTTTATTTTTAGCTGCTGTTGGGGTGTTTTGAGTGGCCGTTCCTCGACTGCGAGTTTGTCCAAAGAGCTATAATATCTAAGACGATGCATTATATTTCTGAAATGAAGAAGAGGATTATTTTACACACTGCATGAAGTTTAATAATCAGCAGGCAGGAGGGGCCACCTATTCTCACAGTGATTGTCTGGGGTGGATTTCTGGTGATTTGGGAGACAAAGCAACCTTTAGCTCTTCACTCTTACATAACTGTCTGTCTGTCAAAGACACACGGGGCTGGTGGCGGCGGGGGGAGGTGACGTGGTGCACACCGATTCCTGCTACCTCGCTTTCGTCTGCTATGATGGATATGAAGTTATACCTACACATTTACAATGCAAAGTCATCCAGTGAAATAAGCGCCGGTGTTTTGGGACTGACAGACTCCGTGCTCAGAGTTGCGTATGGCATCACAAATTAGCCGAAATTAAGTGGCGCTCTTTCTCATAAGCTGCAAGAAGCCGAGGAAATGCCTCTTGTAATATCAATAATTACAGCGTGAAGAACAGCCCATGTAAACATTGCAAACACATCTCAAAACAAGGTAATCTAATCATTGTTATCCACTGCCATAACATAGTTGGCAAAGATCAATCATGTCCCCGAACCCTTTGTCTGTCTTTGCTCTGCGGTTGTATCCACAGAGTCTGATGTAAACGGGAAAGCCTTAGTGTCCAATAAGACAGCAAAGCCGGGCTGATATAGGGCTTATACAGCCAATCTCGTCCAGTCTGAAAATGACCTGTCTGAGTACCTGTCCATCTGTCCTTCCCTGTGTCTGTCTATATCAGTCTCAGACAGCCGGGCCTTTATAATGATCTCTTATGAAATCAAAAAGTAGAAAAACATCTGCAGCTATGACAGGGCAACCAAGACAAAAACATTACATGGCCAGCATGTAGACAACACAATTTGTGAGCAAGTCACATTTATGTACATTTCTTTTACTTTCTTATAATGCTCCACTGCCCACATGTATGTATACAGCCATAGATCAAGGTCATTGAGAAACAGTTTATACATATGATTAAAAAAAGAGAGAGCAGGTGACAGCGAGGTGCAACATCCAGTTCTCCAGAGAGAATCTACACAACTTCACAGAAACAACCACCTGTTTGCTTTAAGGGTTGGTGGCCCCCTTGCCATCTCTCTCCTCTCTCCTTCTATTTCTGTCACTTCTTCCTTTCCTCTGTCTCACAATACAACTCATTTACATGAGCAAATATTCCATTAAAGAAATCATACCAACATGGATAATGTTAAAGAACATGTCAATGCAGTGATCACTGTCCGCATATTGTGTTTCCTACAGATTTTAGAAGGATGTTTTCTGCCTCCACTAAACCTACTTACTGTCTGTAAGTTTGTTTTGAATGTTTGTTGTGATGGAGAGTTTATCACTCAAGTATGTTCCCATTTCATTTGGGTAAGAATCTACCCACTGATGACTGATCACAGACAATGACCAGATCCTCATGTTTGCGCAGCACTCTTTGTGAGGACACTCACACTGGTGCTTTCAGACAGACACAGTTCTGTTCAGGCTCTGGTGCTGTTCTGGTGAACCAGCCCGCTCTCACACCAGGTTAAGAGAAACCAAAGTGGGAGGACGGTTACTCTGCGTTATTCAGGCGGAAGTAAACACAACACCGGCAAAATCTCCACACTTACACACAACACTCCCACTGATCATGTCATGCTCCACGAGCAAGAAGCACTATTTTCTGGTTCCAGCTGAGAACCAATTTTCTTCCGCTTTGAATATGCCGGCTGGTACAAAATTTGGGTTTTTGGAACTGGAACCAGCACAAAGCCCTGCCGGTGTGAAAGGGCTATCAGACTTAATGCATTCGCTAGCCCCTTACCCTATCACCTAACCCTAATCTAAACCCAATTCTAACCCTAATCCACGTCTTAACCCAGCTCTTTTAAGGGGTGACAGAATGTGAGGACCAGCCAAAATGTCCACACTCCCTTAGGTTTTTTTTCCCCCTGCTTATTACCTCTGGTCTCTAAATTGTCAATATACTATGGCACATTAAACTGCAATGTGTGCTCTGAGATATATATTCTCTCGTCTATTACATTCTACTGTATACATACTGAGAAGCTGGCTAAAAGGCCTCATGAAATAACTAATATTATAAGCCTTCTATTCGCTCCGCGATTCTCCTGTCATCGCAATCCTCATTTATCCTTCCTTCACTCGTGCCCCAAGGCAATGTCCTGTCCTGGCTGTGAGGTCCTCAAAGAACAGCCAGCACCAGCCACCTGAGACGTCTAACTCCACAGTTATTATGACAGGCCAACCAGCCAAACATCTGTCAACCTGAGCACAGTGAGGATGGAGGGAGAGGAGGGGGAGCAGGAGAAGAGAGAGAAAAGTAGAGTAGGAGAAACCAGATAAAAAACAACAGCATGAGGTGAGAAAGTGGAGAGAAAATAATGAGAAGGTGGAATTTGGAGCAGGGTTCTTACCAAGCTCTAAACTGTGAGAGACACTTGTATTATAACCGCTGTGTTCAAGGTAGCATGGAAAACTCAGAAGCCACACAGCTAGTGTCTGAAACCGAGACCTGATTAAAAGATTAAACCATTGTGTAATTTGACTGATAAAATAAAAAAAAGATTGCAAATAGATTTCTCCATCAGTATCTGGACGAAAAGTAAGGTAAACACCTGGAGAATTTGATGACAGCCACATAATTCCTACAACAGCTCGTCTGTTACAATGACCAACAAAAGGAACCCCCCCACACCACCATTCACCCTTTTTTCCCTCTCCTCTCCTGCTTCCTTCATTTCCTCTTTTATTCATTAAGTGTATCTTAGATTGCAGTTATGAAATGGCAGGCATGTGGGTAAATGTGGGTGAGAGAAAAAGGAAAGTTGATGTAAAGGTGTGAGGCAATATGTATGCAAATACTCTCCAGTAGAGCAAAGTGTGCCTGCCACAGGGCAGCAGGATGAGGATTTATCATCCAATATCACCCCATCATAGATGGTAATGACAAACACATAAGCAAGACTGGAACATAATTATATCGTATATCTAACCCAACATCCTAAACCGAGTAGCAGATATTATGCTGTAATGACTTAAAAAATTAAGGCATGGACTACACTGACGGCTTGGACACAGGCAGAGGAATAAAAATAAAAGTGTTTTGGCATTTTAAATTCTGGCATGCGCTTACACCAAGAGTTATTACTGTCTAGTCGGCCCACAAATGCACAGACGGCGTTCTCTACAATTGCACAGTGCTTGAGCCAGACGGGAGAGAATTAATAAAGCACTACAGTGTATTGGTGTTACTAAGTTGGCGGTGTTTCATAACAAAGTCTTTGATAGCAGTTATCAATTAGAAACAATTAAAAGAGCCATTCATCATTCTTACAAAGCCGGCTGAGTGCAGGGAGCAGCACTGTCAGAGAAGCAGATAAATTGTAATCAAAACCATAATTTCATATAGCTCTCTTTAACAGAGACTTGCATGGACTAGAGAGTTCACAGCTCAGACTATCTCCAAGATTCATCCATCAAACCCACACACACAAACGGCCACAGATGCAGTATCTGTGTAGAAAAAGTGACCACAGGGGAGAAAACAAGCAAAGAACGGGTCTAATGTCAAGCTGCGAGCAAACTTCAAAACATGGTAGAGAAACAAGTCCACCCTTAGGCCCTTGGCAATCACATACACTACATACATATATATGTATATATATATATATGTATATCTATATATATATATATATATATATATCTATATCTATATATATATATATATATATATATATATACATACATATATATCTAGCGTATTTATATAAAAATGGCATTCTGGTTTGAACGCCATGCATAAGAATCTGAAGTTGGGTTTTGAAGCTAGTTTTGTTGTTGGCAACCAGGTTCCTAGTGTACCAATACCACTGGTGTCCACTGACATTTCCTCTTATTTATATTTTCATTATTTACAAAAATAAACATCAAGTTCTATTGAAGAAGAGGACTAGAGAATGAGACCATTGAAAATTGAAGATGTTTCCTAATGTAACTCAAGTGAGAATTGTGCCATAGACTTCCATTCAAATTGAGCTCTTTTTGCAATTTCTGGTTTCAAAACTGGAAGACTACATCTGTGTTTATATGCCATCTATGGACAATCATAAGTACAACAGGTCTGCCCAAGTATGGCGTCATGAGCTGGTCCATGTGTGTGCATTGTGTTGACAGTTTCCTTCTTTCCTCAAAAGCCCCGACAAAGGCTTCACATATGATTATTGCTGCATTATTGGCAACCAATGCAAATAGGATCTTAATGCAAATATGCACTAAGGGAAAAGAAAGCCCTATCCTATCCCAACAACCCCCCCTAATAACCTCCCAGGCATATGGTTAATCAATGCAGCCTCTTCCGTACAAATGTAACTCTATACTCGAGTGGGGAGGATAGGGGAGCTACTAGCATGACCTCCCCACTCTCTCCATTCTTAATGAAGCTCCAGGTAAACAAATCACTGTACACAGGCAGATGGCCAATAAGGAAACAACCCTCAGGGATTTTTGATGGGATCAAGTTTTTTTTGTTTTTAATTGCAAAAAGATATTTATTCTCTCAGCATCTTAGAAATTAAAACATTTGGCTACGTTTGTTTGAAATGCTCAATAGATGCATGATTCATTTCCAGCTGTCCTCGTCTCTGTAGTGTATACAATACGATGTCTGCATGGGTATCAGCACAGATTTGTATTCACAAGGTTTGATTCAATGAAATAATGATTCAGAGAAGGATATTTTCAAATGCAATGCTAACTTTGCATGGAGATAAAAAAAATATACCAGATAAGTATTTGAAATAAAACAAAACAACTGCCTTTAGGCTTTGTGGTGCCTTCAGAAGAGGAATCCTGGTGGATATCCCATGTTTCAGGTTCAGTATTTTTTCTCAGTCAGATCAGGGAAAGGCATACAATATTATTTTTACTGATTCAATAACATTAACATTTACAATATGGCTGAATATAGATGTATTTTTTTATTATTATTTTCAGTCCAGAACCTTGGAGGAGCTTTTTTGATTCTAATTCATAATTTGTATCAATCAGTGCTTCACACAGAGCAATATTCATGTTAGATGAGCAATTATCCAAAACAAAAAGATGTTATTCAGCAAACAAAAACAAAAAAAGGTGACATTTATAACAAAAGTGTTAAATATTGCTGCAGGTGTGATGCATCCCAGCCATTGTGATGTTCTTAATTTACCAATTACCCTTCAATCAGTGTTAACAACGCCTCAAAATAACGTTGGTATTATCTGAGGGCAACTGTTGAGCTATAGCTGTAGAGACAACTGACTCAGTTGTCCTCCAGGTAGATTTAATAACGATAGTTTATTATTATCATAAAGGAATATTTTCATTGCTATCCCAATCTAGGAACTGGCAGTGAGACTAGTCTCATTCTCCTTGCTCTGCGGAGCAAGTAATACCCACTAATCCTGGACAGAGGAAGAGACTGTGGGGATGAGAGCGGAGAGAAAAAGAAAGGAGAAGAGTGAATGTCATTATTTACAGTTTTTATGCTAAGCTCTGTCTTGGAGCGTGCATAGCATCCACGCCCTTTGACCATTATGTTGGCCTGTGTGTGCGTATACACGTGTGTGCACCATGTCAGCAGCAGTGCATGTCTATTACCGAGGACTAGACACAGACCAAAGAGTCAGAATTCCCCACAGCATTCCTTTAGTGGGTTTCGGAAACGCATGCACATACACACACACACACACACACACACACACACACACACACATACAAACACACACACACACACACACACACACACACACACACACACACACACACACACACACACACACACACACACACACACACACACACACACACACACACACACACAGTCTGATCCACTGTGATGTAATGAGATAGCTGCTGTTTCCCATTTGAGCCGATATCCCATGAAAGAATGGGAAGGAAAAGACAGGGTCAGGGGAATCTGTATTCTCTTCTCCTTTAAGAAACAGATGTATCTGCGTCTCTCTCTATCCTGGTGTAATGAGTGGGTCTCACCACGGCGCTGCATGAGGAAATTGCCTTATAGACCCTGTGACCCTCCTCTATATGTGGACACCGCACACACACGCACGCACACAAATGTAGGTGGCCCCAGTGACACTGTTTAAATATTAATGGCTCGGTTCTCTCTCATTAATAATAGCTACAGCACTGATTACTCTGTGTATGTGTGCATGTGCGTACACTTATGAAAGCGCTCACAGTGCACAAGTCATTCGCTCTGTCACTGGCATATTACAGTGCAGGAGGATTACTGACATTGCATTACGAAGGTATTTTAAATACTATTGTATTACATAATTGTGTGATATTATAAATCCAGTGGCGATGAAGCGTAAGCGAGGATAACATTAACGATAACCAGTTAATGCCAAACCCTAACCTTAACCTAACAACAATTTAAATCTTAACCAGTTCCTCATAAATACGGTTCTGCTAGGTCTTCATGAGTACTGATCCAGACACTGTCAGGTGTGTAAACGCACTGTTTAGTTGGACTAAGACAATACTTTGGTGTTCTTACCGTCATGTCCAATCCAATCCAATTTTATTCATAACACACAGTTACAGTTTAAAACACAACAATAAGAGGACTAAAAAGTGTGACGTGATGGGTCCAGTGTGTCCTTTACTTATGATGAGTCAGCAAGTAACAGTAACGTCTGGTAAAATTGTAAGTCGCTTTGGATAAAAGCGTCTGCTAAATGACATGTAATGTAATGTAATGTAATGTAAAAGGAAAGAAATTCTGATTCGCATTCACCACTGGCCAAAAAGCACTTTAATTGACTGAAAATGTAACATCCGTCATCAGGTTTTCTTTCGTTATATCCTGTGCTATTTTGGTATTCATTCTGTTTTTGGTAGTCTTTTTATGACCATTTCAGGCATAAACACAGTAGTCCTCGAGGAGACCAAAACCTGGTCCTAATGAGCCAGGTAGCCTCATCTCTGAGGAACTGATTATGTTTAGGGCGATTTGAATTGTGCCTATGGTAAAGGTTTGGGATAACCACTTTGTTTCAGCTGTGCAAGTGAATGGAAGTCATTGCAGTGTCCTAAGAGCACAAATGTGTGTATATACATATATATATATGTATACACACACACATATACATATATTTATATATATATATATATAAATATATATATTCCTCTGATGAATTACATGGAACTATGTCGGGACAGGCAGGGGAGGGAGAAGGAATGAATGAAAGGAAGCAAAGGTAATTATTGCTTCTAAGATTGTAATACAGTCACAATTAAATCTGCTTAGTGATTAAAAAAGAGGCAGTTTTCTACGTTTTCTCACACACACACACACAGGCGGTCCTAACTCTGTTGTCCCTGATACACATGCTTCATAATGCTATTTTTTAGGTCGCCCTTTAACGATTCTCCCACCTGACTGACAATCTCATCCCCACTTAGCACTTCTCCATCCCTCAGGCAGAGGCGCAAGTCAGGCTTCAATATCCAAATATCACTATCCTCCCACCCCGGGTCTCTCTCATGGTCCCGGTTGTCACAACTTGCGTTGTCTGCCCGTGGTTGATGGAAATCATCTTATTAGCGCTGTGCTAATGTCTGCTCTGGATTCCTGGGACACTGCAGCTACCACTATTCTAATTGCCTGACTCTATTAATATTTCATTCATTTAAATGCAGCACATCACCTTTACCTTCACTGAGTCTGACCTCACCGCTCAGAATGTCAGACTGGGAATATAGATTGGTGTGTATTTATTTTTTTCACATTGACACATTGCCTTGGATTTATGTTTTTGTTTTTTTGGGGGGTTATTTCAAAGCATGTTTTGTATTATTTAAAATAATGTGTCAACATCTGTTGAATTAAACTTGGATATCTGACGTCATAGAGTCTCAAATCCCAGGCTATATATAGGGAGTGTGAAGCAGAACGCCACACAAGTACAACGCTAATTCATGAGGCGAAAAGAGAACAGTCAAAGTTAAAACTTCATCTAAGTTTGGTTGGTTCTTTCTGCTCAAAGTTTGCATGCACCAGCAATAAAAATGCAGGGGAGATGCTCACACACACACACACGCACACACACACACAGTCACACACACACACACACACACACACACACTCACACACCTGTCAGCCCTAGGGCTACCTCCAGGACAGAATGGATGATGGAGTTGGAGAGAGAGGGAAAGAAAAGACGAGGAGTGTAAAGAGGAATGAGGTAACAGGAGAGGAAGAGATACAACAGATAGTTTGAAATAAATACGATTCATTAACATTAATGTAATCATGAAATGAGTCAAATGGTCATTATTAACTATAACAGCGCAGTTTGTGAGCGACACAAAATGGCGCCGGTTTCTCTCATATAAGCAGCAGTTTCGGTGCCAAGTACTGTATGCTGCAATACTGAAGGTCATAGAGACTTGTTTTTGTGTCATTTATTTGCCCAAAGTAATATTTTTTGCCCCTCTGACTGACATAGACAATCAGAATATGTGTTGACATTGTATACTCAAATAAGAATGTGCATACAGTTTTAACTCCTGAATTCTTCTTTAGCGTTGGTTGTACCCAAGTATCACTTTTCTCTTTTTTATGAAGTACCTACTTACTTTTCAAAGTAACTATCGACAAAAGTAGAACATGCATTTCTGTCTTGAAAAAACAAAACAAAACAAAATTTTTACTACATACAGTATTTGTCAACTACCCACCATTTCTTTCATAAGCATTCAGAGGCTTATGCATCTTTCTGTGTGAGCTAATATGAGATTAGCGAGTAGCGAGGCAGAAATCAGCTTACGCAAATGTAAACCCCACAATTCAGTGTTTATAAAACATCTCACTCTGAGTTTAGGATTGCATTGTTCTCCATATGTTAGCACAACACTATTGAGATTGAGATTCTGCTTTGTACTGTAGCACCGTAAGCAGCCTGGGTATATTATGAGCCTCTAAAGCGAGAAAGCAAACACAGTAGCAATTTAAAACTATTTTCTGCCGGCCCGATTGCTGAAAGTTTGATAGCTGTGGACCTTAAGCACAGCATTTGTGGTCTGCAGTCGATGACAGAGTGATGATATCCTGACTTGACATTGCTCTAGACTTTATTTGGCAGCCCTAAAGGTGAAAATTGGTGCTGGGAGAAATATAACCACAGGTGCAATTGTGATGTGACAGCCTCAGGAGCTACGAGTTTGTCCGCACACATGTGTTATGTGAGTCATGGTTGTACCTGCAGCCTTTAACACCCAGTCATCTGTCATCCAAAGCCTCAGCTCTGCACTGCTGCCATCTCAATCGCCTGACATAATATTGCACACACACTTTCTCCATCTCACTTCTTCTTTCTCAGTTAGACACACACACACACACACACACACACAGTACATGGTGTCACCAGCATTGTGGAGTGTGAGTGGAGCAGAAACACAAGCACTGTGTCTCAACAGTCTTCCCTGATTAATGAGATGGTTTGTTCTCTTCCTCAAGCCTGGACCAATCAGGCACGAGGACACAAATCTCTCCCTGCTGGTGATGCTGAAGGCCACCGGCCACTATTTATTGGCAATCTCAGCCCTAACTACCCAGACAGAGAGAGCAACACGTTTGCCACAGGCAGACACCACCACCATGCCTGTTACGGTGTGTTTTTCCTTTTTGTGTGCTGTAAATGTTATCCAGAGGAAATAAACATGCCTGCTAGTATCATGAAATAATGTTTTGGAAGAGACATGAAACAAATACACTAGATATACTGAGAGATCCTGAGTGTATCTGAGTAGATCCGCCGGCGTGGTTGTGTGTGTGCGTCAAACACATTGAATACAAAAACCCATCAAAGCTGTGATTATGGGAGATTAGAAATTAATCTAAAATAATAATGTCTTCTTATATCTCAGATAATTCCTCTATTTTTGTCCCCCACTCTGAACTTAATTAGCAAGAATGAGCAGACTGGATGTTGTAGCAGCTCTGTAAAGTTACTAATTGCTGTGTTTATCTTCACTTAACACTTCACTTAAAACTTGTCTACATAGAGGTTGCGACAGTGTGGCTGCTTTCATTGAAGCAATACTTCTGTTTTGTTTACTGAAATCTTCATGGCTCATTTTCTTTTTCTGGGAGGCCTCGATGGCAGCTCCGTGGGTGAAACGTTTCCCCCGTGCGCGTTTATTTTAAGAGGACTTTAATTGTTTACAGTGTTCCTCTTTTTAATTGCACTCATATTAACGTTTGAACTGCAAATGGTCCCCGCATGAGCTTCCACCTCAGAGGTTTGAAGTGAAGCGACGAGGAGCTCAACATGAGGGCACTTTCCCTCTCATTCAACCTCAGTTATCTCCTCTCATCTGCTCTCAGCTCATGCTTTACACACAACCCGATATCTGTGGCAACGTATCGCTGATTCGCAAACAGGGTAACAAAGGCATGTGAAACAGACCACGGACACTTATTCTTATTCTCACTCATTGTACTAAACTACACTGAAAAACTGAATTCATTTGGTAACATGAAGTAACTTCATTCATACATAGGGTTAGGGATTAGAGAGTTTCATATAAATTGCTAAATTTAGTTTGAATTAACTTTTGGGGGAGTACTTTTTTCTTCAGAGTAGGTAATGAATTATGACCTGAAGCGACAATTACTACACACTTGCAATGCTGATACAATACCGGACTTCAAATGCAGGGATGTAGTGTGAGGAGGTGTGAAAGAAGTAGCAGTGTATACGACCAGCCCTCTGCCTCTATTCCAAAATCAAGTGAGTCATACTTTGCATAGTCAGACACGCAGCGATCGCAAGCTTGGCCCAAAGTCAGAGCAGCAGGGAGCCTGGAGGTGATTCACGGGCAGGGAAAACGGGAGCGGAAGAAGAAGAATAATAACAATAGCCATACAGTGCAGTTATCCTCCAACTAACTACTGACCTATTGCATTTCAGAGATAAGCAAGTGCTGCAGCTCAGATGTTTCCTTGTGTTGCGTTGTGTAGGTGGACGTCTGCTGCTCGGAATCAATTTGCGCCTACATTTTAGCAAACATCAGAGCAGTCTCACAACATTACGTACAGTGTTAATGACCAGGCCTGAAAGCAACTGTGTGCCATTAGTAAATTATGTGCAGTTCATCATTTTTGCCAAGTATTAATTCAGGTTTTTTCTGCCCTTCAATTACAAGAAAGCGATGGGAGATCGGAGGTAGGAAGAAAGAGCTGAGGAATAGAGGTCATAACGAAAAAGGGAGCGGTTTATGTCCTATATAAGCAAGACACACACAATAAGCCTCACTGGGATCACTTTCAGAAAACTCCCAGAGTTCTGAGAAACGGTAGGAAGCCTGGAGAATCAGACGTATCACAGGGGGGAGTGTGGGTAATATGCCAGGCAAGGGAACTAAGTTTTCTCTGGTGTCAGCACATCTGCTGTGGCGGATGATCCATTTCCCTCTCAGTGCGCCAGGACAATACAGAGACAACACAAACACACACACACACACACACACAGACAGACAATCAAGCCGCTCGGCACAAAGGACGAGCCAGTGTGCTCGGTTAATTGTCTCAGCGTGATTGTGACCGCGGCTGCCGTGCACACATAAAATAAAAGCCAAGGGTTTACACGGTCATTTTCTACTGACTGTGTGAGCTCAACTGTGTTACATTCTCCTGACCCGTGATTGAACAAAAAGCCCTCTTATTTCAAAGTGATGCTGTGTTCATTTTCACACCCATCGTGTTAAATGAAGGTGCAGTCACACATGGGATTATTGCCTGTTACAGTCCAAATGCACCTCTATGATTAATTGAGGCAGTTCAACCTTTTGAGACACGTGAAATCTATTGTTTTTTTCCTTGGTTCATCGAGAACTCTGTCCGAGAATGTTGAAACATGTTGATCAAGTGTTTCTCAAACCTGGAAATGATTGCATGGACATTCATATGGAGGAATGAAACTATGGAATTAGATTAGTGTCAATATTTTTATCACTTGTTCTATGCGCAGGAAGCTGCCCGCTGATTGGCTACTGAGTTTTGGTGCGACAGGTCAATGGACCGGAAGTAGTCACGGGCTTGGAGTCGCTGTCCGTCTGGAACAACGGTGCAAAGACCAAATCAGAGAGCGCAAAAACAAGTGAGGGAGCGCAAACGAAATTCCGATCATTGCAAAGAAAAAGTGTATTTTCAAACAAATAAAATACTTTTATATTTTATTTGCAATTTGTGAATTTTGATTTTGTGGTTCATTTTTGTTTGCCCAATTCAATTCCATATGAAGCCAGAAAAGATTCACATTTGAGAAGCTTAACAGTCAGAGAAAACACTCGTCAACCCAAAATAAACGTCGATTTATTTAGTATTCGGTTAATAATCGATTAATCCTTGCAGTCCTACATTTGAATGTCGCAGCTCGTCCATTAACTGTTGCATTGCAAATTTATATGCAGTTTAATATCAGGTTAAATTTTGATCAGAATAACAAAACAATGCATGTATTTTTCAAACTGTTGACAAAGCTGTCACAGCTGCTCTGAAGGCAAATTATTATGCCAGATTACACCAAGGTTTCCAGTAATCCCTTTCCCTCTTTTCTGTGACTGGCATTTTAATGGTTTATGTTTGAAGCATTTTATTGATGAGAGGAAAAGATGGTGGTCCTGATAATTAAACCCCCAGTAAATACTTCACAGACCAAGTGTGGATCAGTTACAGCTTACAGTACATAAACACATGCAGCATAATGACGAGGACTGCCAGATGTGCAGAAGCAACGCTGAGCTTTACAAATATCATTATTTAATTATTGTTCTTGCATGGCTGAATGTGCTGCATACAATCTTTTTGGTCAAAAAAGTCAATTGGGACTACGGCCTCAACTCAACAGGAAGTCGTCATTTTGAATTTGGCGTCCATCTTGGTGATTTGCACGCAGTGAGGTCAGGGAACTGCTGCACTGCCCCACTTGCGTGTGGAACACTTGTGTGTGTGACAAAGTCTAAGCGAGTGCCATCATCGCGAACACTGCGCCACATCAGGTTGTAATCTCAGTGTATTAATCGCCTCAAACTCAGATTCAATAGTGAAACACTACTTTGTAGTAATATTCACAATCACATGGTGTAACAAAAGAAAGCACGGTTTCATTCAGTGACAGTGCATTACGTTCCGCGGTTCTCTTTGAAGCATATTGCTGTGCTTGGCCTTTCACAAACCCAGGTGGGAGTAAATCATGTTTCTCTGGAGCTGCAATAAAGAGACTGTGATCGGAGCCTGTGAGCCGAAAACAAACGCAATTAAAAAGTATCATTAGATCATTGTAGCTGTGAAAAATGAAGATAAATAACCTCACCTTACAGTCCACTGCCGACCACTGTATAATTGCTCCGCACAAGCAAACACAAGTAAAGGTCAGGAATCAACAATGTACCGACAACCACAACATGACCCACCTGGATTTGACAGTCACTCCAGTTCAGTGGGTACAGTAAACACATGAACAAATATGTATTTCCAGCTCTCCCTTTCTCTCTCCTCCCATCTCACCATACTCTGAGATAAATGTGAACACATGAGACTGATGCCAAGAGAAAAATCAGCCAGTGGGAGACAAGAAGACATATATGGAAATGACTGGGATGTCTCTCCTCCTCATTCAACAATTAATTACATTTAAAGTAATAAGACACAAAAATTCTAATGCTCTTAATGACCTACCTAACTCCTTTTTAACATACTAACTGCGTGAGCCATAAATGAGTGTCCCTGATGCTCATGGCTAGTATTATAGACATCATCAAATAAAGAAGTGCCGGGCTGTCTTTTATTCAATTAAACTTCCCTAGGCGGCGCAGCAGCAAATGAACTGCAGACTAACAAACTCCCACCACCACACATCACTCCGCTAATGAGACAGCGGCTACGAGGTGCACACGCCACTTTGAAAATGTCATTCTCGCTGCACGGAGGTCTGTGCGTAATTTCCACTGTGGAAAAAGGAAATATATCATGACTTTTATTTGACGTAGCGGAGGAAGCGGAGATAGAAGCTGTCCATATTTGGGACAGACTCTGTCGATGTTTCATCAAGCACTAGGTGAACACATAACAAATAATAACACTGAACAGTGAACATTTTACGACTCGGGTGGCTGCATTATAATTATAATCGTACACCAGGTTAGGATTATGTCAAAAAATATTCAATCCTTAATCTGAATGGAGCCAACACAGACAACATGTGCCGAGTGCTATCGATGAATTCATCGCAGCTTCTCAGATCAGATCTTATTATATCACATCTCATTTTCTTCTTTCATGTCTTTGCACTTTGGAGAATATCTTTATATGGAAATACACATTTGACATGAGAATATAGACTCAAAAAAAGACCCTTTCATTTTACCTTTGTTTCTTTCACTGGTTGATTTTCTTTTATTATTATTATTATTATTATTATTATTATTATAATAATTGCTGTTGTTATTACTGTTATTATATTTTAGACACAACCGACAAAAAGCACACACTTCACCGTGACTCTAATAGGAACATGTTTGGAGAGAAACAGAGAGAGACAGAGAGGAAACTGCTGTGGTGTAGAATTATTATAGCGAGTGCCTCACTCACATGAGAGGCTCCATTAACCTCTGAATCTGTTGCTGTAAATTAAATCCTCTTTACACACACATTATGACATTAACATACTTGGTGTTATAGTGAGTGACTATATTCCAATTTACAGGCCCCGCATACCCACATAGGTGTTTCATTATTATTCTTCTAATTATTATTCAAGGCAGTTAGAGCTCAGTTTACTAAGATTGAAAACCTGAGAACATTTGTGTGTGTGTGTGTGGAGTGTGTTTGCGGCACTATGACAGTAGGGGGAGGAAGGAAGTCACATGCCATGAGCTTCTGTCCCTTAGGTGGACTGGTTACATAACTGAGGCTAACACAGTACACTGGGCACCTCTGAGATTCTGCTGCATGTAACTGTAGTCACAGCTGTACCTGCTGTGTGTGTGTGAGTGTGAGAAAGCCAGCATACATAACAATGCATACGATACAATGAAATACATTATAAAATAATATCGTGAAACCAAGACTTTATTTTATAAATATGGACGGTGTCATTCAACTATCTGTATTTCACAGTGCAATCCGTTTTAACTGCTCACATTCCTGCTGCTGCTTGATTTATGTTGCGCTAACTACAGCGATGGAGTAAGATGTAAATGTGTGTAAACACAGGAAAAAAAGGCCAAACTGTACAGTCTCACCTTTAACCTTTTTAACATCGAGCGGATCACTGACGACACAACTGACTTTTTTTGTTTTTTCATTTTAAATTGTTAAAACAGTTATAAAAAAAAATGTATAATTAATTATTAAACTAAGTTATGCTGGAAAAATGGGCAAAAGCACTTTGGGTCCTTTTATGATTAAAATAAGGAAAAAAAGTCCAGATGGACATTTTGAGGCTTAGGTGTTAAAGGGTTAAATTGACGTGTCAGGAATGTGTATTATTTATTGCTCTGTACAAAGTCATCAACATATTGTAGAATGAGCACTGCAGTCGCTTTTCATGGCTCCATAACTGGCACTGAATACTTTTATTCAACTTAAACTGTCACATCTTAACCCCATATCATTCTTTGTAAATATTCAAAGTTAACTTTTACATCAGAAGTCTGATTGTGAAGATTTAAAAACCACGTCAGAGTCAGTGCACAGGCTCAGAAAGATGCTGTTTTGTCAAAAATACTATGATTACCATGATTATAGTGACACTCTCTTTGTCGCTATAATAACATGATTCTTCTCTATCCCTCCAGGCCTTCTTTCTTCTCCAACTGATTCTCTGTTTACTCACTCTCTTTTTGTTTAACAGACAGACGGAGACACACACACACACACACGGCTTGTGTGTGGGTCAGTGCAGCAGTGATGGCTGCAGACAGGAGCAGAGGTCAGCTGCACCCTGCTATTATCCCCCGGAGTGCTGCTCTTTTCAAAGCCAGCGCTGTGGCACACTGAGTGACGGCTCATTGGAGGGCGTGCTGGGAGCTTACGAGCAGGTGAGGAGTCAGAGGAAGAACACACACACACACACACACACACACACACACACACACACACACACACTCACACATACCGCTAGACGCTCAAAATGCTGCCAGTCAGTCATGAGTGCAACAGCCAAGAAATGAAACCTGCAAACGCACGGGGGAGCATACATACATGCATGCATGCAGGTATTCATGACTGCGAGCGCGAGCGCACACACACACGCATACTCAGTGGTGGTAATAAGCCAGCGGTGCTTCTCCAGGGAAAGAGCCAACGGCCATGTAGATGGAGAGAGGAAGCAGCTGGCTGCTGAAATACTTCCCCTCCTAGCACTCTAATTTCCTCCCAGAGGCACACCTGGGCCCGTGCTCATTCACACATATACAATATACTGTATCTGTGTGTGTGTGTGTGTGTGTGTGTGTTTCTGCTTGGCTGCATGTGCATGTGTTTATGTGCCACACTGCTGATTCACGGTGGATCCCTGCTGCCCAATATCACACCCATATTATTGAGCATTACGCATTATTATTATTATTTTTATATACATAAAAACTAGTTCTGTACCAATTGCAAGCTGTGCAACACAGTGTGATTCTTCAGCATTGCACACATGCATAATCAGTGCTTAATGCTTAGATTTTGAAAGATTGACACTTCACTGAACGTTTTCTAACACGGGCGGATGTGTTTTGAAACTTTTCTCAACTGGCACCTTCTCCTGAGCACTAATATACATTCACTCTGGGCTGCTATCTTGAGCTTTAGGACCCATATTTAACATTTAACTGCACTATAATTGCCCTCTGAGGTTAATGCTTTATTTTTCTGAAATTCAGCGGAGCCAAGCTTCAGGTTTTTCCTGCTAAAAATGCTCAGCCTCGGGCAGGCCTTGGCAAGTGTCATTGTTTACATAATCTAAACAGTGAAGAGTTCCCCTTGAAAGCCACTTCTTTTAGAGCTTAATGACCTGCTTGAAGACTTAGGACAGATGGCTCCTGAACCCATTCATATACTGAGGCAGCCATCTTGCTTTAGGGTGAATTAGGAGACATTGTTGGAAGGGGAACATGTTACGTCAGGAACTGGCCTTGATAATGGAGCATGGCACGAATCTGGTACTGTCTAACTGTTTAAAGTGCATGTCAAGCAAATGCAGAGGTTCTCCTCTCCACACTTCATATATGTCAGGAAACAGTGGTCGAGAAGAAAATTACAACTGTGGAGTAAAAGAATTATGGAGTACAGACTGAAAAGGGTTTCTCTCCAGCGCTCTGTTGAGGAAACTGAGATGTCTTTGTCCCACAAATATGTCTTTGCCTGGACGGAAAAGTAAAGCTCTGCCACTTTATTTAAAATTCCTACAGATGAGGAAATGAAGTATAGAGACGAAGAAGAACAGAGAGCGGAGCAGCGTCCTGCTGTGAGGCTGCAGGTAGACAGAGGGAGAAAGGACTGTGGCAAAAAGAGCGACATGTTTGTGTGCAACATGTCGTTAAACTGGTGAAAAAAAGGTGGTTGAAAAAGTGTCTTCTCTTCATGTTTGTTGAACAGGTGCTTTAGTATTCCAACACTGACAAACAGCCACATTCAGCTGCTTTACTCTCCACTAAAGTGTTTATGTGTACGAGTGTGTGGCACAGCAGAATTCAACATAAACACCAATGTGGACAATGCAGGGCCTTAAAACTGCAATATATTGGTCCACAGTATTAAACAGCCACTCACTAAAACACTGAGTATACTTTAATGTGTGTGTGTGTAAAGAGGATATAATTTACAGCAGCAGATTCAGAGGTTAATGGAGCCTCTCATGCGAGTGAGGCTTTCCTCTGCGTTCCAGAGCACAGAATGTTGCTTCTGCCACAGCTACAGAAACAAGACGATTGTTTACACAAAGTAAAACAATAGTTAAAAGTTATTTGTACTTTATTTCATTTTTAATGTATTATGTGTTTGCATTGTATGTAAGGTGACCTTGAGTGTTGAGAAAGACTCTTAAACAGGCATCCCAATCACTTTAGACGAATATGACCCTCTGAGGATCTTCAGAGGGTCTAGTAATGTGTTAGGATGGAGCCTCGTGTGAGTTCTGTTTGTGTGTTTGCTCTCAACTCTAAGGGTTTCAAACTGTCCAGCACACGACTGCTCTTGTGTCACTACAGTGCAGGCGTGTGGTGCGGTGGGGGGGAGGGGGGGAGGGGGTCAGTGAGGAACAGTAAAGAGAGAAAGAGAGGGCGTTCTCAAGGAAGGCCCAAACATTTTCTGGATGTAAGAGGCAGACATGAAGCATTAAAGTCACAAGCACAGCGTGGCCTCAGTCTGACCCTCTTCAAAATCCTCTTATCTCAGACTGAGGCTGATGCATCATTGTATCAGAACTGTGTGACGTGGCCGGCAAAAACCACACGACTTTGACCCGACAACATCACATCAGCCTCGCACAATAAACCACAGAAGAATACAGGACAAGACATATAAGATCGACATGCAGCAGCAGCAGCAGCAGGTTGTGTGTTGCTGCCTCTGTCCTCTGTCCACTGGCAGTGTCACCTCATCAGCTAATTGCGCTCTCTTTGTCCCAGAGGCTACAGCAAACTTTGCTGATTTCAGAACAATAACAAAAAAGCTGAAAGGTCAGTGTAAACAAGTCACTTAAAAATGATTAAAAATAATAATAATTCTATGGTCACAACTGTAACACAGCGGTTCAGGGTAGAGCGTACTGATGCCATGATATTAAAACATAAAAAGGAGCGCTGTGCGATTCTTTACCGTTGAAATATGCTGAAGACGAACGTGACACTTATGTAAAAGTACCAGACTAGGTGAAAAGGATTATGGGTAAAAGCCCTGGAGTACAAGGACACATGTCCATGTGTCTGGACACACACACACACACACACGCACGCACACAGATTGAACGATGGCGTCAAGAAATGAATGGAAATCCTTGGTTTTCTATTGCTGCAGCGATTAATTGACAAATGTGCCACATTAATAATAAAGCTGGCTCTCTCCACTTAGGACATTGATTCACACCTCCTCAGCTTACGGTGTAAGAAACTGATCAATCTTTCTCCGTCTTTGTCTTTCTTTCTCTCCTTCTTGAGCTCCTTTATTACCTTGCTAAATATAACTTCCTCCCCTCTGTCTTAAGCCAGGAAATGAGTCCAGCATTCAATAACTGGCTGTGAATTGAGTGGGCTTGGTAAAGGAGATGCACAGAAATGATTGATTGATTATTAATTAATTTGCTAATTGATCCATGGAGGGAGAGACTGTCTGAGAGAATAAGAGAATATGGGAGGATGTGATCTGATTTTACTTGAGGGTGGAGGGGAGCGTAAAGGCCGGAAGATCTATAATGTGCTTCCTGTATGTGTGTGTGTGTGGCTGTTAAATTTAAGTGATAACGGTGTCACAACTGCAACTTAAACCTCATGTTTACATAATCCTGCGGGCTCGGAATAGCTGACAATAAAGTTGTAAAGATAAAAAAAAAGTGGTGAAACAAAGGGAGAGATACACATCAAATCCTACCGGGAGCAGTATACACGCCTGCTTGTCTGTCTGTCTGTCTACAAAGCCTCGAAAATCCCAGCACTCAAATCCAGACGACCACAGAACTCATGCCCATGCCATACATGCACGCACACACACACACGCACACACACACTTCTATCCCACACTATTGATCTGCACCCCACTCTTCATTAAAAAGAAAGATTCAAAGCAACAAGGAGCAGTGAGACCTACTGTGTGTGTGTGTGTGTGTGTGTGTGTGTGTGTCTGTGTTCATGCAGGGGCATAAATGCATGATCAAGGGAGATGTGTGAGATGCACGTGGTTACATCCTGTATGTGCGAGAATTTCCATATAGATTTTTTTTACTGTGAATATATATATATGTGTGTGTGTGTGTATCAGTAACAGTAGGAGCCGATCTGTGTTACTCTCACACAGTCTGTCCTCACTGGGTGTTCCTATGGAAACTCTCTCTCCCTCTGTATATTATTAGACATTCTTGAATCAGCTGCTGAGAATAGGAAGACACACATCTCATCACATTGTGATACTCTTATTATGGAGCAACCATAACCTGTGCCTGTATTTTTTTTTTCAAACCACGATTGTTAGACGTGCTCTTTTGTCTTAAGGTGTTGCAGCAGATCGTATGTGATGCACTGCATACGACGACATTGCTCTTGTACATTAAAAGGTTCCACTTGGGCTTTAGATGAATAAAAGATGGAAACATGTGTTTCCATGTATTTCTGTATGTGTGTCCTACTGTAGGGAGTTACTGAAGTGCATTAGATGGTGAAACTCAAACTACACTGTGAAATGAACAATTAAATAGACAATGTTTGTACTTATGTTCAGGACTCACTATTAATATTTAACATGTGCCTACATCTTGTGAGGTGAATTTTATTGGGTGCAGTGCAAACAGATAAAGGGATTAATAGAGATAAAAAGAAGTTAATATAAAAAAAATAATATATATATATATATAAATAATATATATTATATATAATATAATATAATTGTGCTTTTGTCATAAAGTCTGGATTTCACGTAATATAATCCATGTGAATATATTGATATTAATCCCAAAACCTCTACTTGTTAATTTACAGTGAAGGCAGTGCATGATTTATTTATTTATTTTTTATATAAAAAAGATACAAAGGGTGTTACTTTACCAGCCAAACACACAGATTCATAGATATTTTGCGGTGCAGTGACAGGATGATGTGTGTGAGTGTGTGTGTGTAGGTGTCATCTGTTCTGACAGCTCAATGTATGCAATAGTTGCATACAATAGTTTGATATGATTATTTAAGGAGGTGTGTATGAGGGAATGCTGTGTTTTACTTGAAGCAGAATGAGGTTTTAGATCAAAACCTAAAGGAGACGTGTCCATGAGGTGCAAGGGCGTAAAGTGCAGCGTGGTGCAAGCCACAGACTGACCTCGGGAGTGGTAGTCTGCTGCCGCACTGTTGACGGGCACTTTCTTTACAGCCGAGGAGCGATAGACAACGTGAGTCCTTCCTCCTCTCTCCTCATCTTCCATCGCGCCGTCTTCCCTCTCCACTGGCTCAATAAAAAACTCCTCTTGGCCCGTCCTGATCATACCAGCCTGAAAGAGAGAGCGTGGAAAATTAAATGGATGACACGAGTGTGAGTAATTGAACATCTGATATCATTTAAACACTTAACGCCCTGCTTTGCTTTCCCTCCTCTCTCGGTTGCCTCTCACTCACTAACCCGTCCATCCTTGGCCTCCACGCTTGCACTCACAGTTTAAAGAGACATGTCACCGCTTGACTGTGTTGAAGCAAGCGGGGAGAAAAGAGCAGAGCTGTGATCTCTCCTGGGCTCCCGATGAGGCCCAGAGTGACACCTGACATCTAAAATGGCCAACACAAGCACAGGAGATGAGACTGTCCCACTCCCATCCTGAACTAACACATTCTGTCAGGTAATTCCCCAAGTCCACTTTATGTACACACACACACAAAAAGGAAGAGTGGACTAAGAAGGAAGGAGAGAAGTAAAGAAAGCATGCATAGAGAGCATAGACACAAAAAGGAGTTGTGTGCACATACACAGGAAAAACAGGCACTGGGAAAATTGCCCTTCACTCTCTCTTATTCCATCTGTCTGTTTAAGACAACTGGTAATTACCAAGGCAACGCATTGCTGTAGAGTGAAGCCATGGGGGAGAACACACAGAGAGGATGGAGAGTCTTTGGAGAGTATTAGTGTGACAAAAAAAAAGATGAAAATAAAAAGAAAAGAAAAGGGAAGAAGAGAGAGAAAACATTGAAATGATCAGTACTCGTCTGTTTCTCTGTCTACTGTGGCAGGAGGAGGATTCTGAAGAGAGAGGTAAGTCAGCTGATGATACGTGATGAAAAGCAGTGTGGACTTTAAAGACCACATCAACATTCAAATCATCTTCTGATTTGAATTTACTTGCATGCAGATCTGTCTGATCCCCCTCTGTCCATCTGCTCTGTTTTTCTATTCAAATGTTCTTTGTATTTTATTTTATTTTTAATATCATTTTTAAGCTGAAGTAAGAAGTCTTATATGCAGGCTGTTAGATACTCATTTTCTGGGGTCTTGGGGCAAAAGTGACACCTGTGACAGATGTGGGCTGTTCCAACTACACATTTTACAAAACAGTACAAAATGTGTTGTGGCCACAACTTTAAACAACACAGTTTCCTGCAGATTTAAAGGCTAATGTTTAATGTATAGCCATATTACAAACAAGTTCACATTGGTTAAAAGTAAAGAAAAACAATATTGCTTAGTCTTTAGTGCTTTCTATAACTTGACAGCGTATCACTGTTTGCTTTATGTTCATTTTTGCATAGTCAAATCTGCTGAATGTGCTTTTTGGAAAGGGTTTTTATTTTTGTGTTTTGTGGAACTGTTGTGGATGCTGAATTGTTTGCCTCTCCCATCTGTTTGCACATGCTCTCTTATGTCCCAGTCAGTGGAGCTCTCTCAGCTCATTTGTACCGTATAAATGGAATTGATTTCACTGTACGTGAATATATCTAAACAGATATAACATATAGTGTATGTCCACATCTGTATCCATAATGTCGCCATTATCTATGCTAGCATACATACATGGAGCTTTAACATAACATAGTAGAACTCCAGCTACTGTTGAGTCACTTTAAGAACTTGCATGTTCTTGAACATCCCAGAGAGGCTCATTTGAAAAAGGCTGGCCAAAAATAAAAAGATTCTCTCTTTTGCCTTGACTCCTTCTCTCATTCCTCCCTCCCTCCCTCCCTCTCTCTTTCTCTCTGTCAGTCTGAGGCTTTAGTCCCAGAAGGATGTCGACAAGCCACTGACCTGTACCCCCCCTCCTCCCTCTCCTCCCCTCCCCTCTTTCTCACTCCACCTCGCTCTCCCCTCCATTTCCCAGAGCTGTGGTGTAGCATTCCGATTGGAGCTGATGGGCCTGCGATGATGCATGCATTCCTACTCCAGAATACCAAGCAGAGAGGAGAGGAGAGCTGTGTCAAAAAAAAAAAAAAAAAAGAAAGAAAATTGACATGTGGGACCGGGAGACATGGTTGGATCGATCCAATCTGATCGTGGGGGTGGAAGGTTAGCGAGAGGGGAAGGTGTGAGGGAGTTGAAGAACTGGACGTGTTCTTTGAAAAAGCCGATGTAAACAGAGCATCAAAGCAGCTGCACACATTTCCAGAGTGAGAACCATTATCCTAGCCATCTCCTCAAAGTGTGTCATTTATCTGCCGCTAGGAGTCGCACAATCGACACACTAACACAAAGACGTAGGTTTGATGACTCCGGGAGGCAGCGTGGGATCATGGGAATTGTCGTCCTGTTTGGTTCCTGTGTGCGTTTGCACTTTACGAGGAGAGCTCCAGGGCGGCAGAATGTGCAGCAAACAGCGAAATCCTGATCCATTAGTGACACGCGCTCACAATGTGATGACAATACAAAACACACTGGACAACCAGCAGTACACTTAATATTTCCTGCCTCGCTCTTTTCATAGGAGGTGAAGAAGCCCTGAATTTACAGCCAAAGTGATTGAAAACACGTCTCTGGGCAGAGCAGTTTGACATTTGAGGCAGTTTTTCCTTGTTTGAGAAAAAATAATGAACATTAAGTTCAGAAGGTGTTAAAATCAGTTTGACCAATTTGTTAAGCTCTAAATAACGTATTCATAATGCTTCTTGGTGAGCAGTGTCAGGTTTAGTTCTGTTTTTCTGAGAAATGCAGAATATGTTAGTTAATTCTCTTGCTCCTTTGGGTGAAAAGATGTTTTATGACGTCTGATGTGTTTAAACCCCTCACGGGAAAGTTAAACCTCAGCTTTTTTTTTTTCACCTGCAGTGATTAGACACACGTTTTATTTTCACTGAGCACTTTCAGCATCTTTCTGATGTTATAATTACTGCATACACTTTATATTGTTCTCATGTGTGGGTGTGCATCACTACGACACAAAAGAGCAAGAAAAATACACATTTGTACACCATTAATTACACGTTTCAACATATGAATCCTTCCCATTCACGCTCGTGGTCACATGCATCATATTTCTGCATTCCAAATTGCCCTACACTCATACTTATATATCTATACTTGTATTTACAGCTCACTGGTTTCAGAATGATACATTTGGAAATCAATTTCCTTCATTGAGAAAAGCTTTAGAATTAAAAACAAAACAAAACAAAAACATTCACACATTCTCAAAAGAGCAATTTTCACCATTCACACATTGTCACAATTAAACATATTAAACTTGAATATGATTGCTTTCATGACCACTGCGATGGCGACACGAACCACAACCCTCCCTCTGAGAGTTGACACCCATCTCCGAGTTCTAAACCAGGGTCCTACACACACACACACACACACACACACACACAGAGAGTGTCCACTTACAGTGGGAGGATCCTCTGTGTTTGAAGGCACAACAAGCTCTATTTGAAGATGTGAAAAGAGTAACATGAGTCTTGGGTAAGTGTCCTGAGGAGCACATGACACAGTAGAAGTAAAAGCAGTGCTGAAGTGGAAGAGCGGATGTTGTGATGATCAAAGTCACACAAGGCCGGGGCCCATGTGTCCAGCCTGTGTGTGTGTGTGTGTGTGTTTGATCTGATTCATAACCCTGTTACTGCTGCCACATCACACACAGTTCATTCTATCAGTCAGTCAGTCAGTCAGTGAGGCAGAGCAGGCACAGTCACACAATCACTGACACACACACACACACACACACACACAAATATAGCTTTGATAGTGAGTCACTCGCGCGGTGTAAACCCTCCGATTCATTCAGCCTTTGAGTCACAAGAAAATTCGGGTTTGTACAACAGCAAAGCTGATTCGAAAAATTAGACACACTTCAGGGGAAGAGATTACACACGTCACCGCAAATAAAAGCTGTGTTTTCTTTAATCAAATCAGCAGCAAATTGAACCTTTTGTGGTCCCCCACCGAGCTCGCAGAAAGCCAGGTTTTGGATTTGGATTAGGAACACGGCTCACGCAAGAAAAAGTGGATTTATAATGAATTTTATGAAGGCAGCATGAAGCAAAGCTATTTAAAACATTCAGGGAAGCTAAATATATAAGACATTTATGACCCTTGGCAAACCTTTTTCTCTCTGCTGTTTAACTCTTGTAGGAGAAAAGGAGGCGAGAAGGAGAGGGAAGTGTGAGAGAACTGCAAGCAAGAGTTGAGTAAGACGGATCCATCGTGTGAATTAAAATATTTGTTGATCCCAACATCTTCATTGGTCTTCAGTTCAATTCTATTGAAATAAATGATCCCCACTTTTCTATATTACTTCACTGTATGAGAACATAAAATATGAGTTTAAACATTGCTAAACAAAGGAAATTGATTGGTTCCAACCACCCAAAAAAACAACTTAACTCAAGCTGCAACAAGCAATGGCAGAATCATCCACATTGGCAACACAGTACATGTTAGAAAGAATTATTTTCAACACTCTAAATCAACGTCAACACGTTTTAGGAAAAGAGGGAATATGCTGACACACACTGTGTGCATGTGAGTAGAAGCCGGATGACGGGACAGAGATGTCGCTCCATCGCTGTCACCCTCATCAACGCATTACATCACATGACACTGAGTGCTCTTTAAAGATCTTCTCTCTGGAAGCACAGACCGACATGACCTCTCCTGCACACGCGTGCATGGGCCCCCTCCTCTGTATCAGCTCCCCCAGCTCATTTGCAAATTTTACATCTTTGACCTACATTTTAATCACAGTATGTCAGCAAAACTACTCACTCACACACACATGCAGTCTCTGGGTCATTTCATGTCTTAACTCTCCACTCATAAAAGAAGGGGATGGTGGGCTGTAAAAATGTAGTAGTCGCAGGGAGAGACGTCAATAAACAGGAAATACTCTCTGTAAGTCCACACTATGCAACCTCCAGTAACATCGTCCGTGCCCAGGGCCGGCTCTACCTAATTTTGTGCCCTAACCCCTTTCTTGCCTTTTCATGTCGTTAATAACAAAAGCTTCACCTGTCTGTGACCTGACCTCTGATCCCGTCATGTGATTCAGCAGCACCACATTTTAGGAACATTATTGTTTATTCATTTGTTAATATTTATTATTTGCAAGAGAGAACACACAAATAAGGGCGACTGGGAATAGAAAATCATTTTTATTTTAAAAAAATAAAAAAATTTTTTGCTGGAGGGGCGCCTCGCAGCGCTCTAGGCGACCGCCTATATCGCCTATGCCAAGAGCCGGCCCTGTCCGTGCCTTTAGTCCAACCCCTTTCTGCCTCCATATTCGCACACGTTCGTTCATCCTCCATCTGATGTGATGTCAAACGATTTGCCTCTCCATCTTTTCCATCGCACATTTTTTGCCTCCCAGTTCCAGTATCCTCCCTCATCTGTTTCGGGTTTTCATAATACTAACTCACAGAGACAGAGGGAGCGGAGACAGGGCCAGGTGTGGAAAAAGAAGACAGACAACAGCGCGGGTCGTATTATTAAAGCAGACAAAGGGTGGCACGGGTCTAAGAATAGCAGTCGTGTGCCAAACCTGGTTTGCCTGACCACGTAAAATGTGTAAATTTCGGTTCAGAGTGAGAGCCTTGACAAAGACAGTATTGCAGTCACTGACAGTCTGGCAGATAGACTGAGAGACATGGTGCCAGCCAGACAGGCAGTTTGCAAAAGGAGGCTGTCTCAATATCCCGATCTCGCTTCTCTCTCTCTCTCTCTCTCTCTCGTTTCCTCTTCCTCTCTCCCAATTCCTGATGGTATTCACCAGGACAGAAGCTTTCTCCCTCTGTTTCCTGCTGATCAAACTGAGAGAATGAATCAGTTACACAAGAAAGGCAAAGGAAGAGGAAGCAGAGACAGAATGAGCAGAGGAGTTCGCGCGGATGAAATGTGTGATGACCAGCGGGGAGGAGATGATGGAGGGGAAAGGAAGCAGCAGACATTTTCAGGGTGGAAGATGAGAAGACGCGTAAGAAAAGAAAAGAAGCGAGAGAGGTGGAAGACTAATTGGAGGACAGAAAGTGCAAATGTTTACAAAATGAAGAATAACATTTACTCCATAATCAGCCCTCTTCCTCCACCCTCACTGTTTGTTTGTTCTCCTCTCTCAGCCAAAGCTCTGGACAACATGAAAGAGTCAGGACAACTGTTTTCCTTTCAGTGCAGAGGGCCTGCACGTTTACAAAGAGGCCCAGAGGATGTATAACATCACACTGGTGCACTGCTGACCAAACTTAGTCCAAGCGACGACACAGTTAATTCCGATCCGAGCTGTTGTTGCCGTTCTTTTGTTATGGTTTTGTCATCCTAACAACAAACTCAAGGAAAGTCATTAAGGAAAGCTCAGACCTCCAAACAGACGCTGGGGCAGCCACCAAAGCCAATCTCAAGGAAATCGCTGTCGAGTGGTTTTTTTAAGCTGTGGAAATTTGTTTTAGCCTTCACTAAAGAAGCAGGATCCTGAGACTATTTGTCCTGCATTCCCTTCACATGTTAATCTCATTTGATGCAGGTTTTTTCTTTTAGAAATCAACTGTGGAAATTTGAATCTATCCCATTTACCTCACAGCCCAACTAGTTTGTAATTGACAACGTTGACAGGAGGTTAATCTTTACAGATCTTTAGCTTTTGTACGCTCCTTTCCTTCACTGTGTTCATGCCAGCACACGCACACACACACACACACACACACACACACACACACACACACACACACACAGCACCAGCCAAGCACCCATCAACCTCTCTTACTGGCACAGCCCAGCCATCGATCAGTGTGCGCGCGAGTGTGCGTGCGTGTGTATTTCTGAGTGTTAACGTTTGTGTGTATGGTCTTTCCGGATTGATAAATGACCCCGATTAGTGGCGACTGACCGCTCTGTGATTGCAATCTAAGTGCAGCAGAGCAGCTGTTCTCAGAGCGATGTTGTCGAGAGCGGTCTGTATTTAATATAACAGCATTTTAATGAATTACAAACCGACCTTAGGCTCGGGATCTGCCCGCCAGTAATGATTACACTGGTACACCTGTGAATTTTTATGCCGTTGCACGAAAAGTACAACATTTCTGTGGAAGCAAACATAACAAAACAGACCACATTCGGTTCATTCCAACTGTTACAACTCTACACAACAACACAGGCGTCCTCGTCCTTGCACGCCGTGAGAACTATTGTAATGAGGGAACACAACACAGGTATTCTGAGACAGAGAAATACCTCGTTGGCCGCTGGTCGTACAGAGAGGTGTGCGAGTCCATAGTCCTTTTAAATGTCTAGATTTTCTGTTTTCTAATTCATCAAAGAGAGACGAAGAAAAACAACCTCAAACTTCTGGGAGCGTTTAGCAATGTTGTGCATCGTGCTTCAGTTAAAGAATGTTGTACGAAAGCCAACACCTGCGAACTTAAGCTCCGTCACACAACAATAAAACAATAGCAAGCAAATAATGAGCCTTTCTTTCTCTCTCTCTCTCTCTCTCTGTAATTAACACACTCAAACACTTGCACTTTCAACAACTGTTTGGATGAGTTGTCAGTTTGGGTTGTTGGAGTTTGGATGAATGTAATGTAAATCTTCCAATCTCTCTTTTAAGAAATCCTTGTTAGGTTAGAGTTCCTCTAACCTAAATATTAATAACCACTTGTGACTTGCCCTTAAGGTAAATTTTACCTTAACCTAACTGTACACTAACCTTAAAATGTAAAATCTTAAATAACTTATTGCTGTCCTCATACAGATGTCAAGTCCCCAGTATGTGACTTTAAGTTTTAGGTTCCCACATGAGTAATAACTGAAGCACACACACACACACACACACACACACAGGGTCAGGTCCACACCACTCCTTATCTCTACTCTATCTCTTTATCTCCACATCTATTGGATATACCTGTAACCTAGCAACAGAGCTGAGCGAAGACCCTCCCCTACCTGCTCACTGCACTGACTGCTGAACCTGACAGCCAATCACATGTTCCCGGAGCAGCAGCAGGAGCCAATCAAATGTTAGGCATAACAGGGAGTTGCCCCCTCTGCACTCCACACTTTTGACCCCACATATGGGCGAATGTAACAAGCACGTCTGTGCACATGGAAGGCATGCTTTTGCACACCGTCCCCTCACTCCATTTGCAAACAAGCACGAGTCTCTTGAGGACACCAGGGGAGATCACAGGATCAGGACGGCTCATAACAAACCAAAACCTTTATTATCAAATTGAAAGAGAAAAAAAAAAAAAAAAAGCGACCTGCGGGAAGCACGCGCGTGAGTGTGTGGTTGAGTCGAGCTGCTGATTAAAAAACTGCCAAACTACACTTTCGACCTGCAGAGAACGCACAACATGGAGCTTGGTGAAGTGTGCAGAAGAACAGATCCGGCAATATTTACTCCCCGTTACAGAGCTGCCAACGTCCCCGTCTGATCAAACATGTCCCCTCTCCCTGACCACTGCTGTCTTTCCGTGTATTGTCTTTCTGCACGTGCGATGATGACTCGTGGCTTCCTGCTGTCAAATTGTGTTACAACAATCAACATGTGCTTGTCATTAGCGACTGATATTACCATTCAAATGTCAAGATTGTGTTGAAATGTTTCCATGCACCTGTCTCCCCGTTCCACATCACATTTGTATTCTCCCTCTCTCCAGAACATGCAATAATGTCAAATTTTATTATTATGCAGATCATATTTACATTTATCCTGCCAAGGCCGGGAGACCTCTTATAATGTAGTTTATACCTCACCGTTATTGAGAGCTTCATGTCTCTCATAAGACCAAATCACAAACAGTTCTCTTGATTCTGCCTCCTATTGATATCAATTTGTGCACATTCTGGTCAAATGTAGGAAGAGCGTTGAAATAAATTGTCCTAATGTAAGCCAAGCCTGTTTCACTGCTTTTACACTGAAACCAAGCAACAGATTTGTCAGTGTGTGGCTTCAGTGCCATGTCCCCTCATTGTTCCTAACTGGGGAAACACAGCAGATGTCATTGTTCTCTAATAGTCCGCTAGACTCGGTAAGATTGGGGGTTGCAACATTCAGCCGGTCCGAGTTTGCTTCCACAGCTCAGACATTTCTCCCGGCTATTGCTCTACACGCGCGTACCCACAATGCACTTGGTTGTAATCCGCTTCCTGCATTTGGTTCCCTTGAAGAAACCGGGGCCCACGTTTCAGGCGGACCAGAGTTCGCTTCTTTGGTGCGGATCAGAGTTTGGTTGCAAATTTTCAAGCAAAAGAACTAGGATTCCATTTAGAAGGAACTGGTTATTCTTACATTTTATTCTTATTCTTTTGCAATATTGATAAATCTTAAGTCAACAAAACAAGACGATGCCTAATCAACACTTCAAAGTGTTCAACTCATTTTCATATAAATTAGAAGTCAAAAATATACATTATTAATTCTAAACGTTGGGACAAGTGAGTGTTGCTATTTTGTTTGGAAAATGTAATTAGTAATTGGTTTGTAAAATAGTTGCAGGCTGATTATGTCTCCAAGGACTGATCTTTTGTGCTCTACATCCATGGTTCCCAACCTGGGGTCCAAGCTCCCCTTAGGGGGGCGCCAGAGATCAAATGGTGGGGCGCAGAGCTTTGACTGCTCTGAGTTTGTGAGGTTAATCATATGTTAATCATATTTGTGCATATAAACTATCATTTTCTTGGTCCACCTTTCAATGTATTAAGCTATTTACCATCATCACCAGATCCCGTTCCTGTTGTGTGAGAAACGTAAAAATACCAAAGACTCACCGGGATCTAAAAAAGAAAACAAGGCAATACCTTGGACTTGATTGAATGGAAGCACAGGATAGTTTTAGTTATACACACTCTGAGAATAGGAACAAAAACTACTACTGCAGTTTATTTTTGCATATGAACATTTCACTTTATTCTTTTTTGTGTGCGTGCCCTGGACAGGGGTTTGGGTCCGGGGCCTGGTTTGTCCTGGACATAAGCAACGGGGGCTTCAAGGACAGGTTGGGAACCACTGCTCTACATGACACACCAATTAGGTTTAATCTGAACATCTTGTCCTCCATCTTGTCTTATTCATGATGGTTGTAGCGGGACAGTATGCATTTTAAGTAGACTTCAACTAAGTTTGAGTTTGACTGACACAATAGTTCATGGGAGGGGAGAGAGCTCCTTTTACAACCTAATTTAAAGAGCTTGCTATGTCAACGGCTCTGACTGTGTTTGGACTCCTTCTGATGGAAAGAAAAACTGAGACAGTTAATTCAGATTCTTGTTGCATAGATGGAAAAGAGACAGAAAGAGAAGGAAAGGGGGGAAAAAAGGAGAGATGTTTCCTGTCGACTCAAATCTACACACATGCTATTTCCAAACTCTCTTTCACAAGGGCCTTGACTTCATCTGCACATGTGGAAACATCATCAGCTTGCTCGTGGATGAAAGTCACAGCAGCATTTAAGTGTAATCAGAGCAGCAAACTTCCCAACTCCAATTTCCACTGTCACAACCATATTATATGCTTACGAAAAACATCTTCATGTTTCAACAACCAAGGCCTCCAAAGTAGTATTCTAAGAATTTCAGGTATGAAGTCCAGAGTAGCAGTGTGCGGTTATATGTATGTGTGTGTGTGTGTGTGTGTGTGTGTGTGTGTGTGTGTGTGTGTGTGGTGGAGCATTGATGAGGTCAGCAGGCAGGATGAAGGCAAACTGGGCAGTTTATAGAGATTTTCCTACTGGAAATGTTGGCTCCAGTATTAACCTCAAAGTTAGTCAATCTATTCAGCAGGATAATATGATGCACTTGTATATTTCTGCAAAAAAAAAACATTGCAAACATTTCTGAATTAAAGTTACTCTTTGTCACATATCTGCCCATCAACATGTTTTTAACCACTTGGATGAAATTAAGGTGATTACGTGAATTAGTTTAGGCGCAAAAGTCACCACGTTAGGGCTAGGAAAAGGAAAAGATTGTGTTTTTAATAACCAACTTATAGACCACGTTCAGACCTAACAAAGGTATATTATATTTCTTAATGTCTGTGGGCAGCAGGCTGCTCCATTAAGCACATTTTAGCTTTTTTCAAGGTAAACAGAAGCTACACAGCTTATTTGTTCTCTGGCCCAAAAAGAATACAAAGCAGCACCATTTTAATCACACATTTTAAGTGTGAATCTGAGTGCATTTCCATCCATATGTCTGGTTGAAAGCAGACTTCTTGTGATAGGCCACAGCTGCTAATGCTACTTCACCTGAAAAGCTTCTGTCACATGTGATAATTGTAGTTTGGCAAAACTAAAAACAACTCAGCGACAGGTTTCCACACACTATTCCTTTGTCCGCCTGTTTTGATTTCACCGCTTCATTCTGATTGGTATTCATAGTTCGACATTGCGCAATGATTTACGGAATTTTCTCAGATTTCCATGAACTGCTGGAAAAAGAAAAGTGACAGTTAATTCATCGAGACAAGCTGTGGGTGGTGCCAAAGTCCACGTCACCACAGAGGGATAACATGGCGCAATATAACTGCTGCTTCTGTTTATTATTGTAGTATTTCATATTTGCTACAGAGCAGAAATTCACTAAGCGTGAGCCGTGGACACCTAGTGAATCGTGGTGGTACTGCAGGTCATTAAATATAAATAAATAAATAAATATGTTTTTTTAATTTTCAGTTTTGTAATTCAGTTTTAAATTGCTGTAAAATATGTATGATACATTTTAAGAAATACCCATAAAGAATAAATATTACTGACTGAGCACAAGCTGTGATTGATTGTGATCCACAATCAATCAATGTCCTTCATGTTATTTTGTTCATTTTAATCCGTAAATTGTTATTTATGTTGCATAATTGTGTTGTGAAGCAGAACCTTTCAAATATTAATCCGCAGTGAATTTCTGTATCCCCATGTTCACATGGAAGCAATAACGTATATATGGGAATTATTGATCGTAATCTTGTGTGTTGATCGCACTCATGATTTCAAAATGGGCCTTGGCACTCTTATGTTTGGCTGTGATAGAGAATAAATTAGGTGTAAAACCACAAACTACTGTAGTTAGCTAATAATGAGACCCTCGGCTCCAGGAGTAGCATCTGATCACTACTATAGACAGATGCTAGTTAGCCTGTAGTGCTAATGATTCCTTATATAAGAGCAGATTTAAAAAAAACAAAAAAAACACTGCTGTGCTTGTAGTTTTGAAATGGCATGAATAAATAATTAAATAAACAAACTTCAATATTGCAACATCACTTGAGTGGCCTGCTGTGCCTGGGAAAAAAACAACAAACAAACAATCTCACATGATGCACTGCAGGACTGAAGGTTTTAAGGAACTTCCTTTAGAAAAAAAAGAAGCTTATTCAGGCATTGTAGGGTTTTTTTTCCCAGTTAAAGAGTGTTTTTATTTTTTTAAAGATTACATTTTCCATTTTTTCAGTAAAATCAAAACTAATACAAAAGCTCAGGTCATATCGAATTGCAGTCAAGATACTTGGTGGGCAGCAGGGTCTGTCTGGTGGTGGTGGGCAGGAGAGAGAAATGTACACACAGACGGGGAGTGTAGAGGGGGGAGGTGGAATGGGTGTGGAGAGAAAAAATAAAACAGACAGAGAGGTGAGACAACTGAGTAGGGGGCCATGAGACCAAGATGTACTCAAAGTGTGTGTGTGTGTGTCTTATGTATGAGATCTTGCATAAGCGCAGGTGTCAGCAGGTGCATGCAAGCACAAATACGACGTGGTGCATCGGCATCTGAGTGTGTGTGTGTGTGTGTGTGTGCGCACGCCTAAGGACAGTACTGCTCCCTCATTACCAAACAGTTTCCTCCAGTGCAGCACTAATGAGGAGCCATGCCATCACCATGGTAATCAAGGTCAAGCCTAGGCCAACACAGAAACACACACACACACACACACAAACAGACCCTATTTTTGCAAAGCCCCCATGTGTTTAGTATGGAATTAGTGACACGTGCATCGCTTTACTTGTAACCCCTCCCAAAACAGAAATACTGAGAAAGACAGCAGCGAAAGCACGAGGAAAATGGGTGGAGTTTTGTGGGATGATACCACATGATTCGAACAGTTTCACAGGAATGATGTGGGTGTGATTGTGTCCCTCTGCCCTCCTCCCTCCTCCCCTCCTCTCTTTGTCAGATGAGGACAGAAAGCATATGAGGGAGAGGATGCATGCATGAAGACAGGTGAAAAAAAAAAGGGACGAGACAAAGACGAATAAAGATGAGACACTGGAGAAGGGGAGGGAGACAGGGTGTGATATACAGGGGAACAAGGCCGGGGGGGGATGTGGGGGTTGGAGAATAATTAAATGAAAAGAGCAAGACTTAGATCCTTAGTCTCATCCCTCAAGACTGGCCTGACACTGCTATATCCCGCTAATGTCATAGCAACAGGGGGATAGAAAGTCTAATGGGTGTGGTGCAGAGAAGAGGAGGGAAACACAGGTACAGGCAAGAAAGAGGAAGTAACAGAGGAAGAATTTGAGGAAGGAGGGATGGAACTATGAACAAGAAAGAAAGAAAGAAAGAGTGAAACTGAGAGAGAAGAACACTGCAGAGTCAAGGACAGAGACATCAGGCTAGGAGTGATGGGAAATATATAAACATGGAGGAAAGGGAATGAAACAGGAGGTGGGTGGCTCTCACACACACACACACACACACACACACACAGAGGGAGAGATAGAGAGAGAGAGAGATCTGGCAAAAAGCCAGAGGAATAAAGGCCACAATGTCCCTGTCCCTCTCCATTTAATTCCCCCCATCTCTCTCTCTCTTCAGCATCATCTCTTGTGCAGCTGTACCTGTGTTTACCATTGTTTCTATATCTAATTATCCACTCTGAATAATTCACTAGACTATCAATAATTAAGCTTTAATTAGCTAAGACACACCAGAAAGAATTGGACCGCACTTAAACACAGGGAAGTTGTCCCACAGAACCAAACACACACACACGGCAGGAGTAGATGAGCTTCAGAGGGGCGGAGTGAGTGACAGCGTTCGATCCATTCTTAAAGATCTCAAAGTTGAGACAAAGTTAACAGCATCATCGGAAAGTTTTCCTGTCAGAATGATGCGACTACACGTGACAAGTGGAGAGGAACATGAATATTTGATTATAAAAAGTTAAGGCATTAAAAAGACAATGTTTTATCAATGCATTGATAACATTTTCATTTTCTTAAATTCTTCTCCGATGACTATACCTCATTTGGTTGGTGGCCTGCATGCACGCCTGATGAAGTGATGAAATTTACAAGGTGTCTTGAATGCATCTTGAAGACACTCCTCTTAACCTCAACATGCTTGTTGAATGATTCCCCAGCGATAGGGGATGTGTGGCCAAGAGGAAAGGAATTGCGCTCCTAACCGGAAGGTCACAAGGCCTGGGTTGCACCTGAGCAAGGCACCCGGGAACAGACAAGTGCTGCCCAGTGCCCACTGCACTCGGCTTGTGTGTGTTCACTACTGGTGTGTAATAACGATGAGTAAAACGCAGAGGACAAATTCTGCACTTTTCTAGTCTTGTTGACCACGCAAGCTTTTTGCCCAATAACACATTGGCATGGACACTAACCGGGAATTGAACCCACAACCTTCCAATTGAGCATGGTAATGACAGCAAAACCATATCACAGTTCAGCCTCACATGAAGACATATAACTGCTGTCACTTTTTATTTACAGTTTCAACTGCTGTTTGTGTGTGGCAGAAAAAAGAATAAACTGAAAAGAATGGTCCTATCAAATTCAAAAATCTCAGTGTGCGTGGTGTTTCCATTACTTTCCCTGCCAGCAGCATGTTTGCTTCTCTTCTGTAAGATACTGTCAAGCTGATCAGATAAGAAGCAATACAAGAAATCACTTTGGATACCTCTCTCTCTCTCACACACACACACACACACACATCTGACACAATCTGACCCCTTATTACTTTGCGATATCTTAAGCTTAACAGGTTGGCAAACAAATGGTAGCTTTCACAATGTCCAGCTGTGCATATAATTGAAATCCTGCAGAACATAATTACAGTACTTAAAACACCGGCGTAGCCCTGCATATGACATCCATCAAAGTCTGACATAACAGCTCCGTGCAGGGATTTGACAGATTCCATGGCCTTCAACATCATCACATCAGAACCTCTGTACTGACCACTGTTTACGTCACATGAAGACAACTGAGCAACTTCCCTTTGCTGAAGAAGACCATGCTGTGTTTCCAGTTGAAGGGAGTCTGGCTAACAAAAGACTTCATCGATTGAGTCAGGAAAAGGGTGTGGTCACCTGCCATTTGCAAGGGGCGTGACCAACGGACGTAGATGAAAAGGCCTCTGTGCGCTAATGGAAAACACTACAACCATTTAGACCAATGATCTGATGCAGAAAAATGCCAACAAACGCACTTGCTTGTATAGTTTTCTAGGAGCAAGTCACTTAAAATGGATTCAAAAGCCGAAATCGAAAGACAGCTGCTATGTTGTATGTATACAAAAGCTTCTCTGTCGTCATAGAGATAGGCCCGCCTCTGGTGTGCCAGGGGATTGTGATTGGTTCCCTTTTTTAAGGAGATTCTGAAATTCTCTAAAATGGAGTCCTTGCTTGATGCGTCTGCAGAGCTGAGAGCAGGGATGTGTCAATCCTCAGCTGTGTTCAAGGAACAGTTGACAGAATTTCTTTGTCATTATTTATCAATGAGTCCAGAATAACCTTGCAGCATAATGTCGTTTCTTTTCACTGCTACAGCACTGACAAAAAAAATCTCCCTATGCTGCAAAGAAACATAAAGAAAGTGGACAATCAACTTAAGTTTCATCACATCAGCTGTTTGTGTATAAAATGCGTGTGATGTACTGTATTTAAAATGATAAACTATTTTTTTATAATTTGTATTTCATGGAGATGACGAAAATGACTTAATATGTTGTATCAAAATATTTCAATGCCATGCATCTTTCACCTTTGTACACTGGAGCGCTGTGACGAAAGAATTTCCCGCAAGGGATTAATAAAGTATATTCTATTCTATCTATTCTATTCTTTAAAATACTGTCAAATAAAATATGATGACATCATACTGTTTGGAAACTGCGGTGACTTTGTTTTACACGCACACAAACAAGTGTAATTACACCAGACTCCTCTGTTAAATATTGAGATTTTAGACATTTCCATGATGGTTATTGGAGATTAACCCTCGTTTTTAGGATTGTTAAGTAGTTTTAACTGTTTCAACTGTTCGGCTTGATTTCCATGTCGGACGTCTCTTCCTGCGACAGCACTCTGACAATCAGTGGCCCGGGAGTCTGGCGACGTCATGCATAGTACCTACTCAGCGCGCTTGGAACCTCGCCAGAGCAGGTACTAAAAACTTCGTCGTTAGTCACTTTCTGTTTGATTTAGTCGGCTGTGTCTGACCAACAAAAAAAATCGCGTTTCAAGCCACTTTATTTTATAGCTTTTGGCTTTTCCTTCTTTAGGGGGTCACCTCAGCAAATGATACGCTGAGATTTTGACACAGAATACCCTTCCTGACCCAACTGGCGGCGATTCTAAATGGCAACCCTCTGGTTACAAGCCCAATTCCCTTCCGCTTGTCCACCACCTGGACTTTTGTACCTTAATGTCATTCACTACTGTGTGCTGTGCTACAAACCCATACAAAAATACAGTATTTCAACTTGATCCATGGTGTGGTAGCTGTATTTTTTTGTAGTTTCTGTTGATACATTACGTATTTTGGTATTTTATTTTAAAATACATTTTAATGTATGTTTGCCCAGGATGACAGGAGCTAGACATATTTCAATAAGTAATAACAAACAACAGTCCTGAGTAAACAGTATTACATCTCTCGAGGTGTGACTTCACGCATGTTTATGATAGCAGTTTTTAAGATTTATCACTTTTTTCGAAACATCAAAACTCCCCACTGTGCCTCGTTCAACTGGATTTATGACATTTGTTTGGCAGCAATACTTCTAGGAAACTCACTGCTGGGTGTGGACAAAAAAACATCAAGAAATCATGATTTGTACCACAAATCAAATCACTTTGAAGTTGTTTGAGTTCCATGGTATTAAAGAGTTTGATGGTCAATCACACTGAGCAAAAAGTCCCTACTACCTCTCCATCTTCTCATGTTCTCAGTCTTTTTATTTCTATTGCTGGCAGGTTAAGTGCAGAACTGTGACTCTTAAAGCTGCTGTTTTATCCCTCCGCGTTTTCCAGAGACACTTCCTTTTTCACTCACACACACACACACACAAAGCATTCCTACAGCAGCATCTACAGTATGTAGTAGAGACAGATTAACAACTAGGACCAAAGCCACAATAAAAGATTCTGACCTAGAGCTTATGACTCATGTCTGTAAAAGTCTGTACAGTGTGTGTGTGTGTGTGTGTATTTGAAAGCCCAAACAGTGTGTACACCAATAAGATCCAGCTCTGGATCGATTGGACTCAGACTGTGCCTCAGTTGACAGGCAGTGTCTGTTGTTGTCTTGATTGATCCACCCTCTGTGTTGTGTGTGTGTGTGTGTGTGTGTGTGTAAGACAGAACAGAAAGCTTTATAAAACAATTCAAACATTGGTTTGTATTCTGTGGGCTGTTAACTCACTCTCTAACAACCATGCCTGTTAAAAGACCATTATAAAAATCCTCCTTTGTGTATCTCTGAACTCTTACTACTTAAACATGATCTACACTTCCCATTAAATCAAACACTACAGTCCTTTTCCTGGAATTGTCTTGCAGCGGTTTACTTTACAACTATGGGACTAAGGCTTAAAGGAATTATTCGCCTTACTTTTAATATGAAAGCCACAAAATGTTCAATTTAATACAAGTGGGATGAGAAAAGCAGTGGCACAACCACTTTGGTAAGAGGGACGTCAAAGAATCAAACAGAATGGCACTTTTAAAACACAGTTACTGTATATAAATATGAATAAAAATAAATGTAATAGTTGAGGTTGCAGCTTTACAGGTAATATTAAAGTAGCAACAATAAAATAACAGGATATTAGTTGCTGAAAATCTCAAATATGCAAAATAGGATATAGGATAATAATGATTTCCAATATCTACTCTTGTGGTTTTTTTTTAATATGATTTAAGTAATTTGTGGAGAAATAGAAAATGCTTCAGCACCAAAGCTGTTGTCTTCATATTGTTTTGTCTTAAAAACATTGATTAAGGAGTAAAGGAAAAGAGATCTTTGTTCTTTGTTTTTCATGGCAACAATTGACCAGGTAGCCATGCAAAAGGTGGAAAATGAAGTTGTGAGAAACACGAGCAGGAGACGATGAAGGTGAGAGGCAGAAGCAGCAGGTTAGCACTAATGGTCAATGACATGTTGGCTCTGTGGCTGGGCTTAGTGCAGGCGCCTGAACCGCTGAAATATTCACAAGGCTTACAGAACAAGAGAGACGTTCACTTCAAATGAGCTGAAGCCGAGCGAGAGAGCGAGAGAGAGACAGAGAGAGAGAGAGAGAGAGCTGCACTGAGGTAACAGCACAGGCAGTTAAAATGGACAGCGTCACATGAATAATGTGCACGTGTGACTTCTGGTTTTACTTATTCATTTTTGCCCCAGCATGTTGGACCTCTGCTTTCGGTTTGTTGTGTGGCGACAAACTCTCATCTTTCCTTTAGCTTGTCGACATGGTCACACACACACGAGGTCCATAAGCATAAGCATTAAGATTGATGTGTCGGGACAGGTGTGCTTTTTATGCTTTTTTTGACCAGAGGCCATATCTTATCTCACTCACCACTTGCACTTCGACTCCTCTTGCTCCCATATCTCACTGCAAGATGAAAAGGACTCTGCTTGTGTACGATGGGGGGTGATGATGTTCTTCAGACTGACAGGCCCTAATCAACTTCGATTTACACTTCCATGCGAGCCCACCCCTGACATACTTAGAATCTGAGATCTGGGTTAGTGCACTGTGTGTGTGTGTGTGTGTCAGATGTCCCTGTGCATGTATTTGAGCCTGTGTGGGTGTGTGAAAGTGAACCATCCAAACTCCTCGCTCTGTTTTTCGAGCGCATGTCAGCTTTAAAGACGAGGGGGTAGGGGGGGTGCGGAGGGTGACGTGTGAAACCAACAGGTACATGACACAAGGTAACTTCACATACTGCTGCCATGACAACAGAAAGCAAACAGAGAATGAAAACAGACTGAATGTTCATCCTGGCAGCTCAGCGTCTCTCTCTCTCTCTCTCTCTCTCTCTCACCTCCTCACTTTCTCAGACTGATCAGATAATGAGGGGACGTGGGAAGACAGACTAATGTTTCGCTCATGTGCTTCACTTCTCTGGAATCTTTCACTCGCTCTCTATTTTTTATTGTTTCACCTGTGACTCAAAATTGATTGAACTTCCTCACCTTCTACTTTAACTTTAATGTTTCCTCTCCCACTTGCCGAGAGCCTCAGGTGGACGTGCCCTGAAGCAAAGTTTGTCCTGAGCAGACCTGACAGTTCCAGCTTAATATTTGATCACGGGACATGTGGACACATATATATTAGTAAGTATGTTTAAACTAACGGTGACAGCGATAACAAAAAGAGGAACTTCCCGTCTTGTGACAGAAAAGCTGCGATGTTTAACATGGCGTTTGCAGAGAACACTGCTGATGAAAAAGTTGCGTTTGCAGAAGAAACTGCATGAGGTTGTCCATTACCTTCCTCCCAACTGTCCTCTTTTCTCCCCTCCCTGTTGTTCTTTATGTCACTTTTCTTTCTAATTACCTAATGTCTCCTCTTGTGGCCCAGATGCCAACAGAGATGTGAGAGGAACCGTCTGCACTGAACTGTCTGTGCACATCTCGATCTCTGATCTTCTCCTCTCTCGACTCGCCGTCTGTGTTTGTCTAAGCGTGCCTATTATTTGTATAACTAGACACATCTTGCTTGTGTTATCCGTCAGTGAGCCGCGTGTCACACCAGCACGCCTGTAAACGTTTTTAGAAATTTCGCATACAAGAGAAAATAAGGATTTATAGGAACTTGTTACACTAAAAAAAAAAAAGGCAGATCAATGTGATGGAGCAGATTTTGGAGCTCATGTAGACAGACTCATCCAACAATGCCCTTATAACATGCATTTCTATTACAGAGTTAATTACAGAATATTTAAAAATAAAGAAAATTTCACAGTTCTTTTTTAATGTATTTTATTATGGTATGGCATTATTTTCAGCTCAGGATCTAATGTCATCAAAACTAACACTTTTATTTTGAAGTTACGTGAGCTATCATCATAAATATTATTATTTTGATGTATTTGTCTTAAAAAGTTTGACTCTTTTTCTTTCTTTTTTTTTGTTTTTCAAACTAGACACTCAAATGACCCCCTGATTCAGATTTACACTACATGAACTAGTTTAAAATTATAAGAAGAGAAGAACTACAAACAAAGTAAGACAGAAGGAGATTAGACACAACACAGTACAAAATCAAACAAAGCGGGGTTTGGAAGGTGATCATATACTAACTGAGCCAACGAGACCGACAGACAGACAGCATTCAGAGGAAATGACATGGATGCTCAAACAGATCTTGGCTCGCTCTCAGTCCCTATCCCATTCTCAAAACACAAAGCACACTCTCTGTGTGTGTGTGTGTGTGTGTGTGTGTGTGAGAGAGAGAGTGCCTTTTTGTGTAGCCATGTTTTTGTAATCTTTTCTGTTTCCTCTGACCCATCTCACTGGGATGCTTCTCTCTCACAACGCCAAGCTTGGGTTCCCCATCTGCGACTTTTAAGAGGACAGAGGCAGCTTGTTGCACTTCAAACATTACTGAGCGGCCTCTGGCAACCTTGGCACTGCAGCAGAGAGGACTGGATACTGAGACAGGAAGTTACCTGCCAATAGAGTCCCCTGTGCGTGTGTGTGTGTGTGTGTTAGTGCATATTTGGCACTAACACAGAGCCTTCATTCCTCTTGTCATTGTTGGCATAAAGAGAGTAACATGAGGAGACTTTTCACATTGTGGCTTCTAAAGGAAAGTACGCCTGTTTACGAGCTGTAAAAGTATTGGACAATGCACACATTACTATCTAGTAGATTTTATGACATCCCATTTTGAATAAATCAGGATTAATATGGTCCTTTGCAGCTATAACAGCTTCCACGCTTCTGGGAAGATTTTGGAGTGTGTCTGTTGTGTATTATCCGGACCCCAACCTATTATCATAAATTACTGATGACTGCATGTTTTGATGGCGCATTTGTATTTTAACTGGGGCATATTTCCCAGCCTTTAACGACACTCAAGGTTGAGTACAAATCAGTATTTAAACATACATTATGGCATTATCAAAGGTAAACCCTGTGTAAGTAAATCCCAGTGTGAACAAAGGAGAGAGGAGGGAGGAAAAACAGAACTTTGCATGGTGTGAACTGAGCAGAACTGTAATCAAAACAAGAATGAAAAGTAAACAGGTGAATGGCTATTAAAGCTGGCTCATCTATTTGGTAGAAATGTGAAATAATATTTCAAGCAAGTGCCGTCTTGGCCGAGAAAGGCAGAAAAATGTCATTTCGTATGTAGATGAACAACTCCCAGAATGCACTGCACAGTCTCAAGTCTCAAGCTTTGACGCAGACAGCGCTAGTTGTGTAAACACACAAATCCCTGTGAGGAATTAAATAGAAGATAAAGATAAAAATACAAAACAAAATACGCGGCCGAGCGCCACCACCGTGGTTATTTCTATAACATATCATTTCAATTTACTAGTTTATGACGACACACAAATGCTGATGTACATATTTAAATCTACAGAATATAATGGACTTAATCCATTGCACTGGACCTGTGCAAGGACCTCAGAAATGTTACGGACGAGCCCAGTATTAGAACATTTGAGAGGTCAGACACTGACGTTGAGATGAGAGCACATGGCTTTCAATCTCCATCCTCCATTGACCTCAGGCGTGTTTGATTGGGTTGAGGTCAGGGCTCTGTGTAGGCCGCTCATGTTCCTCCACACCAAACTCACCCGAGCATGTCTTCATGGAACTTGCTTTGTGCAGCGAGACACAGTCATGCCGGAATAGAAAAAGGAACATCCCCAAACTGCTACTCTTTAAAAAAGGACCCATTCTTTGAAACAGTCAATCTATAATGGCTAAAATTGGTCATTAACAAAACAAAAACATTATCAAATGGATTTTCCTTAAATAGAGACATTTAATCTGACCAAAAGCTGTGTATGTATGAGACAAAATATTCCGATTATAACCACATATAAAAAGGAAAAATTAATCATGAATAGAATAACAACTTCCTCACTCACTCAATAAACCCCATGACAATTTGAAAACATGTATCCCTGAAAACATGCCACACTGAGCCAAGTTTGTTCAGGGAAAATAAAAACACCAGAGCATAAAAGGTGATCAAATCAGATCTCGAGGTCCGAGGGGAGCTTTTGAAACAGACAGAATCAACAGACTCGGGTTTTACAGTGTGGATATAAAATACAACCCTCTCAGGTCCACAAGCTTTAAAACCAAATCTATGAACCACCTTTTTTAAACATTCTGCTTGTGAAATAAATAAAGACACTTATCGACTTCTCAGAGTGAGAATCCTTAACTGGAGAACGAGCACAAAAGTAAATAAAAAAGGAGAAAACTGCAGTAAAGGACGTTAAACGGCAGCCACACACTTTTCAATCCATTTGTGCACTAACCTTACACAGACTGCAGTCATCGCAGTATTTCATTAATCAAATAAAAAGGTGAGGTATACAGAACACACCGATTCTTTGAAGAAAGAAAGAAACAAAAAAAAGCCTTGAATGACTATCATGAACACCTTGTATCCTCCCACTCGTACAAAACACTATAACTCAAATAACATACAATCACAAGATGTTGTGTTCAAGGACTGAACCAAACACAGTGTGATGACTGACGTCCCCGCTGATCAAAATGGAGTGTTCCTGATTAAGTAGAGCATCGGGGAAAATGAGAGACAAGAGTGAAAGAGTGAGTGAGATGCGAGGATAAATGACTCCATTACTGTCAGCACATGCCACATCATGTCAGATTAATGACAGAGAACAGGCCAGCAGAATTGTAGTTAATAAAATTGTTTATTAAAGGGTTATTGATGGGGATTTTAAGCTCTGTGTGGTTAAGGTGATTATACAGCAGACTATGCTGCGTAATAGCTTTGAATGACACCGTTTAATTAAGGTTGTATAGTTTGTTTCAACGTGACTCACGCCAACAGACTTCACCACAGCAACATGATTTGTTTTTTTATAAATCATATAATACTGCAGTAGCTTTAGGCCACAGGATTGCACATTCCAAACAGAACTGTTTTTTAATAAAAATGTGCTATAACATAACATAACCTAACATAACATGATATAATATAATATAATATGATTTAATATGATATAATATAATATAATATAATATAATATACACTACATATAATGCACATTAATATGCTGAGGATGCTATGCAAAACACCCACTTCCTGCCGCAACCTGGCTATATGAGAGCCATCCAATAATATTGATTACATCATTGTAATTCATGGTGATGCTGGGTTGAACATTGACCAACAAGCCCCTTGCTCTATCCTTGGTGACTTAAAGATTTTTACTTGATGATGATCTGTCGCGCGAGCTCATATTTAGTCTCTTGAAGGTAATTTCATTTGCTAAATAGCGCGACCTTGACGACACATTGAAGTGAATCGGGGGGCTTTTTAAAATTACATTTTAAAAAGTAAGATTGACTGGTTGAAACGTAGAGTCGCTTCAGAGAGGCTAAATAACCTTGGACTGCTGTTTGAAGTTAAATACTCAATCATTGGAGTATCTACCTATACAAGAACATAAGTTGTAGCACAGCGGGGGGGAGGCGCATAAAAACAGCTGAATGTCACTTCTGTCTCCGTTTCATATATACGCCGATATACCTCAGTCAGGTTTTCAGATGAAGGATGCAGCATACCAATAACGTTAAATCATCTCTGTTGCCTCAACTGTCAATCACGTACCAACAGAGGCAGAAGAATAACAACAAAAATCACTAAAAGTTCTGCACTGTAGCTTTAAACAGAGTGGGCGGAAAATCCAGTTGAGGCGGCAAAGCCCCGCTGTGCCCCAACCGGCTGAATAACTGTGTTCCTGGTCTCACCTGCAATGACTTTGAAATGAATCAATGGTAGCAGCACAATGTACGTACATGAGCCGCCTTTCCACCAACATTTCCAGGAACTTCTTTACCTGGTTTTGCGTTTCTGTGAGAGTTGGTGATGGCGTTCAGCCAACACGGCAGCAGATTGCTAGACACCCGTTTCTTTTTAATAAACAACAAAAAACTACACAATGATTACAAGATGTGTGGAGGGGGCGTTGTAATGGAGCTTCAGTGGGACGATGTAGGTAAATCGAGCTTCAAAATTGTTGCTCTGAGCTGCTGTGTGTGTATGTGCGACGTGATCTTTTTATCCCTTCGTCCTCAGAATTTCTTTGTATCTGTGTGCAAAGAGCTTTAGAGCTATACGTGCTTCCGCGTCAGTGTCTCCAAAAGTCTCTAATAACATCAGAGAAAGTCACTAGATTTATTGCTAGTCACTTTTTTCTAGTCTGATTACTCGCTAAATATAGCAACACTGAAACCGCTGCAAAATGTGTTTCACCAATTGGCGTTCTCCAGCACACAGCCCCGCCCCTCTACAGTTCCTGGTAATCTGAAAAGTCCCTTGTCGTGAGTAGGTGCTGGGAAAAGTTTGGGACTGGGGGAAGATTTTTCCCTGGGGAATTTTGGTGGAAATGTGCCATGGTTTTTCAGAATCCTGGGTAAAGGATTGAAGCGATTGCTTCTGTTATAAAATCACTATGAATAATAAGAACTTTCACTTCACGTAAGTCCATACTTTTTTAAGGACAGACCATTGTGCTAAATTAACAGTTTGAATACTGTACAACCATCGCTTTACTGCATTTCTGGTTAACCCTACACCCCATGTCTTTCAGTAATCAAACAAACCTGCATACACACACACACACACACACAAACACACTGGAGGTCGGCTCGCCTTTATACTAGAGACCTTGTTGAAGGCCACCCAGTGAATAGCAGCGATAGCAGCTGAGCACAGAAGGCAGGACACTATAGAGGGAAGGGCATGGTGTGAACAGCACAGGTATCCGTCGGCGTTGACGGCCTTTTAAAAAGCATTACAACAACAATTTGTGTGCAACCTCATACAATCTGAGTGGAGGAGATGCCTCAAGACGAGTCAGGGAGAGGACTGTGAGCTGAAGGGTTACAGTGGACTGCTTTCAAAAGAGAGCCGGCCTCTTTGAAAACCTACCGCTATTTTGACATTGAGAAAAGAAACAGAAACAAAGCTGTTTTCATTTAGACGAGTGGCTCCGAGTTAAATGGGAAAGTGCAGATAAATAATAAAAATAGAGGACAGCAACACGTCAAAGGGAAGCATTCCAATAACACACAGAGTTCCAGGATATAAAACCAACATGAGCACACTTGGTGTTTAGTTACTCCTCACTGCGATGGTAATGCAGGGGTCAACAGGTCACAAGTGGATGGTATTTGCAGTTTAGTGATGATTTGGATCGCATGTCTGCATCTACCCATCCAACATGACCTCACACATTAGCAGAATGAAAACTGCCACATTCACTTAAGTTTCCTCTGACTTATTTAACCCTCACTGGGTCAGGAGATGGTAGACAGAGTCGGGTCAGGCCTCAGGGACACTGAAGATGAACAGTGGAAAACTTTACATGTTACAAGAAGAGAACCATATCTGTGTCTATAAATCATCTCTTCACTCACATACACACACACACTTAAAAAGTTATTATGCAGTTCATTTCCTGAACCTGTAAGAAACCCGAGATACTTTTCTTTTCTTATTATTTCTCGGGAAAAAAAAACAACTGTGCAGCGAGTGTTTTCATCCAACAGCTGCACTATCTTAGGCGTGGTCTCCAGGGCTGAACTCTCACTTTTTGTGTTGACACCAACAGAACATAGACGAGTGGTGACTTCTGACTTCATGCTTCAAAGTATATGGGGTGCAAAACAAAATGCAGTGTATCTGCAGACACTAGACACGAGAATAAAAACACACCAGAGTGTGCGTGTGTACATGTCTTTAGTAGTCTGAGTGGAACAGTTGTTTGTCTCTATCTGTGTGTGGCCCTGCGATGGACTGGCGAACTGTCCAGGGTGTACCCTGCCTATCGCCCGATGTAGCTGAGATTGGCACAGCACCCCCCGCGACCCTCTGGTGGAGGATAAAGCGGTAGATAATGACTGACTGACTGACTTCAGTACTTCCTGTATGGCCGGAGCACCGGTGCTGTCCCTCAATACACCAGACTCCTCTATTCAGTGTTGAGATTTTAGACGTTTACTTGCTAAATTTTGGCGATTAACGCATGTTTTCAGGATTTTTGGCACTGGCAGTCGCCGGCGGTCTAATAACGGGACCTATAGTATGGGCTCAGCTTGCTTGGGACCTCGCCAAAGCGGGTACTAAAAAAAGTTCATGGAAAAGCGGCATACAAATTTAACACGTGGGTCCCCTGTACACTTTGCACTTTTAAACCGTCACAAAAAATAGGCCATAAACAAACTCACGTCCGTGCATAGGAACATTTTCTAACTTCAAAGTTCCGAGAAAAACATTTGTGTTTTTAAAAGCCTGTCAGTATCAAACACCTCATGACTCAAGATTTAGTCATTTTCAGTAGTAAACAGCAGCTGAAGAAGGTTGGTAGCAGCTGTTAAAGCTGACAAATAACTCATGTTAACTAACGTCTGCCAACGTCTTTCAATGTGGCCTCATCAAAATCACAAAATCGTTGGGTAGTACAAAATGAGCTGTCATTAAAAAACAGTTGCCGAACCTTAAATGGAGGCGAGACGCTTGTGTCTGATATTTGTCTCTCTTATATCATGTCCTCAATAATAGTTGAGGACAAGTGAGGCTGAGGGTTTAGAGTAAAGACGCTCTTCCCTGTGTAATATTTTCTGGCATCCACCGACGTACAGAATGGATTTAGGAGTAATTTCCACCCCCCACTCCCCTCTGTGTTGTTGCTCTCCTCTGTCTCGCCCCCTCAGGCTCCTGCTCTTCTTCCACTGCGGTGATCCTGTCTGGTTATTAATTTATAGTTAAATCTAAATGGTCTGGACACTCACGTAACCCTTCCACTGCTGTTCATTTTACACTTGGGAGGGCCACCACTGTCTACCTCACACCCACTAATGTCTAGCAAATACATGCATTTGTATACGGTGCATGAAGCAAACCATTAACCATAACCAAAGTACTTTTGTTTGTTCATCCGTCTTTTGTCCGTCTCCACTGAATTACAAACAGTGCCTGGCTATGATCATCATTTTGTCTCAACACTGAACTGAAAGAATGTAAAATAAGGTGACATTAATCTGTCGATTACTTCTTCGATTAATCAAGAACTTATTTGATTCTCAGTGTTCTCAAATGTCTTGTTCTGTCCATAAACCAAACATGATTCAGTTTTAATGATTTCTTTGTTATATGGAGCGAAGAAACCAGGAAATATTCACATGTAAGAAGCTGAAAAAAGCTTGTTTTAATAATTGAAAAAAAACACTCAAACTGATCGATTAGCAAAATCTAAATCTTTGCAGCACTACACTTGTGTAGAACAAGTAGGAGCACACACACACGCAATCACGTGTACACACCTTTGCTGTCAGGATGGTGATAAATTGCAGGGAAAATGAAAAGAGGGAGCAGTAATCTGACACCTCCAGTGCTGGGCAACCAGTAATTAAATCCCTTCATTAGGTCAAATATTTTATTATGAAAATCCTCTGGGGGAATCTAGTAATGACCTCTTTGTCTTAGGAGTAAGGTGGGGAAAAAAGGAAGAGGAGGAGACAATGGACACAGCATAGATAAAACAAAGACAAAATGTTGTCTGTAGTCAGTGAGTATGTTCTTTGCACCTCCTCCCGACTTTCCTCCGTCTCTGGACGGCGTCTGTGTTTTGTTGTAGTGCGTTGAAAACGCTGGCCACAGCATATTGCTAATGTGTTGATGAAGACAGCCCAGGCCAAGGGAGTCTGTCTCTCGTGGAAGACGCACAGTGTGCGTGTTCCACAGACGAGAGAACATCGTTGGCCTCCGCCTCAACCCTCTCTGGGAAGCTTCTAGCTATAGCCTGCGAGTGCATATCCCACCACACACCCCCCCCACCCCCCGATTCTTGTACATTAGCCTGAGATAACACGGAGAGGGATTATGCAGATAAGAAGGCACGTAAGTGTAGGATTATCACAAGAGACGGATCATGTCTACTCATTTCATTATCATTGCTGTCTAACTATATACAGTGTTTCTACTTTTAGTATTGAACTCTATAATGAGGACACAAATGCTGTTTTATTTTTATTTTTTTTACCAAATTAGCCTAACAAACATAAAAACCGATATAAAAGGAGGTTTTAAAGATGCTACCAAATGGGGTAGCGGCATCAAGAGTCACATTATGTTCACACTATGCAGTTGGAAATGCTAATTTTGTTATTGATTAACTCATTAGACTATCCTACTAGCCAAGCAACTAAAGAACTCATGTTCATGGCGGAGGAGGTGTGGCTGTGTTGCTGTAGAGATACAGTTTACAATACTGTTGATGAAGCACAATTATTCGGCCATAAATCACACAGAGAGGAGCTACTTCTGGTGCTCAGGCCTCACAGGACCACACGCGGAGACATGGACGCGCCACAGTTTATTCAAGAGAAGTATATCAACAATAAAAACACTGAAGCCTCCTCCTCCTCTTATGAGCTGCTGGCGTCCACATTTAATTAATACAGTAGGTGTTTATGCAGGAGTGTACCTGAACTTAGATGCTCTTGTTTCATATTTCACAGCTTTCCCTCGATCTCTCCCCCCTTCCTCTCTCTCCCATGTGTGGCTGCTCGAATGCCAATGCCGTCATCAAAGGATACGTCAAAATGAAGGCTCTGGCAGAGGCTGCTATGAGGATCTCTCTCTCTCTCTCTCTCTTTCACATACACACACACACGCGCATGCATGTGTGCATGCATGCACATGCACGTGCACACACACACACACAGCTCCAGCTATGCTTTCATATCACGCCCTGGCAACGCCCACTGACTGCAGCATATCTCCACCGGTATCACCAAGGTTACCAGTGGTAGCCAGGGATACCGTTGGAGCCGCCTGTGAAAATGTAGAAACCGGGTGTGGCCAACGTCTAGTTGGTCGATGTCTACATTTTCATGTCAAAAAAATTCCATCATCAAGGGCACAATTTGTTTACTTACACATCGACTGCTTGTTAAGGTTTCCCTGAGTGATAAACTGTTCGTTCCTATTCTCAATCTTAATCCGTCGTCAGGATGTTTGTTTTGTTGTTGTTTTTTTATGCAGCAAATGAAGTATGTGTCCTTTTCAAAACACTTTACAGCAGGTTGACTTTTCCCGCACAGTCCAGTAACAGTTGTTGTTTCATCAGCTCCTCTTACTCTCCCTGTGAATGCATCATACATACATACACATACACACGTACGTACGTATGTATGTACGTACATGTGCCCAGGAGTGACTCAAATTTCAGATGCATCAGAATAATCAGGGTGCATGAATTAGTCAGTCAGTTAGTTAGCTGATGTGAGAGGCTTGAATTCATTGGCTGAAGGACCCAAGATTAAAAATTGGTGTTTCCATGACAAAGGAGGGCCTCGCCAGCAACCATGCATCCACAGCGCTCACACACAAATTGAGAAAGAATATTCCCAGGCATGCTTCGAGCTTCACTCTCTCTCGCCTGGAGAAGTGAGTGCGTGCGTGTGTGTCAGTGTGTGTGTGTGTGCGCGCGCCTTTGTAAACCTCGGTAGTTTGCTGAAGGCAACTGAGCTAGCAAGTCCAGTTGTCTTTAGCCAACTACTGAAGATGACTATGACCTGGATGACTGAGAACCATCACAGTCATGGACATTTCATGACATTTAATTACATTTAAGTGCATCTACACATCATTAAATAATAAGTGAAGAGTTCATTGTCCTCTAGAAGTTTTTTTTAGCTATCCAGTTCATCAGTGTTAGTGAGGCTTCTCGCTTAAATCGGCCCCACACTCGAGGATTTTCAAACCTGACTGAGACCACAGACACAACGGACTTTGTAACCCATTTTAATCCATTTTAATCCTGAGAAAGCACAGACTGGACAATCCAGTGAAGACGCAGGACCACGCACTTAGCTTTAATCAAACCATTTCACACAAACGCGTGCGATTTAACGTGACTTCAGAATATAAATAGCTGTTCGTACAAGTGGGTTCTAAAGAGAAGTATGCAACAACCGGTCAACTCACACTTATTGATCATTGCAGGGTTTAATACTTTCATACTTGAAAGTATTTGAAATCGGGAAGATCTAATGTGTCTGATGACGTTAAAATAGCGTCTCATAACCCCTCGTGCTACGGAATAATTTGGCCAGATAATCTCTTCAAATCAGCCTAAAATCAGAATGTATCCACGGTTGTCAGAAGCGCCAGATCGCTACTGAAATCTGGCCAATTATCCTCTAGTGTGGGGCAGGCTTTACATACTTTGTTATTCACCATCATTACTAGCATCAATCTTTGTGCAGGCGCACAGTGGCCTTTTCTTCCTCTTTAAACGGTTTGGTGGCGTCTGTGGTGAAAAGTCAGCAGCTGCAGAGCGTAAAATGTTATATTAATATAATTTTTTTTTAAATACGACGTTAAAATCACATATATCAAAACACAGTACATGCATAGCATTCTCTCCAACCCTCTTGAAGGTTTCAGTCGTGACCATTTTTGCAGAATGTCGGTATAAAATGTAGAATATTTCAAAGCAGAGTTAAAGTTGTAAAAAAAAAGAAAAAAATGCCCTTAAGTACCATTTAAAGAAAAACACGCTGTGAGAATGTCAAGAAAGAAATGTGACACTGACTTAGTGAACAAGGACAAATCCTTTCACAGCAAGGCTTGTCCTCTACCGTCTTACCCCGGAGGCACTTCTTAAAAGAACTGTGTGTGGAGAAAAGGAGAAAAAACAACAAAAATATGGATCCATGTGAGGAGATGTTACGTTTGTGCCAGGATGTGAAATGGGAGCATTTTCATTATTATTTTTTTAGCAGAGCTGAAAGTTTGGTTAAACTACAACAACGTGGACAGAGAAGTCACTTTAAAAGAAAAGGTTGGTAGACTAAATATTAGAAATAAAAACCCTTCAGATGGCTCATGCATGCATGCATGGCAATACACCTGTTCATTTGTTCAAATTATTTAATAGTAGGCTGGAAAAGAAATGCCATGATAACGGAACAAGTGATGTGCAACTGACTGAACAACGGTCGCGTGATTCTGGTGCTGAGCTTTTAGAGAACCAACATGTTGGAACTGATGATGTCTCACATGGCACTGAGACCGTGTGCAGGCAAGATGTCGCTGTGTGAGATGAAATACTATCTCCATGTCAACATATTCTCCAGGATGACATTGGGGGGGGGAGAGAAACTAAGCACAGTGAGATTTTAAAGGTTATTTCTCATTGATTCTATGTATTTATTTATTGAAATGGAAGCTCCATCCTTCAACACAAACTAAAAAGCAAATCAAATGCATAATGTACGCAGTGATGTTTGAACCTCCACAAACCTGTTTAAAGCAAGAACATCTTTCTAAATAAAGATTGACTTTAATACCATCCATGCAAATAAGTCATTCTAATTCTCTAAATCTAAATGGTGTGATAACATTAAATGGGAGGGTTTTGCTTTTGAAGATACTGCCTGGAAAGCAAGGACACACGCACACAGGACAAGAAGGCAAGGCTGTGATTTTGCAAAATGTATACACAGTCTGTCTCGCACTCCGTTCACGTGTGGGTGCCAATTTTGCACCTCATTTATTTGTGGGTGCCAATTAATATGTTGACACATCATCACAGCATCAGTGTTCCAACATCTGATCCAAAGGCTCTTGTTAGTGCAACATATCAGGCTGAGAGCAGATACTGTATCTCGAAGACAAGTCCAAACCCCATCCATGCACACATGAAGTCACACCCACCACACACACTCTCACACACACCCACAAAACAAGCTATATACAGAGTTCCCTGGGAGAAAACTCACTGCCAGAATAACAAAAGATGAGGCATGCTACCAAAGTGACAATCACTGGGGAATCCCACCACTCTCAAGTAAGAACTGATTTAATCCTGTAAATATGTGCTTGTGCACACATAAACACCCGCGGACGTGTTCCATGTGCATCCTGGAGGAATACAGTAGACACTGTAATTCACACCCTATATGAGCAACAGCAGAGATTTCATGGGGGGGGGGTGGTTGTAGAGGGGAAACACCAGGCTCCTCCATTGCCCCCAATTACTGGGGCAGAGTCAACAGACGCACTTTTATACAATCACAGTGTCTGGGAGAAAATCAGCCCCTTTTGTGCTTCTCCTGTGAGCCGCGCGTTGCCGGCCAAAGTTCCAGCAAAAGCCACTTAAACTGTCATACTCGGAGAGCAAGAGCAGGAATTACTCCAGCTCCTTGTGGAAAAAGGATTTTACACAATTTTGCAGAGACTCCACATTATTCTTTTTTATGTAATGCTTTGACTGAGATCAAACGGGCACCTTAATCCTGACAGCACATGAGGGCTTGTGCTTGGTAGCTCATATCCGAGAAGGAAAGCCTACAGGTTCAATTTGTGCACAATTTGTTTGCAAATTTCTGTGTGTGTGTGTGTGTTGGCTTTCACGCAGGCCATTCTGCTCTCTACGAGCTCACTCGTATTGCCATTATACATCACGGCGCTGCAGCAGCGAGTGGCTGTGTCAGAAAGCCTGCCTTCCTCCCTCCCATATCTCATAGTTACCTCCCCTAACCAAATTAACCCCCCCCTCCCAACCCCCGTGTCGCCCACCCCCTCTCCTGTAGACACTGAGAGATGAGCTCTGAAGCAACTGCCTCAAAAAGTCAACAGCAATGTCCAGCAGCATGAGAGGAAAAACAAAAGTAAACAAAAACAAAAACACTCAAAGAGCCTCTTTGTCATATTCTGCCAGAATCAAAATAACCAAGCTGCGTCTATTTAATGAAAATCGACTTTTGTCAATTTATTTGTTGATTATTAGTGTGAAATTCAGAGCCGCCTCATCAAACGCGAGCAAAGAGTGAAGTGAAGACAACCGCCGACAAACTCACTCTTCATTTACGAAACAAACAAACAAACACCAGCCTGCACTTTAAGAGGAAAACAGGGGGAGGAGAATTTGCTGGTGCAGGTTTTTCAAGTTACACCACCCACTCCAGAAAGCCATTTTCCAGATCCCAGGTGATCAAAGTGCATAAGTAACAACAACAATATAATTACAGAGCAACATTGAAAAACACATTTTAGAGTCCGCATTGGCCTCAGTCAGTGCCTCCAAAAACTCCTTTTCCATTTATTTTCCTTTAAAATCACTTAGGTCAAACACAAACTCTACGCTACTGGTGGATCAGAATGTAAGAGTCCAAGGCTCAACACGTTCAAAAGATGATTTACTTTATTATTTAATTTTTTTTTTGGTACAAAATGTACTTCTGCACTGGACAATCTGTTTGGGCGCACTAACGCTCATTACCATTTTATCTGAGGGGGTGGAATGCAAAAGCACTGATAACTTAACGCTGAAGATTTCATCAACATAAAACAAGTCAGGATGTCAGATTTTCAATCTAGTGCCAAAATGATAAATGTCAGTCCATGTGCAGTTGTGGCTGTTAAAGGTGTTCGTGTTTTTCATTAAATATCTTATCTCACACATCTATACTCCCAAGATTAAAGCTGTCTGTGTGTGTGTGTGTGTGTGTGTGTGTAAGAGAGATCTTCCTCGAGCAGACCTTGAGAGTAACATGATAAACTGGACTCACTGGTCATATTAGCAGGTAGAATCATCAGTGTGAGGCAACAACAGCTTGTGGCTCAGCCAGGGCTTTGACCTCTATGCACTCCACTGAAAGGGCTGTGTGTGAGTGTGTGAGTGTGTGAGTGTGTTCAAGGTATCAGTCTTGTTGTGGGGACCTAAATCTATTTACACAGTCATATTATGGGGACTTGTCTTCCTTATGGGCCCCAAACGCACGTCCACATAATGTAAATGATTACATTTTAAGGTGATTACATTTGGATAAGGCAGAGGTGGAAAGAGTACTGACATATTATACTCGAGAAAAAGTATTAAAGTATAAGTCAAAAGTAGCAGTCTAAAAATGTACTCAAGGTAAAGTATCTTGTAACTTAGAGTAAAAGTTACTTGGTTACTTTGTTTTTTTAACAAAGTTGGTGTTCTTTCTAGTGTCGTGCAAAAAGGGGACACAAACCTCACACTGATTCAGGCTTTACAAACTAAAGTGCTGACTAAATTAAATATGTAAACACATCATTTATCAGTCAAAATGGGTCAAAGGTCACAAATGCTTTAACTTTCTCACTCACTCAGGGACCTTAATTAACGCCAATCCACCTGCCCACTTTTTTACTCAGTAACAGATGTGATTTAAAATGTAGTGAAGTACAGTACATCTAAAAAAAAAAACATACGTAAGTAAAATTTAACATTTTAAAAATGACATTAAAAAGTACAAAGACACAAAAAAACCTACTCAATACTACAGCAACGCGAGTAAATGTAATTCATTGCTTTCCACCTCTGGGATTACGTTAGGGTTAGGCGTGTGTGTGTGTGTGTGTGTGAGAGTGGAGGAAGGACATGGAGCGCTTTAGTCTAACCTAATCTGAGCAGCTTCTCTCCCTGTGTCTCCTGATGAAGAAAAACTACACCGCTGGAAAAGCCCCCCAAACTCCAGGGAACATGAAAACAAATCCCTTTTGTCGTGCTCCACCCACTCTGACCCTCATGGAAAATCCCCGAAGGCCTCAGCAAAAAAACATTTCCTATAAAAAAATAATTTGGTCACCTTCTGAAGGCATTATTAGCACCACTTTCCTTTCCAACTAGACCAATTTGGCGGGAAACAGTAACACTGCTACAACAGTGATGGTGTGAGTAATTACAGAAACCCACGAAACATTTGGAGGCAATGACAATTTTAGTGCTGATTGTGTTGAGTCATTACGACACTGTGAAACACTTAATTTTAGATTTTGAGTAGCTCACATGACTCAGCAAGTCATTCAGGCAACTGCTTTGCCAGCTTTTACATTTTCACTCCAATTGTGATTGTGGAATAAAACAGCTATTTGATAGGTGAGACCAATATCCATTACAAAAAAACACTGTGATGATGACCACAGTGGACCTGCAGTATAAAACAACAACAATGAACCCCAAGGCTCACTTCACTGCCTCAGGATCACAACACAGACAGAAAAAGATGATATCAGTGATAATTAGAAAGAAAAACAGACGAGGGTTTGGCGAGGTCTTACTGACCTGAACCTAAGAAATTCCTGGACCAGACGGAGCCACAGTTTAGTCCAGAGTGGCTGTGGAAACAGGCCAACAATTTCAGACGTGCTCGTGTGGAGGTCATCCTGCTTTGAAACGTGTGGACAATGTTTTAGGAAAACAGAATAGATGTAAATGACATGCCTGTCTCTGTTGTTCTTTGATTGTGGTTTAGCCACAAATTGAACTGCTACACCGGAAACCCTTCAAACATCCGTACTTTAACCATCACAACAAAATGCCTAAACCTAAGCCTAAAACCAGGTCTTAACCCTTAGCACAAAGAGCCTTATAAACCCGTTTATAAGCTTTTTGATCCTCACATACAAACATATACACACAAACACTGGTGTTGAATTGTCGGACACATGTTTCCAAGGAATCCATTTCAGAACTGTTTCGGCTGCGCACTCCTCCGCCTCGTGCTGACGTCGCGACGTCTGCTAACGGGTGCTCGCAAATTGTCCGAGCGTGCGGAGACAGACTCGAAACCAAAGTGCAAAGTAACTGCTTTCAAAATGAAAAAAAACACCAATTACATACTGTATAGAAAACAATAAAATGCAAGTATCACCGTTATTATTCTATTTATGAAAGCAAGTCATTCCTGTGCTGTGCATCCTCCCACATGAATGCAACAGCTGGAGTTGGCTGTGGGCACCGATTCAAAATATACTAAAATTTTACACCCTACATATTTTTATTATTGCTCCCGAGGAGGAGGCTGTGGCGTCTTGTGCCGAACCACAACAGTGGGACTGAGAGTGAGCTGCACACTGCATGTGCGCGCTGATAAAACTGAGCCAACATGTTTAACCCTTTAACACGAGCGCATCGCAGACGACATGTTTTGCGCATGCGCACTTTGCATCACCGTAATAATGCTACGGTTTGTGAATGCTGAGAAGCTGCAAGTCAAAGCCGACGTGCGGTTATTACGGTAATTTCACTCGCGCTGTTGCAGGAAGCCGGCTTATCAGAGTCTTTGTCACCAGAGAGGAGAGAGTTGGAAAAACGCCTGTACATAACTCAAACATGTTACTTTAAATATGTTATATACTGTTCAAATGTCTAGTGTTCATGTACAATTACAGTGTTTGTTTTTCTTCATTTAATTTGTTAATACACTATTTTAACATGCAGTAAATTGTAACATTGGACATTTTGAGGCTTAGGTGTTAAAGGGTTAATTCTCTGGGCGGGGTCTGTGGTTAGTGACACTGCTAACATGTACTGTATGACAGGATGTCCACAAACGACTTCAAACGAGTGTCCACCGAAGATGGAAAGATCACGGTCTGTGAACAAGTGATGAAACATGCCGGAGGTTCAACAATCGGTGACATTTGTGATCTCAGCGTGATAAAACCGAAAGTGAAAGGTCACCAGAGCATGCAAGAACATTGGAATCCTACTTTTTCTAGAAACACAGCACACTGGCAGAACTAGTGACATGGGAAAGATCTATATCAAACAGCTATTCATACTACACGCAATACCACATTTTAATTACACGTCATTTAAGCACAACAATCTGGTTCGGATCACATTCATTTTGTTATATTCTGTGTTTGAAATGAAGCAGAAGTTGTACTTAAAAAAAGACAGTCAGTTCATTTCCTGGGATTCCTGCGATAAAGTGTCGCAGGACAATCCAAAAAAAAAGTCAAATTTTCAGGGAAATATTTCATCTCTGCGACACGCCAAAGTGCATACACACGGGAGGTTTGAACAGGAGTGTGCACTGAAATAGTTTTTTTTTTATTTCCCCTCCAACCGATGAGAGAAACGAGTAGATGGAACGGGCAAGAGATGGAGGCGGACGGCAGCTCCGTGCTGTCACACACCAGCAAAAAGGATAGAGAGGAGCATACTGTCACATCACATCAGAGTCAGGTGCAGACACACCTGTCCTGCAACCACACGAGAGGAGGAGGAGAGGAGAGGATCTCATTCATCCAGCAGTCTCCCTTCATTCTCACTATGTTGCCGGCGTCCCACACACTGTGGCCAAATCACCATCTAAACGTGTCCCCAAGGCCGGGACAGGTCTGAATGGTGTGATTGTGTAGAATGGAGAGGGAGGACGTGGGGAGACGGCACAGAAAGTGAGAAGGAGGATTTGAAATGAACTGTGGAGATGAAGCACAAACTGACAATAAGTCCCTTCTCCCCAGTGTGTCTGTGTGTCAGTGTGCGTGATAGAGAGGCAAGGATTAGCTCGCGAGGAAAAGAAAAATCCCTTTGTGTTCCGAGTGAAACTGTCAATCATTGCACTGTAAGAGAGGCTGTGTGCGCGCGCCTGTGTGTGTGTGTGTATGTGTGAGAGAGAGGGTGAGGACGGGAGCTACACATGACGATGCATAATTTTGATTATGGCCAAAAAGATAAACAATCAGGCAAAGTCAGATTAAAGCCCCGTTTTTATCTTCTTTTTTTTAATCTTTTAATAACATGAGCACTTAAAGCAATGTGAGGAAACGACACAGCATTCACACACATGCACAAACAGTGCAGTAAGAACATGCATCCTTGTTGATCCCTGCAGGCCTTTTCTTCTTCCTTGTTCTCGCAAGGTCAGAAGTAACCAGCTGATGTCAAGCAGGAGTTTGGAGCTGGCAAGGACCTTTGCTCAAGGACACTTCAGCAGAGCAGAAGTGATATGAGGGCATTGGTCTGATCTTACCCCCCAAAAAACATAATAAGCCACATGGACCTCCATCACTTTTTAGAACTATATGCTGGAATGAGCAGCAAGCCCTCAAACATATATCATCATAAATTTGGGATTTTAACTGTGGGATTGTACCTGTGTTTGAATGACGTGAGAGCCAATGGGAGCTGAGCTAGAAGGTTGTCAAATTGTGCACATTTCGAGATTTTGCTTTACGTATTGTACGTTTCACATAGATTTTCAGTTTGAAGTTCATATAATTCTGGTGGGAACAGGAAACAGGTGAGAACCCCAGGAAATAGAAGACCGTAGACCGTTTAGTTTAAAATGCATGTAATAGTTACATGCAAGTGCACTGTTTTATGTTCATTTTCATTGTCACAATTATCATTTCTAAATGGCAATGTAAACAAATCTTAGCCACACAGGAGTGAACAAATGACACAATTCTGCCTTTCTTTCACATGTGGAGTCAGATTTAATAACATAACAGGAGGTGAATGCATAATATCTGTCCGTCACAGCTATAGTTGCAAACTTACCAGCTGAGCTAATGGGGATGACAGTAACTAGTAACTACTAGTGACAGATACAGAGACATAGTTGCTCGGTCCTGTCTCTGGACTACACGGTAACTCAGTCTCACATGGCGCTATATGGGCAAGGTCATCTCAATGCCTCCATTAGATCTCGGCAAACAGATGATATAATTGTCAGGCAGTATCCACAGCTTTGCACTGGCAGGCAGACGAGCTGTTACAGTGATCAAAGTGCTAGATGTGTTTCTTTGTTTCTGCTGCTTCACTCCAGCCCCCACAGAGTCAGTTATTAGAATATACACCATACTATTATATAATATACGACATACACTGGTGCGCTAACAATTCCCCTGGTCCTATCACACTGGCAAAAATCCCTAAATATAATACACACAGAGAGGAAAAAGTGATTATTTCTCTGTTGCTGAAAACAACAAAAAAAGCTGCCTTAGTACGATGAGCAGGGTGTGAGTTTGTGTTATAAGGTGTGATTCCTGCTGCTTAGCTGCCTGCCGCACTGGGCACAATGATTTTCAACCGTACGCACTGTTTTGTTCTATTAAGGAACATGCAAACAGAATATACAAATCGACCCAGAGGAAGAACAAATGCAAGTTATTAAATCAAGCTAGGGCAAAAATTGCACATGTATTGTTTTAGAAACTAGGGAGTCCAATTAGACACTCAGTCAAAACATGCAGCAATGAAGTGCAATAAACTAATTCTTCATGTTAATCAAGCACATTAAAAACACTGAGCAAATGGTGACGGTTATGATGATGTGTGTTCAGGTTTGGGCACATCAAAATCCCCCCTCCCTCACTCTGCCTGCTTTCCCCCTTTGTGTTTCTCTTGTTTTTCTTCCACGTAACCTTCCTCCCTCCTGACATTCCCTCTTCCTGTCTCTTCCTCTCTGTTTTTCTCTGATGTTGTGTTTTGTTTGTGGGGATTATGTGTGTGTGTGTGTGTGTGTGGGGGGGGGGAGAACTTGCAGACGAGTGGAAGGTTTAAGAACACTGGGAGTGAAAACAGCGTGGTCCACGGCAAACACGGGCTCGGTCAGCCACAGGTAGGAAGGCCGAGGGTTTTGTTAAGGTGCCGCAACAAAAGGAAACGTCCTCATCCCGTTCTGAGGTTTTGCCACAGAGGCTGCTTTGGCCTATTAGCTAGAGAACTGCTGATGTGGCCGGCATCGATTAGTTTCCTGCACGACCCTGTGGCCTGCAGGACTGACAGACATACGGGTGGCAGCTATAGGACATGTCCAATACGGCTCGGTCTATTCTCTATTTTATAACTTATTCTATTTCAGACCGCAGAATAATGTTTTTATACCCTTGTAAGTCATAGAGCTTTTGGTCTGATGGATGTCATATATTTCATGAAATTTTTATCCCTGGTACAGCACAGTGGCTTTCATTGTTAGATGCACTCTTTATGTGCACAATGAAGGACAAAAGACATTTTATCTTGACATGCATTGTCCATTTATCGACAATGCACGTCAAGATAAAATGTCTTTTGTCCTTCATTGTGCACATAAGGAGTGCATCTGACCTGTAGCTGGAGTGTCTCCCTATAATCAGTCTTCACCACTTGTCAAAAAGATCATTTACCTGCCTGTAGAGAGAGAGTCTGCACTCACTTCAACGACTGAAATAGAGGAAGAACACTGTCATCATGTGAACTTCTGACCGGCCCGTGTAGCCACGTAAGCACAGATCATTGTTGTGATAAACACAAAGTCCCATATCCAGAATCCACATCTCATTTAGAGACAGATCGATCAAATCTGCATTGGCTTCCTTCTACTGATTTTGTTCTCAAAAACCTGACAGATAGTTCTAAGTGCACAACAAGTTGATCTGCATATTATGCAAGTTCAGAGCAGTATTTTCAGCTGCTCCCAATTTTGGGGGAGTCACAGTGGATGTTTTTGGCATTACTGATTTAGCACAGCATGTTATTTAAGCCGTATGACGTTCCTCACACAAGCCTCTCCATTTACCCGGGACCAGGACCAGGACCAGGAGTATGCTTACACGCATCCAGTAATTTGGATGCATTAGGCAATTATGGGGTTAAGTGTCTTGCCCAAGGACACATCAACATGCAGACTAGAGGAGCTGGAATCAAACACCAATCTTTAAATTAGTAGATGACCAATCTACGGCTAATCCGCAAAAATGCTTACGTGAAATATTTATTTCAATTTTGTGGATCGTTTGTTATTATCTAACTGTTGTATATATCTGATCATATATCTGCACTTGGCTACAGACATCGTGTATACAGACAAAGCATCGCTCCACCTCTCGTCGCAGTGACACAGCCGAGGCCAGACCAGCGACGCTTCACTACAAAATGCCAGGTATAAACCTTGAGTGTTCATCTCCACAAATCGAATCAGTATAATCTGCTGTTTTCATGACATTAAGTGGTGTTTCCCTATAATCAGTGGAGTTCCACTGCTCTTCTCTTTTTTTCCCAAACATGAACCCTGTTATTACAGCCACTCAAACCAGCCGTGTGCTCTGAGGCAGCACTCTGTGAGTGACAGACAGCGAGAGGAAAGAGAGGCAAGGGAGCTGGTTAAGTGCACTGAGTGAGCGGCAGTAATCACAGCTCTGGTAAAAGCACTCTTTTGCTCCGTGTAGCGTTGCTCAGAATGGGTTAGCCCTGTTTGACTCTCTCCCTCTCCTTCTCCTTTTCTCTCTCTGTCTGATAATAGCTCTAGATTGAGTAATTGTGTGTTTGAGTGGAGCTACACTGCAGGGTGGAACCTGCAATCAGATACCAAGACCACGTTTGTCTCCCTCTCTCATTCTTTCTCACTCACAGTCTGCCGGTCTCTCCATTCATACTATGCCTCAGCAGTCTGGCCTCTCTACCCCCGGCTCTCCCTCCAGCCCTGCAGTCCCTCATCCACTCTCCCCCCTCCACTGTTTTCTTTTCTTTCTTTTCTCTTTTATAAACACAGCCTACACTCTACAGCCAGTGAGGGCTGGGGTCAATAACAGTTGTGTGTCGTGCCGTAATTGATGTCATCATTTCAATTTGAGCTGATTACAGTTGAGAGCTGCTTATCCTGTGACCCGAGGTGGAATAACACGCTGTAGGGTCCACAGAGCTGCCATGCCTGACCAAGCTTAACTGCTGGGCTGGAAGGATGGATGGGTTGGTTCAGTCCAGCGCGGCCTCCTCTATTGACTCCTAATGTGGAGGTAATGACTGAGCGTATTCCAGGGGCAGAGCAGATGCAAGTGTCCATGTCACTGGCATTTAGTGTAGTTCCGGGGCTATTATTGCGATTGGCCTGCGTCTCTATCAACACACTGAAACCCGATTACTCTCTGTGTGTGCATTCTGGTCATATTACAATCACAATATCCTTGTGCTTACTCCAATTATTTATTCTCAGTAAAGAGGAATAAAGAGGAATAAGTATATACAACTCCAGTCAATGCCTTGGCTGTTAAAGCTCCAGCGCGTCACTTCTGATTTTGTTGTCGCTTGTGTTATTATTCTGCCTCTTTTTGGTCTCTGTACAAAACAAACCATGTAAAATGATTTACATGCTGCCTCTTTCAAATGAACACGGGCTCTGTCAATAATACCAGAGCTGACAGTGGGTATACAGTGTGGTGGGCAGGAACAAATAAGCATTTCTACCATCAAACTGCTGAATGACCAGGTTTTTTGAGCAGTAGAATTCTCTTCTGAAACTTCTCATGTGTATTCAGTCACACACCAACCTGCATCTCACTTAACTAGCACATGTTTGACATAAAGCAAACACGGAGAGAGTTATGTTAAGCTGAAGCTGAAGAATGGACATTTGGCATGACTGATTCTTTTTACTGAAAGCAACAAAATAATACTAACTTCTAGGGATGTAAAGGTATTGTCATATTTAATGTTATCATTAGAAGAAAAATGTCTTCAAACCATGCACCCGTGACCAAATGATGGATGATGATGTGTCTGGATCGCCGTCTCAGAGAAATAGCATCACCTGCTTCTTTGTTATGTGCTCCCCATAAAGTGTCCGGGTGTTCGGTTTTCATCTATTTTATGTTATTTAACATTTAAAAAAAAATGATATATGGACATCTGTGAATCGATTTAGAATCGGTCAAATAGTCATCACTTAGTTGTAAGTGATGTCTTAAAAAATTGACACACGTGATCGTAAAAATCCACCCAAAAAAAATTACAATAGGAAAACTACATCAATCTATGTCCTACTCTCGTTATTATTATTAATAGACGGAGAAGCCAATTCTGAAAAGGTGTGACTTGAGTCTGGATTTAAAGGTGTGAAGGGAGTCAATGTTGCAGATGTCGTGTGGGAGAGAGTTCCAGTGGCTGAAAAGCCCTGGACCCCATGGTAACAAGACAGGCAGAGGGTGCAGTGAGTTGGAGGGCAGCTGACGATCCGAGAGAACGACATTCACCCAAGTAAACACAAATGATCCAAAGCGAGTCATCACGATTACCAGCGCTCTCTCCTGTGTTACGCAGCGCCTCAGCAATCACAGTACATCTCACTCACTACAGACAAGTGGACTTCACAAGCTACTCGGAGATACTGCGACTATCACAACATCACAATAAATCCTGTGCCGTGGCCTCGTTACCTTTATATTATCAATTTGTGCGATTTTGATCATTACATCGCTTCGACATGGCTGCATTCCTGCTGTGCACGAACAACACAAGTGAAGCAAAAAGCCATTCATAAAAGTGGCATATCAGAATATACAAAGGGCAACACCTTTACAGGAATCGAGGCTAATTATGTGCCAACAAAAGACAAATATCTCCAGGTTAGTAACTGGCTCTAGCATCCACGCTCTAACAGTGGACAATACCGTTAACACCACTTGTCTGATCAACGTTAGGGAGAAGAGCTGCTGCCATGAAAGTCAAAGAGCGATCACTATCGGAACACCGTCTCTTGCTGTCTCTTTCTTTTTTTTTTTTGCCAGAGCTGAGAATCTGTGGGTGTTTGAGAGTAGAAAAAAAAAGAAAAGCTGTCTGCCACATTCCTTTTCTTTCTCTTTCTCTGTCATTTTCCCGACTCTTTTTAATACCATCATTAGGAGAGCTCTCCGCTGCATGCTGCTGCCGCTGCCGGCCAAGAAACATGAGACAGAGACAAACGAAAAGAGTGAGAGAAAACGAGCGATGGAAACAATAGGGGAAAATGTGTGCGATGGTTTTTGTGATGCAGTGAGGTAAAGACAGACGAGGAGAAGTCTGCCTTTGACTACCATTTTCTCTCCCTGCCTCCCTACCAGGTTTATCATGTGTGTAATGGGGCACATGTTTCCCACACAGCAAAGGTGTGTTTACTACATGCATGCGTGAAGGTGTTTAATGTGCGTCACAGCTGTGGAAACATATGTCTTGTCATCCAGGTGTGTATCCACCTGGATTTTATGAGTGAGCCCATAGATGACAGGTAACAAATTTCCTCTTTTCCACTTCTTTTACCCAGGTGGATCTCGTAACCTGGAGCTGCCCTGCCATTCGTTAGAACCCTATTTTACCCCAGATCCCGTGGTACGGTTTGGGAACAAATGGAAGATTTAGGATGTGAGGACATATGTGTCTCATCCTGCAACAGCATGGCTATTTACGACTGTTCATTTTTAATTTTCCGTTCTCTTTTTTGGGGAATTTTAAATTTTATTAGACACGATATGTGTTTTGCTTTACAAACCTGCCTAAAGCTTTGCTGGTGAACATTTATCTCCATTCCACTAAGTGCTTTTGCTTACTCAAGAGAGGAGACTGAATCTAAGGGTGTAAATATGCACTGATTTCACTCTTAACTGTGGTCAAACATATCATGACCTACGCTGAGTGTTTCTGGGATTTTAGTGCAGCAGTGGGCAACAGTGAGGAAAATGACAAGTTACTGCAGGCGAAACTTGAGTCTGGTGCACCAGCTCCACAGCCACAGGATCAGTTACACATATCTATGGACCACACTCACATAGTAAGTGGCGGCCGTGGAACTACACCATTAATGCCTGTTGCCACTCAACATTAATGGCTACATGGCTTCATTAGCTACAGCGGCCAAAGTGTCAGCATGATATAAACCAACAGCAGCAAGGCAGGAAAACGAGCATCATACCTAACGTTCTCCAAAACAATATGTAATCCACTCCAGGGTAGTGTTGAAAAATAGCAATGCAGCGTACACGGAAAACAGTGAAACCATGGCTTTTCCTATTTTCATTTTCCATAAACGTTGCATTCCTAATTGAATCATGTTGAGGAGTAATAAGTTAGTACAGAGCACAGAATTCTTTGTGTGTATTTATATATAAATACACACAAAGTGAGATAAGTGAGACTACTCTAAAACAAACACTGTGATTAAACAGTGGTCAAATAGAAACCAACCCTCAGTAATTATACAACGCTCTGTCTTCTGTAAATATGTCTCGGGGAAGAGGAAAGATCAGGAAATCTGCTGAAAGGCAAATTCCACAGATGATCTTAAAACAGACAGAATGCACCTGACCTCACACCCACATGTGCACAGAATCAGGCCGGCCTCTACGTCTCTGAACAAACACTGAGGCTGCGGGCGAGAGCACAAGTGAGGTCAGAAATGTCTCCGATTGTGTACCAAAGCTAAAAAAAACAAGAAAAAAAAAAGAAAATACAAATAAACATGAATGCAGTACAAATGTCTCCAAAATAAATTCAGACAAACACACGCAAAGTGGAAACCTCCTGCTAATTTTTGCCTTGTTCTGGTTTCTGTCATGTGGTTCAACATTGTGCACATCTGAGTTTGATTTCATTTTGCCCTGCAACCGTCTCAGACTTCACTAACACACAGCACACTACAGTGCAGTACTACCTCCTCTATAGCATCCGTGCAACTGACGACCTGATCAAAGCTTCTGCTCGAAAGCCAGTTCCCTCCAGAACTTAATTTGTCCATTTGTCCCTCTTCACACTTGACGAGCTCTGTTTCCTTTTAGTTTGGTCATTTATTAGAGCTTTCCCTCATGACACACCCTGGATCCCAGCCAGCAAGATGTTCTTGGCTCTAAAGGACAACACGAGGCATGAGAGACGCTAACCAGGTGCCTGGGTCACTGAGGAAGTGGTCAGATCAGGGGCAGAGGTGGACCACACAGCTCTGATAAGTTTAAAGAGGCAGATGTGGCCAGAGCCAAGAAGAGCCTCACAGAACTTGGCTGTATTTCCCGTCTTGTCTAAGGATGTAGTAAGAATTGATTAGCGATGACATGAGCTGTTCAAGGGCGGAGAGAAACGCATTAAATGTAAGTGGACATAATTAATGCGCTGACTACATTTTTTTTTCTTTTTTTTGTTTCAACTATTTGACCCAGGTTTTACAGCACTGATATCAGTAAGCTTTTAGCAGGCACAACTATAGTGTCTTGTGTCATAAAACGACATTGGAAAAGAGTTTGGTTTGGATAGTTTCCTCGGTCAACGACGTTTGAACTGGACTCTCAGGGAAACATGCGAATGTTTAAAAAAAAAACATGGAATGAGTGCAGTCAGCTACTGAACAAACGGGTGTTGAACTTTTATCTAGAACCAGTTACACTTTAACAGTTACTTCCTTGGTTGGGGAGAGAAATGACCGGTGGCGGCGGCGGCAGCAGCAGCAGCAGCAGCAGCAGCAGAGTTGCCTCTGACTGATGTCAGGCTAAGTGGGCATGTCAGGCCTGTGCTGTCCTGGCTCCCTGCCTGCTCTCTCAGCTGCTCACTCGGTCCCCAGTGTCCTCAACCCTAAACGGATCCAGTTGCTGCTGCTCAGCTTCAGTGGTGGGCTGATGTGGCTGACTAATGAACACTTTTCCTAATGAGAAATACTCCTCCCACTAATTTTATCATTCGCGATACACTTTTTTCTTCACTTGCTTGTTTGCCTCTGCCCCGTAGGCTCAGTAACTCTCACATACCTCCATCCTTCCTAAGAGGAAAAGTCAGAGGTTTCATCTCTAACTCCACCCGCCTGCATGCAAAAGCATGTTGTAAATGCATTTTTTTCCCCATCTTTTCCTTTCCCTCAGTTCATCAGCAGCAGCAGCAGCGGACACCAACACCAGACCTCTTTTTCAAAAATATTATCACTGTTATTATTATCGATTTTGGCTGGTAATTGTATGACAATTTAAATGTCAATTAAAATTGACTTGCAAACAAACAGGTGAAGAGGTTCAAATTGCTACGTACCAATTACTATAGCAATCTTCATGATTTATCAGGATACGTTCAAGATTTAAGGGATTTGTCTTTGGGTTAAACCCCTGACCTAAACAAAATCTATGGAAATTGTTCCGTAGTATTTGAGTGATGCTGCTGACAGACAGACAAACAAATGACAATAAAATCCTAGGCGTACCTAACTAATTAATTAGTTGATTGATTCATTCATTGATTGATTTTTGGCAATATGCCTTAAGGTCGTAAAATGACATGTATATAATTTAAACATTTGGAATTTGGTTTGGCAAATGTATCAGTGAAATCACATCATTGACATCCGTCATGATGCTAAATGTAATTATGTGTAGAGAGACCAAACGCACCAACCAAATATCATTTTAAAAGCATTGTGATCTGTCAAACAAACTCTTCTCCTATTTGCATGACTTAACTAAAAGGGCAGAGGACAGAGGGATTAAAACATGACTCAGGTTTTTCTCCAGGTGACTGCAGCCAGTTCACAGATACAGACAGAAAACTGCAGGCAACCTCTGAGCTGCAGGGTCAGTCAGGAGGACTCAGCAGGGACACAGACAAGGGTCAAGGGCCAAACATTTCTGCTATTTCTAGCACAGAGTTCACCTGCAAACCTCAAGAGCTTCGTCATCTGCTCCCGTCCCGGTTTTTCACCCTTTTGCAACACTATCATTATACAGGAGCACGGGTAACATAGCAGGTCCACTCACCAGGCCGTTACAGTTGCTGATGGCCACAGTGGCTCCTGGCGTGTCTGTGATGTCACCCACGTACACGCATTCATCTTGCAGTGGCTCAGTGTGCCGAGTGCTGTCGCTGTCATCACGCCACTCTATCTTGGCTCCGGGGGCCACCAGCCTGGCATTGTGGCGCAGGCGCAGGTGGAACTCCCGGCCGAAGATGGTGACATTGTAGTAAAGTCTTTCCCGACGGGCCTTGGGATCTTGGTCCTCCTCGACTCCCCTTGGTCCTTCCCACTCACCATCGCCTACTCCTACCTCCCTCCTCCAGCGCCTACGGGACTGCCCTCCTGCCATATGGTCAGCCGAAACTGCGTGTGACAGGAAGCGGCCCTCTGCATCCACACTGATTGGCCTCACCAGTCCATACTCCCCCAGTACATGCTGCAGGGAGTCTGCGTACAGGAAAGTTTGGGGGAGAGAGAGGGGGGAAGGTTGTTGAGTAAGATGTGAAAATATAGGCAATGACAAGAGGGAAAGATAAGAAAAAGAAACCAAAGGAATGAGAGACGTCATGAGAGAAGTATGGGGAGAAGAGTGGAGAATCATGGGTAGAAGAAGAGGAGGAGGAGGATGGAAAAAATAAGTGGGAGGAAAAATAGGGGATTAGAAAAATGTCAAACATGCAATGGAGTTATTTATTCCATATTCTAAATTGCGTCAATTGCGCATTACAGTCATACAATAAGGGAATTAAAACAGTAACATTTTGCACGTGCACGCGCACAAACATTCACAGCCCCACCCATGAGCCCAGAGGCGACCCTGGTGCTCGGCACCGCGCGTTTGGAAACGGCAGCCTCAGCAGTGCGCGCTGCGCTCCTGACACCTTCTGTGCCCTTCCACCGTCAACAGGAAAGCCAACACAAGAGCAAAGTGATAATTGCGGCGTTCTCGCGCTGTTTTCTCACTATCAGGAAAAAATGATTTCCATAACCTCGACAGCTACTGAATTCGGGGGGAGGGAAAAAAAAAAACTGACTACTACAAATCCGTCAAGCAACGCTTTAAATTAAAATGACAACATCTAAATGTTTTTTTAACAACATGTTTTAAAAGTGATTCCATTAAATAGCAGCTCGTGCATTCAGTAATGTGTGCGCGTGTGTGCATATATGTGACAGTGGAAACACATGTGCATGATGGAGGCGACCTGCAGATGCTTCACACAGACACACAACTAAGTGCACTGAGTGCAGCGCAATTAACGCAATCACCTTGTATTTGGTCTACAGGTGCACTTGCAATTATTATAATAACTGTTTATTTAATGACACAGGCCTATCATATTTAATCTATAAAGTTTGCTGACAGATTAAAAAAAAACACACACACACACACTGCTCATAAATCCAGCGCTCCCATGTTGGAGGAGTGATTTGATAACGTGTGAGATCAATACTCCGACATCTGACTCCAGCGTCTTGTGACAGATCGATAGATGCGACAGCGGCCGATTTAGGTGTTTGTCTGCCTCCGTGTAAATAAGCCGACAGTAAACCTGAGTATCTGATGCCCTTTCACACCACAGCCGACAAACATCTCTCATGCACGGCGCAGCAAAAGCATCACAACAGTCACAAAGTCCCCGTCACCTGCACAGCGGGACACACAGAAGTTACAACAACTGCAAAAGCAGAGCAGGGTTTTTTGTTTTTTTGTTTAAAAAAAACAGAAAAACAAAAAAAAAAAAACCACAGTCATAGACCGGACAGAGCTCTGCTGCTGTGCTCTGCTGCACTTCTCAGTGCGCTCCTGTAGTGGGATGAGGAGGATCCTCTGCTCTGTTCTGCTGCTGCTGCTGCTGCTGCTGATGAGAGATAACAACATAAACACTGACCACGTTTAACTGGACTGTACCTACCAACGCTACTGGCGATGTAGAGGCCGCTTGTGTGCAGCAGAAAGGCCGGCAGAATTATTAGGACAGTAAATCCAGGCGAGAGACCCATGGCAGCTCCGAACTGCGCAGGTGAGAGAGTGGGACTCCGGGCTCCAGTGTGGTGAAGTTCCCCGCCTGGCGCGACCAGCCACGCCACGACAGCAACAGCACAGCAGCCCGCAACTAGACTGCCAAGTGCACCAGGAGAGACGGAGCTCTCTCTCTCTCTCTCTCTCTCTCTCTGACACACACACACACAAACTCTCTCTCTCTCCCACTCACACTCTCACTCAACTCTCCTCCTCTCTCTTTCCTCCTCAGTGTGTCTCTCTCTCTTTCTCTCAACTCCCCTCTCTCTCATTGTGCGTGCTCTCCCACTCTTTGCCTTAGTGCTCCGACAACTCTTCCGACTACACACACACACACACACAGGCAGGTACGTACGCGCGCGCACGAGAGAGAGGATGGGCTGGACTGACTGACAGCACTCAAACACCACAAATGCAGTACAGTTAATAATCAAGCTGCGTCGCCACACGTTCACTGTGTGTGTGACTTTTGCTTTTTCGGGATCATTAACACACACACACTGTTCCACAGCTCCGTGTTCCTCTGCTCCCGCATATCCTCGCATAAACTTTGTACATCTCGTCAAGCGTCCCGAGGTGGGCCTGCAGATGGCCGAGCAGCAGCGCCCCTTGTGGCTCAATGGCGCAGACGCACTCAGTTTTTTTTGTAGGGCCCATGGGCCCAATTTTAAGCCAGGAGGAAAAGAGAAAAAAAAACCAGAGAGAAATCTTTAAGAGCCCTAACCTGCACTGTTCTGTTCTGTTTAAAGCATCATTTACTCCTCTGAACCACTAACCTCATATTGTTATTGCTGCGTTTAATCAGTGGCATTAAGAAAAATAGGGATTTGAACCAAACCAAAATGCTCGCAGTGCATACTTCATTTTCAGATTTAGTCATCATAACACAATAACAGCAGCAGGTACAAGACAGCTGATAAACAACTACTCAACACTGTGTCAGACGTAACAACATCAACTATAGCGCTGAAACGACTACTCGCCCTGTGTTGTATTTTACAGTTTTGTTTTATTTCAAAGTTAAAATAAGGTTTTTACTTTTTGACTTTAAACTTTTCCTTTGCATTTCACCCTGTGTTGTGTTCTATTGTTGCTTTTTAAATTGGATTTCCCTTTTATTGTGAAACACTTTGAGCTGCAATCCTTGCATGAAAGGTGCTTTGCAAATTAAGTGTATTATTACTCAATTAATCGATTCCTATATTATCATGATTAATCTAGATAGATATATACACAGTATATACAGTAGGTAGTTAAAAAACGTGTTTTTTGCACAATCAAAGCAAACACCCTCATTGAGCAGCAGTGTCATGGAAACCAGCAGCCTGGAAGTCATTCAAACGGAATCATTTTGGTCTGTGGACAAAATAAGTTGAGAACATCATAATTTCCCAGTAAATTTGTTATCAAGGTTTTTTTTAAAATCTAGTTTTTATTTTTATTTCAGTTAACAGAAATGTTTTTCCACTTTTAGTTTTTGTTATTTCGCTAGTTTTCGTTAACTTTAATAACCTTGCCACAGATCAGGGTTTGGGAGTTGCAGTTTAATTTTGACTATAATTACATGTATTTAAAGAGGTGAAAAGGTTAAAGCACTAATAAATTAGCTATTAAATGTGTTTTTGGAGTTAAACAAATATAACATTAATTCTTAGTACACACCTTACACAAATTGAATGATAATTTGTTTGTTCTCTTATATATTATTTGATGAATTCAAGTTTAACTTATCAATTAATTTCCAGCATTGTTAAATGTCTTGTTTTGCCCTATGATACGATGCAATACACTTCATTATCCAATAGTAATCTTGGGCTCTGTGGCTCTGCATGCATGACAGGTAATAAATAAAAGCGACACAGATCACTGTTAATAATTAAATAAACAGAGTAAGAAAGATTTCAGACACCTTGGATTCACAATGGATACCGAATTCACTCTTGATCATCACACTACATATATCCAGAAAAAAGGCAATCAAAGAATTTCAGCAATACGTAAACTGAAAGGACCCCAAGTTGACCCCCACCTACTTCAGTTATTATAGACAAGTATCATCTTGCTATACTTCTCCACCTGTTTCTTTAACATGCTCACTGTAAAAAAACACACACAACAAACTCAGATAACCAACACAAAAATAAGTGGTCTACAAACTCCATATGACGTACTGTATGTTATATGTTTTTCTTTTGTGTCTGATCCTATCACGTCCTGTATGTTTTTTCTGCAGTGACTTTCACAAACAGAAACTGTGAAAATTAAACAAACTAACTAACTATTATGGCTGCGGTATTGCACAGACCCCCACATTGACCAGATACCCACATATTGTACAACAAATAAGTCCATTTAAAATCTACTTTTAAAATTCTACTCCTGTTTTAGAGGCCAAGCAGTTTAACCGACTGTACATTTCTGCCCACACTTACTTGTGGCTCCCACGATATTTTAAATTCTTGTACGATATAAAACACACAACACATGAAGTGAGTGGTTGTTTGCTTTTAGTGGAGACTTTCAGTTAATATTGGGAGTAAACAATCAAATCATCCCTTCATACTTCAGTGACATCTCAGACAGCATGTTCATGTATCACATTGTAGTGATACCACACACACACACACACACAGACTCATCTGTGACGACCATGCCCTAAAGTTTGTATCTTCCTCAACTTGTTCCATCATCTCTGGGCTTTTACGAGACACTGAGCAGCATCGTACCGTTCACACTTCAGGACAGAAACATCGTAGGAGTAACTCCATTCCGCAGGTAATTTGTTCTTCCTTAGTTCATTTAATTAGCGCCAGTTTAATGCCGCTGCGCTAACTTAGTTGCTGCTCAAATGTAAACTAGGTGATATTAAAATGTGACTGTTAACCAGCTATAATTAATTAATAATTAATAAATACATTACATTGTAATTTCAAGAGGTGAAGCGGCCGGCGCCTGAGCACGGGCAGAAGACGCTGCGACTACCACCGTACATTCAGCGGTAGAGGGGAAGTCAGGAGTCATGTAAACTCCTTTGCAAATATTTACATCTCGACAATAACGTTAAGTAGTGAAATGGATTTCATTCTCTTCAAAATATCAGAAAACGTGCAAAATATTTGACGGATTTTGTTTCTTCTTCCAAAATGTCCACTAGACGAATCAATGTGATTCATCAAAGGTCCGGTTTGTATTGTTTAAGATAGTTTATTGACAGAAATTGAATAAGGGTAAAAAACACTTAATATCATGTTTTAATAAATACTTTCAAACTAGAATGAATACATTCTGCCAGTGAGGTGACAGAATATAGACATAATATAATAATAAATGTATTTGCTAGCAATTGTTTTTATACTAGTAATAATAAGACATACAGTTAAATACATAACATTCAACATTAAAGTACATACATATCAGCTTGTTTGGTGTTTTAATTACAGTTGTCCATGTTATTAGAGTTATTTCTCTGTTTTTGATGACTCCTTTTGCGTCATAAATGTGTTATTATTGTGAAGTATATGTCATTCCTTATCAAAACAAGCCCTTTCACTTCTAACATCGTCTAAATTCTGAAAAAATATCATGAATATCTTTATCGCCAACATTTCTAGAGCAGCCGAAACAGGCCAACGAGCCCGAGTGTTTTAGGGGATAAGTCTTATTTCACAAATGAAGAAAAACAACATACTCTTTGCTTTGGAAATGCCACTGTAGTTACCTAACATGTGGTTACGGAAGGAGTGAGAGGAAGAGTCTTCCGTTTGTTCCAATTTGCAGTCTCACCTTTGGATATCACCATTTCGAACACACCTTAAGGTTAAATAATACTACAGACGAGCTAATGATGACATGACATGCACCCAATAATGAGGTCACAGTCATCCTTTACCCTGAACTCCACAGTTTTACTTCCCACTGCTCCTCCTCCACAGCACCTCCTGCTCTAATACTAAACTTTAAAAAAAAATATATCACAGCCCGGGGTTTACCGTCCACCACATCTGGCAACAAGTCCAAGCTGTAAATGTTCTGTACAAACCCTGTTGATGTTTAATCCCCCCCTACTGTTAAAATGATGTCGAGATTTATTTTTATTGCTGATTCTGACTACGACACCTATAGCTACCACATGTACCAGCACCTCCATCTGTTTCACAGTCTCCTAAATAAGATGCTAAAACTGTATGTGGAAGGGGCAGAAGGAAACAAGGAGCTATAAACAGGAAAAAAACAAAAGTGCAAACACGCTTCATAGAAAAGGCTGATCTTAGACAAAGATGGAGAGAAAAGCAAAAGTAAATAGAAGAGGTCAAAAGAAAGAAAGAGAGGGAAAGATAATGTAGAGTTTAACACATCTAGAGCAGAAATTGCACGTGTAAACACAGTCCAATTAAGGCCATAGCTACACAAACACAGACCCTGACCCTTCAGTGAGACGAACGTGCACGTGTGCTGTACAGTGTTCACCAAGCATTGTGATCACATCTGGACTCTATCCATAGATATCTACAAGGCTGTTTGGGCAAAAACACACACACAAGAAATCACTACAGACACACACGGACACATGCAGGAAGAAACACCCCGTTTGCCCTCCGTTAAACAACACACAAAAGTACCACAATGTTCCAGTGTCTGCACTGCACTGTTCTATCTATGACCAGAGAACGTCTTCATCACACATCAACATCGCCCCCCCACCCCTTCGCCCCCCTCTCTCTCTCTCTCTCTCTCTCCCCCCTTTCCCCAGACTCCATCCTACCACCCGCCACCTCCTTCCTCCTACGGCTCCTGGTCGCTTTGCTGTTTCCATGGTGATACCAAGCCCTGTACCTTGAAAAGTGCACTTAGAAGGAGCAGGGGAGAGGCAGACAGTAATATCCCTCTTCCCAGACGAACACACACGCACACACACAGGCACCAGTTTTTGTGTGTTTGTCTGGGAGGTGGGTGTTCAGATGTCTGTTGCCTATGCATGTGCAAACAGATTGTGAGAGGAGAAATAGAGCTGCATGGTCCAAAGAGACAAGTGAGCAAAAGCTGTTGTGTTCTCAATTTATTGTGCTGTTAAAAGTGTTAAAATAAATTGTGTGTGTGGTGGTTAATGCAGTTGTCATGTTTGCGGAAAACACGGCAGTGTAGTGTGTAGTGTAGGAAGTGCATATCCTACAGTTTACTGAACAATCAACAATGTGCAGTGCTGTTCAAACTCACTCTTTAAAATAGGTTTGCTCCGTAGTTTAGGAGCAAATTGCAATTCAGAGTGTGTGTAATTATTTCCTCTGTGTGTAGCAAGTTAATATCTTGGAAAGCTTTAGGATCTTGAGGGTGTGGTTTTCTGATCAGTCACACAATTATGTGTGTTAAAATAAGTAAACACTTGTACTGTCAGTGGTCCATGTTTTTGGACTGTAGGAGGAAACCGGAGAACCCTGAGGAAAAACCACACACACACACACACACACACACACACACGCACGCAGTTACTATATTAATGAATTATTTACTCCTGTTTCCAACAGCAAAGGTACCGTCACAATGTCCGCGTGTGTTCAGATCTATACGGAGTGAGCATATGCTACACTGTGTCGCACGCGTGGGTGCGGTGGCCCGTCTCTCCGATGATTCCTGCTGTCCTTATCAAGGTCAAGCCGCCATGTGTCTGCATGTATTAGCATGCCTTATGAGTGCGAGGACAGGTGTTCCAAGTGTCTCGGAGAGGTTACATGATGAGGCATCAGGGTCTCGTGACAGAGCCATGACGCTCGACACAGGTGGCTGCTGAATGTCAGTTCACACAACTCCACACGGGCTGCACAAAAAAACAAAACACGGAGTTCTAGGTGTCCACCGATGGCCACACTTTCTCACTGATCACTTTCTGATGTTATATATCAACTATATGGTTGCACAGATAAATATTAAGTCTAACCACAGAGCCAGTTGGACAGGGAGTCCTCTTTCATTTTCATTTGTCTTTATTTGTGTTTGAAAAAAAACTGTTGCCTGTGATTAGTCTTTATTCTGCAGTCCTCCACTTATGTTGTTTACAAATGTACTATTCATTTAGCAGAACATAGGGAAAGAAAGTATGGTTCTGTCATGGGTTTGAACTTCTACACTTAGTGAGAAATGACTTAATATAAGCAGGAGATTTGTTCTAAGTGGTTAGGTCACTCTCAGCTTGGGAGAAGCAGCCAAAGCTATTGTTGAAATCCTTCCAAGAATTAGATAATGAAAAAGCAGATCATGGAGCGAGGAAAAACTATTGAAAAAATGCCTGAAACAACAATAAAGCATACATTTTACTAGGTCAATATTCCTAACAATAGGGGCAGCCATAGCCTTCTGTTTAAAGTTTGAAAGCTGCATGTCATGCCATGCCCAGCATGTTCCAAGTCCACTGCTCAATAACATACGTGGGTTTTCAAAAGGGGAAGGCTACATGAGCGCGGAGCTGCTTTTGGTTGTGTAAAATACTTTTGGAATGGGTGATTTAATACCTTGACATTCCAGGTGATGAGACAGAAATGACTCTGTATGCAGAACAATTAAAGAATGAGAGATTAGAAAGCGTAGCTTTGATAGCGGGAGGAAATAATCTGAAAAATGCATTCTTCTTCTTAACTACAAACCACAAATTTGATGGGAACTTGTAAAGGCCACTTCAGGCCTTGTCTCAAACGTTCCAAGAATTCAGTTCTTATCTGTTTTGACAAGAATCAAATACTTTTCACTCATTGGCTCATTAGCAAATTGTTGACAAATTGTATATTTCCCTTAAATTAGGCAAACCTTTCACTATTAATTTAATTTCTGTGTCCAGACATAACCAACCAATCTGGAAGGGGTGCTTTGGTAATGACGTAGGCGGACCCACATTTGTGACACAGCTTTCAAACATGGACCAATCTAGATTACATATGATGTGCAAAAAAAATTTCTGGTAGTCTGGCAAGACCAACAAAATAACATATGGATATCATGTGAAACAACTCGATTTGTCCCCCTCAACATTTCCCAAAGCTAAGGTTGTTTTCACACCTAAGAGGTCCGGATAGACCGTGGACTCGGGTAGGATTGGGGACTCGATTTGATTCTGTTCGAGTTTGCTTTTACGCTGCAATTTAGTGAAACAAACCAAACCTTTTGAATAACGTATTCCCCTCCGAGCCAGAGGTGGCGCTGCATCAAGGATTACTGAAGGAGATCCTGCTAATCCACTAATCGGTTAAAAAACCTTGTTGTTCTTGTGTGTGCTTAGCTAGCAGTTGATATATTTTCGTCTGACAATATTTGTATCAGAGCTTTTACCTCATTCTCACTCCATGTCTGACCACGAGTCCTTTCTCTCGGCTATAGTTCTACACGCACGTATGTTCTGGTTGTGTTTACCCACAATGCCCTGCGTTGTAGTCCACTTTACGCACTTGGTTCACTTGAAGCGACCTACGTTTAAGTTCGCTTCTTTGATGCGCATCAGCGGTTGGTTGTGCATTCACACCTCCCCAAACGAACCAGACTTTCCAAGCAAACAAATTAGGGTTTGATTAAGAAGGGCTGGTGTGAATGCACCCTAAGGCTGTTCACAAGACGGAGAAAAAAAAACAATAACATAAGCTGCGTTGTTTCATGACCTTTCATGAACTTCTGTCTAATTTAACTGGTTGAAAAAATACAACAGCTAATTCACATGACATGCAAAGATATAAATTAACAAGAGGAAAATGGAATATAGATATAATGACGTTCATATTTTCTCCATCTTCTCTAATTCCATCTCCGCGAGGCTAGAATGTCACTGGTCACGCGCCATTGCTTAGTAAATTAAGATGGAGAGTGCCGGCTCCCCCCAAAGTTGTGGATGAAGTTTAGAAACAGAGAGTGGACACTTCTTCTCATCACTATGGACTGTGACACGTAGGTTTACTAGGAAAAAGGAGAGAAGGTCAAAGCACTCCTTCATGAAGTTCAGCTATGACATCCTTAAAATTAGACCACTGTTTCAGAAGATCTGAACCGTCTGCCCTCATGAAATTTCAACTTGTTGGCAACGAATGTCAGATCAGTTGTAATGCCTCTAAAAATACAAAGGGTTGGTGGTGGGATCTGTCCAGCTGTGAGAGAGAAGGGACGTACTTGATCCCCAAAGACATTAACAAGAAGCTAGGACAGGGTGGTAGTGGCGCATGTGCCCTCAAATGGCTCCACCAATACAAATACAGTATAATGACACCTACTCCATCCGACTACATTACAACTTAAAATCAGCCTTGTTTTCTTCCCTTAGCAAGACGTATGCTCTCATTTATGCTACATAAAAGATGTATGGAAACATACTGATTTTGTACTTGTGGATAACTTCAGAAAGATAACGGATACAGATGAAAAAGATGATGCAATAGATGAAACAGCACAGGGCCACTGGAAAACAACATGGCCAGAAAGAAATCCATTAGTTCTCGCAAGACAACTGTAGGACATGGAGAAGAAATTCCAACAATAGAAACATTTTTAAAGAAAGACTTGGGTAAGAAACTCAATAACAATAAAAATTTCTGCTGATGCATTGACCTCTTGTATATTAGATGTATTGCACATTACATTGCTTGAAAAAGATGCATCTCTTTTCATGGGTAAGTCAACATAAATGAGCTTTAAAAATTGCTCCAGGCATTTGCAGACACTTCCCCTGCATTAGACTCAAGATCCATCAAATGCCATTCTCTGACCTATGACACCTGCCTGGATCTTGTCCAACTTTGTGTCCCCTCCAAATGAATACTTTATGATCAATTAAAGGTGCAGGCTGAGCAGATCTGTGATGTGTGCTGTTGTGGTGCTAGCAATGCTGCTAGTGCGAGCTGGGGTGCTCTCTGATGCTGGGTCATCTTTAACTTGTTTCTGTGATGTTTTGATATCGCATTGGTGCTGGTGTCAGTAAAGACTTTGCTAGTCAATGTCGCAAAAGGAGTAATAGGGTTGGAAATGATATGAGCAGAAAAGTCCAGATCTCAGAAAACCAAAAGTATAACAGCACACGCTAACTTTACCTCCAAGTCATCGTCTCTTCAGTGTTTAAAACCATATCCAAACATCCAAATGTCAAAGACCATATCAACAATCACAAAGAGGGTCTGCACCTTCAACAAGCATTTTGATCAAGAACCAGTAAAAAAACAATGGGAGAAACAACAATGCAGTATTGATTTATGACACAGTCACAAAAACAATAGATCCCATAGACAGTTAGACCTCCATCTTACACCTGAGTCAATGTAAAAATTAACCTATCCAATGTATTTAGTTAACAATTTATATAATACTATCACACTAAAGAAAGATGGCGAGGCATACAGCATGCTGAGAAACAGTGGCAGCAATTCTTTTCACAATGGTATGCTTTCAATATCAATAGATTTCACTTTTGTCTGGGTGGAGTACTGTGAAAGCCCATGGAGCTCAAACCTCAGGTCAATAGTGCCTTTACATATTCACTGACATTGTCAATATGCCGCCGTCCACTGCAGGACCACCTTCAGGTATGAGGTTTTTTTTTTAGTTCATCTCTCACACCCACCCACACACACACACACACACAGAGCTTTTGCTATTGACTGCTTGTCTTACGTTATCTAAGCTCACAGTAGGTGCCTGTGGCCTATTTCCCTTTATGCCCTTAACTGATCTGATTGGCTCAAGTGCCCTTTATGGAAGGTGATCATCGTGGATCTAGAGCATGGAGGCGTGCTAGTCTCTGCATTACAGATATCTAACGCAGCGCTGCTCAAACAACAAACACTCAAGGGCTGTTTATTACAGCATGATTACATAAAAAAGGCAATAAACTTGAAAAACACTCCACAAAAACTCTCCCAACAGCTGTTGACAATGTAAGCTATCATTTTTTTTTCCTTGAACAAAAACAAAACTCAGCTCGCAGGAACACACACAGAGATGGACAACTATCCATGCCTATGGCCAATTTAGAGGGTCCAATTAACCTCTGCATGTTTTTGGACTGTGGAAAGAGGAGTACCTGAAGAAAATCTGTGAGGCAACAGTGCCAGCCACTACACTGTCAGCTAAACTTTATTATTATCTTCCACTCTCTTAAAAGAATGCCATTTGTTCCCTGCATTTAATTTATGGAAGTGACCAGGGCAATGGACAAGTGGACTTTCCCAGGCTGCCTCAAGTCAGAAAGTTGTACCTGTAATTATAACAGTGCTTCATTCCACTGAGATGCAGCCATGCCAACTGAGACAGATGCTGCCTTAGTTCTGTGGCACAGTGACCACTGCATTTAACCACCTGACCACAGGAAGTGCAGGGTCCCACCCAGGAATAAGTACTATTGTTGTACTGTAATTATCTGTGGGAAAGTATGTGAGTGAGAGAGAGAAAAAGAGAAAGAAAGAAACTCATGTCACCCTGTTAGGTCAGAGAGTGCACAGCGTGGGCAAACTGCCAACAGACAACTTCTGAATTTGGGTGCTGACCAGTGGCTAAGACTGGCCCTGAATGGGTCCAGCCAACCAAACATTTGCAAATACTATGACTTGAAACTACTGCAGTCAAATGCCTATTAGCTCCTCATGACTATCTATATTTCTCAGGATAGTAGTGTTTGGACCTTGCATTCTGTGCATGCTCTAAAATTTCCTCCCCTGTCTTTGTCCTGGAAGGAGACAATATATAAACTGCAATTTGCAGGAAAACAACATGATAGCGAAAGCTGTGGAGAAGACCCACTTTTGTGCAACATACAGAACCAGAGCACGGTCCATCTCACCGTTTGTTTTTTCTGTGACATAAAGGTCAACGGCAAACAGATTCAATAAGCACTAGCTTATAGAGAGCGCCACCTGTCTCCACCATGGAGGTGGAGACAGACATACATGGCCACTAAATCTATTTTCTCCTCCGTATGTATACTCTCACTCAGCAAGTTGTCCGGTTTGCTGTATTAGTCAGACTACGGCCTTAGCTCGATTAAACTGGAGTATGACTGAAAACAAAGACGCACCCACAAAAAGTTTCAGAGGTGAATTCTACTGCTCCAAAAAAAAACAATCATTCAGCTTCAGTGACAAATGCTTCTTGCAAGACATGCTTGAGTTACATTTGAAGACATTAATCTCTTAATCTCTGTCCATTTATTGTATGTACTTATTATATTTTGAATTCACTAGAGTTCACGCACCACCACCACCATTATGGGGAGGGGCACTAATGAATGCAGTCAAACTGCACAACACACAGACCTGCAGCGTCAGCTTAGGCATCCTCTGTTTGTAATTGAGGTTTACTAATAAAACATTTAAAAGAACAGCAATATAACAAGGGAAAACAGCTGAATAGACACGTGCATGTGTGACGTTTGCAACCTACATCAATCTACATTTAAACACTTTTCTTTCCCAGATGAGAAAAAAAAATTTTGAAACGCCTGAGGGCAAACAGAGGTAGAGCCTCCGTACTTACTCCATGCCACAAACACTAAAGCATTGCAAACTTGTTTTATTGCGCTCACTGTGCCATTGTCCAGGAGAGTTAAATTTTTGTGTGCCCTGCATTTAAATAAAAACAAAAATCCATCTCCACTCACACTGGATTGACCGTTGTGTCCTCAAATAAAGTGTGCGGGCTGTACGTCCTTTTTACTCAGAGACTTACTGGTAAATCACCAGGTGAACCTTCAAATCAAAAAGACCTACTTTAGTATCACACGAAGCCAAGATTCAAAGTGTATATGCATTGCTCCATAACTGTGAATGTATTGCCTGCAGGAACAAATGGACACATGACTAACATTTCTAAAGAGACTTTTAGTCACAGCGTTGCTCACGAGGTGGGACAACCCCTCAGAGGCATGTCCAGCTCTCAGAAGAATGAGCGGTAAGATATGTTCTGTAGGTGCATTATCAGCTCTGCAGAGTGCAAGGGGCCAGCGAATTGAATGGAAATCCTGTGTTCTCCTCTCCTGCTCGAGGCTGGAGGCTAACACAGCCACACGTGGACCATTCAGTTCTGTAGAGATTGGTGTCACATTGGGTGACACAATGATTGGAAGGGCTTTCATAGACGCAGCACTAATGTATTTGCACGAGTCTTCGGTGAATGTTATCCCTGGTGTGCTGGACTTAATTCTTTGCTTATTAAGCGGACACAGATTTGATATCAACATACAAGATGTCAGCCAGTCATAATTATTATGAAGCCAATGTGTGTGTGTGTGTGTGATGATAGCAACTAATGAGGTGCAGCAGGTGTCATATGATTGCGACGACAACTGCATCATAATATGTTAGCGCTTACTTAAATGTTTCAGATTAAAATGAGATAAGAACCCATTGCAATCTACATTCTAACTAGGGTCAGGTATCACAAGATCCTGATTCAATTCATTTTCTAATTCAATATTGACTGATTAACATATTTAGAAATATTTAAATATTTATACACATGTTGCTTGGTTATGAAAGATTTTCACAGAACTAATGCTGCAAATTATACAAACGATTGATCACTCAAACCTGGTGCATCATGAAAAATGTATTTAACTGACCCGAAAGTACTTTATATCAATGCACTTTATTAAATATGCCCACACAGTGCAACTCAACAATAAAGTCAATGGTAATAATTCAAACTCCAAAATAAACAACGTAGAAGTGCATCCGTTTGCAGTAATTACCAAGTTGTCCCGAAGAGGGCTCTGTGAGCATTGATGTAAGCAAATATGGACAAAAAAGTATGTGACACCAAAGTATCTGAAAAGCTATTGATATCGGATTGTTCAAATGACGATCAATATGGATCAGAAAATCGCTTTTTTGAACGCAGCGATAAAAAAATTGTCACTGCAAATAGTGTTCGCAAAATTGTACCGTTAGGGGCATAGGGCTATATCTTCAGCTTGATATTTTCAAATCTCATTTAAATCACTCATTTGTTTATATACAAGCATCAGACATTTGGCTGTTTGTAAAACCAGGAGAACTGATGGGTGTTTTTGGAGGTCTGTTTCCTGTGTGGCATGTTCGGTGGGGTCAGGTGTCTGAGGCCAAAGGGTAAATGAGTGAGTGTGTCAGGGTGAGCGAGGAAGTTGTTAGTTGACAAATTAGGGAATCAATGAGGAGAGAGAATGATGAATGGAGATCCAGACAGAGGGAAAGGTGAAGACATGACCAAGATATATAATGACACAGAGGGCATGAAAGGTGGAGCGAGGAGAGAAGACAACAAAGCAAAGATAGAAAAAAATATTGACTAAATAAGGACTTGTAGAAAGTTAAAAGTCAGGGATTATTTAAGATTTATCAGCGCGAACCAAAAGTGCATCTACGTGAAGCTGGCAAATTTTCAAATGATCCTTTCTAACGTTTTTGTCCTTCTGTTCAAACTAATGGTTTTATTACCCAAAACCAGGACCTTTTTGAAAGCAGTCCCCTGAGTGGATACATCTTAAAACACCAGCTGTGCATTTTTGTGGGAAGCTCTGACATGAGCCAACCAAGAGGTTAGATGCTGCAAAGTTTAAAAAAGAAAGAGCAACTTTGCTGCCTGGCTTTGAAAATGAGTGATCACAGAGGACACTAGAGGCACCATAGAGGTGCTGCGATAAAGCCGTATTTATGTTAATTGCTTTTATGATCCATCATCAAATGTGTGTAATTCTTCAGGTTTATCACAACATCTGCAAACAAATATTTAAATTATGAGTCCAGGTGTGTTAAAACACCGAAGAGGTGATCGTAGAATGCAGAACCAAACAGCTTTAGACTTTCAATCATCCAGCTATTGACAAGCAAAGTAAATTATATCACAAAGCTAAAAAGTTTGCCAAAGAAAAAAGTAGCATATGTGGAGAAGAACACAACATGTTCCAAGACGGATAGATCTCTGTATTATAAATAACAAAGCTAAATGTAAATTAATAAAACATGAGCAATCCTCTAATCCTAATTAAGTGTACACCGTGTTTTGGTATCACTTTAAAACAGTGGAACGGTCACACAGCATACTGAGCCATATTTTGAATACCACTATTGTTGAAAGTGAAGCTAAGAGAGAAGTGTACAGGCCCAGCAAACAAAACAACTTGGAGGAGATGAAAATATATTATGATTTAGGTCGAAGGATTTAAAAAGTCTTAATCATCTGCGTTTATATGAGACATGTGTACATGAAGTCAATGCAAATATGTGAACATTAAATAAATGAGTGAACACAAACTCCCATGAGTAACCTGACATTTCAGCTTTGGTGTAAGCACAGTATAAGGCAGGAAAAGAAAAGGTGTGGCGGTAAAGGCATCCGAGTCTTTTTACTTCCCATTCCTTTCACTCACATCTAATCTAATAGTGGTTTTAAGTGCAATTAATTAAACCATTTAATTAAACTTTTCCAAACTTTTTTAACTGAGACGTTGTTGTTGTTGCCCTTCCTTAAAGACACAATATTCAGTATTGTAATGGAAATCTTTTAAAATGAAGTTTGTGCAAGCAAAGATTGGTAAAAATGAAAACTGTGGTTTTGTGGGGAAGCATGCTTCCTTTGTATGTGAGCATGAATGTGTGCATATCCTCTGCAGCAGAGAATCGTTTTATGCACCCCAACACAATTTAATTTAGTTTAATCTCAGCCCTTCCACTGGGAATGCAACATATAATTAAACTTTATGGAACTGCCCTGCAGCTCATGTGGAGACGCAGATTGTCTCACACACACACACACAAAGACAGAGGACCCAAAGTAATTTCTGCCGGTGCATGATCAGATTGTTACATAACTTATGATTTAAAATTCCACACCTAAAAATAAATATTGATAAATCCTGAGAACATGGCAGTGTGTAATTGAAAGAAAAGCCATAATAAGCGTGTAAGACGGCAATGTATCTTTTTGTATTACATGAAAGTGTGGGGATTTCATTGATTTGATGCTGCGCTTCATTATTTCTCCACCTAAAGATGAGCAAATACTGTGGATGCAATAACACCACTTATTAGGAATGATACACGGAAATTGGTTCTGAATAGATTTTATCAAACACTGCTGCTGTCTGCTCAGAGCTGCTGAATGTTCTTGAGCACTTTTATTAGGTTACTAATGACAACACGGCCATCCATCTCTCTGGATGGGGCTTACTCTGGTGGATTGTTATTGGAGTTCCCATGGAAAAGGAGTGGTCAGGACAGTAATGCCACTGTAATACTGGACTCGGGGTCTACTAGCATCCCTTTGAAGACAGTGGAAGATCTAATATGCCTAGATGTGTGGCTCAGATGCGCGCGTGTTGCACAGAGCGCACTGCCAAACATGTGAAACAAATGATGAGTCTACATGTGCTCATGCATCACATACAGACTCATAAAGGGTACCTGTACCTGATGTGTTTCCTGCACCTTAGAGAAAGGCCAGCGGCATTTTGTTGATGCATCTCTCTGTATCTACCTATGTGGAACAAAGGCCTGCTCCTCTGAGACCTCCTGCATCTCCCACTCTCTTCTCCTCCCCTGACCTAGTTTACCTGATTGATTTCTACCCAGCTGGCCACTTGTATAACACCAAACAATCATTGCGTGTGTGTGTGTGATGTGCACAAGTGTGTGATCAAAGCATGCATGGAGTATGCATGAACCAATCTAGGTTAGGGTTTTACTTGTTTCTTGAGCATTCATTGGGCGGAGATTTGCCTCCACTGGATCCCTGACGAATGTGAAGCAAACATGAGCTCAAGGTAGGAAACAACGGTCCGTGGTGTTCTGTAACTTTCCTTTGGCCTTCCCTTTCCCTTCCCTCCCTCTCAGATTGCCGCATTGTCCCTCTGTCTCTCCGTCTGTCTCTTTTTTTCTTTTGAGACTGCTTTCACTGTCTATTCTTTTCTTCCTCATTCCTCGTTTGACAGTGGACAATGCAGTACAATGACATCCCATGCACAAGTGCTTCTCTGGAAGCATGTAGCAACAGTTTTTCTTTTTTTCTCTCTTTTTTTTTCCCTTTTTAGGCAAGTCCATTTCCCAGGCAACTAAACGACTCTTTTCTTCTTTCCAAGTAACCTCAGTACAGTCCATCTGGGTCCCACACACACACACACACACACACAATAACAGAGTGTACTGCCAGTACTGCTCCTCACACCCTCTTCATGTCCCTTTGGCCTTGAAAAGTCTGTTTCTCACACGAACACGCTATTTTTATATCCATGTTTTCTTGCCTCTTTCTCTCTCCCTCTTCCTCTTTTTCACGAGATTCACCCTTGAATGCCACACGATTACAAATAACGATACACTCCTAATATATAATGATTAATTGAGTGCTGTTGTATGGGGAGTCACATGTTCAGGACATCTCCAAAGGAAGGCAGGGTTCAAACTGGCTGAGCTTGCCTACTTTTACCGTTACAGTTGAGGAAATGACCAGGATGACTTGTGACATCAGCAAGGCAAGTTGAAATGTCGACGCACACCTACTAGTTTGGGAGTTGAAGATGTTGCTGTGATTTTAGATAAAATCAAAAGAAGCACTTGTCAAAAAGGGATGTCGGTTGGTTGTCAATGTCAGGAGGTTGTTAAAAGATGAAAGAGCCATTGAGTCATCACTCAAGCTACCATAGACAGTGTGTGTCCATGAGAAGCACAGTGGGACACCTCACCACAAACGTGACACCACACCTTGAGATAATTGAGGGGAGGAAGAAAACATAAATCACATCAAAGATCCTACAGAATTAACTAAATAGATGGTGGCAACAAGGGCACACATGCACATGGTTTAGTCTCAGGATCACCACATGGACTTGGTACTTTTAAGCCTGTGTTTCCATCATGGTACAGTTCCGGTTGGTACAGTACGGTACAGTTTGGAACAGTAAAGCCCTCGGTCAGGCTTGCATTTCGACTGAGAACAGTGCCTTTATTTGGTAGGAGGGTTGTGAGCTGTGCTCGAGGGCTGCGTCAGTGAGATACGTAGCGGGGCGCTGTACCGGTGCACTGACAATGAACAACGACAATGAACTTGACACAACAGACAACAACGGACGACATCCAGCAGCTCGTTTTTTTCTGCTCGGTTTGTGGTTGTTTGTCTCATCCAGATGTCAAACTTTGTATGAGAATAGACTGTGGGCGTTGAAGAAACACTGGTCACAAGGGAGTAGTGACGCACACTGTCAGCTGACTGTCGTGGGTCTAGCTCCACCCGCACCATACTGTACCATTACCACGGGAAGGGTACCAAAACATTGGAACAGTTGGGGTTGGTTATTTTGGTACAATTCCTAAATATACATACCATACCAAACTGAACTGGCATGGCTTTACAAATAATTTTTAGTCTGACTAAAACTGGATTAGTCCGACTGGAATTGTACTAAATCAAATGTCCTATCTTAAACATCAGACTAACACATACATAAACAAGGCAATCCTAAAAAAACAATATGATTCCAATATGAGTGGAATTACTACTGCATAAGACTTATTTAGGACCAGTCTTATGTCTGTCAGTCTTGTCAGTCAGACGAGCTGGCCAGGGCACTTTGTGCATGCTCCCCAGTTCCAACGCCTGGTTTTAACCCAGAATTAATCAAAGAAGACCCTACCCTACTCTCGTCCTATCTTCAAAACCGAACATACAGAGTAACCTGGAGAGGATCCGTGTCGGAACCCTGTCCTCTAGCTACTGGGGTCCCTCAGGGTTCTGTCTTGAGCCCTCTCCTCTTCTCTCTATACACCAACTGTCTTGGTTCGGTTATCCGCTCTCATGGTATTTCCTATCACAGCTACGCCGATGACACCCAACTCATTCTCTCTTTTCCCAGCTCCGACACACAGGTAGCAGAACGGATCACCGCTTGTCTGACTGACATCTCTCAGTGGATGTCTGACCATCACCTGAAACTCAATCTCGACAAGACTGAATTTCTTTTTCTCCCAGGAAAGGGCTCTCCCACCACAGATCAAACCATCACCCTCGACAACTCTGTGGTAACTCCTTCTCACACCGCAAGGAACCTGGGTGTGACACTTGACGACCATCTCTCCCTCACTGCCAACATTGCTGCAACAGCTAGATCTTGCAGATACATGTTGCACAACATCCGAAGGATTCGGCCTCTTCTAACCCAGAAGGCGGCACAGGTTCTGGTCCAGGCTCTTGTCATCTCACGCTTGGATTACTGCAACTCCCTCCTGGCTGGTCTTCCTGCATGCGCCATACGACCTCTGCAACTCATCCAGAATGCAGCAGCTCGACTGGTCTTCAACTTACCAAAATTCTCCCACACTACACCGCTCCTCCGCTCCCTTCACTGGCTTCCTGTAGCTGCTCGCATCCGCTTCAAGACTCTAGTGCTTGCGTTCCATGCTACAAACGGATCCGGTCCAGCCTACATCCAGGACATGATCAAAACCTACACCCCAGCCCGCCCACTCCGCTCTGCATCGACAAACCGGCTCGCTGCCCCCTCACTGAGAGGATCGCAGAGGCACTCGCAGAACTCGAGACTGTTCACTGTCCTCGCTCCCAAATGGTGGAACGATCTCCCCATCGACATCCGGACAGCTGAAAGCCTCCACATCTTCCGACACCGACTAAAAACACATTTCTTCCGACTGTACCTCGACTAAGACGACAAAAAAAAAAACAAAAAAAAAAAAACTTGTACATCGCACTTATGACTAGCACTTCATAGTTTGTTCTACTTGAAGCTCTTACTTACTTCTAGCTCTTATATGTACCCAAATGTTTAAATGCACTTTTGTAAGTCGCTTTGGATAAAAGCGTCTGCTAAATGACATGTAATGTAATGTAATGTAAAGAAGACAAAATCCAGGCCTGTACATTTTTGGACAGATAAGGAGACCTGCAAGCTTAATGGAAGTTCATGGAAGGTAGCCAGCTAAGATGAAATCCGCCCATTGCTAACAAGCAGAAACAGGGCGTATCGGTGTGGCGGAGGCAGACATCTCAGCTGGTGCTTGTACTCTGGGACATTGACAGTAGTCTGATTAAACAGCATGGTTGTAGCTCAACTTAACTGTGCACAGAAACATACTGACTTACAAGAGAGTGAAGCAGAGAGAGAAAGAACCGCATTGCATGCCACTTTCTATACACAAAGCCGCATCTAATACTATGAGTCTGACTATCTGCATCAAGATAATTTGTGCTGTCATGAGGTGAATAACACGCAGTGAAAATATCACTACACATACATCTACTATGCATTAGAGCTTCTCTTTTGGCTTATTAAGGTACTGTGGCAGGACAAATTAGAAAATAGCAGGCTACCACAGTCTAGATATTTGATGGGAAACACAGCAAAGACACCATAAACAAGTCAACAGTTTAGCCACTAATCCACTTTGTGGCTATACAAAAAGCTCCAGTAGCTGCGGTCACACAATTCTATCATTCAACAGCTGGAATCAAAACAGCATGTATAATTATATTCATAATAATTATAATTATATTTAGTCTGTCAAATTCTGTGATATATTAATCGATCTGCTTGGATGTTAAGTGTGCAGTGAACAAGGCTTGAAAACAGCATAAGTGACATTCATGTCTGCAGGAGCTTTTCCTGCAGACATGGTGTAAAAAGCTCTGTAAACTTCAAGTGAAGAGTCAGTAATAACATTCGAATGCAGAGGGTGCGAGTGAGTGTGTACGCGCGTGTGTCCACTCATCTACAACAAGTCATGTTTACACTGGACAATTTTGTTCTCTCATATTAATTCCTAATCATTGTTCTCTTCCACTGACCTGGATATTTGTTCAAAACCTGTGAACATCTGCTTCCACATTTGTCTTACACCATAACACTTCTTTTTTCAGTAAAATCTGTTTCCACATCTCATCAACTAACTTAACAAGTTAAAACTTTAATAATCAGCTGATGTGTCATCATGTGCAGTTAGATACATCTCGATCTCATCTCTGATTTGAGCAGCACAGTTTGAGCCTGAACTGACTGAAGACTGAACGCACGTTGAAAGCGATTAAACAGTAGTGGCGATGTGGTCTCGGGCCTGCATGCACCAGATTAGTGTTTTCTGGGCACGGAAATGCTGCCTAAGCCACAGGCTGTGAGTCAGTGGATCGGGAGGAAGAATTCACAGCTAAACAAACGTAGGCCACCAGCCAGGCCAACCCACTCTACTGGCAGCCATGCATGGACATGAGATCACAGAAAGATGCATGGATGCACATGAGCATGCTCTCGCACACAGAGCTTCACACATGGTGCAGCGCATGCAGATACCTATCACAGGCAACATGCCCATGTGCTCCTGCAGCACACATCAATGTTTCTCTTCGCAGTAAAAACTGTTTTTCCTTCATTCTCCATCTTTGTGATGGGGCCCTTGACAACTTGTTACTGTTGTTATCTCTTCCACCGGCTTTTTATCCAACTGCTGCACCAATATATCAACGAAATAATCTGTAGTATCTCTCAAGCCTGCACTGATAAAGTCTTCTTTATAGTGTGTGAACATAGTGCTGTAAGTCATAAGTGGCTCACAAGAAGAACAAATAGTAGTGTGGCATCATAGTCTATCATTTCAGCACCTCTGCCACCATCCACAAAGAAGGGCAAAGAGTGCATTTATCTCGTACACTCTATGATATATCTCCTACCTCTGTCCTTTTTATTTCAGTGTACTGACAACATAAATGCAGGCCATTTATTTAACCGGATTAAGAGATAAGACTGCTTTGCACTTGACCAGGGCACAAGCACCACAAAGAAATCCTCCCTTGTCCCACAGCTTGAGGCTAATACTAGTGCTAACCACTAACACCCTCATCCAGCAGAAGGAGAGGGGAGGGCTGTACAGATCGAGATGATCCCAGCCAGTGAGCCTCCAGGCTGGGTGATTTATCTCATCCTCTGCCCACTGCACTGCCTTGGGAATGTGGGAAAGGAGCAAGTGGCGAAGGCCTGAACATGGCAAAAGTACTTTAACGGATCATAGTTCTCACCTCAGAGCAATTGAAGGAATTGAAAAATGGACATTTTATTACAAGCACACAAAATCTATGGTATTTCCAGCTGCACATAGTGAGATTATAAATATGTATATATATATATATGTGTATATATATATATATATATATACACACACATATATATATACATATATATACTTTATATTCATAAAGTCTTTTGATAAGAGATTGAATTCTGGCGCCGCTGCTGGTTACAACATGAAAACCTGCAGCTTACATTCAAGTGCGGCCTATATATGTACAAAAAGTATTTTCTTTTAAAATTTAGCTGGTGCGGCTTGTAGTCAGGTGCGCTCAATAGGCCGAAATTTACGGTATATATGAATATATGAAAGTCTAACAAGGTGGTTCAAGACCACATGAGATCAGTGGCACATCTAAGGCGAACAGACTATTTCCACCATGGAGGCAAACTAAATATAGCCAGTGAAAAATAACTATGCACCTTATTAATTTGCAGTTCTTTACATTTCCATGTGGTGGCGTGGCATGGGGCATAGACCTCGGGCAGAAAAGAACAAGACGCTCCATCCCTGACATTATAAAAGATCAGAGTGCTCTAAAAGGTCGCCGTTGCCATATTCTCATTCTCGGCAGTATTGACACTTGGTATTTCTCTGATCTTTTACTCTAATTAAAAACAGAGAGGAAAACAGTTGCCACGGCTGCAATTCAAGGATGTTGGTGAGACGTTTTAGAACATGTGCTTGTGTGCGTTGGTGTGAGTATTTAATAACAAAGGCATCACATGTATATATGACAATGTGTATATGACCAAAAAGACAACCACTCTTTTGTTGGTGCTGAACCAAAGATCTTTCCAGGATGTTAAAAACTCTTGATTAACACTTGAAGAACTCATATCCACAGCAGCAGCCTTGTGTTGATCTGCAGTGTTGTGTAATGAAATTACATGTCTCGCCGTTTCAAATTTCATTGACAGAGATTAAGACAAGATGTGGTTCTTAAAAGGAGTCAAGCTCGTCAGCTGCAGAATCACAAACTGTCTTATTCTCTTTGTTAGTCTACCCCTTAGTGTTATAATAGTCAATTGTGTCAGTGTTTAAGTCCACAGTAAATCAAATATGTCTGATAGCGATGAACAACAGACATACAATATCTTAGTCAGCACACAGTCTGTGTGTGTTTGTCAGAATTCTAGGTTCATATTGTGTGTCCAGACTTCTACGTTTCTAAGGTATCAAATTATTCAGATAACGTGGCTGTAGATCAACATTTATAAGCCTGTAAAGTGCATCTGCATGAACATTTAAGTATGTACATGTGTACAGTGTGTTTGTGGGGAGAAAATTGGACATGTGAATAAAATGTGCGTCAGTGCTGAGGTTAGACAAAATTCTCAAAGCTCTCACACCACGTGATATGGAGTGAATTTTAGCTCCTGTGTGACAGCACCATTTTCTGCTTTGTATCTGTTCACACATCTGTTCTTACTCCACTGTGCCACCTCACTACTGATGTCATTTTTTTTTCTATGATAAGAGTAAGCAATGATGCTGCTTTCCCAGACTTTATGAGTTATCACTGCAAACTGTATCAGCAAGCCTTGGTTGGGACTGGTATAGTCTAATTGACCAACTTGATTGAAGCTCAAGCTCTTCAACACCACTTATTCAAGGCATTAATGGATGAGCTTGATGCCACAAATGGAGACCTAATTCTTCATGCTGGTGTTTGCTTGCTGAGTCGTGGCAAAGTGCTACAGCAATTTGTTGACTTGCTGCCAGAGATGAAGACTTTTCTGTCAACTTAGAGCACAAAGAATTGTCCCGCGATACATGGCTACTTGACGGATTTAACTTTAACTTAACTTTGGATCCACTTAACCTCTGTGAAATAATATATTGACAGATGAAAATAATCAAATCAAAGTATAAGAGCTGCCTCACTGACAGACACATCGCATACTGCCTCAGACTGGCTGTCTGGAGCTATGAGCCAAACTACAAAGAACTCATAGACAGTCTTCAGACTTGGTCAAAGCCTCCCGCGCTACAGATTTAGTTGTAAAACTAACAACAGAGCCCAGAGGAGGTGCAGAAGTGTCTTGATGCACTTGATTTACATTTTATAATTATATTGTACGGTAGTTGTAATGGAAGTGATGCCTATGGGTGAGTTGTGAGTACCAGCATGTCCTGGCACAACAATTCAGGACAAGTATTGGATTAAAAGGCCAATGAATCACATTGGACCAATGTTTGGTACACAGCAAGTTTGGGCAGAGTGAAGTGAAGACAAGCTGATGAGAGGGGAAAAACGCATGCAGGAGCTATGGGTTCAGTCAGCCTTTCATGAATACTTGAAAACGGACCAACATGCATCATCTAATCTCCCCACGCTCTCTCTTTCACCTCCTGAGTCCTTAACAATATCCGCCTTTCATTCTGTTTAGAGTCAAGTCCAATTCCGCACAATCACTTAACCCCAGCACGCATCAACAACACGTTCCCCATAAGTGACGCACTTGACAGGTGGAAGACCGTCATCCTTGAGCCAATCCAGACTTCTAGAGATCATGTATTTCAAGAGAGAAATGGAGCAAATCGGACAAACGTGGAAGAAGGCCCACTGTACATTTCAACGTCTGCCTCAACAAACAGCACATACTGTAGACAGCTGCATCGTCTCTATGCTGCTAGAACTGTTTTGTCTAAATGCCGCTCTAAAGAAAACAGAAATTTCCTGCAGGTCATGCCCTCAGCTATGTATCCTCCTCTCATTCACATAGACTATTACAGCCAATTTACCTTTTAATCTGTACAAAGTGTAACTACCACACACATACACCGTAATATTTACCATCTAAATTATTCTCACTTTGATTTTGATGTGTTTTTACAACAATAAAACATGCACATTTTGTACATTTCAGAATAATCCCATAAACCTGACTGTTAAATGCTTCTTTGATTTGAACTGTTTGACCACTTCATCAGATCCTTGCTTATTTTGCTGTGATTGCAGAAACTGGACCATTTCATAACAATAAGAGAAGATAACTTGCTGATGGACTTTTGTGTTCAATAAGCAAATGGCAAACAAAAAAACTTTACACATCTGTTTTCAATATATAATATCAAATATTTTAATGAGAAACTCACCAGTTCTCTGCATGAAAGTCATGGCGCTGTAATCGTCAGGTTAGATTTGCATCAGCTGATGTCCTGCAGGAGAAAATAATTAAAAAATGTTTCCAGAATTTTTTCCAACTATATCTATTCTCTTCTATGTCAAAACGTGGCTTGAAACTCCCGTGGCCCAAAGAATTAGTGAACTAATAGCTTCTGAAAGCTTTCTGAAATAATTGGTAGCTGCATTCATGTCATACCTTTCAGACAATATAAGCAGCTGAGCAGGGAGAAAACAACATTCACCGCAGAAGATACAGGGTTCCTGACCACGACTCGAGCGTCCTCTCTGTGAAAAAGCAAATCACCATATTTGTGACTCTCATTAGATCCATTTGTATCTGATTTCCTTTGTAAACCAAACACACAATTACGTCAATAAAACAGCCTAAAAGCGTAACTGAAACCTGCCAACTATGCCCTTTTTTAGCAGCAGACATTTTTGACTTGTGCTGGTGGGTAAAGGTCCAGGTGTTCCTGGTGACACTAACGATGCCTCTGGTCTGTTCAAGACACCCAATCATACTCGATTATTTACACCTGTAATTTTCCTCCTGTGTCAACATGTCTTATTTCTTATGTCTTATAAGAAAGAGTCAAGTGGTGTGTTTTGCCAGGACAAAGCTATTAGTCATTGGCACTAACGCACCCAAATAATACTTCACTGCTAATGTAGCAAGGGTAGAGCAGGTGGTTAGTACTGTCACCTCACAGCAGAAGGGTTATGGGACAAGACACCTATGTAGTGTTGTAAGCCTGTGTGCCATCACAATACCAACAGTAATATAAACAAGCGCATCCATACTGCTGTTGCCATAGCAGCAGCCTTCTGACCCCTTGAACACCAAACATGCCGTGTATGCGATGGGGGCGGGTCAAAATATCGATAATCAAAGTCCTTTGTGCGCTCGAAAGTAAACAGTCCATGCCAGTTTCACACTTTGCCACTTCACGTCTCCCCAACTTTGTAACCTCTAGCTAATAAATTGAATTTGAAGGCAGCAAATTGTCATTAGATTAAGTGTAACATCACTGAGTAAAATGTCCACACCAGTGGCTGCTCCCAAAAAAAGACTTCAGGCCAAAATCCTTCTTCAGAATGCCTGAAGCGTCGCCTGGTCAGTGATTAACAGTTTTTCCAAGAGCAAAGCTGGTGTTTGGACAGGTTTTTACTACGTGCTGTAAACTGAAGTGTGATGTGATTGCCTGTGTACACTTTTTATATCATTATTTGACTGATCAACACCAAATGTGGTTTGAAATAAAACTGAAAATGTTAACAGATAAATTAAAAGTTAAGCAAAGTTAAATTAAGTCTAATGTCAAAATACAGGCACATTTTTTAAACAATAAAAAAGCATAAACAATTGGTGTTAATCTGATATATAAATAACAAAGAGCAGGTTATTACTGCAGAGTTGGCATCATGGAACTCATGTGTTGTGCTCAACATCTCACAGCAAACAGTTGCATGGGGAGTTTATGGGCGCTCATTTCACTCAGGGATTTGCTGACCAAGTGAAACGCACTTACATTAAATCTCATTATTTCAGGCACAGGAGCTAATTCTAAACACTGGGATTTAATCACAAATCACCCGTTCTCTCCAGCTTACCACTGTGCTGTCGCAAATGAAAATGTGGGTAATAAAAGCTACTATTCCAGAGCTGATATTGTTGTGTCAGTGGCTGTAATATCCAGAGCGTGAGGCACTAAGTATTAAGTTAGCGTTATTGGCTCATATCCATATGCCAGTAACAGACTGGGATTTAGAATTGAATTCGAGACATGGTTTGTCCCACTGAGGAGCAGGGTGTTTAACACTACTGCCTGATAACCTGTGGCCACGCAGTAGGGGCGAGGCTTTGGTCTCCATGAGGACTGGTCCTGACATGGTCGAGTTAGCACACACACACACACACACACACAAAGACAAGACTGGTCTCAGTGGATTAATTCCCAGAAGTAATACTAGTGTTGGTCATTGCCTCGTACATGCATGCATACATGAGCATGAGTAAATTGAAACAAACACTCTTTGTACAGTATGGAATTTATGGTATCTATTTGTATAATGAAGACAAACTAGGGTTGGGTGATTCTGTAAACACGCCTCATTCCTTAAACACATTCCAGCTGTAAAAACACGAGATCAGTCCTGATGCTTATTCATCATGGTTCAACTGCTGCCAAGACACACAGAACACATCTACAAGCACATCAAGACAAATAATTCTGAGCGACACACGCACTAGGACATAATCCTCACAGTTTAAGTAGTGTTTTGTTAATTGTTTTTTCAAAACACACACAAAAGTTAGATGTTGCACGGTTGTCGAGTTTGAAGATGTTGTCATGTGCCGTCTCTGCACCAGACGTAGTACAGTTATGTCAAAAAAGGAAACTTTGTAATGACGATCATTACTGTAATTGCAGTGACTGTCACAAAACTGCTACTAACAAAAATACTTACTTACAACAGAAGGACAACAGCAAGACCGTTGACATGACCCGACCAATGTGAAAGTGTTCAACTATTGCTGATTGAAAACAATCTTGCCAGTTTAATGACCAGTAACATCAATGGACGAGTGGTGACACAGACAGGATTTAAAGATAAACTTGAGCATTTCAGTTTCAGTAAACTCTTGGTAGGCTGAAGCAAAATCTCAAAAGATCCCGCTCTCACTTTGTTCAAACATCACGCATTATAGGTAATTATAGGTAATCTGAATTCCCAGTGTGAAGTCTCAAGATTTGAGACTTTTGACCAGTGTCAATGTTGAAGTTTTGCAACCAAAAATTCACAGACATCACACGTGCACCAGGCGTGATTATCAGGCGAGAAGACCAATGATGGAACCTCAAGATCGGATTTTAGACGTTTCAGATCCAAGGAGAACTGAGACAATGCCTGACATCTGAACAGTGAGGCATCATCGCAGATGAGCCTTGAGATTACCCAATCCAGAAGCCTGGCACCTTGGTGTCTAGGGAGGGAACCTTGAAAGGCGCCTATGTTTGCGCCTTATCCTAAGTTATGGCTGTTTGTATTGAACACCGGGTCTGGTTATAAGAACATGAGTAATTAAACTTAAAGTTGGCTGAAGATTAGAATTTTCTCTCACACAAGAATTACTAAAAACTACTAATACTAGTGAATGAGATCATTATTGAAAATCAAATCATACTCCCTTTGTGTGTCACTCTGTGTGTAAATGGAAGCCTTTAACAGCTTCAGTAAACATTAATAATGATTTTGTATTTCTCCTGTGAGAGTCTGTGTATTAATACACCTACATCAAACAAGGACTCATAGGTTTGAAATCCAGGACCTTTACATAGAACACGAGGAACATTTCTCTGGAGAAATTCACTTTGCATCTAAAGGCAGCGTTCAATTAAAATCCTTAAAGCCCTCTCTGCAGGCAGGGGATAGGTGACAATTGCACGTACGATCATGTACACACACACACACACACACACAAACACACACACACGCGCGCGCGAACAAACACACAAGCACACTGAGAGGGGATTTAGAGAGGAAGCTCGAGAGTGTGACATCGATAAACTCAATTCAAATCTTCAGCTTATATTCTGCCACACAGCTGATTTCTACTAACACTCAGGACTACACCAAGACCATGTTCTGTATTGATCCTTATACAAATGTGCATACACACCAAGGATGAATTATCCACACAAACACAATGTGTACACAAATACTCCTACAGTACGATTATGTGCAAACCCTCGCCTTCTCACACACAGAGAGCAAATGGAATCTTTCTGTCTTTGCTGTGCAGTAATATATTCGGCTGCACACCTTCAATATTTACCAAGCTTACCGTGTCTAGCATCTGCTTAAAGGTGAAAACACCTCAAAATGTCCCTGGAGAAGAGCAGCTGGACTCGCTTGCCTTGACACTACAGACGTCTAATGAAGGGAATATCCCTTCATTAGATCGGCATATCGGCATATCCTCATAAAAAAATAAAAAGCCTGATGAGACTGAAATGGATTTAAAGTGACGTGAAAATGGGTGTTGAAGGGGAGAACCACTTTTTCCTATCTGTGCAGATAAAACACACATTGTATGTTAAGCAAAAACAAAATGAATCAAACTACAGAAAACAGCTGAGCCAGTTTCTGTGGCCCCCTCTCAGCAAGGATAAACCCTTCTGATGTGCATCGCCCTCAACTATGAAGGACTAGAACAACACTGGTGACGGAGGACGACGACACAGAAACACCTGAACCTCTCTGTTCATCAGGGTGTGGGATTTGATAATCATATTATCGATTATCACAATGCTTTAGTAGCTGTTTAATAACAAATATAACCATTTAATGATTCAAATGCAAATTCAATATACATGCAAAACAAAAACAAGACCTGATATTAATTCGTTTAAATCCCAGTTTATTTGATAATTGCAGAAACACAACATATGTTTTGTCAAGATTTCAAGGCATTTCATATGAGGGAAAGACCTTGCTATATGTAGAAATATATATATATATATATATATATTTATATATATAGAGTATATATATATATATTTTATGGAAGCAGACCCCTGTTGAGATAAGAGGAGAAACGGGTGGAACAGGGTGGGGAGTGGTGGGGGTCGGGAACAGTTGTGTAACTGTCTCCAAGCGCTGTCAGGTTGTTGGTTGTTGTTTAATGATAGTGATATAAAGTGAATAATAACAGTGTATAATAAATAATAGTACTAATTATACAAATAATGATTCTAATAAAATCAGTAGTGTTAGATCTGGAGCGTGCAGCTCTACAGACAAAAGTCTGTCCGTGGTTATCGTCGCAAATCTTGACTATTATGACCATTTCATGTTTTATGGGAATCGTAACTATGTCAAGAACCCATCTGCTGGAGGAACTGTACCAGCCTTTACAGATGTGATCCTATTAAAATCAGAAACGAAAGCCCGTGCCAAATTATGCACTACGTCCATCTGTGAAGTTCCTCTAAGACCCAAGCATGCCAGGAATTTAAAGTTTTGGTCTTCCCACCTTTCAGTTGTTTATTTGTAGCTGCTAATTAAATACCAGTGAAGAGAACAGCTCATGCGTGCATGGGGTAGCAGTGTGGGGTGGTCAGCGTTAACTGGGCCGTGTGATCAGTGATTGGCTGGCCTTCCTCTCAGATGAAGAAGCAGCACCTCAGAGGAGAGAGCAAAAAGCAGTTAGGTAAGTGTCTGACCAAAAGTTATGCAACTCCCATCGATTGAGGAGTGTAAACATACAACAGAAGCCACTTACCCAGTCTGTGTTCCGTCAGTTTGCTGTCCCAGTCTGAGGAACCGTGTCTCCAGACACGTCTGATGATTTAGGGAGTAAATCATCCGTGATGCAGTTGATTTACATGGTTAAACTTGGCTCCTGCCTGACGCATCTGCGACAGTAGGAAAAAACTACCGTTGCTTAAATTACTGACTTCAACAAGGACTTTCCTAACCAAGTTGTCTTTTAAGTGGGGTGAAGTACTTCAGCCAGCGATGGCAGGTCAACCGCTTCTTCCACGCAAACAGTACTGCAGTGTAATTAACTCTGATGTGTTTCTAATCATTATTTTTGTTTTATCAAATATGAAAAACATTCAGAATCTTTCAGCTCACACTTGACAGGGCAATGAGATGTTTTTCATCCAAGAAGCACATTAGTCACTGAAAAGAAAATGTTGCTGGCTTTACTCCACTGGAAATTTGGAGCAATCCACAGGCGCGTCTGAACACTAGATCCCTGACCTAGTCTGGGAAAAATGATCCTTACATCCCAACAGAGGAATGCCATCATTGTGCAATCTTAGGTCAGGAAATTAACAAGCAGTAAATGTTTTCTCTGTTTTATCCTGACGTGTAATAACAGTCATTCACAATAAACAATCATTTATACTGTTTAAACAGAAGACACCACACACGTCTGTGGGAGTGAACTTGGGGGGCATGTATACAGACACACACACACACACTTTCCTTATATGAACAGCAAAACTCCTGGTCATTTCTGATGTTTATGTTTTAGCAAACAATTGAAGAAAAGCAGCCTGTGTAACATAAACGCCACATACTGCAGCAGCTGTGTTATAATGTTGCACTGCTCCCGATTGTCCTAAGAGGCAGTCTCACTCGTCTTCTGGCCGTTCATGCTCCTTCTGTCATGCAATAGTGCAGTTGATATTGAGGACAAAGCCAAAGAAAATGTTGCTTTGTCTCGCTTTCCCATCTCTGGGTTTACAGAAAGAATCCATAAAGTGTTCAAAATTCTGTGCTTGCCTTCAAGTCTGCAGTTGTAGACTATTGACAGTTAAATGCAAATGCAGGCACTAAGGCAGCCACTTTTTTAATAACAAACAAGCTCCCCGCCCCCAGTGCTGCCAAAGCCACTCCCATATTACATCCCAGTTTTCATTAATTTATCAACAACTTTTATTTTCCCTGTCACACACACTCTTACAAAGAGCTTGATGAACCCTGTTTCTCTACACCAAACCCTCAGGATGCTATTTGCAGAAAGAGGAGCCTCCCTCATCTAGGTTAGCATCTCCAAGGTGCTGACGCTGCTGCAGCTGCGTTTGCCAAAGTCACTTGGTTTTGTACAGGTCCCCAAACAGTGGCGATTGCTCCAAGACAGCAAGGGAAGTTCAACTTCCTCTAAAATGTTGTCAAATACGTACTATGTTGTTTTTACATTTCAATACTGAAACGTGCACTAGAACGAGATTAGAACGTGTCACTAGTCGATGATTGGAGATTTGTGAGGTCAGTCTGTGGACAGATTGCTGGTCAGTGTGTTATTTGCTCGTCAATATAAACGCTTCAAATAAAAACACTATTATAGCATTTCCATTTTGTATAATTATTGCGTTTCCTTGTTCCAGTTGTTCGCTTGACGAATTTATGTAAGAATTTATAGAAAATAACTAGGCCTGAAATGAGCTTCCCTTGTTTCAAAGACCAACAACCGCCACTGTCCCCAAACAAGATCAAGACTACGTAAACGTCTATGAAACTGCAGTATGCATACGTTTCGAGCAGGTCATTAATTCTCGAAAGTGAAGTTTACATGCAACATTCAAAATAATATCATATATCAAATAAAAAGTGACAGCCCTAACAGGCACAGGTATGAATGCACATGCACAGTCGGGGAAATGTGAAGAGTATATACACAATCCCCTCCAGGTTTTTATCTGAGGCAGGACCAAGCAAGGGTCTCAGGGGGTTATTGGAATGTCTTTTCATTCTTTTTTTGGAGGCGGATCAGATATCCACTTCCTCATGACCTCACTCCTCCCTGCTTCCCCTTGGGCTCAACAGCAAATGAACAGGGTCGCCATGGTAAAGCAAGGCCCCACAAAATGGTTGATCTGCCGCAGGCAACCTAGTGGCAGAGCTGATCTGATCTACTGTACGTGGAACGCAAAATGCAATAAACAGCACATCACACTGTGATTAGTTTTATGTCCGTCACCATAAAATAACAGCAAAGACATAAAGGATTTTGTCACACACTGGAACATTTTCAGGGACATTTGGAGAGTGGTGTTGCTTCATTTGAGGTTCTGGGTGAGAGAAAAGGAGACATGGGATTTTTGTAAATGGAGAGTTTCTCGCCTTCATGTTTTGTGTGAAACAGTCTTTGTTTTTTTAGCACTCTCTCATAACACCTCCATTCACGCATTGACCCCTTTTTTCAAACCACTGCTGACAACCACATAACCTTGTAACAGAGGGTGTCAGGAGCAGTCTGGAAACACTGCTCTATGGGAGCCCCCCCTCAGATATGAGTCCAATATATCTCACTCAGGACAAACACTGTTTCAGACAGTCAGTAAGAACTTGCTGTCCCTGTCTGTACCTCTTGTTCCTACATTCATCTTTTTCTGTCTGTCTCTTTCCCTCTCTGTCTCACACACACACAAATTCACCCATTTCAATTTAATAATTATACCTGTACCCGACATGAACCATACATGATCTTTCAGTTCAAGTTCACTTACACAATTAATCGTTTCCAAACCAAAATCACAATTTCAAACGACACAACAAGCAAATTGTAAAGGCAGCAATTTAGGATTTACTCTACATGTTGTGCGGAACATCTGACCATGGATTTGTACTCGACTGTCAAGGGTTGATGTTTTTTTTTCACATCTTTGTTCTGTACTGTTGTTAATGTTTGGATGTTATCTAATGTTATAATGTTCCCATCATAACTTGAATCAATGAAATCGCTCTATTTAGAGAAGACGCAACTTAATATTTCCCCTCCAAATTCTTCAGGCCTACCTGCACTGCAGTTACAGTGTGGATCAATGTATTATTCTTTATTGGTTGGACAGGTTTTCTTCCAAAATTAAGTTTTACTGCAAAGATTCCCTTCCAACATCTACAAGTTGTGGGGATTATCTTGGGGTCAGATCTGGGAACAATTATGTCTGATATATTGATGTTACCTTCGGGCCATGTATTACATAAATCATATGTGTGCAGTTTTGTTGTTGCGACAATATCTGGCTCTATGTGCTATATTCACACGTAAATGCGCGCTCTTACAAATTCAAAGCTACACAGCACAATTTACAAACCGATGCGAATAAATTACGGATTTTCTTTTTGCAGCCAACTTGATCAATGACCTCAGAATGTAGTTAAGCACAGGGGAAACATTGCTGTTGACAATCTGGTGTTAAAGTGCAGACCAGCATGTAAAACAGCAATGTGGTCATACACATCTTTTAAGTCGGGAGCATTGTAACAATTCCCTGTTAATAACATTAAACACGTTATTCATGCATTCATCACATCCGTCTAGACTCTTGTAATGATCTTGGATTTGGCAACAAATCCCTGGCTCTTTTCCAGCTTGTTTCATAAGCAGCAGCTTGACTCTAATGTGAAACATAGAAAACAATAAGAAAACATGCTTCCAAGAAACTGCATCCAATCACCGAGTTGTTTAAGGGATACAATTATTAGGACATTTTGTTAGTAACTCAGACACTAATTGGTTAGTCATAATGACTGTTGTAAAATCTACAATATTGTGATAAGAACCTACTACTTTGGAATAACCATAACTTGTTTAGTTGTTACCTTTTAAAAGTAGAAAATAATGATTACACAATGAAATTGGAACATTAAACAATTTAATCATCAACTATTAATCAACAAAAGGATAGTTCCCACGTTCTACGGTAAATGAAAACTATCTAGTTCTACTCAATATAAACATTGTTTTACGGCAGATTTAAAACGGTTATGTGTAGCCGTTAAATATAAACAAATATCTATTCCATTCAGATGAGTTCACACAATGCTGATCAAAATGTAATTTTTGATCATGCCGCCCCAGCGAAATCACAGTGCTGCACTCAGGAAATGATTTGTTTTATGTCAAGACAGACAGGCAACAGCACTGCTGCATCAGTAAAGTGATACAGCTGCATCAGGTTGGAGGATGACTGAAAGATTGAATAAGTGCCCACAAAAAGTTTCAGAAGTGAATGTTACTGTTCATAAAATATGGTCATTCAGCAGTTTGGGACGTCAAGGGACGACAGGAGGGACATCTCTTGCCTCTGCCCAGGCCTGTGCTGCTGCTGTATACACACAGCACCGTCCTTCAGTCAGTCACAAAAGTAGGAACTGTAACAGCCTCGCTACAAAAATCAGCATCTAATGATTGATAAATATCAACACGCATGAATGAAATCAACAGTACAAAAGACAAAGAACCAGACAGACAGTAGTTTAGCTCCCCCATAAATCTCTCTTATGAACATTTCATAGTGGTTAATCTACCTATGGCCCACTAAGAGGATAAATGTAGGTATTAGAGAGGAGCAGAGAGACGCCTGGGAGGACCAGGTCACTGGAACAACAGCGTTCATATTGGTAAAAGGAATACCTCATTCAAGCGAATGAGGATGGACTTAAATAGTCCCAGCTGCCTCAGTGTGAGTGAGCAAGGGTCAAAGCATGTGCGCACAGAAAACACACCTCTACATGTTTTTCTCAATTTTTGCAATGCAAGTGGAAAATGTTTCTGCAAACACAACGGATCTGCAGGTGTGTATGCCATTCATCTGAACCCCTCCCTCTCACTCCTGCTCATTTGAACCCAATTCAAGTCAATGAATAGTGACTGACATGACAGTCTGATTGAAAAAAGATGTTACACATAAAAAGAAGTGTACATACTAGCATCTGTTCGTGGTACTGTAACTGGCCTGAGGGTGGACTTATCTCTAATGTGGTGAGACATCAGAACTCGCCACATCCCTCATCTTTCAATACACCGAAAGTTCCTTTGATCGCCATTCCCAAACCTGAAATATTCCTGCCTCTGACTATGATGCCAAGATTCCTCATATTTTTCTGTACCTGGAGCATAGCCTTTGGATGGAGACACAGTGATTGCCCTGATTACCAGCAGAAGTATTTAGAATCAGCAATTTAAGTGAAAGACTATTTAACTATTTGCTCATTTTAGATTTAGTCAATATGTTAACCTACGTTTTATTTATTTTGTTATTTATTTTTTTATTTGTTTGTTTATTAATTTCAACCATGACCCACCCCCAATTCATCCAAATATTTTTGGATGAATTGTCGGTCGTTTTGTCAAAAATATAAATTGGTCCCTTTCAGTGTGATCACACCCACAAGGAACGTCTTGTGTTTGTGCTTGTGATTGACAGCAGCTATCACTACAAGATGTCCGCAAGAGAGGAATCGGGTAAGTGAATGTTAGCCTGAAGCACAGAATTTTTTAACGTTCATACAATGGCTCAGACTCCAAATAAACAATTGTTCGACAGGAGCTCACATTAAAGCATATATTTGATGTTAGTTTTATGTTTGATGTTAGTTTTATTTAAGTAACATTGCACCATGTTAATGCGTGCAATAATATTTGCTCATGTGCACGTTTTACTGCTCTCATGACTTTTGACATAAATGTGATGCCACAGAAAAGTTATATCTCGATATTTTTTAGCTGGATGTTAATATACGATATACATTTCAATACTGTTTTCAATTAATTAATAACAAAAATAATGTTCTAAGTCAAAGCCACACTGCTTTATAATTAATTATGTAAATAATGTTCAGGCGTTTCTCAGACACAGCATGCTACAAGACTCTCTCATCACAACCAGGGATTTTACTGCGAGGCGCCGCATCCACCTCCGCAAGAATCCAGCTCATGACTTCATAGAAAGCAATATATTGTTACGAGCACTAAACTCAGTCAGTTTGATGTTTGTAAGTGAAACTGTGACTCTGGCTACTGCTGCTCAACAAGAGTGAGAGAGTGCTATATGTGAATCAGACATTAAACACATTTAATATGATCGGTCCACAGTGGTTAGGATGTAAAAAGGTAAACACAGACATGAAGTGAGACAAGTACATCTTCTGCTCACTTCTGTGAGTGAGTCTCCATCTCTAACTGAAGCTTCCTCAATGTCCATCTCCAAATAATTGAGCCTCCATTTTTTGTTTTACCAAGCAGCTCCTCAGCGGAATCTGTGTCCGTCACTACATGCTGGACTTGGGCAGTGAGCGGGGGAAGGACGGGCTGAGCTCACTCTAACAAATCGATATAACAATATTGTCTTGTTCTGTATGAAAATATATATATATCGATGTTTCTTGAAAACTCTAAAGATGGCTCAGTCCCACAACAGGCAAACAAACGGCTTATTAGATCAAATTAGATCAAAGACAGTGACAGAGATATTGACCAATCACATGGCCTTTCAGAGAGTAACAGCGGGCACTTCTATAGAGCCCCAGACATCACATGACTCAGTTTGTTTAAACCACCATGGTTCACTTCAAATCCATGGCGATCGAGCAATATATCACAGAAGTTGGCGGGCTGAGTATAAATGACCATATATGCGCCCTTGTGTGCTTTTCACGAGTATGAAAACAGCCAGAGGAGACGTTATTCCAGACTTGCATCTTCAACTTTCTGATTAACTTTCCCTCATCCTACTTCTGAGAAAGTTTGATGGCAGTGATCCATCAGCCAACTCTGTTGTCTCCCTGGATTTTGGGGGATCCAGTAAAAGGCTCTCCCTTTTCCTGTATCTGAATTTTCTGGCATCCCAAGAAGAGATGAGTTGCCTGACAAATGTTCTGGTATGTCTGCTGAAGGTTACACACGTCTATGGACTCCAGCCAGAATGATTAGCTGTTCCACTACTGCACCTCCTCTGCACACAGGGCCCTTCTGGTGCGAGGTTACACCAAAACCCTCCTATGCAACAAAGAAACCTTAAAGTAGAATAAGAGAAAAAGAAAAGAGAGCTGGATACTGAATGCAGTAAAACATGAGGAGTATTAATCGTTTGCATCTGTGCAAAGCTTATCTGATGAGAGGCACTCACGATAGAGAGCGGCCATCTCAAATGTCTTTGAATAAACTGGATGAAACTCAACATTAAACTATTTATCTAGTGATCTTTTCAAGATTTTATGTCCAAGTAACATCACATGGGTTATTATCCCACCCACAACTTTACTCACTGATACATGCATCATATACTGTATTGTTTCCAAAAACAAAACAATTTTTTGGTGGGACATGCTGCAAATCCTGTAGTGTAGTAGTGATTTGATCGTGCTTTAAAAGGGTTATTAGTAAAAATCTTCCAGAAAATACATTTGTGATTTAATTTGATTCAATTTAGTTGTGTTTTAATGGTGTAACCAAATTCAGTAAATCACTGGTTTATACTTCAAGATCCAGCATACACATGCACACACATGCTCACAGTAAAAAGCTTACAGCAAAAAGTGAAAAACAAGGTAACTGCCTGCCAACACATATGCACCCACATTTTTCCCTCCCACATCTCAGCATCATGTGGCATGGTGGTGAATTAAAGAGGGGAGCAGCAAGTCTGTTTCCCCCCTTTAATTAATAACTGTCTCTGTTATTATCAAAGCCGCACTTATCTTTAGCTGGGTGGAGAGAAGGGAAGTCCTCCCTCTATACCTCATAAAAAAAACAGAGATGGTGGCGAAAGAGAAGTTTAACATTTGCAAAAGACGAGTAAAATATAGGACGTATGGACTGTAATAGCAGTCAGCACACAAGTTTGTGTGTTACTTTTTCCGTCACTAATACATATGATGAGGGGGTGGATGCTTCTGTTTGCAGTTACTTTATGGCAACAGCAGCAGTGCATATTTCTAGCATGTTTCCACGTGTTGTATTTGTGTGTACGTTGGACTGCACAAACACTGTGTGTGTTTGCATGTGTGCGTCTGCGCGTGTCATGGGGGTAATCGGGACTCGGGTCTAATAACAACCTTGATACTGTTCTCACAGAGGAACCTCTGAAGTTGCCTCCACTTCATCAAGTCAGTGTGTGGTTGCCCAGCAACCAAGGGTCCGGTGTTCCCAAGCGGCGCTGTTTGTTACCTACGAATGATCCGCCGGAGAGAGGGAAGATGGGCGGAGGTGAGGATGAGAGAAAGAAAGACACAAATTGGTAAATGGAAGACGCAGCCTCGAGGGGCCCTGAATCAATGCCTGAGCAAGCAATCTCTGTCTGTCTCTCTCTGCTGCCATCTTTCTCTCTGCTGGATAGCGCTACTGCTTCACTGTAATATCTTGCTCACTACATTATAAGAGTGGTTTAACTGTAAAATAATGAGGGTTTTACGATCTGTCTGATATTCTGTTGTTTCAGCCATCAGTTTAAGTTGCTGAGTCAGTTTTACAAACCAGCATGAGCAGTGCTGCTGTGTGTTGGCAGCAAAGGAGGCGTGGATGCATCTGGGTGGTACATAGTCATAGAGGAGCTGAAAAATGGGGTAAACTGATTAAGTAAGTTATGAAGTTAAGAAATTAGAGGTCAGTGGCCATCGTGGATCAAAAAGATATTAACCCTTTAACACCTAAGCCTCAAAATGTCAGTCTGTAGTTTTTTGTTTTGGCCCATTTTTCCAGAATAACTTTCAGCATCTGGCAGTTGTTTACAATTTACTGCATGTTGAAATAGTGTTTTAACAATTTGAAATGAAGAAAAACACTGTAGTTTTATAAGTGTGTTAAATTTGAAATTTGAAGAGTATAAAACATAATTAATATAACATATGTGTTTGAGAAAAAATGGAAATCATGTACAGGTGCTTTTCCAACTCTTTCTCTGGTGACAAAGACGCTGATTGGGCGGCTTCCTGCAACAGCGTGATACACTCGGTGTTAACGGGTTAAACTTCAGTCACGTGTAGACTGTGGGCACTTTGCTTTACAAATACTGAGTTCTGAGGATGTTTTAGCTCATCTACTTTTCAGTGTTTTTTCCTTCTCCAAGGTGTATATTTCTGACAGTCTAGGTATAGGATTATATTCACAGTATAACTGCACAGAGCACATTCAAAATCAGATAAGTACACTATAGAGACAAGTGTATATCTCATTATCTGCCTCTACAGAACACAACAAAACACAAAACAATCTGTGAAATGACTTCATTTGAGAAATATTTCTCTTAAAGTGTGTAATGCTCAGAGTCTAAAAATTTAGACTCTGCTAACTTTCAACAGCCTAACCAAAATAATTTTAGCTAAACCAATTCATTATACGGCCAGTCAAAACAGCAACCACCAAAACAGATTGAAACGCTTTAAACCATTATATGGAAAATAAGGAGAATGAGTGTTTGTTTTCATTTTTAGGTCTGTGTGACCTCAGTGCATGTCTCCACGACTCGCTGCATTCGCCGTTTAGCAAGCTGTAGTGCAAGGAAATGTTATTAAAGTATCTTATTAAACTAAGAACTCTTTTCTTACAACAGCTGGTTAGTGGACCCTGACAGATCTTGTTACGTAAAGGTTCAGAGAAAATCAATTTGTTAAAGTTGGTCCCGGCAGAGTCAGGTTCAAAGCAGACACTGAATGCACACTGAAGTAAGAGAGTGTACCTGGCCTTTCTGCCAAGTTCACCTTACAACAGTGTTGAGACCTAACCAGCTAGGGGCCAGAATACACACAAACACGCCGAGCTCCAGAAAGGACACAATGTACTCAGCACCATTGTTTGTTCTTTTTCTCCTTTTCACCCTTTCCCCCCATCCTTAACCTAATTATATCTGTCCTTATCCTTCCTTCTCCTCCCTTGCACTGCAGTGCTGGCGTTCTCACAGCCACTAATGACACGGTGTGATCTCCACAGAGTCCCCAGCCTGCGAGCGTGGGTCGCATATGTTCTATATCATCTCCTGAACACTTCCATATGGAAGTGTGCCACCCATGCCAAGACCTGACACAAACATAGTGCAGGAAGATGGTGTAGAGAAACAAAGACGGACAGAAATATTTCAGTGTGCAACAGAGGAATATACACTAAGAGAAACAGAGGAATGCAGAGAGAGAGAGAGAGAGAACGAGAGAGGAACAGCTAATTAAAACCAAAACAGGCAGTGTGTGAGTATGAAGGAAAAAAGAACGCATACCAGGTCCACTTTTTCCCCTGTCTGGCTGTTGACTTAGGCAGACAGAAGCAGTCATAAACAGGAAAGCTCAAAATGATGAAGCACCACACTGCTATTGAATGTTTCTCTTCACTTCTGTCTTTTAAGAATGAGTGGGGCTTTGTATATGTATGTGTGTATGTATGTATGTGTGTATGTAAGAAATCCTATAGCTTGACGATACAGTTCTGGAAAGTGAAGGCACTGAAATACCTGAAAACTGCATTCTCTTAAATGACCATCAGGGGGCAGCTGTTTGCAAAAAAATGAGAAAATGACAATCTTTCTGAACATGATTTATAACATCAGTAACCAAGGTTATGGTTACAATCACTACCCCAGCTCCACCCTCTCTAGTGCTGGCCAACAGAACGCAAGGCTTCAAACCGATAATGACCAAATCTAATTTGTCAACCAACGTGATTTGACACATGGTCCCGATACTGTCTATCAGGTTGTATAATCTCATTATACATTGGCGACAAGAGCAAACAGCAAATCTACATCTACTAAGAGCAATAATTAATTTGTCACCACAAGTAAACTCTTAAATTTGCATTCTTTTACCAGAAAATGTCCTAAAAACTAAAAGATATCAACTAAGCTTCATACAGTATGTCTAACAACCTAATATTTTATTATTAATGGGGTAAAAAAAAGATTAAATCTGTCCTTTAATTAAACAAGGACACTTCATCTTTTGTCATAAAACGTGGATTTCAGTAAACCTCAGTAAATCACGATGCATCTCCATTACATAACACGCGCACACAAGTGACAACCCTCCTTCTGCCAGAGCCTTAATAATATTCCACGACCCTGAGTTCAGAAAAAGATGATTGAAGGAGACAAACAAGATGGTTGCCATGCAGATGCATGTGGAGGCTGTGAGAACGCGGCTCTGCCACTAATCAGCCCATCACCCTAACAAACCTACACCGTCGATGAGACGGGTGATGAAATCTCACGTTGGCACAGAGCCAAGCACGAAAAGGAGGAGACGCGCAGCGACGGAACACAGATCTATGAAAACAAACTTCACAAGTCTCGCGAATTAGTGCACATGCTAAGACACACGGCAGAAATAAACACATGTGATGATGATGATGATGATGATGATGTCTGGAGCACGATGCACTTACTTTATATAGCAACAGCCTGAGTTAGCGTTTCCATCAGGGGTGACATATGGTGTGGAGTGCTTTAGGGGCATAACAGTCTGTCCATACATGTGCATGTGACTGAGGGAATGCCCTTTAGTACAGCCTGTGTCACACAGGACATACATTAGTGATGCAACACGCAAAATATAGGCTGCAAAATAAAGTGTAAAAAGGAGAAAACTAAAACAAAACGTGTTTCTTGAAATATCAATATATACTATCACCAGGGTGTGCAGTGTTTCTTTGGTCACTCACTGGCCTTATTAGCACATAAATGTATTTCAAATGGAGAGCATTAGCAATAAATGCCAAAATAATATAAGTTCAAGTCAGTACTTATTTTATTTTAGTTCCTTTTTGACTCTCCCACGTCCCTTGTGGGGAAAACTCTGACTTGTTATCCAATAAAAGCCCCTCTTTGCTCACCAGTTAGTCATTAACCTTGACAGTCAGTGGTGAAGCTAGAGATAATGACGTTATCATGACTTTTTGTTTTGTTTTGCTGAGAAAACTATTCCCCGCTGTTTATGGGGAATGGCGAGATGGGGGGTAATCAATAAAGTTTTTTAGTTTAAAATCAAAACAATTAGATGGGAAATGCAAAATCAGGTGATGCATCTCAGTAGAGCTGCACAAATAACATACTGTGATATTTTCAGCACATGCGATAGCTATGTGATTTATGCCAGTGGTGCAGGTTTAACGAAACTCGAGAGAAAATTTTGAACAATCTAAATTTGAAGATAAGTAACACACACCTTTATGTATGTATATTTCATCTTGATGTAAACTTCCACACTCTGGACACGGGTGTGAGTACAGGACGGGTTTCTTTTCTGATGCATTAAATGTCTGTGACGGTGAGTGAATGATCAGAGATGTGATCCTCCCTGTGCAGTGCAAGATAAACACGGCACAGTCACAGAGCTAAAAGAGAGATATTGTTTTCCCATTACCCACTGATAAAGTGATGAGGACACACTGTGAGCAACTAAAAGTATACAAACGGTGTCCTTAACGTGCCTGTTCCAATTCTTGCGCTGTTGAAGTGTGATTTTTTATTTTTTTTCCCCACCAGCTCTATCATCTTTTTACTCTTGTTGTTCAGAGTAGACAGTCGTTTATGCTTTGCAGAGGAAGCAAAGTCAGGACAGTCTGCTCTCCTAATCGGGGACCATATTGGACTATGTCTGTGTTTGTATCTGCTCTTGTTTTGCGAGGGAGCCAAACAAACACGCATGCGAGTGAGCAAACCTACAAACACAGCATGTTCTGCAGATGTACCCAACTCAAAGCAGGCAAGCATGCAAACAGCGTCACGTGTCATCGCGTTTAATCTAATGTGCTTCAAATGTCTCCATAATAGAACTCAAGTGCTGGCGCAGCGCCCTGTTGGTGCCCGAGAACGAGAGTGTGTGATGGAAGATGACATGTGCTGATGCAACGCTGGATCGGTGGACATATGATATTAGGAACTCTCATTTGCAAACATACCTGTCCTTGAATTCTCTGTTCCCTCGCCACAGGTTTCCATGGAAACCGGGGAAAGCAGCAAGGTTCTGTGTGTGCGTGCATGTGTGTGTGTGTGTGTGTGTGTGTGTGTGTGTGTGTGTGTCAGGGTGGGAGAGTTTGCAGTTAAATGCATGCTTACACCTCACAGAACTCACTTCGGTTTTAACACCTGGTTTTTCCCTCATTAAAAATGAGCACAGAGTGAATTTTAGTAATAAAGCATCTGTGGCGAATGGCTCAAACTGACTGATGTTAAACTCAAGCTGAAATAGATATGAGGATGGCTAAGTGACTGCTTTGCTCGCACGTCTGGAGAAGAACTTGTGTGAACCTAGTCTATGACTTTGCCCTTGACACCAAAGTCAAAGATCAAGCACATAAGCAGTGGGCTCATTCCGAGGCAGCCCTCATCAGCCACAGCAATACCAATGATGTATTTACAAGCGACAGACTGAGAGGTCCCAGTGAATTTTTAATGAAAGTTCTGTTTGAAATTTTGAACAAGCACAAATTGATTCATGATTTTTTAATGGCGCCGATGGAAGCTTCCAGAATTGCTGATTGTTTCTCCCACGATGAGCAAACAAGCACAGCGGGGGGGAAGAGAGTAAAACAGGAGATGAGACTCAGACAAATTTCTTCAATTTTCTTCCCCACACAAATCTTAAGAGGCCAATAAGTCTTGGTGTTAATGCTTGTAACTCGATGATACTCAGAGTTAACCACTTTGTCGACGTGTCATCCTGAAGAGCTTCTCCTCACTCATTTAAAACGGTTTAGCTAAATTCCACGTGCCTGGATTTGACTTTGGACATGGAGGTCGTTTTCAAAGCTCACAATAAAAATAAAAATCTCCCAAAAAATGAACTTACAATTTTAGACAGCAAATTAAAACATAATAAAACAGACAACAAGGTCCTACAGTGCCGTGAGCTAGTGCACTCACACTAGAGGAATAGTTCAACATTTTGAAAAATAGAATTATTCTTTCAGAAATACTCATTTTTAGCTGTTTCACACCAGGCCAAATACTTGGGTATGTTGCTTCATACTCAACTTCCATATACAACGATGCACAAACAAGACTCCACATTAATCAGTGACTTTCAGAAATGTGTAGTTTTGGTTAAGGTGCTTTCTAATTTTATTTAAAAGTTGATGTATTGCTGAAAAGATGTTTTCTGTCACTAAATGACCTCATTGGTAGAGTATTGGAGGTTCTGTTTTAGGGCTATTTGATTAATAGATGACTAAATTAATTGGCAACTATTTTGTTAATCGATTAATTGGTTTCAGTGATTTCTCAAAGAAGTAAAACAAGTGTTCTGATTTTTCAGCTTCTTAAATGTGAATATTGTCTGGTTTCTCGCTCAATATAGCAAAGAAACAAACATTGAAACTAAATTATTTTGGTTTGTGGACAAAACAAAACATTTGAGATCATCATCATCATTTCCAGTTTTGAAAAACATTTTTCAATATTTAAATGACCAAATAACTGATTGACCGATTATGAAAATGATTGTTAGTTGCAGCACTATTCTGTTTCAACGTGATCAGCAATCTAGAGTTTTGAAAGGACATTTTCAGTTTCATGTGAAGCACAAAGCATAATTTGAAGGCTCACATTTGTGCCGTGTCCTGGTTTTGAGAGGCAGTTTTCATTTTGACACAGCATTTTTATTTTATTTTGTTACAGCACTAGCTCAGGAAACAGTGAGTAGGCAAAATTATAAAACACTTTATTTTCTACTTGGCCTGATTGTATCTTTTAATATGTATCATCATCATTATTATTATTATTATTATTACTATTATTATTATTATTATTACTATTGTTATCATCATCACTAGCAGGGGCAGCTAAACAAAGCAGACAAATGATTGTGTTGAATAGGTTAGGTACCACTGTCCAATTCAGTTTAGAGAAATGTCAGAAACAAAAGCATATCATCCCAGCACAGTTATTAAACTGATTAATCTGGCCCACTCATCACCATGTTAAGAAAACAGAGTAATTTCCCTTTTGTCTCCATAAACAGTGAAAAACAAATACAAAGCTGTTCATGCAGAGCAAGGTCTGGAAGTTTGTCCAGTATGTCAAATTGTGTCCACATGTAAGAGCTATATGCTACTTTGTTAAAAACAGGAAGACACTCCACTAAATAAATTCACACTTTCACCGGAAACAAACACGACCCCAACAACAAGCAACCCGTGAATTAACGGAACCACCGAGTTAAAACAAACAAACTGTCCACGTGCGCACACCTGCAGAGGCTGTGCTACGTTAGCCTCATGCTAATAAGAAAAACTACAGTCCCCATGAAGGACAAAGACCATACAAACTTCCGCTACATATGTTGTCTTTCACTGACCAAACCCCACTGAACACGCGGCTGAACACGCTACATATGTTGTCTTTCACTGACCAAACCCCACTGAACACGCGGCTGAACACGAACCAAAACAACATACACTTCAAACAGCAGAGAACATGAATCACGTCTTACCTTTGCTAACTCTGTCACTTCACACAGCAGCCATTTTGACAGAAACATCACAGGTGTAAACTTAATGTGCTTAATGAGCTACTGTTCAGACTTTATATTATATTGTATTGTATTATATTATGTTATGTTATGTTATGTTATGTTATATTATATTATGTTATATCATATTATATTATATTATGTTATATAATATTATATTATATTATATTATATTATATTATATTATATTATGTTATATAATATTATATTATATTATATTATAGTATAGTATATTATATTGACAGTGTTGCATAGAAGTGTTCTAGTAAAAACTCTCTCCAAAGCCATCTTTTGATTTCATTTCCAAATCTCCACATGGACAGTGGAAAAGGGGCTTTTGAATATTCTGTACCTGAGGTGTGGAATGAGCCAGAAGGTTTAAAGCTTAGAGACTTCATCTCACTACATGTATTTGAACTCAGATAAGTTTTTAGATGAACTAGTCATAAAGTTGTTTTTGTTTTGTTGTGAGTGCTCCCTTCTTGGCCAGGTCTCCTTTAAAATGAACAGGTTAATCTCTATCTCTCTTTCCCATAATAATATATAATATTTCTACTTGCTACTCTTTCTTACAATTCTTAATAGGAAAAATAGGATTTCTCCCCCCCTGCTTAAAGGTTAAATATGAAAATAAAATTATATTATATTATTTATGTTTTTCCCTGGAAATATGGCAGTTAACAAGAGGGGAAATATTTTTTTTCCAGATTATGCATGAACATTTCTGACACATCACGTTCCTGTGACAGTTTCCATCATTATGCATGTGTGTTTTGCAGCTAAACTTCTTGCCAGTAAGCCAGCACAACAATCTGTTCGTCCAGGACGAACACACTTGTGAGCAGAAGGAAACTTTCACAACAAGCCCTTCTGGTTTGTGTCCCATAATAGAGAATTTCTGCTGTTCTCCCAAGTGCTCTGCTTATGTTGTTGAAAGACCCAGATTCAATTGATCTGGAAAGAAAATCAACAATAGTTAAGCATCGAAAGGACACAATTATAAAACTTTGCGTAGACTCTCAGTTTTTGTCAACACAGGATGATTGAGACATATTGGGGAGAAATTAAAATTTAAATATAATCTATAAAGATAATCTTCTGTCAACCTCATCATCTTGTTTAAATATTTGAGCTCCTCTGTAAATCGCACATTTCAAACAGTGATGTAAGATCTGCTGCAGTCAAAACTTCAGGCAAAATGAAGTTTGGATCTGTGGTGGGGCCAGCCACATATTATTTGATGGTCCCACTTTGTCTTAAACTGAAGCTTTGCTTGTTTAAAAAATGTCCATAAGGTCACCAGAGGAGGACTTTAGGATTCAAAACTTAGCCTTGCTCCAACCTGTGGTAATAAATCATGAAGCCAGAAACATAAGGTTGCAGCTATTGCTTTGTGGAAGAGATTCAGGTGTCCATCCTCTCTCCCTCCCCTGCCTGCACTTAATTTATACTACAGGTTTAAAGCAATCGCTGTTCAGCTAAAGGTCTCTTTGAAAACCCTCAGGGCCACAGCTCACCCTGGCATGCAATAATTTATGGACAAAGTTGCCAGGCTTTATGAGACTGGGGTGCCAAGTGTGTGATAGTTTTATCTATTCCGGACAAGGGCTTTGATTGTCTAAAATAGATTGTCAAATGCCGCTTTTCCACTACATGGTCCCACCACGCCACGCCTCGGCTTGGCACGGCTCGACTGTACACGGCTTGGTTGGTTTTCCATTACGATATAGTACCTGTGGGCGGAGTCATCACTGCACGGCTGCATGAAACTGCCGTGACTTCGTTTTACACGTGACACACACAAACTAGTGACTAGTGACTTGTAAAGCAGTTGTTTTCGGTGTACTGAATCATTAGAATCACTTCCTGCATGACCGAAGCACAGACTCGGCTTTCAGCAGTGCTGTCGCTAAATACACCAGACTCTTCTGTTAAATGATGAGATTTAAGACATTTCCTTGGAGGTTAACTACCAGGTACTATCGCCAATGGAAAAGCAAAAACAAACGTGCCGAGGCGAGTCAAGTCATGCCGGGACCATGTAGTGGAAAAGCGGCATAAGATTGGCGTGTATAGATTAAGACAAGGTAGCTTTTACAAATAACATAGAGTTGACTATATTTCAACTGTATCCACATATTTTTGTACTTACAATGACACACTGGTGTCATTATAATGTGACATTTAGGGGGAAATGACCTGTTTTCATGTGACATGGTGAAGGAGACATCAGGCCTGTTGGATGATCATTAGACCAGAAATGACCATGGACCATCTCTCTTCACTGTGTGAAGACAGGCAGCCTGACACTGCTGAGCTCTCTTCTCCAGCTTCCTCTCAATGTCACTCTAACCCTCCTCCGTCACAGGTGCATTTGCTTTTCGTCCAATCTCGTTCTCCCGCATGCTATCTGTCCACATGGCTCTCTCTTTCGCTGTCTTTAAAGTACATTGGGAGGAAAGCCACATGAGAGCCCCTGGCACAGCGTATGATGGGAGCAGGCCACACACATCATTCAGCTCTGGCAGATATTTGTTCTCGTTCTATAAAGAAGGGCAACCCTGTTAGACTGCTTAGAGACATCCATCATCCTCCGCTCTCACTCTACACAAGGTAGCATCTCTCTTTCAACTTTTTAGAGGTCAAAGGGACAGAGTGAGCCGTCTCAGCGTTCCCTGTTATTTCAGTTTCACACCGGTGGCGAGTTGCTGCAGAGACTGAGCGACGAAAGAGAAGGAAAAGGCTGTCATTTATGTGAAAACAGGCATGGGGTCAAACTAATAGACCGGTTGCTGACAACAAACACTCAGGTGTCACCAGGCATGGGTTAAAGAGATGGCAGGGCGGGGAGTACAGGTGCCCCGACTGGTTGTGTAACAGGAGGAGGTGGTTCAAAGGATCCTGCTGCTTACACAACAGACATTTATCACCTCTCTGCTGTCTGTCACTGTGTTACACAGATTTTCTTTCTACCAGCCTCTCAAGGACTACTTTGCAGAAATTCTACCCTCTATATCCAGGGTTCCCAACCTGGGGTCCAAGGTCACGGGGGTGCCAGATGGGGAAAATGGGATTTTCAAAAATCCCAATCACTCACTATATTCGATTATCAGAACTCTGTATCACCTAAATTAAAACCTACATTTTGGTTCACCTTTAAATTTATTAAGCTATTTATTACCAACACCTATGACCTCTGAACTTACTGCATAAAATATCAGGTCTGAGAAACGCACCAAAGTACCAAAGACTCACCGCTATCAAAAAAGAAAACAAGGCCATATCTCAAGCGTTAGCTTGGCGTTGGTTTTATGGAACCACATGACAGTTTTTATCCATATACACTGTTTGTTTTTGCATATAAACGTTTGTAATTATTGGAAACAACTGCTCTGCAGTATCTATAATTTGCCTAAAAGGAACTTTTTTGCATAGAAACTTGATGCTTTTCTCCAGCTGATGTGACACATGACACAAGCTAACTGTAGTGGGGAAGTCAGAAGACTGACATCAGTACAGCCATAAAGTGTCCGTCTGTGTGTGTGCGCTGGATTTCAAAGAATTCCAGACATGTAAATGCACGCGCACAGACGCTCTCACAGACAGCTGCATAACACTCACCATGGACTCAACGAACACACGAGAGACAAACAGGCTGACAGACAGGCTGAGAGTTCACTCCACAAAATGTGGGATAATAAACAAAGCGGGACGTCGTCAGAACCACTCATCAGTCCCAAAACTAACACAGCCATTGTATGAGATCTGCCACAGGACATTTAAGTGCTCCACCCCTCATCTTTTTCACCTCATGAAAACAGTCACCTCTCTCAGCACATTACCTGAGAATCCCTTCTTTGCAAAGTCCGTTTAAGGCAGTGATAATACCCTTCACTTGGCCCTGTGTGATGAAGAGTAGCAGAGGGAGGCCAAACTTTCTTTGCCTTTCTGACAGCAGAGATCAGCCGCAACTGTATCTTGTGTACTCATCTCTTTAATGCTGAATCTCCAGAGTCAGGCTTGGCTGTGTTTAAATTCTGCAGCACAGCTTCACAGTGATTGGCAGTGCCCTGGGTGGAATGTGGGAACCTTATTTGGCAGAGTCCTTTGCTGGCGTACCACACATGTCTCTTCAGACCGAACACTGTCAGTGGTATCCAGGTTGGATGCTCAGGGCTTGTCAAGTAGCACTGAAGCAGAAGCTGATGCCTCGCCAGAGACATGGAAACTTGTCTCATTTGAAAAAGTGTGATGGTCAGAATAATAAGTTATAATCAGTAAAGGGTGATCTCTGCTCTGGAGCACTATTATAACAAGTTCACTGTGTGATGGTGTGATGATTAGCATGTGTTCTTGTACACACTTGTACACATGTTCAGAATATGAACGCCTGTTTGAAGCCTCAAGATTTGCTCTATGGGCTGGTGTCACATTGAGGTTTTGAAACCTGAAGTTTCCAGATGTCACCTGTTGTCAATCACATTGTTGTCCACTCCTGTATGTGCTGTACATTATCATTGACATAGTGTTATATTGAAGACACACTGAATCTAGTGATTCTATTTACTCCTGAAAAAAAGGTTACTGGTGTAATAATCAAGTGAGGCTCATTTTCCCTTTTTCAACCGGCGTAGTTGCCCCCTGTTGGTCGTTCTGTATACTCTTACTTACTGATTAGCTTCCACCTTTCCAGCGTTTGGTGAGAAGAACAGCACAGTAAAGCAACAGAGACAGTGTCATAAAATAAAGACGTAAAAGCAGCGGCGGCTTCCTCTGCTCACAGGTGTTGCACTGATCAATATTTAGAGACAAATGTGTTTTGACCACACACACACACACACACACCACAGTATTGTTTATATCACAATCGTGAGTTCTGAAACTTTATACCAAATGGGAATTTATGCCATTTCCTTCAAAGATCTTAGTGCAATTAAATGAGGGCAACATGAAATTTATCCCAAACCCTTTAATAATGTATGTGCAACACAATAATCACCTTAGCACCTTAAAACGTGTGGTCCATACTAGGGATTCACCGATATGACTATTTCCGCCGATACTGATATCCGATATTAATATTGCTGCTATGGCCGATAACCGATATCTACCGATATCGATATATGTTTTAAAAAAAAAAGTTTCTGAGATGATAAAAGTTTGTACAGAATGAAAATCATGCAAGCTGAATTTTTGAATGTCTTCCTTTATTTTCAAAACATGTTTTACCTCCAAATAACAAGGTCACATAAGACACAAGTAACCAACTACAAGTAAAGGTTTTTAGAAACCTTTACCACTTGTAGCAAGTGTGTAACTAAATTAAAGTACAGTTTAACTCCCTCAACTCACTAAACTCCTGTGAGAAAGTTTGGATCATAAATTACAAACATGAACATAAATAAAAATAATACCCTGCCAAAGTTACTGTAACCGAGATAAGGGCGTCTATACTGGGTATGTAAATAAAGTCAACAACCCTTCCTCCCGGCAACAACAACCGCGCCACTTCCCTTCACAATAAAACTACACAACAGATATGAGAAACAATACATGACAAGCTCTACTAAGATGTTAAAATACTTTAACAAACTTGCCAGTATTCATGGCAACCAGATATTTATTCAATTGCAAAACATCGGAAAAGTAGCGCCGACTTGGCAGGTTGTTGCGGGGTTCAATATGCGCTATCAACCGTCGGAACCCTCGGCTGGTCGTCAAGAGCAATCATTTCCATTACCTTTATCGTTATTGCCCTGGCCAATGTCTTCCTTTGGTCGAGTCCCAGCTGCGCTGCTTTCTTTTTTGTCTGCTGCCTAATGTTACTAGCGTTAGCTTCCTGCTGTTGTTTGTGTACTTCTGGGTGGCGGTTTTTCAAATTACATAATCAAATTTGTGGTATTGAATGACTTGACGCGGAACCCTCCTCGCATTACCTCGACTTTGCAAGTGTTGCATAATGCTTTTTGCGTATCTTCAATTGACACCCTGAAAAATCGCCCACACCGCTGACATTATCTCTCCTCAACACACACACACACACACATCTTGTGCTGCGCTTGCGTCACTTACGCTGTCATATGCCCAAACAAATGCCGCATGGTCTCCCCTTCCCGACACACATACACAAACAGCAATTAGACGGGTCTAAACATCGGTTGTTAAAATCGGCGCAGTTTTACTCATTGGACCGATGCCGATATGTTAAAAAATGACGAACATCGGCCGAAACCAATATTAATGCCGATATATCGTGCATCCCTAGTCTATACTTCATGGTTTGCCTTGTTACGTCCTATATTTTATCTTGTTAGTGTGTCTTCATTAACTAGAACACAGCCACGGTTGCTTCTCCTAAATTGCTGATATTGTTGTTATTGTCATGTTTATATATTTTCGTGTTTTGTGTCAGTTTCTTTTACCTTTAAGCAGATGTTGTTTTGTCCTTTTCCATCAACCTGCCGAGAGACTACTGTTGTAAATTAGCCCGATGGCTATGATCTGGCATATTTACATGTTGTTGTTCCTTATGCGCAATGTCCCAACACAAACAAAAAATATAAATGAATAAACACACACACACTCACACACAGAGAAGGATGAGAGCCTCGTGAAACCCAACTAATTCATTTGTCTCTTTACTCTTATTTCTTGTCCAAGCTGTCATCACATTACACTCCCTGATGTGCCTCTCTTTGTTTCACACACACACTCATCCGTCAGCTGCAGTGCAGCCAGTGAACTGACGAGGCAGTTATGACTGTATCTAGTTAAACTTCATCACAGGCAGAAACAAAAAAAAAAGAATCTGCTAAGTTATGAGTGAACGACACCCGGAGATCACCGTTCAGTCCCAGTTAGGGCAGACATCTTTCTGTGTGGCGTTTGCGTGTCCCCCCCAGCGTTTGTGTGGGTTTTCCCTGTAAACTCAGGCTTCCGCTCATTGTCCGTAAAAATGCACGTTAAGGTTACGTGGAAACCAAACTGACCACAGGTTTGAGTGTGGTGTGAATGGTTGTTCTGCTTTCTTTATAGTCACCATGATTCTTGTCACGTCAACATTGTGTGCTTCCTCCGTCTTAAAGATGGTAGTCTACCGTTGCACACACACACACACACACACTGACACAACCACATTTACATTGTTCTGTCCAAACTAGCGCAGACATTTAGGTAAAAACCTGTCAGAGTTCAAATAGAAATATTACTTCTCTACAGTGGCAACTCATTACTACAAAGTATGCCGTCTTTCCTGTTGGAGGTATTCGTGTACAGACATGAAGCCTCTTGAGGCTGTGCATTTGTGAACAGTCAGATAAGATGAGCTGTGCGTCTTCAGCTCCCGGCAGACTGTTTTTCTCCTGTCAAACCTCACTGACCCATCCAGCACACTTTCAACCCAGCGTGCAGTGTTTTTGAAAATGTGTCAGCCTTGCTTCCAAACTATGCTGATGACATTTGCGCTCCACATGTGCGTGTGTTCGACTGGACCTGGGCTAAATTATCTCGCTGCTTTTCCTGAATGAGCTCTCTGGATTTCCTTTTAATGGGACCAGATCAGAGCTTTCTGTCGTTTACATGCAAGTGTGCGACAGACAGGTGTGCAACAGTTGGCAGCTCCTGCAGTGCAAATTCAGCGTAGCTGCCCGTCTCTGTCTGCATTCTTCTGATGTAGCTGCACATAAAACATTAAAGTAACTGACGGGAAGACTAGAGTTTTATTTGTCGCTCTGAAACACTCAGATATCAATGCAGAGAGGAGGCGTCTCACAGATCGGCATGGTTCATCATTAACATTAGAACTGTGCAGCACTGAGATGTGATGATGAATGTAGGTTGCATTGGTCAGTATTTGGCCCCTTCTCTGTGTTAACAAACGACACTCTGAACTTTTGAACCAGAAGCCTGGATTACCAGCTGACCTGGGAGCAGCAGAGTCTGGGAAACTATAATTAAGGCTGATTAAAGAACATTCCTGGGGTCTGTTTCTGAATGTTAAGTGAGCGGCGGAGGTTGCAGGAGACCAGTGCTTCCATCAGAGAAGCGAAAGATTCTCAGCAATGAAAATGCCACAGTGCACCATCTGCGCGCAGTCACAGTCGTGCATTGTTGTGGTTGTTTTAATACACACGTGGAAACACGTGGTACACAAAATGAACATAACAATGCTGAATGCTTAAGAAAAAAAGCCAACCAGTCATTACTGCGATGATCCCTATGGTGTTTACAGTATAATTAGCTGAACTAAGCAGTTCTGTACCTATAAATACCAGAGACTAAACAACAGTAAGCAAAGGCACGACCACAGCCAGCGACCTCTCACATTAGGCCTCACTTCTTCCCCCACAAGCCCTGACAGCAGCAGCAACAGCAACAGCAGCAGCAGCAGCATCAACAACAACTGTGGCAGCTGCGACAGCGGCAGCAGCATAACTCAGGGATCGGACGCTAACAATTATTCTCCACTCACGTTATTTATTGCAAAAGCAGCGACAGACAAACACTTGCTTTGTTGAGGTCATTGTTCTGTGCTGCAGTGTCATCTCAAGCATCTTTCCCTCTGGCAGCTCCTCATCCTTTTCCTGTTGATGCTTTCCTCCTTGTCCAGCTCCTCCCCAACTTCAGACAATTGCATACCATTATTTTTGCAGTCTGGTTTGGCAAAAGTGTGTGAAGACAAGTTCACAAGTTAAACCATCCCTTCACTTCAGAGACTATTGGTATGACTGTTGGGAATCAGGCCCAGAGGACAAACTGGGTCATACAACCATATGGGAAGTACCAGGTCTGCAGCGCAGGTGTTTATTTAGTCTGGTCGTCATTCTGTTGTCATTAGCAAGAGGAATGACTTCACAAAGACAAAAAAAAGTTGAAATGTCAACAGCGTAAACTACAGCACAATCTATATAATAAATTAAAAAGTGTTTTCTGGCAAACATAGTAGCTGGAGTCGGGCTGACATTTTGCCCAGAATCTTTTTTTTCTTTGTCTCAACGTGACCGATTGTTCAAGCTATTCCAATCCAATTTATATATGAAACACATTTTAAAAACAACAGTTGAACAATGTGACGTACAGTAATACAATAATCAAACACAAACATAAAAGAAATAATGTAACTGCAGCCCATTCCACAATTTAAAGCTTCAGCTGTGATTTAGTGAGAGCAGCTGATCTTAGAGACCTGCAAAGGTACATGTGTGCAAGTCAGAGAGGTAAGAAAGAGCAAGAGCACAAATATAGATGTTAAACATGCCTTTTATATATTTATTTATATATATTTTATTTATTGTACGTGCGAAGAGGTCAGCTCAGGTCAGCCCAAGGTTCGGCAAAAGTCAACAGTCAGTGCAGCGCAGCACCGCATCGGTTGTCGTGATAAACAGTTAAAATAAAATCAATTCTGCAAAGAACTTAATGAATGTGTTTCCTTTAGATGAACTATTTCCTGTCTGAACTGATCTAACCTGCTGCTTTAACTGTGTGAGTGTGGCATCAATCTTCTCATCTAGTCTGAAGTGAAGTGTGAAAAAACGTTGCCGACTGTCAAAGTATAGTGCAAACATCGCACTGGGATCTGCACACATACACTTATATTTCAATGCTGGCAACTTGCTGTGTGGAACTAAAGGGAAACAAAAGTCAATCTTTATCCTTCAACAGAAAGCATAAAAAAACAACAACAAACCCACTCTTAATTACAATAAAAATACACAAATTTAAACATCTGAATTGCTAAAACTATTTCCTGACAGCATTCAAACTTTGTTTCAACCAAGTGACAAACTGATCAGAGAGGAACATGAATAAACAGTTTCAAATGGCTCAGAAACAACAAACTGAATGAATACAGTACGATGGAAGTGGTTGTGTTGATCATCTCCCTCTGAATCTTTGTGTTGCTTGATTATGTTTATATGTTTTAAGCCTAGCTAGTCTTCAATGGCGACTTTAGGCGCTGAAGACTAGGCTTTGTCAACAACAACACTCTGACGCGTGTCCCCCACTCAGGATTACCACCAAAAATAAAAAAAGTGGTAAGGTTGTGACACCTCAAAATACATCTACAACACTAACACAGTCAAATAAAAAGCCACGAAACAAACACATTAAACACACTTAATTCACCTCATGGACGCTCAGATCTGGATGGAGTCCCAAATTGTTACGACCAGGCATAGAGGAAAAACCTGATCGCAACATGAGTAATGAGTCTCTCTCTTCCCAACTCCCAAGAAACCACCAGCAACAGGACAAACAAAAGTCAAACATACACACCTGTAACCCATCTCACACTCACATGCAGAGCAGTCACGACCCTGGGGTCGTAACAATGAGTATGGTCACTGAAGTGGAAGAGCTTCAAAGGTTTGTTTAATGAGAAGTGATGAGTTCCTACCTCTTTTTCGGACACAGAACACAGAAACTCTCTTTTCTTTTCATTTGTCGTTCATTCATTCTGAAATTCGTGCCAATAAAGCACATTTTGAATTTATATGAGAGAGAGAAAAATAGAAAAGAGGGCTCGTGACTCTACTCCAGCGTTCTGTGTTCCGTCTTCAGACGCTTCACACTCTGTGGACAATTACTGACGAGGACAGCGACAGTTTGACCGGGAAAAGTGAATCCAAATCGCACCTTTGATTTCCCCCGACCCCTGTGGAAAAGAGCCATGTCACAGATCGCTCTTAATTTCAGGAAGTGTCTGGGACGCTGCCGGTTCAAGCCGCGGATCATTACGCACACAGAGCGAGGCCCTAACCATGAATAATTGCAACATTATCACAATACACAATGCATCAAAGCGCGGACACAAATAAACTCAGGAAATGCTGCACTGTCGTGAGAAAAGTCAGAGCATGCATTTTTGTCACCACTGTGGATGAGACGTGTTTGTGGGTGTTCCACACAGTTTGTCCCCTAACATGCAATCATTTACTTCATTTTTTGGCATTTCTGTAATTCATTTGAAGATGTTTTGTGTGATTTATTGCCCTCATATTGAGTTAATTAATGGGATAATAACTTCAAGGAGGAGTCACATTAGGATTAGTGCCATTAGCAGCGCAGCATCGTTAATGTCGAAGCTAACTGCTAAAATCATTAGCTTGGCGCACACTGTGCACTGAAGCAGGTCTGCAGAAAACATGCCTCACTTAAGTGTGCGTCTGGCTTGCGCAGACATTTTATGATCTTCTTTTATGACCTATGACAAACAGCGCACAACATCTTAAAATATGTTGAAGTGTTTGCCCAAACTGAGCGATGGGAAACAGCCGCTGAATGACTCAAAAAACACAGACAGAAAAAACAAAGTCTGTGTCTTTACATATGAACTCAGCAGCGCATCACAGAAGATGTCCAGACCAACTGCTACAGTGCAGTGAACGTCTCTGGTTCGGTCGCTGTTAGCCGATCACACCTGCACGACAGGTGACGCCAGTTTATGTGTTTAAGGTTTTATTTCACATCTGGTCAGGATGTAACCTGACCTTACACACACACACACACACACACACACACAGTCTGGTGTCCATGACTTTAGAGGACATTACACGGACTTACATTCATTTCCCTCTAACTTAAACCACCACTTTTAAAGGAATACTTCACCGATTTGCATGTAGCTTTGTATTGCTAGAATAGGGCTAGTATTTTTGAAAAGTTGTGCTTCCCAAACTCAGTTGAGAAATATCTTCATTCTTTTCTTTGTTACGTTCCCACCAGTGACACTTGGTCCTGTTAGCGTAACTGTTAGCAAAGATGGCGGACACGTTTACATTCTGGGAATGTCTAAGTCTAAAAAGTTTCAAACCTCGGACCAAGTGTCACTGGTGGGCACTTAACAAAAAAACAACGGTTGGAAAGCACAATTTTCCTCTATTCTAAATGCAAATCGGTGAAGTATTCCTTTAATGGCCTAATCCTAACTTTAATCTAACCTCATCCTAACCATACAATATGTAATCATTTATGTTGTGTCCCCACAATGTGCCAAAACTCTGGCAAAAATAACCAGAGGAATAAATAAACTGTGGAAGTGACACATCAAATAAATCAAATATAACTATTTGCAGAAAGTTTTATTATTGTCTCGATGACGAGTAGAATGGCGGAGTGTTTTGCCGTCCCTGGAGTCGTGCTTGTTTCTGTGGATGGTGATTAAAAGAGCGCCTAACCACGATGTCAGTCACAACTATGTCATTCCTAAATGAAGGAGCACGGATGTGTTTTGTCTGCCTGCCATGGAGACTGCGACTCCAGCGTCGACACTGACATGAAAAATGGTCCTGCAAAACAAAAGTGAACTTTTATATCTTGTGTTACATCACCAAACGTTTCCATTTTCTGTGTCCACAAAAACAATACATGCTCAAGTCACACGAACATGCCCACAGTTCCATTCGCACTAAAACCAGGGTCCACATTGGTTTTGACGCTCCACACATGCTCTCCTGATCCAACTTTTGGTTTACGTCTGTGGCCCTGTGGCCCTCAGCGGACGCTGATTAGTGGATGATAAACTCAATCCATCTTCTACTGCTTTATCCTCCACAAGAGGAGGCGCTGTGCCAGTCTCAGCTGACACAGGGTGAAAGACAGTCCATCACAGGGCGTCATAGAGACAAACAACGCTCCACTCTCACACTAATAAAAATATAAATAAATAAACAATTAAGCGTGCAGCTCACAGTGTTTTACAGTGCACATCCTCGTTTCAAAGCTGCTGTTGGCTAAAACACATAACTCTCAGGTTTCTCTAACAGGACAAAGCCACACCCCTTGGTTTAACAAGGGTAATAAAACGCGCTCGCACACACACACACGCGCACAAACACCAGCATCTGTTCTTCAGAGCAGCACATGCTCAGGTGTCATTCTCTCCACAATAAAAGCTTCTCTCTTTTTTTTTCATCATTGTGCCTGAAATGATTCCCCGGTTTTGGGTCCTGTTGAGTGACTGAAGTGATTTCCACTCAGCTGCAACTGTTGACCTGGCCTCACTCACTCACTCACTCACTCACTCACTCACTCACTCACGTAATCCTGTGCACAGCCTCGTCCAGCAGAAACACACAGTGATATTTCACGTGTGCATTTCGGAAAAGTGCATACAACTCAGATCCACAAGCGCCGAGCCAAAAGAAAGTCTGCTGTGAGCGTGTCAGAAGGAGCTGGCGGAACATCACACAGGAAGCTGGCCTAACATCATGCACACAAACGCACACACGAGTGGGAATTTGAGGGGAAAAGTTGTTCTTTTTCCCTTTCATTTAAAAAAAAAGAAGGGATGATTGAGTGTGTGTGTGTGTGTGTGTGTGTGGGAGGGGGGGTAAAGGCTGATATAGAGAATGAAGAAAACAAGCATGAGCAGGAGAGGGGAGAGATAGAGCGTCTGCATCTGTAAAGGACTTTACAGGCTTTGCAGACATGCTGCTGCCACGTCAACACGAGACAGATTGCCCGGCTACATTGGGGTGAAGAAAAGTGGAATCTGTCCTGTTTCTCTCCCTCTCTTCAACTCTGTAAACAACAACCTCACACACACACACACACACGCACGCACACACGCACACATTGGAACCACAGCTCCGGCAAGAATATTCCACTGAAAGCAGGAAATAGTTCACAACCTCAACAGGGAAAATCGCCACTTGGACGGCCTTTGATATTCTCTTCCACCGTCCCAACTCTAATTTTAAACACATTAACTGGAATTGAGGCAGCATGTTTTTTTGTTTTTTTTTAAAGCTCATGGCCTCCACATGAGGACAATCAGGTGAGAATTATATTTACTGTCACAGCCCATTTGAGTGAAATAATATAAAGCTTTGTCCAACACTTTTCACACAGCCTCTGCTGCTTTATGAGAGGTTACTGCCTGTATCTACACAAACATCCAGTCCACATAACATTAGGCTGAGGTCAGGGTTAGGTTAAGGTCAGGGTTAGGATTAGGCCAGTGGTAATTATGGTTTAGGTTAGAGTAAGTCTCCAGGAAATGAACGCACGGGTGCTACAGTCATTTCACGGACGCAGCTGCTGTCCTTTTGTTTCCCAGTACCAGCCCAATCAGTTTGCACAGTCAGCAAAAACACACCGAATAGAAGGGACTGACTTGATAGCAGCTGTTTGTGTTTACACGGCGGGTCGATCGTGATGAACACAGGCGAGTTAAACTGTTGAACTGCTGAGGCAAACTCTGCGCTGTAACTCAGATCTGCAGCTGCGAGTGCTGATCACTTCCACTGCCGTTGTCTTAATATATGAGCTGTTTGTGGGTTTAATAACATTTTTAACAGCGCAAAACTGGAAAAGAAGCAGCCGCATCAGCAGGGCACACAGGCTGTATTTTAACGTATTTAACATACAATGATTTCCATGAATGTATTACTGGTGTTATAAGGTTTATAGCAACTATAAAGTATAGAAAAGAACACACACACACACACACACGCACATGCACCTGTGTGTCTGTCTATAGTTATGAGGACACTCATGGGTAAAATGCAAATCCAGAGGCCTTTAGCACAACCGTAACTATCTTGACTAAATGTCCAACCCTTATCTGCAACTAACTGACAACCTATAACTAAGCTTTAACCCTTAAAAGGCTGTCTGAAGTTGTGAAACTGAGTCCTAATAATAATGACCACAAACACTACACACACACATTTATTATTATTATTATTATTATTATTATTGTTATAACAAAAAATGTGTCTTGTATGTTGAATAAATACTTTTTGTACTGTTGAGCTTCAGTCTGATCAACTGTTGTCAGTGATGTATTAACCATGACACTTGTTTGATGGAAGCAATAATAGAGAAGTGTCAACACTGTTTGACTGTAAACAGAGATCATATTTGTATGTAGTTCATTAAAAAACAGATTTATTTACACAGCTCCTGTAAAATCGTTTGATGAGGTCTTGGAGCGTCATTTTAGTTTTCCCATGTGATAGTGACCTAACTTCACTTCTGTGTTCGGCTTCGTGGCTCGCGCCCGCCGTCTCTGTTCAGGCCTGCCAGCATGTCAAGATCAGGTTTCACTGGTTTGTCCATGAGGTGATCTTTTGGCTCCACCGTGTGCCCACAAATGACAGCACACTGTCTGCTGTCCCCAGGCTGTTTAAGGTATTAAATGTTAATGCTAAACTTTATTGATCCCCAATGGGAAATTCTCTTTTCATTTGCCACGCTGCAGGAAAATCTCAGGTCAGGCCTGGGCCACAATAGAGCACCTGTGGAGTCGGTAATGTCTCAGTGTCTCACTGAAGGACACTTCGGGGTGGGTCGGGTGTATTCACTGACACAGGTGTTTCAACCAGGATGGCCTCTCTCTTGACTCAGTGGTTTGGAAATGGTTGTCACGGTGGAGGAGTTTTTAGCTTCACATACACACCCACAAGAAAAGCTCAGCAGCTGTTCGACACACACACACACGCACACGCACACAAGCTCAACATCCACCATTGTCCCTGAATAAACAAAAATAAATTGATGAAAACCTGCCAGAAAATAAAACCTGAAATTATTGTCTGCTTTTACTTTACTTGTATTGTAGGGGCGTGAATCACGCGGCACATGGTCCACTACGATACCGACAATATCACGATACAACGATTCTGTGGTAATCAATATATCACAAGACAGTCACATAATAATGACACATGACGATATCCGTCTGACTGAAGAAAACTAGAATATCCATGAAAAGTTAACCCTTTAACACCGAGCGCATCGCAGACGACACGTTAGCGCATTTACGCGGCGGTTTGTGCGATCTGAAAAATGAGAAGTTGCACATTAAACATGTAGTTACTACGGTCATTTCACTTGTGCTGACTCAAACAAATGTTATTGTAAATATATTCTATACTGTTCAAATTTCTTGAAAAACGTTTTCTTTTTCTTCATTTTAAATTGTTAATACACTACTTTAACATGTAGTCAATTGTAAATAACTGCCAGATATTCTGGAACAATGGGCAAAAGCACATTTTCTGGCCCACTTATGGTAAAAATAAGCAAAAAAGTCCCGATTGACATTTTGAGGCTCAGGTGTTAAAGGGTTAAAAGTGCAGGATTGCTATTGTTTATTCACAACATAGAGAACAAGGCAATCAGAGATGGCAGACGTCACCCCATTCACGCAACAGGGCTCTGGTGGCCTCCGCTGGTCATATTGGCAAGTGCAAGTGAGGAAACACAAACAGACACACGGAGCCACTAAAAACTTATACTTCACTTCCACTCCGTGGGGTGAGGTAACAAAGTGCATAAAATCTATGTATTGAACATAGATGGGGCATCTCTAAATGTAGCTTTCTCCACCATTATCCCTAATCTTCCCTCATTCATGTGAGCAGCGCCACCGTGAGGAGACATGAAGTAGCGACACCCGCCTTTGAAAATATCAATGTTTGCCCTGGCGTAGTATTAAATCAAGTCAGAGGAAGAGCACAGCAAACCAAGACTGACAGAAGAAAAGAAGCAAAAGAAGCCAAGACAAGGAGAGCAGATATAGAATTTATTTTTCAACATCCACCGCAAAGAATAAGAGGTGACACAGCTTGAAACAGATAATATAGAATTTATTTTCAACCAGAAGTAGGAAAATACATAGGTAGGTGTAAAGGAAACGAGCAGAACCTGTTGTCAAACAGAAACAAATAAAAGAACAAAACTACTCCAAAAGGAATCAAGAGGACGGCTAAGAGGGTACAAGAGAAAGCATTGTTTACCATTCAGTTTCTTTTTAAAACAGTATGTGTTGATTTGAAAACAGCTGCCTTGATTTCTCATCTGGGTTAATGGACATTCTACAACATTGTGCAATTGTTTCATCTTTTTTTTTTTTTTGCTGGTATTTCATGAATGGTAAACAATAGTTGGTCCAGTGCATAAACACAGTGACACAGATCAATATATGTACTCAGCTGACTACAGATAGACAATCCTGATCATTGAACAACTACCACTAGATCAGCAGGGAGAAGGATATGAGCAAATATACAAGATGACTGACACAAGGAAGTATTCTTTTTTTAAAAAAAGAAGAAGCTTATAACAGTTTTTAGATCATGAAATCGTCTGAGGTGGTAAATGTCGAGTTATTAAGCAAAAAAGAAAAGAGAGACCACAGTTTGAAAGATGACAAAGCTACATTTTCCAGATAAAATGTTTTAAAAACCCATTCTGAAGGCGTCTAGTTATTATTGCCAAGTTGTTGGAAAAAGGATGCGTTTAAATTGAGTTGAAGGGTTGAGTTGCTGAGGTACATCCACACAATGGCGAGAACGACGAGAGATGTGTGTGAGGAAAAAGGACCAAGTACCTTGCTTTCCTTACAGCCCTACATTTAATGAAGACTACGACACGTGAGAGTGAGAGAAAAGAACACATGGTCACTGGTTGGTGAGACAAGCTGTACGACAGGAAACTGAACTACAAGCAGCTTTGGTGCGCACCGTTACAGAGATGCAGCCTGGGAAAATCACTCTACACCTAGAAAAGCCCAACTATGAAACACAATGCAACAGTGAGAAAAGTACAACGCCAACAATGTCATCACTGGCTGAAACTAAAGGGGCTTAATTATTCACTCAGCCCTGTGGTTTTACCAGATTTTTCAGAAAAGGGAGAGTCGACAACAGAAGATACTCAAGTGTCAAATTAGTGACTACTGATAGTAACCTACTAGTATAACTGACTTTACCACTGTGATGCACGAGCACAGAGTGAGATGGACTAGCGGTACTTCAAACAATAATATCACAGGACCAGTCTTGTGACCAGCGGCACAACATTACCTTAGTCTTCAACACAAGTTTAACACCAGTGAGAACAGTGTTCTATTATACTGAAGTGTGACCAGTGGTAAGAAAGCTCTGCTGCCCTAACCTACAGGCACTAGCACTCTCCACAGCTAGCGCCATGCAACATCCAAAATAAAGCTGAGAGTTTTCTAAAGGTAAAAAAAGAAAAGATTGAATATCCCTGTGCTGAAAGTTCAGACACCAACGACGCAGCTACTCCAAGTGCCTTCAACAAGCAGTAACCCCCGCGGTACGAAGCGTCATCAAGAACATTCAACTTCTCCAAGACAACGTCTCATGATTTCTACAGAGGATTTGGTTCGTGGCGGGTTAAGAGAAAAATCGTGGGAGCGGGGAGTAAAATCAAGGACAATGCAGCGAACAGATCATCATAAAATTCATGATTTACACATCAACAACACAATTCAATATCTTTTTCTTAGAAAGGAAACATGAGATACATCTTTTATTCACACTTTACAAAAAAAGCTAGCCTTTAAATCTACTACAATACTAATGCCATTCAGGAAAAAAAAAGAAGCAAACTGGACACATTGGTTTCCACTGGAAAACAAAGAGTTAAAAAAAACAAACATGAAGGGGGGCAAACAAATGGGACAAGATCTGAAGACTAAATTTATACTTCCTATTTACTTGCTTCCCTCTTGCTTTTAAAAATGTCTTTTTAAAGATATACATTGTAGTAATAAGATCTTTCCTCACTACTGTGATGGGACAGGGAGCGAGGGCAGCGTCATCTGTGTCCGCTAAGTGCTCAATCATCAGTTGTGCCCGCATAAAAGCATGGCTGTTTTGAGTAGTTGTCTCACCAGTGATCACCGATTTCTCTCGTGGATCTGGGATGTGACAAACTTGAATCGCAGCGACACATGTTGTGCCTGGCCTTCAGAGAAAAGCAGCCCATTTCTGACGCCCCTCATTCATAAGCAGCCTTCCACCTTTTCCCAACACAGAGGTGGGGGTCTGAAGATGGCACTATATAGCTGCAGTGACAAGGGTAGGAGAACTATACAAAGTGGTTGCGCAAAGGGGTTTAAACGACACAGCTTGAGTAATACAGTGGGGTAAGTAAAGTCTTTGTTTGGGCAATTTAGGGTGGCAGGGTATTAGGGTGATGGACAAGCTTGTTGAGATTTAAAACTCATGGCCAGGGAAGGAGCTAAGGGCTCAGTATTTTGAGGGTCTGGGCACAGAAAAACAATCAAGAGTGGATTTAGTAATAAGTCTCATATTCATAAGTCGTGGAGAACGGGTGGGTGGGAAAAGCATACCTGATTACTAGAGCTCAATGAATAGGAAGAATATTATACACATCATCATAACATTGTCACAGCTCATAAAAAAAAAAAAGGAAATTAACATTAACAAAAAAAAAGAAAAGACATAAAATCTTCACAAATGTCTCAACAGTATTTAAAAATAAAAGGAGAAAAGGTTGTTCAGGCGTTCGTAAAATGTTAATAGTGCAAGACAACTGCTACAGTGAGGCACGATGTTCTGTGTTTATGTGATGTTTGGGATTCATATAGGTTTGTATCAGTTACGCATCACTGGTGAGAGTGGGTGAGAGATGAACAAATGAACAGATGTGGAGTCACTGGTGAGCCGCTGACTCGTTCTTGCGCGTCTTCTTCTGAACTGAATGGCAGCAGTGTGGATCGATGGCTTTGTTAATGGGCAAGAAGCAACAGGCAGAGTTTAATAAGTGTCTATTTACAATCGCAGCAATGTGCTGGCAAATCAAAATGACAGCGGGGGGGAAGGGGGGGACAAAAATAAAAACAATACGGACACATTTATTACAGTTAATCTCTAGGGAGTGCAAAATAGTGACAGTGAACGCCTTGAACAACCTCTTCTTACGTCTTTTGTACAAGCTGGTAATATCAATTCATCATACATTAACTGGATAAAAATTTAGCCATAGTTTACAATACAATCTTTTTTTTCCCAAATCGGATCATAATTTACTCTTCGTACAAAAAACGCCAGAAAACAGGTCTTTTGTGGTTCATATACAATCATGTAAAGACTGAGTCGAGATTTCTATTCTGTACAAACACTTGTGAAAAAAACCCACTGCTTTTGTGTATGTCATTTATGGCTGGGGAAAGTCACTACTGGCCTCAGAGATAGTGCTACAGATCTGCCTTCAAATTACCTGTGTGTGTGTGTGTATGCAAGTGTCTGTGTGTAAGCCTGCATGTGCGGAGTTGGATGGCAACTCCCGACAGTGAGAGGAATGCTGGTTTTACTCCTGGTATCAGCCATTACTCACTCTCTCTGCCTAAAAGCAATCGAGATAAAGGAAAGATTTGCAATAGTCCCTCCATCACTTTTTCCATCAGCCTAAAACCCCCTTGCCCCCCCCAAAAAAGGTGATTTGTGGGCCACATGAGCTCCTAAGCACAAGATTAGCCTAGCCAACTAAACAAGCTGGGGTAAAGTAGTCTGCAAAAAAGGATGGTAGCTGCTCTCAGTTGCTCTCAACACCCTCCCTTGTCAAAGGAACACTACATACTGCTTATGCCTAATCAGGTGGATGTAATTCTCGAACGCCTGGTTCTTGAGGCATTTGTGCGTTTGGGAACTAATGCACCAGGGCCAGAGTCAGAGGTGGAGACTATCTTGTAGCACCATGGGAGGCCACGAGCACACATAGGCCTCAGCACCACAGAATGACAGCAGAAAATCTCACCTCATGCGAGCTGCACTCCATCCACCTCGTGCGACGCACATCGATCAGCTAAAAGCTGCTCCGACTGACCACACCTGGGTCTGAGAGTTACGAGTCTGCTGTCTTTGCTGGTTTTAGATTTATACAGGACAGACAGACAAGCAGACCATCAGCTATGGAGATTTTTCAGGTGAACGTCATTCTCAAGTCCAACCCCCCCACCCCCCCGGCTCTGAAACCAAACAACGACCAGTGTGACAAATCTGTGAGAGCTACCATCCCCTCAAGTTTGGATGACAAAGTGGGTGAGTGGATTTGGAGGAGGTGGGGGAAGGAGTCCAAAACACAAAATATGATGCACGAAAAGGACTGAATCAAGCTGTTAAAAAAACAAAGAGAAAGAAAAAAAAACAAAGAAAAATATAGAATATCTTTAACATTATACGAAATCCCTGTTGGCCAGACCTCACTGCACTGTATGATTATTTTACAGGTTGTGTTTTTTTTGTCTTCCTCCTCCGTTGTGGTGGAGGGAAGAGCTGGTAGTGGGAAGAGGGAGGACGAAAGGGAGAGGCTGTGGTTTGCAGTTCCCCCCTGGTGGTGTGGCAGGGACTCACTACCTGCGAGCAGGCAAATGGAGCCCGTTGACCTGGGAGGGCAAGTTGGGCAGGAGCAGCTCCAGCTGAGCAAAGAGGGAGAAGTGGTCGGAGGGGATGTGGGGATGTGGGCAGCCGCTGACATTGTTCTCTACGAGCCAGTGTGGGTCCAGTGGGCCTAAGATACCCAGCACGTTCAGGTTAGGCTTGGAGTAGAAAATATAGTCAATGACGCCCTGTGGGGAGAAAAAGAGAAGGTCACATGTCCTGAAATCTTTTTGAGACTAACCTGCTGGGGCAGTCAGTCTCTCCACAAGTGCTGTACATGTTTTTACCTGTCCTGACACTCATTAAATTCAGTTTCAGTTCTGTAAAGCCTCCATTGTGTTGTCACAATAGTGGTGACAGGTAATCTGATGAAGTCATTAAAAAGGCAACCAGAACGCGTCACCATGTGGTTGTTGTACGTTCTGCCCACTAGAGGGCAGACTTGCATACAACATGAGGCCAGCAACACCTCTGGAGTTTCCAGGGCTCATAGCTGCTGCTGCGCTTCTGCACTTCTGCACTTCTGCCTCCTCTTCACCTCCAGCAGTAAACTGCTCTACTGCTGCTGCTTCCGCTGAGAGACCAACACACAGCAAAGTGTCTGACACATTAAGTGCCAACGATGTGTGTGGTTTTGATTTTGACACAACACTTATTGGTTTCTAGGCTGCACATCATGTGAGACTGTGCACACCTAACACATCTCATCAGCTCCTGGCACTTATTCCAAGCTGGGAACTAAAAAATATTCAGATTATTTCTGAGTGGAATTTCCATCTACTGCCAAAAAAAATACTTACCATTTCTCATGTCTCACCCTTTGTGTATTTATGTTTAAGTTAAGCATCTTTCTTTCTCTGCACATGTTAGAAACCTTAATTACCTTGAAGTCAAAGGTGTAGTTGGTGTAAGGCATCAGGCCGTTCTCGTAAGCGGTCTTCAGCTTGAAGCCATGGGTGATCCTGCCGTTGGCCGTGCTGTTCTTGCCGTTGCAGTTAAATTTGGTCAGGCAGTCGCTGTAACGTAGCTCCTTGAAGTCCTTGTGTGTGCAGTCCACTCCGCCAGTACTCAGGTACTCCACTACGCCTGAACAGAGGGGGGAGAGGAAATCGTCCTAATCAGGTAAAAGCCAAGACTGTCCATGTTCCTACCATTCAGTGTTTTTTTGAGATTTTATTCTGTCACTCCTAACTTGCAAGCAATGCTACTGTGGTTTGTGTACAGACATAGTTTAATGTGCTTTACCCATCTGCTATGGACACACACCAATATCAATCAGTGCAGTACCAACAAGTGCGTGCAAAACTGCAAGCCCTGGATTTTAATCCAACTAACCAAGTTAAAAATCCAGAGTATGTCCCTTTGTTTCACAAACCAGTGCAGAGACTTTTTTCTGATGTCACCTGTAGAAATTTTTGCATAATGTGTGATGAAATGATGGCCACCATAACTGCTGATTCATTTTCCATCACATGCTAACTGACTAAATTAAAAAAAAGTTTCAACGTTTCACTCAAATCAGATTTGATGATTTGTAAAGGGGATCAACAGTGTTTTTTATTTCATAAAATTAACAGAGCAGCAATAGAGCTGCTCACTAGAGCTGCAACTAACGATTATTTTCATAGTCGATTATTTTCTTGATTAATCGTATGGCCCATAAAATATCAGAAAAACTTTAAAAAATGTTGATCTGTGTTCGTCAAACCTGGAAATGATGATGTTCTCATCTTGTTTTGGCCACAAACCAAAATGATTAACTTTTAATGATCTTCGTTTTCCAGCGCAAAGAATTTAAGAAAATACTCACATTTAAGAAGCTTAAACAACCAGAGATCTGGTTTTAATCATGAAAGAGGCTTCAAACTATTTAATCGATTATCAAAATAGTTGTCAATTAATTTAGCAATTGATAAATAATCAATTCATTGTTTCAGCTCTACTGCTCACCCAGAGATGTTTGCGTTTTATATTTGCTCAACGGCAGATCACATCCATGAAATACTGGGAAACACTCGCAGCCTAACCTAACGCAGCAAAACAAACAGATACAGCACGGCTCGATTCATCTTGCTCACTTACCAGAGTCAGGCAGAGAGTTGAGGTCAGCGCACAGCACCAGTGGAATGGCATTAGTTTCACCAGACACAGAGGACAACTTCAGGCTGCGTGTAGCCTTGTCCACTATGCTCTTCACTTCCGACAGGAACATCATGGTCTGGACGAGCTTTACATCAGAGTACTCTGGGTCCCAGTGCATGTGGGCATTAGCTACCAGAAGGAGCTGCTTCTCCATGCCGTGGAGTGACTTTCCAGCTGAAAGGAGGAACACGATTAGCAGGGAAAAGGGACCAGGAATTAGGAGTTTCCAAGAAATTAAACTATACTATCCATCTATACAACCACCTATGATCCCTTTGTACTCAAACTTCAGTCTCATACAAATGTCTATTTAAAAAGGAGCAGCACAAGCTATTTGTAAAAAACAAAAACAAATGGACCATCCAAATAAGACGTTCCAAAGATCATGAACAGGTGTTAACTTACAGGAGAGCTCCATCATCTCTTTGCGGACCTCAAGCAGTACAGCTACTCCGATGTTGTCCTTGGTCATCACCCTGTTCAGCATAGCCTCTGAGCCCTCGGAGTTAGCCATGGCCAGCTGGTTAAACTCCACTGTGTGTTTCTGTACTACACTGAACCTGGAAATAAACACGGAGAGACAAGGAATAGACTCAACTTCTTCAAGCGTGCCTTGACTCACACACGGCTCTCCAGACTGAATTCAATTAAACAGAGCAAATGGGACATCACTTTCATGTTTACTGAAAAAATAAAAATGCCTTGGCTAATAGGTCTGCGACGATTAGTGGACATAAATCGATGATAAAATTAGTCGCCGACAAATGTAATTGTTGGTTATGTCATCACACAGCCTTTTATTTAATACAGAGCGAGATATGTCGCTTTCTATCCATCTCTGCTGGGAGTCAAACGTGCAGATCTAACACCCTCTTGCTCAGGGCAAATATCAAAGGAATAGGAGCATTTCACTCTGGACGAACCAAGGAAAGTAATTGTGTGTAAATTTTGTTGACGATGTTCACATATCACAGGAGGACTTTGGTCTGACATGTCACCAAGTAGTGGGAACACTCAGCACAAAACACATGGCCAATGCACTTTTACGTTCTTTTTATTTCTTTTGTAGAGGTATCCTAAACAGCGGCTGTGTTTATTAAACCAATATCAATTAATCCCATATGTTTAATTGTACTGCCCTAAACAACCTCAAGGTAAACTGAAAAGCTTGTAGCTAAAAAAGACTGATTTATTATCCGACTAATCAAAGAATCGATTAACTAATCGGCGACTGGTCCTCAAAATAGTCATTAGTTGCAGTGACAGTGTTATTTGTGTTTATTATACTGTTATACATTTAATGAGTGAGGAGAAAATCCGTCTCATCTGTTACAGCAAAAATAAATAACTGTACAGGATGTTTCAAGCATTTTTTTAAGGCAAAAACATGCTTGACTAAATATTTGCTAAAGGCTAATGGTAGTCACATGAACGTCATCTTGTTGCTTTCCTTAAAATTCAACCACCACTTGAAATTGGTTTAATTGGATTTGGAGTTTGCCACTAAAAAAAAGCCTGCAATCAAAGCCACACAAAATAGATTTGTACGTGTTGCAGTTATATCACAGTCACATCACAACAGCAGTCCTATGTGACGAGAGAGGAGTCAACCATCGAGGCGGCAGATTTAGTGTCAAAGGACAGTAAAACATTATGGATGCTTTGGTCGTCTGCTGGCCCTCGTGTGAAAGAGAGAGTATGTGGGTGGCAGCGGGACAGAGTGCTTCACATGGTCCACAATGAAGCAATGACGCAAACAGACAAGTTGTACATCTTTTATGAAATGTGTGACAAAAACACCATTATCTCCAACGTTAACATACAGTGGTGTAATAGGGCGAGCAAAGTCAGCTTCGGACTTTTCACAGAAGGCAGATTTCTTCCCAATAAGATAATTTGCTCTCTCATCATCCTCCTTTTCCTCACATCATATATTTCAGACACTGATCTAGTGAAATCAGATTAAGATGGAGCGCGAGATATGGTGGCTATTATTATTTAAATTATTGTTATGTTATTTGTTGCCATTTTATCCACCACAACCTTACCGCTACCATCATAGCCAACCCGAAATTCCAAAATGCTCTCACACAAGAGAACGAAAACATGCTGCTTGTGTGTCTTTTAACTCCGGCCGTCTCCTGTGTCTGCTCTGGCCATTTATACAACTAACTTGCAGCACTCAACGCCTCCACCTTGGCTCGTATCAAATGAAAAAAACAAAACAAAAAACCCTTCCCTGCTTACTGGCACAAGGCCCATTTATACTGGTCACCCGACGTGACGATAACGTTATTTGAAAGCTTACACACTAATTGAGCAGTTGAATCCTAACACTGCTTAAATAAACGTCTATCTTAAAAGATTTATTAGTTTCCGACTCTGGGAACACTTTATCTTTAAAACTTCAAACACACACACAAGACAACAATAATAACTGTATAATAACTATAAAGCTGTAGATACATACTTTTCCGTCCTGTAGAAAATTGCACATCCATCTACGTGTTTACGATCCGACTCAGACATCGTCCTGGCTCGTGACTTTGGACTGAAGAACCCATCATATCCCTGCTCCTTCAGCTCAGGCAAGAAGAAATTGTAGTACTGCTCGGTCTCAACTTCCTATAATACAGACAGTGGGAGAATGTACATCAAAATGACTGGCAGTTTCAGGATGACAAAAAACAGCTTTCCAAGGTGAGTAAGTTGAGAACAAAGAAGTAAGACACGAAATATGAAACCCCTTTCTTTTAGTGAGAAACAAAAACTGACTATCAAAACAAAACGTAAGAAAGTAATCAAACGGTATGTGTGATTATAAGTTCACAATGAAAGCTGCAAACATTTTATCTATCCCAGGAAAATGACCACCCATTGTAAACATAGTGTTTTTCAAAGTGAGCATTTTCTTTCCAGTGTTATTGGAATGCATGACAATTTACAGGGATTTCTTTCATGGTGTAATGTCAAGCTAGCAATCTTGTAGCCAACACCAATTGCTTTTAATCTAATTTGACCTGCATTCATAATCAAAACAAATTGTGTTAAATCTACATTAAAGCCACACTCGTGTTTCACCCCTCACCTGTAAACTCATGACGTCCGCATTGCAGCCCATAATCTCCTGCATGATTGATTTCTTCCTGTATTCCCAGTTTAGAGCCCAGGAGGGACAGTAACCATACAGTTGTCGTGTGGCGTACTTATCACACAGCACATTGTAGCACATCACAGAGAACAGCGCTGAGAGGAGAAATGGACAGAGGGTTATGTTACTAAAACAAAATGACATATTACAAAACAACATTTATTTAATTAGGTGACCAAAACACAATCTTCTTCCACGCTTTAGACTTTCTTTTCTACACATTCTATAATAAGCAATGCTTTTGTTGACAGCAAGGCTTGGAATTCTGGGCAATTTCATATTCAATTCATAAAACCAAGCCATCCAAAATGGATACAATTTTTAAGATTGCTAGTTTGCAACTATATCCTGCCCTGCTGGCCTTACCTGAGCCCCGGGAACGATCTGGTTCCTGGAGTGAGATCCATGAGCGAGCTGGGGGCTGCTCTGTTGGTACTGAGTAGAAGACAAAACAGGATGACTACATATTAGATTACATCTATTGTATATATAATAATGAACCCATGCATTGTGGAAATAAGGAAAACCTTCTGCATGCAATTCTTTTCCCAGCGTCAAAACTGCAAGACATAGAGGGTACTTACAGCGTTTGATAGCCCCTGCCAGATTGTCTAACAAGTAATTGAGCAGTCTCCGCGTGCCATCGGGTTCCTGGTAGAGGCTCATAATTTCTTGTGCAAGTGGGTTTCCTGGTGAAGGAAAAGCAAACCAGATTGAATCATTGCCAAGAGACCAATGGGATTTCAAGGCAGGAATGGCTACAAGACACATATATAAGCCACTCACCTTTCAACCCCAGTGTTTGTAACTGAAACAGTTTCCCCAATTCAAATGGCAGAACCCGCAACTGGTTGTTATTTAAAAGCAGTTCCCTGTGGTAGACATAAGGGAATTTGATCATTAGAAACCAGCACTGACAAAACCCGTCTGTGTTACCTCTTAAAAGCTTTGGTTGCCACCAAATGAATACATTTACAACATTGAATAAAAGCTACAAAATGATGACGTTTGCAATTTCAGTTGATAAAGCCCCTAATTCTACACACTGCAACATGCAGGTGTTCATTTGTTTTTAACTTGCATAAAACTACAGCCCTTGTAAATACTGTGAAAGTATAAGATGACGTGTGATTAGCCACAGAGAGGGCAGGAGTTCCATCTACATGCACCACTGTGGATATAGTGAAATTTGCAGTAGACACTACTTGTGTTATGCCATGGTAAAAACTTTATGGAATTTTTGATGGTTGACACAAAGAAAAGTGTGTGTGTGTTGCAACAATTAATTGATTCATCAATTGATAGCGTATCTTTAACTGTTTCAAAAATCGATTAATTCATTCAAGCGCTTTTTAAATAATTACAACAACCTGCCTGACTTTTCAAATTCTCAAATGTGAATATTTGCTTTGCTCCCTATAATCAAATTGATTAATTATGGCTTGTGGACAAAACAAGACATTTAAAAATATAATTTAGAGGTTTTAGGACCAAACAAATACTTGATTCATTGTGAACTGCTTTATCCTCCACATGAGGCTGCTAGAGCCAATCACAGGCACACAGGGCATACAGGAGCACAAGCTACCAATTTGAGTGCCCAATTAACCTCTGCATATTTTGGACTGCGGGAGGATTCCGGAGCAAACCCAAACCCACACAGGTTAAACATGCAAAAAAACTCTACACCGGGATGCAAACCAGCAATCTTGTGTTAGCCATACACGCCACCATGTGGCCCCAAATACTTAAGTAACTGACAAAATAATGTTAATATTAATTGATTATAAAAATAATCATTAGTTGTAGCCCTCATGTGTATTTTAAAATGAGACTTCACAGCTCTATCGTGAAGAAATTGAATGAAATACTTAAAACTGTTTAATATTGATTGTTTTGAATAATTCTGCATATTGCAGTCCAGCAGTCAAGTACACTGCAGGATACTGTACCAGTCTGATAAAGAGTATAGGAAATGTTCAGTGTGGGCTGAGGGCAATTACAGCCCTTTTAAGACTGGACAGACACCACAATACCGCCACACGATTTACGTGTTTGAACCACAACTAGGACTAAGGCACTGTTGAACTCAACATCAAAGCCAGTTGGAGAATCTCACTGCAACTCTCGATTTTGCTAATTTCCACAGTTATTATGTGAACTGCTCACTTTCACCACGCTATATTAAAAGGTGGTAGCCCAGTGCCTGTTAGGACTGGCTATGCAACACTTAACTCCTTGATATGAAAACTCATATTACCATTGTGAGTGACACCATAAATCAAAATCAAAATGAAACCTGCTGCTCTTTTATATCTTCGCCTCACTAAATTGTTTTTTTTACACATCGCCTGACACACCTTACCTGAGAGACACCATGTTGCCAAGCTCTGACGGCAGACTCCTGATCTTATTGGATGACAGATCCAGGTACACCAAGTTGTGTAATTTGGCAATGTCTGGTGGGATGCGTGACAATGAGTTGTCACTTAGATGCAGGGCAGTGAGGTGGGTGAGAGACCACAGGGCTGTGCTGAGACTCCTTACACGGCCTTACAGGGAGAGAACAAACAAACAAAAGATTTGGGTTTAAGGATCAAACTTATACGTCCTGTATTCATTGGTAGCACAATGATAAATATGATTGGGAATAATTTCACAAAACACCTAAGGCTAAAAGGAAAACATATCTGAAGTAATAGATTTTCAATTATGGTGTCCAATATACTTAGATAAGACATTTCAACAGAGATTAATTTCAACATACAGTGAGTTTAGTGAATAACAAGATTAATATAACCAACAAAATACAACTGTGTGAACAAAAAGTATTGAAACCAAAAGTTTGTTTTTCAGATTTACTTGTGGGTTACATAATGTTGGTTTTGCTCTGCTGTGAGATTTAATCTTTGGGTTTTGAAATACTGTTTAAAATGTATTTGAAGATATCTCACTGAACTAAAAACTTACTAACAAAACATTTAATCAAGAAGATAGTTGGCAGGTTATTGTAAAAAAAAAAAAAAAAATTCATAGCTACTGGTCTGTATGGGTCCATGTATGCTGCACCAAAGCAAATAAATACAAAAAGAGAAATATCTGATTATTCTAAATAAAAAACACATTTCTACTGGGATTTTCACATACAGCCATCTTTAGGTTTTAAAAAGAATGGTTGGAAAGAGAGAAACTATCCAGTGAGTGGCAGTTCTCAGAGAGAAAATGTCTTGTTAATGCCAATGAAGAGAATGTTCACAGGGTTTCAAAATTGTAGAAAGGCAACAACAACTCAAATAACACATGTGACATGGTATGCAGAAGATCAAGTCTACTTGCACATTGCACCACCAAATACGTGAAGTGGATGGGCTACAACATCAGAAAACCACACCAGGTGTAACCCCTGTGATTTCTGAGGCTTCATGTGTAGCTAGTAAAGTGGCCAGTGAGTGTATGTCAGATATAGTGCCACGGAAACTTTTTTTGATTTAAAAATAGGAATTGACAATTCAGTTTGTTTCCACACAGTCTCCACATTGATGGAGTCGCATCAATAGACTAAATGAGTCATTTAACTGTGAACGTGGTCTAGTGCCGTGTCAAATGTGTGCATTTACTGTCACTTCATTACCACTACTTCACCTACATAAGTGGAGCACTCTTTCAATACTTACCACTGATTTCCAGCTCAGCCCAGTATGACTTCTTCCCGTTGGCTGCTTCCTCGCTAGACATGATTGTATACATCCGCCTGGGATCCGGCGGGTCATATTTTTCCTTGGGCATTCCTATAACACTACAAACATAATTTGGATTTTAAACGTTACATAAGCTGACAACATGTGCCAATTGTCAGAAATCAATTCAGTAATTTTCGGCCTGACAATCGCAGTTGGAAAACCTTGATAATTAAGTGACGGATGTGGCTAAATAGATAATCACATTTGAATGTAAGTTAAGTTAAGCTAAAACATAAAATATCCCCGTTGTACTAGAAAGAACGTTTTGATCAACTATGCTTTAAAAGTAGTGGATCATTACGATGGTTTCAAAGTCTGTACAATTAAGTGACAGTTAAACGTCTTCCTGAGAAGGCTGGATTTAATAGTTACATAATAATCACCTTTAAAATGAGCTGAAGTAGCACGATACTGTAACACTTTACTTAATAATCAGAGCTGTTCACGACTGTGTAAAACGCCACTTTAAAAAAAACGACTAAAATTGTTTTTTAATTAGAAAAACAGCAACAGCTAGCTGGGGTTAGCCGAATTTTTCCTCGTTGTCGCTAGCGATTAGCATGGCTTAGCTGAGCCTAAGTAGATAGCTGTTATGTACACAACCAACGCTAAATGGCTAACGCTAGCTACATTGCTACCTAGCAAGGTGGTAACTGACAAGCAAAGTTAGTAAAATGACACAAATAGCCGACCAGCGCACCGTGTCCACGTTAGTTAGCGAAACTAATTAAATCTGGTAAAAGAATATAAAGGTACAATTGTTGTTTACAAATAGCAAAAGCGCTGACACTAGGCCGCGACACGGCGCATTGGTTAGCTGCAACTAGCTACCCTCAAAGCAGCAAAAACCACAACCGTGGAGATAAACAGAAAGTAAACGAGCTCACAGCGCTACACAATGCTGGGTCTGCGAGTGTCCGCGAGCTACCTAGCTTAGCTTCACAGTTAGCTTGCTGGCTAAACCCTAACAGATAAAAGCGATACGGGACTGACCCGACTTCCGTGTACAATAAGCTCTACTTCCGAAATTTACCACGGAGCTTTCATCGTGTAGACAAGATTGTTCTGAAGCTAGTCCAGCCTTCCAATTTAAAATCGCACTTTTACCTGCAAGAGCATACCAAATCGCGAGGACTGCGTGTTCTCTTTTGTTTTCTAGCTACTTCTCAGCCGTTTCCGCTGCTGTATCATGGCGACTGTAAGGATTTTTTTTCCCTCTGCCGATAACAGCGCTCGATCCTATTGGTCAGCGTGTAGACGATCCAACCAGCTGTTGAACCAGAGTAAATAAAATCCCTGAGAGATCAGTGATGGACTGTGAGACAAATGACTACGGCACTATAATTAAGTGTATTGTGGCTAATCAAATTAGACACTGTTTGCAGAAAGAGCAGTTTATAATAGACTGTAATAGCGAATATGTTATGGTTTGATCCCTTGAAGACAAATTCCATGTAATGGATGTGATCTTTGTTCACTGGAGAACAATATAACACAAAACAAACTGATAACGAAGACTCAACATTTATTAAAAACACAAACATGTACAATATAATTAAATAATAAACGAACAACACAAAAACAAACAATTCAATGCTTTATAGGTCTTCCAAGAGAAAATGCACATACATGTTAGATTTTTATATTCAGCACTGACAGATATCTAGCAGGTGATCCTGTAGATAGGTGAGGGATTCCTCCACATGGGGAGGTAACGAATTACCAATGTCAGCCTGGGATCTGGACTGGAAGGCATTTACAGCTTCATGAATGGCTGACTTGGATACCTTATCATGTGGCCTGTAGACCATCTTGTCACGACTACCTCTTTGTTCACTGACTGAGCCGCACAGGTAGCCTAGGTATAAAAGATGAAAGAAGTAAGGAATACATCAGTCGTGTTACATTTATTTACATCCCCACCACCATATCCCAAATATGCCATAACTCAAAAATGCTGTGAAACGTACTGTCATGTATGTATGTGTGTTTAGGTATGAGGAAACACGTCACCTCTCATTGCTTTGTTGTAGCTGAGTAGCAACATCCACAGAAGATGGACCAACTCTTCCCACCTTTGCCACCTTTCAGTACCATCCTGAATAAAATCAGCTCTATTACATTATTATAGTTTCTTGCTGCAAACTACCAATACATTTAAGTTCACACAAATAAAGTATCTTAAATGCCTTATTTATACATTTCTCAGAATAGTATCACTACACGTGAGAAGGCTAAGGATAAGGTTAAAAAAAGAAAAGGTTAAGATGTGAAAATGAGAAATTAAACAAGTCTTATATTCACCACCGGATCTGGTGCCAGAGTGCAGTTCTTCATAAAGTGAAGCAGCAGACTAAGTGACATGGGCAGAAAAATTTTCTGTGGGCATGAATAGTCCAACAGTAGTTCCAGCAGCTTACTTCTCAGCTGGTTGACCTGCAGACTCTCCAGCAACAACATCCTGGGAGGTGGAAAGACATCAGTCAACGATGGCTTGGAAAACAGCACATTGTGCCACTGGAGTAATAATAGTATTTTAAACTGGTATATGAAAAGCAAAATAATGGTACATCTGCATTTTAACAATCACATTTCATGGACTGGTGTAGCCCTTTATAATTCATAGTATAACGTAATATGGTCTGTTTTAATCTAGCTTTTTGTTTTCATTCTCTCTTGATTTTTCTGTATTTTCTGTTCTTATTAGAGCACATTGAGTTCCCCTGTGTATGAAATGTGCTATACAAATCAAGCTGCCTTACCTATTGGGCTACTGTAAGAATAACTGAGTTATCTTGCAATCTAGCAATAGCTAATAATCAGGGTGAATTCATGCAATAAAATCTAAAAAGTAAGTAATGTGAAGCATCCACATAAAGGTGTATGGTTTTTCAAACAAGCAACATCAAAAAAATATATATAACCATATTGAATAAAAGAAAATATGTCAGACTTTCCCCTGTGAATATTGAAACCTGGAAAGCTTTTCATCTGTCCTCACCTGTAGGCCCGCAAAGGCACATTGCTGATGACCACATGGAAGAGCTCCTGAGACAGCTTCAAAGAGCTTAGAGTTGGAGAGCAGTCAACCTCCACAGCCAGAGACAGCATCCTCTGAAAGATGGACACCATTCTGTGGGAGAGAAAGGCCCCAAAACAGGGTTTGTGCACATGGACAGACATGTTGCATGTACAAATGTACATAATAAAAAAAAGGCTAAATACATACACTAGATTATCACATTACATTATAATTATTCACCTGGTTTGTTCATCTCTCTCTTGGGTTGTTTCTTTACTTTCTCCAAACTTCACAGAATTCATAATAGCAGAAAAAAGCCACTTGGTGACATTCCTGAAAAACAAACACCCCATTTATACATATTAGGGTAAAGTAAAAATTAGAAACAAGAATGACAACAATAACAATCATTTTCACTCGGTGTAGTAGGCATGGTATTGTAAAATTAAACAGTATACTGTGTCCAAAGTTATTTCCTGCTTAACTAACTCACCTGACTTGAGGAAACTGCTGATCACATGACAATACACATTTGGTCATTGACTGAGGGAGAGCAGACATTGAGAGTTTGGCATGAAAGTCATCCTCCAATGTTTGTACAACGTAGTCCAGAAACATGCGCACGACTTCCCACCGACGTCTCTTTGTGGAGTCCTAACAAAACAGGTCGGTCATCATATATAAGTTGATTGAACCTATGTCTGCATAGTAAGGCAGACCACAGTGAAAAAACAAATACCTTTTATATACTTTTCAAAAAGTGGCCTTATATTGTAAATAATGCAACTCTCTTTTGGGGAGGACTTTTGTTGCTTACACACTTGCAGATAATCTTATTATATCTTATTTTAACATTTGTTATTCATATTGTGGGAACAGAACAGTTAACACATAAACTACTCTGCCCAAAAAAGTCTAACATTTTTAGCTGGATTGTGGCATGCATTTGCAATGGCACAGTTTTGATAAGCTTATGCAATGACACAATTTTATTTCAATCCAAGGTCAATTTTCACCAAGATCTTGTATTTATGACAGAAGATTTAAACTGCTGTGTTAAGTCTTCTCCATCTTTCTTTCACAATTAGAGCCCAATGAATTCTAGCATCACCATTTTGTAAAGTTGTCCAAAAACATTAATAAATGTATTTAAGTAGTCAGCTGACCTCATATTTTGGGCATATTACGTTGCTGCACCGAGACCTGACCAAGTACAGGCTTGTACAGTAAGCACTAAGCGAAATATTAGAGCATGTGAGCAAAAAAGTGAAAAACACAGCACACGGAAACGACTTATTGACTTTATTCACAAGTTAACACCTTTTGCTTGAGGCTAGCGTATACAGTGTTATTTAACTGTTAATCCTGTTTGAACCTTATCATTACCTATCTTTCCTCTACATTCTCATATTTTGCTGGCTGGGGGAAGTACCTGATTGGCCATGACTGTGGTCACCATCTCCCAGTCCCATGGAACTGTGTTTTTATCAGCCATGTGGTGTCTGAAGATGTGAGGACAGAACAGAAAATGTAAAAGAGAGATTAAAATTCACATGAAAAGCTATAAATAATACATTATTATTCATTTTGATGGTTCCGTCACCTCTGTGTCCTCATCAACAAGTTGAATGCTTGCACGCACAGTTGATGGGGATACTGTGGGTTGAGCAGAATGTTGTGTAGGAGATGGGTCGTGATATCTCTAGGTGGATAATAACCAGGCTGGAGGAGATCAGACAAGAGCTGCAAAGTGCCTTCTGGGTAGTTTTCTTCCATAGCAATGTAAACCAAGCTCAGGTTTTGACGACACAACACTTGAGGAGGTCCAAAACTGTCGTCTTCCACACCAGTCTTAAAAAAAAGATAATCATAAGCGTACTTGTCATGTCTCTTTTGTAATGCATGCTACAAAGAACTACAAATATAAAGAAATGGAGAATAACCTCTTACCAGAGCTCGGCATGGTCCAGACATTATTTTCCTCAGTGTAACAGGGCACACAAAATGTCTGTCCTCTTGACTGGCTGCCCTGAAGTCCAAATCAAATCTGCTCCCTTCATTACCATCATCATTCTCATCATGCCAGACCGAAGATGGTGGACTGTTCATTTCTATAAACTCACAATATGCCTCATCCCTGTTCTCACTGTTCAACACTATTGTAGGAGATTGACCACGGACGCTGCAGCATGATAAGCCAGGACTTTTTGAGGCCCTTTCACCCTTTAACGTATCCAACTCACAGTCAAATATGTTTTCAGCTGGTTTATCTCTGGATGTGGGTGTTCGATGGACTTGGCTCTTGAGGTCATGGGATACAGGGCATTTGTGTGGCACTGGTTTAAGGTCAGAGGGGTTCAGTCTTGTGGAGGATGAGTGGCATGATGACCATTCTGATGTTTGAGTTTTTTTATGTATTTTCACATGAGGAGAAGTCCTTCTTGAATCTGGGTGGTGAATAAAACACTAGAAGAAGGAAAAGAATAAAACAGGTCATTAAATAATATGGCTGCTTTTCTAAAATTATCAAACATGCGAATAATAAAGAGGCAGAGGAATGACTCAAATATTCAAACGTCAGTAAACATATTTATCTTCAGGGACTGTAAGAGACAAACACGCATCAGTGTTTGTTTTTGTAATACTCATTTCCGTCACCAGAGGCTGAAATGCACCACTACTGCAGTCTATGAGCATCATGTTTTCCTCCAGGTAAATTTAAACATGTCCACACAAACACCCTAAACTCAAGATACCCAATGAATTATCAATGTGAAATTACTGTCATGTTTTTCTTCTGGGCAGCAGTGTATTTTCATCAGCAAAACATTTCTGTCAGAAAGCAAATCAGAATCAGTCATGGGTTACTTTTACCAAGGAGACTGCTGCTTAATTTTTTTTAGGGTTGCCATTCGCCAAAATGATATTGATATAAGTACATTTTTTTTATGATTTATATAGTAATTTGGGTCACAAACCTTGTCTGTCATCTTTACTAAGTGAGTGCCACTGGAGTCTTCTATGTTATGTTTGTTTGTATGATTAATTTACAAACTCAATACATGTACTGACTGACTTTGAAAACCGTGTGTCCTCTCGTTGTGTGTCTGTCTGTGTAGTTCACTGATGTGTGCATGTTTTGCTTTGAACAAAACAAAGCAAAAAAAGAGGAAAACATGTGCAGAAAAAGAAAAACTAAAAAGAATCCAGAGAATCTCCCTAAACCCGAGGTTTTACTGTATGAATTGTTGAAATTGGTTGACAATGTCAGCTAGACAGTGACCAAAGAATTGTGAACAAGAACAACAACAACAATAATAATAATAATAATAATAATGATAATATATTCCGTCACAAGAATTCCAGCTTGTCCCTTTGATCTATAGGAACATTTCCCGGTGTCTTTGCAGTTGCAGAAGCTCATTTATCTCACTTTCACGGCAGCCTTATGAGAGGATTTCAGAGATTAAGAGTTAAGCACAAGTTTATTTGTTATCTCACCGGTGGGAAACGGACGCTCGCAGCATCGACGTCAACCCGTAAAGACGTGAGGAGCAGCGGCTCAGTCTCCGTCGACGACTCGACGATTTCCACATCAGATTCGCCAGAGCTGAGGCAGATCACATCATCCATTTCTCCTCCTTAAACTCCAGATGACAAAAACTTTCTGCGGCTAATCTTTGCAACCAGTTCACTAGCAGGCCCATGACAGTCAACCTTAGCATTTCCTTGTTGATATCTTCTCTTACATGGACCTGCTGCCGCCGAGAAGTTGGAGTTCGGGAGTATTTTTTTCTCAAGTTAACGTGACACAGCTGCTTTAATTCAATAAATCCAAAAGGCACATGTTTTAAGTCAACAATGCTAGAAACCGAATGACAGGAACGTATGACGCGTTGTGTGACGTCTAGCGCTTCCTGTTTCTTTCTTCTTCTGTGGCCAGATTACACAGCACAAGCGACCAAACATCGCCACCTGCTGGACTGTCTTCTTCTTCTCGGCTGTGGAAAAATATAGCTTTGTTTATAAATTCAACAAAGCTTTATAATGTTCAATGATCTTGATATGTATTACACTCAGTGGGTCAGTGCTGATAGAAATCTATGGAAACAGGTATAGAACATGTAGAAAATCCATTGTTCCAATTAATTTGCCAGTCTTTTATTGATTTTTCCCCACACACATTGATTCAAACTCTGATCTGCTTAATGGAAATTAAACATAGATGCTGTCTGTGTATTTATTGCTTGTTTTGCTACTTTGTCCGTCTCCTCATTCCAAACAACAAATTAACTCGGGCTTAATGTACACAATCATCTCATACATCACACACAATACACACTGTGCATACAACACAGCTGACCATTTAAAACCAGAAATTAATCCAAATGACATAAGGCTTTTATTTTGAAGTCATATAAACAGTCCAGTGATCAGAAAAAAAGCTGTACAGTTGTATTTGGGATTAGGTGGTAACACAACTTCCTATTTGTTTTCAGGTGTTATAGCTTTATCTGGGCTCCCTTCTGCCAAACTGGTACATAATAGAACACAATTGTAGATTTACAATGAGTTAGAAAATACTTTTTTCAAACAAGTGTGCACTGGTGTGATACTATTATTCTGCTATGTTCTTTGTATAGATCAGAGTCGCCATTAATATAATTACTTGAGTGTTATCACGATTTTGAGTTTAGACAGATAACGGCATACTGATATGAATATTGTATAATTATACATTGAATATTGAAACTCTTTATGACTAAATATTAATCCTATGTCAGCTGGGATTGGCACCAGCAGCCCTGCAACCCTCATTGGGATGATGAAGTGTTGGATGGCTGGCCTGAACGTTTGAAATCATTTTTCCTTTCAAATTTATTCAGTTTTTTTATGCCTCATTGTTTATATTAAGCCCTAAAACTCACCCCTGACATACCAAACAGATAATGTAAAGTAAGTGAGTGTGATTGAATGTTTTGGAGTTCTAGTTAGTAACAGTCATGCCCACTCAACCAATTTAAAACAGATGATTTTGATACTTATTGTTTTGTAAACACACAAAGAGAACAAGATGCACATGTCTTTACTGTGTGTCCATTAGCTTAGCTATCCCACATGTAAAAACAAAAACAAAGAAAAACATGTTTTTTGTGACAGTGTGTTATATCAACTATCACCACTAGGATGCACTCATGTTGTGTATATTGTAGACATTTCTGTGAGAGCACATCCGCGTGTGCTTCATAGAAAGCTCCCAGACAGTGAAGTGTGAAGAGAAGAGGAGGAGACATCCTTCAAACAGACGCTGACATGACTTCTGATCCCTGAGGATGCATCTCTGATACTCTGTGAGCCAGTGGCCATGAAGCAGAAACACATTGTCATAGAAACCCTTGTGTTTTAATGATATAAACACACAGTGGCTGTAGGGGGAAGAAAAGCAATGCATTTCTGTGTCTGTAAGAACATTCACACATCTCATGAACCCAGTACTACATAACATTAACTCACCCTTCTATTATAAGGCCAGACTTTGAGTGTTTATGTGGCGCTGGTCATCACAAAGCTGCTTCCTTTCGATAAAGAGCTGTGTGTGTTTTGAGTTGACAAGAGAGACCAGTGCAATTGTGATAAGCACACTGTTAAACAGAAAAAGAAAAAAAAAAGAAGTCATGTTTATATTTATTTTCCACATTTGTGCTGTGGGTCGGCAATATTCCATGGAGAGATAACACATACTGTTCAGTAACTTGTTTTTGTTTTTAAAGGAAATGTAAATTAGATGAAAGGAGGTATTAAATGCTCATATGCTGCAGTCATTTCACCCAGTAAAGATCAATAATATCATTTACCGTTTGGGGGCTCATATTTTAGTTTGGTTATATTGGATAAATAAACCGTGGACGATAATGTTATCATCAGTCTCATGTGACCAGTTGTCTGGTTCTGAGGACACAAAATTACATCAAACCTAATTCAGCAAGAAAAGGTGATTCAAGTTCACGTAGACAGAGAGCGAGAGCTGATGTTTCAAATCCCCAAAGAATCTTTAAACGTTCTGCTGCCCATACATGGATACAGATTAAAGACAAACTAGTTCATCGGGAGCAGAACATGCCGGTTTTCAAAGGTGAACAAGAGCATGACTGCACTTGTTAGCAGTTGCTTGCACTGGGAACCATGGTCGTGTCTAATGTCGGGCCAGCTGGCATCAGACACACATGTTTGCAGAGATCTGCGAATAGCTACTTGAAATAGAAGGAGTTTGTTTTAAAAGCAATCAAAATACACAACTTAGAATTCATTTGATCAACCACATTTTGTAATGCCTTCTGTTTGTTCTTCAAACATTTGCGCGCCACAGTCCATATGAATCCCAAACATACAGCCTTCCCTGAAACAAAGAAACAAGTTTTCAAAAGGGTGCCATTTCAACGCTTTGTTAAAATCAGAGATGCTGTAGATTGTGAAGGTTGATGAGCTGTAGCGATGCTAAATGATGGATTTTGTTTTGTCTTTAAAAGTGTCTGCCAGCTGTAATCTAGTGTGTAAGAATCAGTGACATCTAAAGCCTGGTTTGTACTGGCCGCAGGGAGTCGGGAGCGGACATCGCGCGATGTCAACGCCAAATTTATTGTGTCTCAGTTGAGAAGTCAAATTTCTTCTCAACTTCAATCCACTTCGTCTAAATCTGTATACATCGAACTTGTAACACAGAAAATAAAGCTAAATAATATTTTTTCTCTGAGCTGTATCAGATCAAATATTCTCAAATGCAGAGAGAATAACAAAACCATTCACCTGAGGCAGAACCTGCTGGGGCATGTTACGCAATGCAAAAACTCATTTTTAAGAGTTTGGAAACCATGTTTTATCTTCAAGTTGCTGGCACTTTTAAAGCAGAATCAGAGAATGAATTGAGTTCACGCCTGAAGGCATAAAAGAAAAAGAAAAAAGAACAAAGGGATTTCGTCTGTCTTTCTTATTCGGGTAAAAAAAACATTAGCCCACCCAGGTGCATTCTGGTCCCTTAACAATTATCAAACCACAGTAACTCATGTGGTGCCCAAACATAACTCAATAACAAAAAGTCAAATATGCAAATCAAACTATAGCTATTCAATAAAATAAAAGTGTAAAAATAAAATACTATTAAATACTGTAAATGAGAAATCTGATTGTAATTACTAACAAAACCACAACAACAATAAAAGCAGCTGGAGGTGTGCGTTTGAGTTTAAGTGGTCTGTGTCATATGTTTCTGACATTATATAATGGGAGACCTGCGTCTGCTGGGATTGGCACTAGCTCCTCCCATAAACAGACACATCATGAAGATAACGGATGGACGGATGAGTATGAGAGCAGAATCATCAGCCAGTGTGAGGATTAGTTTGTCCCAAAGTCTTAAAAAGAATGGAGTTAGTGACAACTGTTTATCCCTTCCTTATCTGTGACAGTGGGCTCTTCTGTGACACTGACAAATGAGTTAGCCAACACTCTCTGCTACACGGAGTCATTGGTCACATCTGCTGTCTTATCACATTGAGCAGAGAATGAATAATATTTAAATAAATAATTAGTGAACAAATATCCTCAGGGGGAAAAATCTATTGTGTCCAGAAAACAGACTTTGTCATTGTTCGGAGCGTGCAATCAGCGTCATTACTACTCGGAGACAGGCTGTCTGGCAAATCTAGGATTTGTGCAACTCTTCAAAGGGCTATAAATAAAGTTGTGTTGGAAGTGAACAGTTGGTTGAATGATGTTTTGAAACTGTCATAATGATGACAACGTCATGGGTGCGACAAAATGATGAATAAATGCTCGTTTTCTTTGCCACACACATTTGTTGTAATGTCGTCAGGCTTTTATAATATTTATGCAAATTTGATCTTTTTATTTCTATAATTGAAATAGTGGTCTATGTGTCACACTGCTTTAATCTGTAACAGAATATTGTTTAAAAGCATATCTATATTTAATTTTGATAATTTGATTTCCATGCATCTGTCAAATACATGTAATGGAAGAATAATACAGTATGATGTACAAACTAAAGATGCAAAATCATTCACGTGGAATGGCGATGAACAAATTGTTCTTTATCAGGATTCAAGTTGTATATAAAGATCATTCTTTGGTCTTGTGTGATAGTGGAGGAAGGAACCTCTGTTGCCAGACAGAACAAAATGGCACAGGGCCTGGGTCTCCCAAAAGAAACTGGACCAGATGGTCAGAGCAGAGAGAGAGAGAGAGAGAGTCCGATCTCACGGAACTGTGATGAGACAACAGCATAGTGTGAGAGTGACAAGTAGAAAGAGGGTTACAGTAAAACATCACACTGAACCAACAGGTGTCACCTGTCACCACAAGACCATGAAAGACAGATGGGGGGGGAAGAGGTCTGATAAAGTGAGATTGGGACGCTGTTTGAAAAGTGTCCAACAACCACCCCCTGAATTATTTGGTCTTGCTCTTCACATCCATGCCATGCTTGTCAGCTGTTCAGAGCATGGCTGTCACATGCCCTACTTCACTTTGCCGTCCCATTCCAAACGGTTTCAGTTTCACTCACCTGTTCTTTTATGAGGCTGTGAGGCGAGAGAATAATAATCCTAACTGGTTTCATTTGACTGACAGGATGTGCCAGGTCCAGAGGGAGCTGATGGTGGACCAGAACCCAATGACACACTCTGTAATCTGTGACCACGCAGACTGATGGGTGTCTACTGGACAGAGGCGGGTCAGAGAAGCAGAACTGGCAAATGGAGTTTGTTATGTGTGAATTTTGAGATGCTTAATTCTGCTGCATTGAAGCCTCTTACTGTGGTTGCTCAGCACATCACTGGGATGGAGGTCCCAAACCTTGACACTGTGTTGACTGAGGAAGAAAGCAATCAGCATTACCACGGACAGCACACGCCCCGTTTACTCTCTGCTGGAGCCACCGCCAGTCATCAAGCAGTTCAGGATGATCACATCCCAGTGCTGTGGCCTCCAGACATATGTCACAGACAATCTTTGGCGTATTTTTCTATATTACTTTTAATACTTTGAGGGAAGCGTCTTGTACCTGAGTATAATGACAATAAGAATCTTTCTGGTTCTGATTTCTCTCCAATGGGTGGAGTGTCCTCTTATTACATATACTGTATATTAACGTACGTCATCATTACCTTTATTATATGTTTGGCTTTATTTCACAATTTTAACAGATGACGCACTGTGTTTACTCTCTGGAAATCGTATTTTATATGTTGGGTTGAAAATTGGACACTCTAAATCAGGCGTGTCAAACTCAATTACAAAGGTGGCCAAAATGAAAAACTGAGTCCAAGTTGTCCAAGTTGAGGACCAGATTAAGTTCACGACAGATGATTTTCCATTGTCCATTTCTACAGAGAGGGAGCCAAATACAAATGAGGGGCTCAGCCCCCTCATAACCCCCCCTCTAGTTCCGGCTCTGTGTTTTCAAAGTCCACCTTCAATGTGGATTATTTATTTTCCTGGCGTGGTAACTTGATAAGTGTGGGACTTATCAGTGAGTGAGTGGAGAGAGGAAAAGAGCAGGAAAGACTTATTATCTCGTGGGTTGAACAGAATTGTGGCCCGCTGTGTGAGTGTTGTTTGTGATGGACAGGCAATGTGTCCAGGGTGTGCCCCGCCTTTCGCTCTACGTCAGCTGAGTTTGCGGCACACATCACCCCCAGCGACCCTCATGTGGAGGACAAAGCGGTAGAAGATGGATGGATGGATGTTGGCGCGATGATATGAAGTATGTTTATGTGATGTGTGTGATGACACACACGGGTGCTTTTGCAAAAATGAAGTTCCTAATGGAAAAATAAAGATATTTAATCTGAGCTGACGTTAGCCGTGGTGTACACAGATATTTTTTGGAGCGGGTGATCAAGTGAAAAAGTGTCATTTATAGATTCAAAAATGATCCGTCACTTGAGCCACTGATGTCAGACGTGTGCAAGGCCGACAGCTCATCTCACAACAGTAACAGTAAAACACAGTATTGCAACACAAAGTTTTTTGCTACAAGATAGTTTTTAAAGGACTAAAAGCTGCTACTTCACTACTACAGTTTGTTTTGTAACCATTGCCTTGTTGATTTTATCTTTGTGATCGTTTATATCTATTATATTATCTATTTACTTACTAATAAATTGACCTCCAACGAGTAATGAGGAAAGAAAAAAAAAATCAGTGAATAAATCATCATAAAAGAGAGCATGTGTGAGAGTATTATGTGCCAACAGAAATGTTTACAGATAATAAACAGAGATGTTTTTGGTGGTAGTAAAACAGAGCAATTGCACAAATAAACAGGCTGATGCAAAACTAACAGGGAACAAGGTCAAAGTCAAAGTCAAAATGAACGCTCTAATGAGTACTTGGCCTGGTGGCTGGATGCAAAGGGACATCCTGAATACTAACAGTGTGCAGAGCTAACGTTCATAAACAACAGATTCTGAAAAGTGCTAATATGGATTGTTTGACGGTAATTCGTTTTTTGTTTGTTTTTTGACACCTGTCACTTGAGGACCATAATCAAATTCAATGTCACCTAAAGTGGAGAGATTGGACACTCAGATTTGGTGTCACAGGGAGTTTTATGTGCCCCATTTGGTCAAGCTTTATGCATGATGTAGAAAAAGAACTCTTGGGACCGTGCTGTGCTGCTGAAATGAAGCACAGGAGCTCTAGACGCCATCGAGTTTCCATTTTCATTCAAATTGTAACACTGCACCGCCTGAGGGGAAATCACAGGGAAGTGACAATGACAGTAAATGCAAAAAAACTGAACAAATAAACAACAAAAAAAATCTTTAAATTCACTGCTTTTAGTTTGCCGGTTGAAGGTAACCCACAGGGGAGGGGCTGACTCCACTGCCTTGAATTATAACATCGTTAAACTGAGGAGGTCTCGTCTCCATTGCTATAGTTTCTAATTTCTTCTTCAGTGGAGCATAATGACAATGTGCTAAGTTATGTTCCCATGTAGAAAATGGATGATCAAAGCATGTGACCTGGTCTGTAAACAAAGCCCAGAGGATGTGCTGACCTGTCAATCTTTCTCAGGTCACTTGATTGACATGATCCTGAAAATTCATTTTGGAATTATTGATAAAAGCATATAGACATTAAATATGCTTTCAACTATAGTGTAATATGGATATTACACATGGTTAAATCACTTTAATTTCTTTGACGATCAAGCATAATATATCTATTATGTATTCTTTCTATTATTTCTCTATACATATTATCTATACTATCTCTTATAGAGTTCTTGTCGTTCCTCAAACAGTTGTACCCTCTTACGTGTGATTAGTTTTTTTTAAATCTCATTCTCAGAGTAACTTGTGTGAAAATTCAGTGTATAAAATCACACCAGAGGATTTGCAACACACACATCATCCGATAATGAATGTTTATTTGTTTACACCAATGATTCAATTGTGATGTGATCTGACTCATCACCGAGTTCTGAGTCACTGCTTCTCAAAAATGAAGCAGACGAGCGGATTTTATAAAAAGTTTTGTGGGGCAAGTTTTTGTCGTCCGTGACACCACAACGATTAAACCACATTCCCGAGGACCTAATCCCCACATGTTCACATTCTCAAGCACTTTTTCTCTTCTTAATGCTCAGCAGCTGAAGGCCCACAGTGGATTTAAGTCATTTGGTGTCATTTTTTAACCAGCTACACATTTGTAATTCCACATAAATCGTGACGAAGGAACTAATTCTCTGAAGTGTTTTTGAAGGAAACCAATTCTCTCAGGTCTCTCAGGAGGTGGATGTGGGCACAAGTGTCACGGCTCGTTATCAAAGGCGAAGCCCTTTACATCACATCTGGACTCAAATAACAGCCGCATGTCGCCGAGTACCGAGTTGAGACGCATTCAAAGATACCTTTATTATCTATAGTAAATAAGATCTAAAAAGAACAGTCTTTCAACGTATATGAAAAACCCTTATCAGAGGACACGGTGACATGTCTGACCTTCAGGGCTTCATTAACCCTGACAGTTACTCCTGAACTGACAGTTACTCCCTACAATTCCAGTGCAGTTTTGTCCGAAGCTGCAGGAAAATGTGATGGAAGTATTATTTGTTTGGTTCATGACAAAGGTCAGGAGCAACACATTTATCTCAACCTGCCAAGCCCAGTGACAGCAGAGGCAGCAGCAGAGGAGGGTCGAGGATGTTAAAAGATGTGCGCTTTCTGAAAAAAGAACATGTGATTCACAGCGTGGCTGTACCTCACTCTCTCTGTCTCTCTCACACACACACACACATACAGACACAGTGTGTCCTCCCACTCGTTAGTGTACACAACAACACGAGTCAAGGATCCTGTAACACACATGTACACACACACACACACACGCATAGTTAATAAACACAGGTTATATACAGCGTTTCAGTAATCCAGGGTCACGGCTGAATTTCTGCTGGGTGAATTCCCCGAAGACAACGTTTACTATAACAAACCACCTGCGACCTGAGATGAGGTTTTCACACAGCACCTGCAGCCATTTACTGCTGTGTGTGTGTGTGTTACATAACGCGGCAGTGGTTTCTGCTCACATTCAGCCCCAACAGTCTCCCACAGAAGACAACAAGGTAAGAGGATTGAGACATCGAGGGGCTCTGTATGGCTGCCCTCTCATGTTTATTTTTTTTTTATCTATACAGTCTTGTATGATAAACAGCGTTATCAGCATCATCACTGTGTGTGTCAGCATATGCAATCTCTTTCCAACAATTTCTCTTCCACACTCTGTTTTAGTAAAAAAACAAAAATGCATCCACAAGTACAGCCATCACAAGTGTGAAAATGTGTGTGTGTCTTATAATAAGTGTAGTTATTGGCAGAGAAAATGGTGTTTGTCAAGCATTTTAAATAATCGGTGGTAATGAAGAGTTTCTGGGAGCCGTAATTATCACTAAAACCTCATCAGTCAAAACATTTCCTGTTGGCAGTGAGACAAGTGGTAAAATGACTGTGCACCTCTAATGATTGATGAGTTGATGGTATTGGAGCACTTTGTGGATAACAACACATCTGTGGCCTCAGAGGGCTGCTTATATTTGACAAAATATTGCCCATAAATGAAAGCTGACATTTGTGGCACAGAGAGGTCACGTTTGTCGCAACTTTGTGAAGGATATGATGTGTTAAATGTGTTAATTTAATCACGTTGGTGCTATACGGCGCCAACTTTTCATTTCTTCTGTGTACTTTTGTTTTTGGTGATTTTGTGGTAAAAACCTTCAGCCACACAGAGCCAGCTTGTATGTGCAGCCCACTGCCACGGCGATGACTGCATCATAACAGGAAGCTGGATCCTACGCAACAGGATTCTGCTTATTGTTGTATTACTGAGAATAGAAAGTGCAGGCTGGGAGCAACGTGTGTGTGTGTGTGTGTGGTTGTTTTCATATACAGAGTCATTTACTGCTTTAAATGGGATGGGAAATATAGGGTAAATATGTACCGTTTATGTAGTGGGTCTTTTTCGCCAATAAGCCTTATTTTTGGTAAATACAGGACATGTGCAACACATGCACATTAGGTATTTTTGTGAGGTGTTATTGTGTTGTTCATGATCATCGCCTTTCCCCCTATGTCAGCTGGGATTAGCACCAGCAGCCCCACAACCTTCATGTGGAGGATAAAGCGCTAGATGATGAATGAATGAATGAATGAATGGATGAACGAGATTATTTGCCATTTATGTACATGTTATGTAAATTCTGTATTTATCAAATATGGATTACAGACAAGGGCCACACGGTTGGTGCAGTGGTTAGTACTCCCCATACAATAACAAGGCAAAACTATTTGCTAACACCTGCAAGGTGACAAACAAATGAATAATAGTTGAAGAATTTCTTTTTATTTGAGAGCGTGATTAAAGAGCATAAGATATTGTTTTTCTCTGGTGCACGTATATCATTGCAAATTCAATTTAATCATTACTTCAACAGCATCTGGCCCAAATCTATTAATATGTTGATCTCAGAAAAGCTCACAGATGAAAACAAACCAAAAATTCAACATTATATCATCTTGCATTGGAGGATTCCATAACAAGACTAGCTCATTTGTAGTAATTATAATTGGACGTCATGTCTTGAATCCCCCTCTGGTTATACAGTCTTTTTTTCTGCATATAAAGAGCTGGTTTGTGTTTGTATTTGTGGATTAAATTTTGTTTCTTTCCTTGTTTTGCTCAGAGGGTAAAACCTTAAGATAATGTCTACAGATCGGTTATAAATGACACTCACCCTTTAGATGATCTTCACGGTTTCTTATTTTCACCCTGGGGAATGAGATTAGACTGAGACTGAGAAGAAGAAACCAGATAGTATAAGAAATATGGACAGTTGCTTAGTTTTGTCTGTTTCATTATTCTTCCTTTGTTTTTCTTTTCTTCTCTGTGCCTTCCCTTTACTTTCCTTCCTGTTTTATTTAGCTGTCCACACTTAGTTCCTGCGTATTTTCCAGATTTTTGATCCACTGCCAGTAACTCTACAGTTGGACTCCATGGTGTAATGAAGTTCACCTGACTGTCTGTAACACTTTACAGTACAGTAACAATATATGGTAATAGTATGATAATCATTTTGCACTGCAATCGTGTTGCTATAGCAATAATTTTATCTTTATAACATGGTCACTGTGAAGGTACACTGATGGTAGCCCATAATAGTTCTCATTACTAATGATATCACTGGCTGTTACACTAAATAGCATGATAGGACTTTTTTTAATCACTGTTGTTACTGCCAAGAAATATATAGAAATAATAATTCTATTAGAAATAAGATGGCATTACCATAATACCTAACTCACTATTACCATGCTGTTATAATGTTGTTATTGTACTGCAATGTAAAGTGTCACCAGCTCCGTAGACCTTGTGCTAGAAATAGTTTGAAAAGAGTTGTAGCGACAGGATCATCTACGTCACACTCACTAAGCCTCATGCCCACGTTCAGACTCCTGTCTGCCTCTGTGACGGAACAGAATTTCACAGCAAACTCCCACTTTTTAATCTCCCTGCAGCCACTAAAGGGTGTCCTTACTGAGCCTGCAGACGACTTAATAAACCCAGACGCACTCACATCAACATTCATGTTGGCATCTATCAAACACCTTTAACTGGCCTGCAAATCCATGCAGTTTACTATATATTTAAATAGACTTAAAAAGAAAAAACACTTTTCTTTATGTAGTATACTTTCACAATGACCTCAGTGTGTGTGTGTGTGTGTGTGTGTCTTTTTGTATCGTTCCTGTTGGGTAAATGTCCCCCTCACTGACTGTCCAATTATGTGCTATACATAACTGAGCATCCAGAGCAAACAGACACATGTGGTCTCATCTGTGTCTCCTACAACAATTCCTGAATGACATAAGTGAGGGTTCATACACCAGTCCGGCAATTGCTGTTTGGTTGCTGCTGTGTTATTTTGATGGGGGCTTTTTTTGATGATTATAGGCTTGAAGGGCTGTGGACATTCACAGAAACCTCCGTTCATCATCATCAGTGACTCGTAATGGTCCTGTCACTCTGAATGCCCGACAGGCCTATCATTTTTTTTAAATGACGGGTCACTGCATAGTGCATATAATGCAGAGAAAAGTAAAGATATGAAAATAAAGAAAACATTAAAGTGTGCGTATGTATCAAACACAGACGGCTAAAATATTAACGCGTCGATTCGCTCTCGCTCTCTCTCTCTCTCTTTCTCTCTCTCTCTCCCTCCCTCCTTTAAATTGAGGGATGAGTTGGTCCTCTGAGCTCTGAGTGATGTCACCTCACTCATGTGTGGACATTCATTCCAACAGCAGTGTGCATCTCACGTGCAGCTTCCAGATATGCCGCTCACCCAAACACAGGAGCAGAATTACGCACGGCGATGTGACATTGGGGGAGCGACTCCACTCTTGGAATCTTCTCATATTTGTGACACATAGTCGCTGCGCGGTGGTTGCGTGGGAACTATGCGGACTTGTGATGAAGGGTTTACTGCTTGAGGAGAAGCTTTTGTGCAGGCACTGTGTCTTTCGTGGGGGCGCTCCGTCTGCATGCACTGACCAGGAGCATTACGCGCGACGCGTATCCATTCCTCCGTGGAAGGCAGCGCCGCGCACCCGGTCTTAGATGTTTTTGTAAAGACAACGGGTGCAAAACGCCAAACATGATACGAAAGGACACTTTGGAGCCAGCATGGATTTAGCCCAGTCAAATGTGTTGGTGGAGAACGTCTCCAAAGATGAGAACAACACGGACGCACCGCTCGCTCTGCCTCACACACAGGCGGCCACTGCGCTCATAATCCTGGTGGTGACTGTGATCATTTCGGTGACCATTGTCGGTAATGTGTTGGTGATTGTGGCGGTGTTGACCAGCCGGGCACTCCGTGCGCCCCAGAATCTTTTCCTGGTCTCTCTGGCATCTGCGGACATCCTGGTGGCCACGCTGGTGATCCCGTTTTCTCTCGCAAACGAGGTCATGGGGTACTGGTACTTTGGAAGTACTTGGTGCGCCTTCTATCTGGCCCTGGACGTGTTGTTCTGCACCTCATCGATCGTGCATCTGTGCGCCATCAGTCTGGACCGCTACTGGTCCGTCACAAAGGCTGTCAGTTACAACCTGAAGCGCACACCGAAGCGCATCAAGTCCATGATTGCTGTAGTGTGGGTAATATCAGCGATCATCTCCTTCCCTCCTCTCCTCATGACCAAACACGATGAACGGGAGTGTCTGCTGAACGATGAGACCTGGTACATCCTGTCATCCTGCCTGGTGTCTTTCTTCGCCCCTGGTCTCATCATGATTCTGGTTTACTGTAAGATTTATAAAGTGGCCAAGCAGCGCTCTTCCACTGTGTTTGTGGCCAAGAACGGCCTGGAGAGGCAGCCGTCTCAGTCTGAGACCTGTTTCGTCAGGAAGGACAGGATAGAGACAGAGAGCCCCAGTAGCCAAGGCTCGGATAGTCACCAGCAAAGGCAAGGGGAGCTGGATGACATAGACCTGGAGGAGAGCTGCTGTCAGTCAGACACTAAACCCCGCAGTAATCGATTCTCTAAGCGGAGGAAGGTGGAGGGGTCGGACTGTTGCCCGCCCCAGAACTGTCGCCTCTCCTGGGCATCAGCCCGGGCGTCACAGCTTTACCCGGAGCAGAAGAACCCAGCTGAACGACCACAGTTGGTCAACAAGACCAAAGTGGCTCAGATGCGGGAGAAGCGTTTCACCTTTGTGCTGGCGGTAGTGATGGGAGTGTTTGTGCTCTGCTGGTTCCCCTTCTTCTTCACGTACAGTCTGCGGGCTATCTGCAGAGAAAACTGCTACATCCCCGGGTCACTTTTCAACCTGTTCTTTTGGATTGGCTACTGCAACAGTTCCGTGAACCCAATCATATACACTATTTTCAACAGGGATTTCAGAAAAGCATTCAAGAAAATCGTATGCAGAATTTCCAAACGCACTTAATAAGCACTGAAAGGCACACAATCATGTTTTTGCCTCTCTGACTGGACAGTTCTGGGATGGAACTCATTCCTCGTCTCTGATCAGTTCCCTTCCCTGAATCATTTTAATGTCCTGTAACTATAATCTTATTGGGAACAAGTTCCAGTCTTGTGTACACATTGAATGTCCATGAATAAAGTGTAAAGTTGAGCAAAAATCTGAAGATTGTTTGGAGACAGAAACATGTTTTGTTTTTTTCATCCATCCCACTTGAGATCTAGAAAAACAATCTTAGAGCCACATTTGATGCAGCAGCAGGCAGGAGAAAGGATCTGCTGCAGGGTGAAAACCAAGTCCTTTGGATTCAAGTGCTGGTGGCTGGCTCCCAGTGCATTACATGGTGAGATAAATAGAAGATAAGTCTACACCATCCATAAAATATATGCATAGAGATGAGCGAGCAGGCTTCATAGAAAGAACAATAAATGAAACAGGGTTTGTCACATGTGTTGTACGCTTTAAATGTCCTGCGTTATTTAAAATAATTCAGATTCATCTCGACTTGCAGCAGACAATTTCTTATCAGCGAAATCCCAAACTTATATAAGAGTCTAATCTCACACCCCCTCCACATATTACACCACCTCACTCCAGAACAATTGCCCAGCCATGTGTGTGTGTGTGTGTGTGTGTGTACAACTCTGTGGACAATTCTGTATTTTAACCTTAACTCAATCTTTTGTGTGTAAATATTTAAACCGTGTAAGGGAACAATCCTGCGACACAGCCTGCTTTCAGTGTCGTGGGACAGGAGTTTACATCTGGGTTAGTCTATATTGTCCCACCAACTTTTTCCTATTCTTTGACAACTGGCACACTTCCTGTGGCAAGATGATAAAAAGAAACCAAAATACACTGACCTGGAAATGTTATAAGAGAAAAGAAGTGGGGGAAATAAATAGCATTTCTGGACACATTAGAGGTATAGATGGACTTCTATCCACTGTCAAATCTCCTTATAAGGGAGATTATTATCAAGTCACAACTCAAACATTTATAAAGATTGATAAGAAGTATTAAGTCTGAACTCATTCTAAAAATATTTCGGTATTACGCATAGCATGAACAATTAATTGGTAAAAAAAAAAAAAAATATATATATATATATATATATATATATACATATATATATGGTGGTGGGTTTATAGCTTCTACAAAGTGTATATATGCAAATGATTGAGTAGAATATGAGCCTTGCATGAATATCGTCACTGGGGAAAACTCTGGTTAGTGAGAAAAATGCTGACCAGCTCCACATCAGCGTATTGTCTGCACCGGGGTGCTGAGGATAAATAAACTATTTATATCCTCGTAGGAATGTCTTCAAAGCGCTCCCACTGCTCACTGGTGCCTTGCCAAAGATAATCACCAAGTTTGAGGGTCGTCACGCTTAAAAGGAATTTTTTAGAAAAAAAAAAAGAAAACGTTTTTTGTGTGAGTGAGCTCGTATTCACGAGGGTCTTGCTGAAATGCCGTCAAAGGGAGCATGAGAGAAGGTGGTTGAACATTTCCTTTTCTCTCTTGACGTACGCCATCATTTTATTCATGAGCAGAAATTAGACTATCTGTGAGAAGTGCAGCTGATTTGAGGAGGGAAAACTTTATCTCAAAGGGATTCACGTTGTCCCCGAAGAGACGAAATGCCGGGGCCAAATCGCCTTCACAAGAGGCGGTAAAATGAACTTTATATCTTCATGTTTAGTAGCGCTAATTGGGATGTGCAACATAATACGATTTTATACATGTAATGTAATTTCTCCAGAGACCACAGTCGTCATCCGGAATGCTTTCTGCATAACACATGGCTGGAAATGTTCACATGAACACTCGCATGTAATCTTCTTCCTCATAGTTTACTGATTACTATCTGACAGACGTGCAACTCCCCTGTTAAATCTCACTTCCTGATTCAATTATCTTTCTAATCAACTGCGCTGCTGTAGCAAGACTGGAGCACAACGCTTTTAATTAGCTGGGGTGATGTCTGTTACTTTCAGGCATGTCTCCCCACACACATCACTGGGCTGTATAGCTCTGTGTTGCAAACTGAAAGCGGTACAGTGAGACGTATTATCATGATTCGCCCTTAAAACTCCCCCACTCCCGACTCCTGAGCTTTTAATTTATCCCAGACTGTAAACTAATTGTATATTTTAGATGTTATGCTTAGTCAAGCTAGAGATTATAACAGTGGCCTATTCATTTTCACATTTGTATCCAACCTTTTATTTGTGAACACGCTGAAAGTAAACAAACTCAACAAAGTTGGAGACAAGTTCAGTGGAGCTGTGGACATCCATGACCTCCCAAATCCTCTTCTAAAGGCCTAATGAGGGAAACAGACCAACTGGACAGAGGCAAAACATTTCCTCGTGTGAGAGGGAAAAGCTTTATTCCGGCACTTTTAAAGAGGAGCGAGAGAGGAAAGTCAGAGTTGGCTGCCAAGGCTGTTTAGGGTCAACAGTGGGGAAAAGACTATTTGTAGTCACAATAGTCAGAGGAGATCAGGTTATAAATGTTTCAAGATGTGTTCAGCAGGGAAAAAACAGTAGCCACTAGGGATCAGAGAGAGAAAGGGAGAGAGAGCATGTGCTTGTTGTCTTCTACATTGCCTTGTTTGTCAGAGACAATCCAGCATCTGCAGGTAATTGCCTTTTTCAATTGACTCTAACAATATAAGGCTTGTGAGTGAGCAAGGCCACAACTTGCGTCAGTCCCAAGATGCTGCGTATCTAGAGAAGAAGTGCCAGTTTGTCATTAGTGTAAATCAGCGTTTGTCATGTTGAAAGCGAGGCTGAAACTGGGATCAGTGTCTCCAGGCCATTCTAATATATTGCCCTCTTGAACGCAAACAACCGATGTATGACTTCAAGTGTCAGAGGAAATCAGGTGGCTGCAGTTGTAACTTAAAGATGACAGTCAGATTAGTCGCCTCTGTATTTTTATCTCTGTCTCTAAACATTTGCAGTTGTGCTTCCCCCCCGGGCTTCTTGATAGACCAATAATGTTGTTATTTTTCTCTGCAGCACATTACTTCAATGCAGAACGCCAAACAAAATAGAGAACAAGTCCAAAAATGTTTCTGTACACAGGCAGTGGATTCCTTTCTGCATAGAGTGTATCTTTCTCAACCTCTGCTGGAAGGTGCTATTCTTGGTACACTCAAGCACTTCCCTTGTTCCTGTGCTGAGGCAGGTTACTCACATAATACAATGCCCTCCTGGACCTCAGTGCATCTCTCTTTTGCCTACAGTAAATGTTCTCTTTCTGCCATTATCTGTGAAACACACACACACACAAATCTTAGTGAGGACACATCGTAGACACAATGCATTCCCTATAACCCTTACCCTAACCATTACCATCAACCCTAATCCTAAAACCAGGTCTTCAAAATGTCCCCCACAAGGTCAAAATGTCCTCACAAAGATAGAAAATACATGCACACACGCACAATCACCTGCACGTTGTCATTTTGGTTTGTCCATTTCACAGACTGTGTTTTAGTAGCTGCACCATTAAATGAATGCCTCTGATGTATGACATATGACATCTTTTATATGTAAAAACAGGAAATGGAGTGGTCTCTCACTAACAGGGTCGCCGCTTCACCAGAGAGGGGCATTGTGAAACAACATCCTTGTGTTTATTATTACTTTCGGAACGACACCTTACTGTACACCTTCTCGTGTTATTTTCATCCCTCTGTGTTACCATGCTGTTGACTCATATCAAAAGTAATAATGGCTTCCTAGTGCTGCCACCTGCAGCAAAAATGCATATATGCCAAATAGCATTCAGAGCCAGGGGAGAATGAGTATCAGAAACAACAGTGGAAATGAGGGCGGCTATAACGAGTTTCACTGGTGTTAGGTGTGTTTTCCTCACTATGCAGAGATCACCTCCAGTGCTCTTCATGACAAGCAGCCAATCCTCCAGTGCACACTCTGCTCTGCTTCAGTTCCAGTAAGTGGGGAGGATAGGTGTAAAAGCTGAGCGTGTAATTAGAGGATCCCCATGCATAACATTGCCTCAGGCCTCCAAGTTACTGTATGTATCCTCAAGTGGGACACAGGCAGAGACTGTAACCCTTCACAGCAGGAGGAGTTTTAATCACGCAGGCTTGTATTATATAAGTTGTGTTCATGAATCTTGGATTGAGACCAATAACTCGTGGTTGAATTGACTTGCATGAGACTAGATAGGAGAGGTGCAAAGCAAACTGTGCATGCAGATGAGTGTACCTCTCGTGGGTTTTACAATACAGCTAAATCTCTGACAGTCCGCCATCAGTTGCTCATATTGTTTAATCCACGTCCTGTAACCTGCTCTGCAGCCACAATTAGTAATGATGTGGGACTGTTCACTACCCATAAATGTCTCGGATCTTTTATTTGCCCTTCATCACTTGGTAACACCGTACACTTATTCATAGAAGAATAAATTCATGTATAAATACATTTATTACTTGATATTTTCATTTAGCTGCAGCTCTCTCTTTGACCCTTAAAGGATAAGCAGAAGATAACGGATAGAGGGATGGATATTTTTTAATGTGCAATCAGTTATAATAATGAAATGATTTATTACTATTACTAGGACATTTGTGCTGAAGAGCAAGCACATTGCATTTCAACATTGTAAGGTGATAATATCAGTGTGGGTCAATGCTGTCCTTTCATCTTGCCAAAGAAAAAAGTGCAGTCTATTTGACGGATGAACATCATATGAGCATATGTGTATAAATGGAGTATGATTCATGTAATACATGTAATACATGAGTGTGAAAGTGTCCTTTTTCTACAGGAGAAGGATGAGTCAGTTGGTAGGACAAGAATTGGACAGTGACGTGGGGAGAGGAGAGGAGGGTTCCCTTGGCCTTGGTCCTGGCCACAGTGACCCTGCACTCAATGAGACAATATTGTTGCCCGACACTACACAACACAATCACCCAGCAAATATGTGGCTGTAATGTAACTGTGGCATACACACGTTAATAATCGAGTCAGATGAGGAGATTATGTGCTATTTGTGCACATTCAGGAACACGTTTTTGCAGCAGTTACTCGTCGCCCTCACAAACACAAACACACACACACACACAAACTTAATCTTCACATGATATGTTTTCACAGGCCTGCAACATGTCAACAACCCAGCCCAGCTCAGGGAGAAGAAGTCATTTTCTTTTCCATCCCCTCATCTCTTATCTCTGCAAACTATTTTGGTCCCCACAGTTGGGCCCTGCGGTCAGTTTCAAACATTTGCAGCGCTGACCGAGTGTCGTGAAATTCGCCAATCCCAAGGACAACAGGAAGTAATAAATCAAAGCGAGGGGCTGATTAAAAGCAACTAGTGAGGAGGGAACAGCTGTGCGAGATAGTGGCCCCCTTATATGTAATGGATTCCACAGTGGCATAAAAACAAATCAACAAGGATAATACACAAGTAATGAAGCATTAGCTCATGAGACTCCAAGGAAATAGAGTGATGCCCTGCAGAGTGAAAAACCCAAGCTCGTCCCAACAAACTTTGGACTGTTTGTTTTCATGACCCCTGACCACATTCTACTGCATCCATTTCTCTTCACTCATCGTGTTTACAAAATAAACTTTGCATTGGATATTTGGCCAGATTTGCATTTCACAAGGGTCAAATGTGGAATTGCCTGTGAAGCACAAACAGCTCTTGAGACATAATCAGTCAGTTCTGCACTTTATAGTCGTTTGCAAAGGTATCCTTAGGTTCCATTCTAGAAAGTGAGATTCACATATATTTACTCATTATTAAGCCGCGGCCTGTTGTGAATTTCTAACAGCCCATATTCAGAAACGACAGAAACTGTGTCTGTAAACACGGTGTTTGTAAGACATATCGTCTTTGTGTCCCAAACCATATTGTTTTGTCCCAGCTTTATCAAGAGGTCATTCCATCAGTTCACTAGCAAGCCGGTGCGGTACAAGACAGAAAATGTGCAGACGTATCTTCTTTTCACATCAGTCTCTCTGATCCAAAGGTGATGCTGAGTATCAAGCAGAGGCAGTGACTGTTGAAGGTTGTGTGAGAGTGTTTTATTTTCATCCCACCACAGTCACTACTCTTTTCAAATAGAATTATAATGCTCTGCTTTAAATTTATATCAAAGCAGTCTTATTAAAATATTGTGTGAATAATGCTGTTTTTCAGTGTCTTTTCTATTAGGATCATTGAAGGTTAAAGTGACTCATTAACTCATTCATTTATTCATCTTCTATGGATTTATTGCCCACATGAGGGTGGCAGGGAGCACTGTTGCCAATCCCAACTGACATAGGGCAAGAGGCGACATAAACAAACAACCATTCACTCTCACACTCACACCTATGGTCAATTTAGAGTGCCCAATTTGTCTAATCCCCAATTCTGCATGTTTTTGGACAGTGGGAAGAAACTGGAGAACCTGAAGAAAACCCACACACACATGGGGAGAACATGCAAGCTCCATGCAGAAAGGCCCTTGTTCTGAGCGGGTCACCAAGCTGGGTCTTCTTGCTGCAAAGGCAAGAGTGCTGCAGTTCTTAACTGTTAAATACAAACAAACGTATGCTACATTCAAACCATAGTGAAATGAGTTCACACAAAGTTGATTAACCCTATCAGCTCCGCACAACTCTTTCCGTGTTTCTTAGTAATGCAGTGTTTTATATTTGCGTCTGTGGCACACAGAGTAACACATGTTAAGTCCCGACTGAGGTGGAAGAACCAAAGTGAAGTGAGAGAGTTTCATACTCTTGAAATTCTAATGAAAATCTGTTCTTCTGCTAAAAATAAACCTGGACCTTCAGTGGGGTAATTAATCGTGATCATAATTTTGGCTTCTCGCACAAGTGATTGGCCACCATCAAACACACAAAGCAGATCAAGCGGTCCCTTAACAACTGCCCACAGGTGCCAAAAGCACCGTCCCTGCTGCTGTTCCTGCACCATGCAGCTCCAAGTTTCTTGGATGCTGTCTGCATAACAGAAATACAACATAATACTGACCAAAGAATTGATAAATGACAAAAGTGTGTGCGTAATAGAGTGAGGAAGGGTGGGGGAGAGAGAAGCTATCATTACATTACATGTCATTTAGCAGACGCTTTTATCCAAAGCGACTTACAAAAGTGCATTTAAACATTTGGGTACAAATAAGAGCTAGAAGTAAGTAAGAGCTTCAAGTAGAACAAACTATGAAGTGCTAGTCATAAGTGCAATACAATTTTTTTTTTTTTGTCGTCTTAGTCGAGGTAGAGTCGGAAGAAATGTGTTTTTAGTCAGCGTCGGAAGATGTGGAGGCTTTCAGCTGTCCGGATGTCGATGGGGAGATCGTTCCACCATTTGGGAGCGAGGACAGTGAACAGTCTCGAGTTCTGCGAGTGCCTCTGTGATCCTCTCAGTGAGGGAGCAGCAAGCCGGTTTGTCGATGCAGAGCGGAGTGGGCGGGCTGGGGTGTAGGTTTTGATCATGTCCTGGATGTAGGCTGGACCGGATCCGTTTGTAGCATGGAACGCAAGCACTAGAGTCTTGAAGCGGATGCGAGCAGCTACAGGAAGCCAGTGAAGGGAGCGGAGGAGCGGTGTAGTGTGGGAGAATTTTGGTAAATTGAAGACCAGTCGAGCTGCCGCATTCTGGATGAGTTGCAGAGGTCGTATAGCGCATGCAGGAAGACCAGCCAGGAGGGAGTTGCAGTAATCCAAGCGTGAGATGACAAGAGCCTGGACCAGAACCTGTGCCGCCTTCTGGGTTAGGAGAGGCCGAATCCTTCGGATGTTGTGCAACATGTATCTGCAAGATCTAGCTGTTGCAGCAATGTTGGCAGTGAGGGAGAGATGGTCGTCAAGTGTCACACCCAGGTTCCTTGCGGTGTGAGAAGGAGTTACCACAGAGTTGTCGAGGGTGATGGTTAGATCTGTGGTGGGAGAGCCCTTTCCTGGGAGAAAAAGAAATTCAGTCTTGTCGAGATTGAGTTTCAGGTGATGGTCAGACATCCACTGAGAGATGTCAGTCAGGCAAGCGGTGATCCGTTCTGCTACCTGTGTGTCGGAGCTGGGAAAAGAGAGAATGAGTTGGGTGTCATCGGCGTAGCTGTGATAGGAAAAACCATGAGAGCGAATAACCGAACCAAGAGAGTTGGTGTATAGAGAGAAGAGGAGAGGGCCCAAGACAGAACCCTGAGGGACCCCAGTAGCTAGAGGACAGGGTTCCGACACGGATCCTCTCCAGGTTACTCTGTATGTTCGGTTTTGAAGATAGGACGAGAGTAGGGTAAGTGCAGAGCCTGAGACACCTAGTTCTTGAAGGGAGGAAGTAAGGATCTGGTGGTTAACTGTGTCAAACGCTGCAGAAAGGTCCAAGAGGATGAGCACAGAGGAGAGAGAGGCAGCCCTGGCAGTGTGGAGTTGCTCAGTGACAGCAAGAAGTGCAGTTTCGGTCGAGTGACCTGCTTTAAAACCAGACTGAAGAGGATCAAGAAGGTTGTTCCGGTGAAGGTAGGAGGAGAGTTGATTAAAGATAGCGCGCTCCAGAGTTTTGGAGAGAAAAGGAAGAAGAGAGACAGGTCTGTAGTTATTTACTTCAGACGGGTCAAGGGTGGGTTTTTTAAGGAGGGGGGTCACTCTGGCCTCTTTAAGAGAGTCCGGAAAGCAACCAGATGACAGAGATGTGTTAATGAGGTGGGTGAGGAAAGGAAGAAGATCAGAAGCAATTGACTGAAGAAGGTGAGAGGGGATAGGGTCAAGGGGGCAGGAGGTGGGGCGGGCAGAGGTTATTAGGGAAAGAACTTGATCCTGAGATAGAGGGGAGAAAGAGGATAGAGAAGGAGCTGAATGTGTGGTTGGTAGAGTGGTGAGAACAGGAGGTGGGGTTGAGAAAGAAGAGCGAATGTCATCTACCTTTTTTGTGAAGTAGTTGACAAAGTGAATTGGTAGAAGGGAGGAAGGAGGAGGGGGGGTGGGGGGATCAAGGAGGTTAGAGAAGATAGAGAAAAGTTTTTTGGGGTTAGAGAAAGAGGATTGAATTTTAGTCTGATAGAAAGATCGTTTGGCTGCAGAGATAGAGGCAGTGAAGGTGGAGAGAAGAGAGTGATAGGAAAGCAGGTCATCAGGGTGTTTTGATTTTCTCCATTTTCTTTCTGCTGCCCGTATCGTGGCTCTCTCAGCACGCACTGAGTCCGACAACCACGGGGCTGGGGAGGACTTACGAACCCGCCGGGAAGTAAGAGGACAGAGAGAGTCAAGAGAGGAGGACAGAGTAGAGAGGAAGGTGTCTGTGGCAGAGTTGGGATGCATGAGGGAGAAGGAGTCAGCTGAAGGAAGTGCTGATAGAACAGTTGAGGAGAGAGAGGAGGGAGAGAGAGAGCGAATGTTGCGACGGACAAGTGCAATATCTGATGAGATGAGATCATCAGATTGGGAGAGTGGGAGAGAGTAGGAAATGAAGAAATGATCAGAGACATGAAGTGGGGTTACCTTGAGGTCGGAGGTGGAGCAGTTTCTGGTGAAGATGAGGTCAAGGTGGTTGCCAGCTCTGTGAGTTGGTGGAGAAGGAGCAAGTGAGAGAGAAAGAGATGAAAGAAGTAGAAGTAGATCAGATGACTTCTCTGACTGGATGTTGAAGTCACCAAGAAGAACAAGTGGTGGACCATTTTCAGGGATGTTTGAGAGGAGGACATCTAGTTCCTCCAAGAAGTGTCCCAATGGGCCTGGTGGACGGTAGATGACAACAATGATGAGTTTTACTGGGTGAGTTATAGTTACAGCATGAAATTCAAACGACTGTGAAGAGAAGTGAGGCAGTGGGAAAAGAGTGAAAGTCCAGTTGGGGTTGATAAGCAGACCTGTCCCGCCACCTCTTCCAGTGGATCTGGGTGTGTGGGAGAAGGAGTGGGCAGAGGAGAGAGCCGCAGGGGTGGCTGTGTTGGAGGGTGTTATCCAAGTCTCTGTGAGAGCAAGGAAGTCCAGACATTGCTCAGTAGCAAAGCCAGAGATGAACTCAGTCTTGCGGGTAGCTGACTGGCAGTTCCACAGGCCCCCTGCAACAAGGTGTTGGATGTGTGTGGAGCGGGTGGGATATATAAGTGAGGAAAGGTTACGGTGATGCTGTGAGTGATTGTGAGGTTTGTAATATCTATGAGAAGAGACATGAACAGGAATGGAAAAAAGGCACATATGTGAAAGTAGAAAAACACTTGCAGACAGGTACTTAGCCTCATTAGCCTCCTTGTTAGACTCCGGTTTAGACTCCTTTGTCTTTGTCTTCCTGAGTCTTGACTCCGGTTTAGACTCCTTTGTCTTCGAGTCTGAGGAGTCTGCCGCTGAAGCTGCCGCTTCAAAGTGGGTGCTGCTTTTTAAAAGACACCTGATTAGGTGCTGATTGATTGCAGCTGTGTTGGCCACTCCCCTGTAGCCAGTGAAACTTCTCACCTGGTGATGGTGATGGCTCAATAGAAACTAGGTCAAAACAGCGACAATAACAACTTTGTCTTTGACCTAGCAGACAAAATATCTTAAACAACTTTCACCTTAACTACACAGACAAGTCAAAAGTCACTAAAGTCAAGCAACACAGTTAGATATATTAGCAAATAATGAAATAGCAACCAAATAAGAAAGACCTACAGAAGTGATACTTAGCTTAATTCCAGTAGTCCTATGAGATACCCAGATAGTCCAAATGCATATCATGTTTTGGAAATAGAAATTACACGCTGGATCAGCCTGGAAGAGTGACTTCAAGCACAATGTTATGCTCTCCATAGATAAGCCTTTTTATCAGTGACAGCCACGTCCAGTCACTCAACATAACCATATAATATATACAGTGAGAAATTATGATTATTTTAGGATTTTAGCATTTCAGCGTAGGCATGTAGGGATGATATAAACCACTGCACAAGCAAACTGCTAGAATGTTTATTACATGAAGACACTTGAAATGGGCCAGTTCTCGTGAGGTCACACCTGGTCTAGTAATGTGGACGTCAGACGATCCAGCACGTGATTTGTGTTTATTCACTGTTGACATTATTGACTCTGCCGTGCTTCACCTGTTCTCTAGATGTCACAATTAAGTCTTTTGTGCTCCTTACCTCAACATATCACTTATGTCAACACATTTTATTTTACTGTTTGCTGTCCCTGCTTGTTTTATTATACTGAGAGTACTGCATGGTACAGTCTCTAAGTCTCACCTGTAAATTAAGTGAATTTTAAACATTGATTTTGTGTCCTTGTCTGACCTGTGACAAATTACACAATATACACAAGTGTTAATTGTGTTTATTTGTGTTTAATTGTGTTGTTATTAAGGTTTAACTCGAAAGTTTCCTTCCGCAGTTTGCATCAGTGTCAAACCTTTAACGCTCAGTTAAACACTGTAATATTGCTACTGAGAGCGGCTGAACTGAGGTCACAGCTTATTCTTTTTCCGTCTGAAATCAATCCAAGCCTTTTTGGCAAATGTGTACTGAAGGATCTCTGGGATGCAACAAAAGCCCACAGAGGATTAAGAGGTCGAGCACTGGGGTGTTAATGGGATGGAGGTTCCTTTTTGTAGAATAACCACATTGGATATCCTGGTACATTGCTAATAAGCAATTATGTTTGAAGCTCATGTCAGAGTGCACCAGTAATGAACACCCCAAGGTCCAACTGTGTGCAAGATTATTGGTAAGAGAGTTTGTCTCTTCAACTAGCACACACACAAACACACACCACTTCATTATCGATGAGAAACATGGACAAGCTTAGAAAATTAAACACCTCATAGCAGAATGTCCCCAAATGCATGCATGTCATATACAGTGTGTGTGTTACATCAGTGTCAGTGAGCCAATTACTCAAATCCATTGTGGTCTTGTTTTGTGTCAGGCCAAGTTTTTATCCCATCTTGTTTGTGATATAGAGAATAAAAGTAAAGAGTCAGCCATTATTTCTCCACGTAAAATCACTTTCACAAGGCATGTTCATGTATCCATAGAGATATATGTGAGTAGCTGTCAAGGTGCTTTATTTGTCATTCAACATGTAAGGAACAGGGATACGGTACCCAGGTCTCTGTCTGTAATACTTACAAGTCAAATAATTTAATATAAAATAAGTAAAAGGCAACCTCAAAACAATTAATAATAAATAAAACGGGGGACGTCAGAGTTGAGCCTCAACTTCCTCAGGAAACACAGGCGTGTGTTATCCCCGGTGGTGAGGGTGTTGGAGAGGTGAACCTGAGGCTCCTGAGGGAACATATGTGCTTCTCAGTGAATTAAGACAAACTACCAGCAGCCTGAGGACCACATATAGATGCACAAAGACAGTATGTTGGTTAGATACGGTCTCAGTATGGAGATAATTATTAAATCACACTGATTCTTTATAGCATGTTTAAGCACGTAAAACCTCAGCAATCTGTTCTCATGAGTAAAATCCTAAAAGACAGACGTTGGAGGTGAGAAGCCTTCCTTCATCATACAAATGTGGGTCACAAAAAACATGTTTTGTTGCCACAAAGTGGATGTAGCTTACATCCTAAACTGTGAGACAAATGAGTTGGCAGCACTGTGTGTTTGCTGCTGCTGCAAAATGGGTAATATGTGTGGGGAGGAGAGGAGGCTGTGATTACCAAGCAGATGATGGAACTGAGTTTACCCCAGAGCAGAATGGTGAAAAGAGAGAGGAGAGGCACAGAAATATGGAGAGACTGAGGCGTATCTGTCACAGAGAAACTTATAATGCGCTACACGAACCATTTTGATTCATTATCAAAACCATTTTATTATAGTAATGTGTGAATGCTGTTTTTAAGAGCTTTTTCTATAAGTATCACTGAAGGTCAACACTGTTAAATATAAACAAATTTATGCTACATCCAAGCATCCAAATTAAATGAGTTCAGATGATGCTGATTATGCCTGATTATCAGCCCCACACAACTCTTTTCTTTGTTTCTCAGTCATGCAGTTTTGTATTTGTGTCTGTGGAGACATTCCCAGGCTGTGAATGGAGTAACGTGAGGACAGAGAGGATGTGTCATGTAAAAGAATGGATAGTGCAGTGAGTTTAGTTTTAGTTTTTCTTAGTTTTCTTACGTTTATTTAGTATAATATTTATGTATAAACTTGTAGGAACGAGCTCATTGCTTCATTAATGTAGAAAAATGCTGATTGCTCAGGTTTGACAATCCCCTGAATTTTCATTGAGCACCACCAGGCATAAAACCCTGGTTTTTGACTCACTACCTGGAAAACCAACCCCATTTGCATAAGGGTGCATTTAAAGAAGAAAAGTGACTGTCCTGTGTTGCATTATTTGTGTGACTGTTGTGGCTGAATCTGTGTTTACTCGACTCAACTACTCAACAGTTTATATGCATTGGTGCAATGAAAAGTCTCGACACTGAAAGGGTTTTGTGACACACATTTGAAATAATTTAAGTGTTTCTTGGTCATTTAAGTGTTCTCTTGCATTTCTTATCCAAACATTGTCAAAGTCAACACTGCACAAACTGGTGCCCTTTATAAGTCACCCTCCAAGTTTGAAGTCTATCAATAGATGCATTGAACAGTAATGTGATTAACAGACAGACAGATGTTCCTTGCATTTATAGACAGATTGTATCTTGTACTTGCGTGACTTCAGACTACTCCAGTTGCCATAGGGTTGTTGATATTAAAATTGAAATCAAAGACGTCAACCTCATAGTGATATATGAGAAAATGTCCCATGTCAACAAGCCTTACACTCTGGGGACCATGAACATCTGTGCACATTTTCATGGCAGTACATCAGATCACATCCCCACAGGATAAGAGTCTGGGTGTCATCGTCGGCAGTACTCTCGTAACATTACCCGGTCTGCATACTTTCATCGATATAACATTAACTGCCTCCGCCCCTCCCTCACACCCCATGCTGCTGCTATCCTTGTTCACAGCCTTGACACTCCTCGCTGAGACTATACTGTAACTCCCTCCTCTTTGGTGTCCCTCACAAATCCCCCTGTAAGCTTCAACTGGTTCACAATTCAGCTGACTGCATCATCACCTGAACCCCCTCCATTCAGCACATCACTTCTGTCCTGCAGCAGCTCCACTGGGTGCCGGTTAAGTTCCACGATGAATTCAAAATCCTCCTGTTAACATTCAAGGCCACTGACAACCTTGCTCCTCCACATCTGTCCGACCTCCTCCACTCCTCTCTCGTACCCTCAGATCGTCCTCCTCCATCCACTTGACTGGCCCCCTCAGCCTGTCTCACCACCAGCTCTGGAGCTCACCACCACCCAAACTACTGGAAGAAATATCAACTCACCTCCACTCTTCAAATCCGCACTCAAAACCCATCTGTTTCAGACTTGTGGATATTTCAACCCAGGGTCTGTGGACAGATTACCAAAGTGACAGACCACTCTTTACAAAAATGTTCCTCTGAGTGAAATAAAATAACATACATGAGGCTATATATCTGTACACTTAGAGATACAGGACCATCGACAGCACACTGTACTCTACAGTGTGCTGATTTTCTCCGACACTTCTTTTCTAGCATTGAGGTGAGGATTGGTGTCACACTGGCTTATTACAGTGATGGGTCCCTGTGGCCTACCTATGAATTATGCAATACTCAGGTAGCTTAGACTACATTGTCTAACAATGACAGCAGTGTAGACATTCACAGCATTTTATCCCCTGGTGCACAGGTTTAATACAAAATCCTGTGACCGGGGGGTTGTTACAGCTTGAGGAGCTCACCCACAGTGAATTTTGTTTTCCTGCAGATGATGAAAAAACAACTGAATAAATGATGGGGAGCAGATACAGGGGCCATTTTGGTTGTTTTTTTTTGGCATAAGTCCATCAAAAATCATCCTTTCAGTTGACAGTCTAAATAGACCCATGACTCCTTTGTGGGCTTCACATACAGTGTCTTGATGCCTGCTGAGAAAAAGAGGGTTAGTCTGGCATATAACAGACAAAGAGTGGAGAACAGGTTGAAGTAATCCAGCATCGTGTGACTCAGAGGTTTTCTAAGAACTGTGACTGCCTCAACAAACAAAGTGTGTGAGAAAAATGGAGAATGAATAAAACTCTGATGTCTTTCTCTCTGTTACAGTCAAGGTTTCCTTTAATTTTAATTCCAACTGAACAACAAAGTACTTGATTCCGCTGATTAGCACAACACCAGTGAACAGATAGAGCGTGATTAATGTGCTCAGCGGGCTGCAAAATTTGGTTAGATTAAAAATAATTATTACCGTTTGGCAAAAACTGTTATTTTAGTATTACTTACCATGCTTCTCATAATTTAGATTCAAAGGATCTCAATATGCAGATGGAAAAAGTGACACGCTAAAAACCATCAGGTACTGTAACTATATGTATGGTGAACAGTTTTGTGTAGAATCCGCAAGTACATTCTTTTTAGAAAGAATGAGAAGAAAACAGTTCGTAGCAGTCATTGGAATTGTTTGAGGTCATGCTGTGTGTAATTCTGGGTTTTTATAGGATTACGTTAAGACGCTGTGGCTGCGGGGAGAGAGAATCTTCTGTGTAACTCGGAGAGGCACATTTTATTCCACATCTCTGCACTTGTTCGGCGGTTTCTCACCTCATCACAGTTTTGTATCACTCCACACATCTCAATCAATACACAGCAAAATGAGTTGTGCTGCACAACACGGTTCCCAATCCATCCAATGGAGCGAATAACCAGATTAAATTATATCGTCAATGAAACAATGTCCATGTTCGAAGAACCAAAAACAAAGCCACAAAATGAATCTTGAAAAAACAAATTTCACCTTTCACTGTGTATATTTGGTCCACACGGTTGCTGTAGTGGTTAGCACTCTTGCATTTGCAGTAAGAAGACCTGGGTTTGCGACCCCGTAAGAACAAGGGCCTTTCAGCAAAGAGCTTGCATGTTCTCTTCGTGTGTGCGTGGGTTTTGTTTGGGTTCTCCGGCTTCCTCCCATAGTCCAAAAACATGCAATATGGGGATTAGGCAAATTGGACACTCTAAATTGACCATAGGTGAGAGGATGTCTCTGTATGTCTCTATATGTGTCCTTATGATTGACCGCGACCCTCATGTGGAGGATAAAGCGGTAGAAGACGGATGGATGGACTGCCTAAAATGTGCATATTGTTAAAATTCAGTAAAGTGATAGACAATAGGGATGTAACAAAATTGTCAGTCTGCCTTTAATACAGCTGTAGACCTGTGACAGTATCAAACGTCAATTCTTCCAGGCAAAAAACTGTGGTTTTCTTTCAGCCACAGTAGAACAGGGGGAGTTGAGGGGAGAGACAGATGGGGTCAACAACACTCAGGATGCAGGACCATCATCTTTTGAGCACTCATTGCTACCTCTATGGCCTCTACATCTACTGTAGTATAGCAATTATAAACTGTTGCCGTATGTGCTCACCTCGAGTGAGCAAGACAGAGCGAAGACAGAGGGGCCCTCATTAGAGTTCGACTATAAGAGCAGCTCTGAAAATATGTGTCACTAGATTCAAGCTGTTGGCTGCACTATTATTAACTGGCTGTTGGTTAGATCTAGCATTAAGCCCAGGTTCACTCAAGTCATGCAGGTAAACACAAATGATCCAGCAATGTGAATTGTGTATTAAAATGTATTTAAAAAAAGATTTCACATTTCACATTCATTGTGAACTGACAAAGAAAACATACTTTAGTCAAACCCGAATAGCAGCGCTCCGCAAAGAGACAGATGTGAAAGTTGCACAGAATAATCACACGATTAAATACATAAAATGTGTGAGTCCAAAGATCAACAACATCTGTACATCAGCAGCACATCTGTCTTGAAGCATGTTTGTGCTGAGGGGGAGCGCTTTAATCAAAATGACACCACATGCTCTGTCTCTGTCATGGTTAATGGAGTCTACGTGCAGTCCTTCACAGCTATGGGGGAGTACGCAATATCATTTCACATAATGTGATATATTAAACATTATACGACCGCATGGGAAAATCATTTGGCGCTCTGAATCTGCAAAATCTCGCCTTTGGCTTCTTCTGTGCTCACACGTGCTATTCTTAACTAGCCCTCAAACATGAATCCTTGTCAGACCTGAAGCTTCTTCTTCAGATGTTCCTGTGTATTAATTATCTCGGCCACTTCTATACTGTACATACACGGCCCTAAGTGTCATATATTTCCAAACCTGCCTCCTCCTCCTCTTCAACACTCAAGCGCAACATGCACCTGCTTCCCCAATTCAATCTTCAGTTGTTCTTATTATTTTCTAGTAGAACTCTTATTCAGACATTTCATAGGATCAGATTACAAAGAAGCAAATAGAAACATATTTCACATCGCTTGTTTGAGGTGATATAAATGAGGGAAAGATGCACAATTCACAAGATTCAGTCCTCACAGATTAGATATTAAATTTAAATCACACTGTGCTGTTTAATCCTACCAGCTCCAGTGTTCCTCACAACCGCAGTGTTTATATTTTAGACGTTTTTATTTAACCAGGATCCAATTGTCATTGACGACTTGGCCAAGAGGCAGATACAAGACAAGTAACGACATAAAAGTAAAACAGGCAATTTTACACCGATAATGTGTACAATAAATACGGAGACACATGAATGGCTGAGAGCAAGGTTCTCAGACTGTTGTTTGTAATGAATTTTTAAAAGCGGAGAGTGGACCGAATGAGCCCAGCTTTAGGGTCTTTTGCCCGGTGTCATACCGTGCTGCACACAGGAAGGGATTCCTTTTATGTCAAGACAGACGGAGGCAACAGAAACATCACACTAGTAAAGTGAGACGGCTGTAAACGGGTTGTGGAGCGACTGAAAACACGACTGCACACTTGATGGGGATGAATGTCGTCCCCTGCGCTGCTGGTCTGATAATCTGTGTAAAGTACTATCAGAAATTAAGGACAACATTTGTGTTATGCTACACTGTAGTCACACATGGTTGACTGTGGTAAGAAATGATAGAGAGGAGATTGAAGAAAAGAAAGCACTCGGTTCTCACTGTTGTCATTTGTGAAGGAAGTGGACGTGAGAGGAAGCCCTAAGCAGCTGGTGGAGCAGAGCAGAGGGAACAGAAATGGACTTAGATGAGTCCAAAGGTCCCTTCCCCTCATTCTGTTAGCAATCCCACATGGACATCATACTCTCGCTGCCTCAGTCTCAAATGATAATGAATATCTGTATGTGTGTGTCTGTCTGCATATATCTGTGATGTATTCAGGGACTGGCAGACAGGCGTTAAGCCTGTACTGTTCCTTTTCGGATTAAGTAAAGTCCCATGTGACACTGTCACTGAAGGAGAATAATTAAAAAAAAATTCTCACTAAAACCACATTTTGTTCATTTAAATCACAATAACAAATCCAGTATGCCAAGGAGGTTCAGTGAAGCTATGCTTAAATAATTCAGCAGAGAGAAGTCATGGAAAAGTGACATTGTCAAACAGCGTTAACAACGTTTAATCACGATGCACTTGTATGATGCCTTTTGAGGGTAACAGAGTGAATATTTGGCTGCATAGGAAACACACATTAATATTCATAGTGGGACCACACATGAGACGTTGTTCTTGAACGATACATATTTTAAAAATCGACATTGTGAAAGTATCATCTTATGTAAGTAGAGGCGTCAGCTCAGTTTTTTTCATGTTTGTGTCAGTTTCTCTCCATTAACTAAACATTTTTGTATACAGCATCAGTTTGGACCAAGTTAGACTGAATCATGAATTAAGGCTCTGTGTTTATGTTGGTTACTGTATGTTTTTGCTTTATGTTGCTGAGAAACTCTTTTGTGGACCTTCAGTTTGTAGATGTTTCAGAGGGCGCTCACATTCCTCAAGTGTGTGGCCAGTGATGCGGCAACTCGCTTCGCTATTGTGGCTAATTGGTGGTTTTGTGGACGATGAAAGGCAATAATGAGGACAAATTTATAATTATTTGTTATGCCTTCGTATTGTGATATGTGGAAAAACAAAGGTCATTCATAGTTTTTAATGAGGCCACTGTTTTGGTTCGGGAGGGGTGCCCACTCACACGGCCTCAACAGAAGCAGTGCGAGGTCGAGTTATTTTTTACAACACATGCAATATCATCGTTTCATTGCGCCATTATTGTTGATGCAGAGGATACAACTCCTCTACTGTCATAACTTTTTCAGAGTTTTGAAAATCTGCCTCATGAATATTATGAAAAAATCCCATTCCCCGGAGGAAACCCATTCCCCCTTTTCAGACTTTCACTGCCTCCAACACATCTAGTGTTTACATATACAGTGCACGACTGAAAGAGAACCCTTGTGAAACCCTTGTGCATATGAAAACTTTGTGGCTGAAGACAGTCATGAAAGAAGAAATAGGTAAAAAAACAAACTTTTCAATTGAGTTCATGTGAAATTGCCGTTATTACTATTACTATCAGAATATCAACAAAGTCTGGAAAAATACAGACAATTATTAAGTCATTTCTTTCCCTCTGAAAGGATTTCTGTTTGTTTGCAAATGTGTCTCAAGGGATGATTAAAATAAATGAGCTGCTATGTATAGATCCATTGTGGTATCAAATGAACACACACACACACAGGAAAGACATCCTCACTGCGAAGAGTGCAGCCTCTGAAGGAAAACTCATTTTGGGTGAAAACACAGTGTATTGTGTGTATCATTAAAATCTTGCTGACCTCTTTATCTCTCTTCTCCAGGGTGTTTCTCTCTCTCTTACTCTCTCGACAGTGCAGTGATTTTGATGTTTGATGTATCTCGTGTCGTTATCAGTGGCTCACTGAGCTCAAAGCTTTTTTTTTTCACCACAGTGAAAGATGCAGTGATGTCGGGGCTGCACACTGAGAGGTGTCTGAGACGACGTGCTGGTACAATCACAGTGGGACTGAGACAGGGTCATCAGTGGGCATTCAGGCAGGTGAAGAGCTGTGAAGGGACACACCATCACTGCTTGTTTCAACAGTGATGCATGAGTGTTGAAGTCTGAAAATATTCTGTCTGACTGGTCTCTGCCTGTCGGCCTTTTTTTTTAATCGCATAAAAAATGTCTTTTACTCTTTATGCAAATCGCCCTCTTTTCCGTTTGCTCTCTGGTGATAACACCCAGAGGCAAAAGCTAGCAGAGATCTAATCCATCACCCAATTTATGTTACCCACACCATTTTTAATCCTTTGAGTTGTATTGTATTGCTGTGCTCACTGTATTGTTCTTTATTTATGCTTGTCTGATGGTAATATCCTTTTTCCCCCATCTTGTTTCAGTTAAATTGTCAAAACATCTTTATTGTGATTCCCTTGCCATTAGACATTTCCTGGTACATCCGGTGACGTACTTTCAACCGTAGAAGCAAAATAACTACTCTCGTTGTAGCTGCTGAGCGTATCGGTTGAGAACATGTCGAATAAAGGTTCAGCGAGTGTTTGCTCTGTTCTGGTTTGTGATAAACAATACCAGACGCTCCACAAGCTCCCCGCCAATGATTACGGCGATGGGTCATGACGACGCCATTACTCAGTGTTTTGATAATTGCTCGCGGTGCATCTGCCTTTCCAGAGGGGGAGCTGCGGGTGTGAGAGCTGACGTGCCAATTATATGTATATATATATATATATATATATATATATATCTTATTGTACATACTGTGCCTCTATATCTTCATTCACTCTCATTCTATCTCATCATACTACTTTGTAAATCTGAGGCAACACTGGGCTCAAAGGATTTCATGACTGGTAATAATAGTTCCAGAGTACATGACATCATCATCTATATCAGGGGTGTCAAACTCATTTTTGTTCAGGGGCCACATACAGCACAATGTGATCTCAAGTGGGCCGGACCAGTAAAATAATAGCATAATAACCTATGACCAACAAGAACTTCATTTTTACAAAACATGATATTTCTTGAGAAATATAAGTGCAATTTCAACAATATTGTGCCTAAATTTACTATTTACACGTCACACTGGATCTATAAAGGCACAAACATTTAGTCACAGGTATCTGGAAGTGAAAAATATTGCATTTGACATTACGTTTAGATTGTAATCGTAGTGTGAAATTTCAACAAATTCATCCTGTGGGCCGGATTGGACCCTCTGGCGGGCCGGTTCTGGCCCCCGGGCCGTATGTTTGACGCCCCTGATCTATATGAAAACAGAAACTCTCACACCGACACACAAACACACCAACTCTGAGGGACGAGCACCTGTGTCCACACCGGCGTCTTTCTACTGCTGCAGTTTCACTACAGCCACCAAACTGGATCCACGAGAGACGTTGTCTGTTGCCTCTTTAAATGTGTGCTTACCCATCACCACCCTTGTTTTGTTTTCCACTGACTAACTCTGAGTTGGAAACTCACCGCTTCCACAAACAAAGCTGCATGTTTTCATATTCAGCCGCTCATGACTCCAAACCACGGAAGCGCACAATCAAAGGCAAATGAGTCAGATACCAACATGCAAGCTGTAATCCGATGGACAGTTGGCTCTGCCAGTGCTCATGTGATGCCAGGTTAGTTGAGCATATGCATGTGCACACAAACTCACTCACAAGCAACACACACGTCGGCCTAAAATCTATCTTTCTATTTATACCTGACAGTGTCGTTCCTCATTGGGAACCAACCCAGGTCTGTCCCTCGTGCATTACCCATAGCCCATAGCCAGGAGCCATGCATCAGGAACCTGTCAATTAAAGAGGATTAATGCTGCTCATTGTGCACCGACTCCAACCCAAAAAAGGTTTGGAAGGAGGGGTTTCGGAGAAGAGTGGTGAGTGTTTTCATAAGGTGTCATCCTGAATACGTGTGAAAACGATTACACGTTTTCCAAGACACTGACACACAGAGTGTCTGCATGTCTCAGCAAGGCTGCTTTTCGTCAGTGTCTGTTCTGGAGTTTCACACGTAAGCTGGATGCGACTCCCACTGAGATCGACATGGCAACCTCTGAGCCTTACCCCGCCATTTCACCGCGACCCTTCTCTCTGTTATGACAGAAGCCCACGAGCCCCAAGGCCCATTCATTTCATTCATTTGTGCTCATGAGCAATAAGGTTCTTCAATGCAATTGGACGTATTGGTATGAATTGTAAAGGAGCAGTGAATTTTTAAAGACCATCTGTTGTAAGGGACTTAATATTCTCTGTCTGTCTCGCTCCCTCTCAAACACACACACGCGTGCCTGGGAAATAAGTAGAACAGCAGTCCAAAAAAAAGTCACAACTCACAAATGATGTGGCTGAGATCGAGGACAACTCTTTAACTACCTGTATCTTTATCTAAAGACCCACTGTTGCCCGCCTCCCAATGGAATATTTAGAATTTGCTCCACTAGACTTGTTCCATCGGTCTTTACACTTCTCTCGTGGTTAAATGCTCTCTTTTGTCATTCTGGGCCACAACAACCGTCCACCATCTTCATCTTCACTTTTTTTACGAATACAGCCAGTGAAGAGACAAGAGTTGTCTGGCAGATTGGAACAGTGTTAGAATCATGTTGTTTTGATGATGTCAGATACAGTAGGATTCCCTGGTGATGACATGTTTCACTGGCAAGCCACAATCATGGGGCCTAATGACAATCCATATCAGGGAGGCGTTTTCTTCTCGACAATTCATTTTGTCAAGAAGAAAGAACACTACAGCCACATCCGTGGAACACTGACCTTAAAGTGTATCAAGATGATCTGACAACGGGAAACGCAGAACATAACCTGAGGAGGAAGAGGAGATAATGAGGCGAAGGTGAAACTGATCAGGGGATTGTGAAGTGAAGTGATAATGAGACTGAGATGTGAATCCAAGATGAAACAGGAAGAGGCAAGGTGCAAGATGGAAAGAACAAAAACAGATTAAGTTAACTAAACTTGCAGATCTAACAGTTTTGCATCAGAGTTCTCTACCTGCTGACCAGATGCAAAGACAAGGTTCTAGTGTTGTGGTATTGATGTTTAATCCCATATGTGCACACTCACATGTTATTTCCTGGGGATATTAATAGAGAGATTGATTGTTGATTAGTCAGTCTTGTTTATTCGGTGGCTCTGACACAAACAGTGTCTATTAAACTGTTATCTTGCAGTCGTGGTTTTACATATTCATTCATTTACTTGTCTCTCCTGATTGAAATGACATTTTAATCTGACTCAACACATTCATACCAACCTCGGTCTGAGCTTATCAGAGAATTCCCAAATGACACCAAACAAAAGAATTCACCCGGCGTAAAACACATGAACCCCAAACGATGCAATTTCTCGTCTCTTCTCTCAGCGTGAGACAGAGGGCAGTGGACACAGTGGACGCAGTGGACGCAGTGAGCAGCGCCGCAGGACATAATGCTCCTGAAAATCCTGAGTGCACTGCTCGCCCCCTTGTGAGGATTGATGTGTTAGTCCAGTCAAAATAGAAAATCAATACACAATGAAGAATTACGGTTTGAGACACGGAGTGAAGTTATTTTTTATACATTACTGAACAGTTTTTAACCAGCATTTTAATTGTTAAAATCAAGGTTGATTCATAATCACTTCTCAGTCATGCACAGACATGGCAGTTATGTCTTTAATTGCTCATTATGATGCCCCAAGGTGATGTGGCGGAATTAAATATTTAAGTTGTAATGTGTTTTGAATTAATTTGAAACAATATCATTACATTCGGAAATGCAACACAAGGTTCAAGTGGGAAACTTCCTCCTGTGACATATGAGTCTCTCTTTTTGGCAAAATGAATTCAGTCGATCTAGCTGAAATGCAAAACAACTGTACGGGGATATGCAAACATATTCTAATTAAGCGGAGAAATAATCACAAACTGCTGTTTTGAGATGCAAAAGGGTTCCCTCATGATGCACTGTTCATTAACACTGCTTAGCACTTTCCAGTTTTGCTCTGTTTGAGATTCATTTCAATAAAATTTAGCCAGCGGGATAAACGGACAGAGCCACTTGACATTTAAAACTCAAATACATGTGATCCAACCTCTGACCCTCTTGAACAGAGAGCACTCTAATGGTCAGGCTGCTGACAGACACTAGATGATATAACAGGGTTTCACATGTTGATGGCGGAAAAAAGACACTTAAGCCAGAGGAGAGCAACGACAGCCGAGACAAAAGAGCTCTTCAACTGTCAATAGTTCCATTAACTTTCATTTAATTTCTGAATATCAGAAAATGGGACGTGTTATGCAATTTAATGCAAATGTCTTGCCTAATTTCACACGTGAAACAAGTTCTAATTAACTCTAATTTAAAATAAATATAATAGATACAATGAGTATAGTCCTTTTAATTGCATGCGTGAATACACAGACAGGAACTTGTAGTGCTTGTACTGCTATGACAATGCTCGTAATCAGGGACAGAACGCTGAGGTAGGTTTTTTCGTCCAAAAAGAACCTTGGTGTGACCTTTGACAATGCTTTTAAATATGACAGACAACCGAAGTCTGTAATTAGGAAAAGTTTTTACCCACTGAGAGATTTAGCAAAGGTCAAAGGCTACCTCCCACTTAGAGAGCTGGAGAGGGTAATTCATGTTTTTTATCACCTCACAGCTGGATTACTGCAAACTCCTTTTACTTCGTTATCCACAAATCATCGATGCCTCGTCAGAAACTCGTGCGGAACGCCGCAGCGCGCCTTCTGACTGGGAAGCGCAAAAGTGAGCACATCATATTGCCCTCACTCCACTGGCTACCAGTTCGTTTTAGGATTGATTTTTAAAAGTCTCATTTGTTTTTAAATCATTAAATGGGCTGGCACCTCAGGATCTGGCTGAACTGCTGCACCTACACAGTCCAGTCAGAGCACTTAGGTCGGCTAACCAGTTACTTATTTTAGAAGATATAAGACACGCCCAGCATATTAAATTGTTTTTTAAAAAAACCTATTATTACTCCATCGCGTTAAACACCGGTTGAATTGGACTCCCACTGTTTTTGCTTGTTTGTTTTGCTTCTTATGTGTCTTTTTTATGCTCCGTGTCATCTTTAAATGTTTTATGTTTGTAGGCTTTTCTATTTGTTTGATGTCATTCCGCACAGCACATTCATCGACCTCGGTTTCTAAACGTGCTCTATAAATAAATCTGAGCTGAGTTGAGTAACATCCAGGATTCAGACAAGGCAGGTAAGTCAAGAACAGGCAGAGTTGGCAACAGAAAACGAGTCTGTAGGCGAGCTGAGGCGTCTTAACCTGGCCGTGAGTGCGCGCTCGTGTGTGTGTGTGTGAAGCAGGAGTCTTTATACTGGGTGGATTGGAGATGCAGAGCAGCTGAGTGAAGTGAACCAGGTGAGCAGAATCAACTGACGAGGTGGGTGTGGCTGACAGCGAGTGAGTGAGTGACGAAACTGCAGAGAATGATGCACATTATGACAAAAACAAATAATCTGAAATGCCATTAAGAAGACATAGATACGAGGGTTTACAAACATAATTCGTTGTTGTTTTGATTCTGGTGTTATGATGAAACGCCACTATCTAATTTGTGCGACAGGCCTGTATTAATTAGTACAGTAAGATTTAAAACTCTAACACTGTGCTAGCCAGTAGTATCCATATCATATGAGAGAGGAAACTGAGTTAACAGCTAAAGGCCTAGTAGACCTGAGAGGCCAATAAGAACAGCAGGGAGTTAGCAGTTCCTTAAATAAATAAATAAATAAATAAATCTGTCTCCAGGCCATATTAAGCTCTATTTTTTTTTTTAAAAAAGAAAGAATGTGGGAAATAATGCTTGATCTTCGTCTGGCAGAGGAACAGTTGGATGAGAGCTGTACTACAGAATGTTATGAAGGAGAGAGCAGTTGGTGTATCAAAAATAATTACGCCACTGGCTGAAATTTCTTCATCACTCAATATCTGAACCTGAGCTGATTACTTTGCAATTACAGGGAGCACTGACACATGCATCACATCAGTCAAATCAGCCGCTGACTTTGCCCATCAGGGTGAAATATTATTTTGCTCTTGACGCCGTGCTGAAATTAAACATGTATCTCAGGGGATGTATTGCTCTCCGTAAAATCTGATGCCGCCTCCAGAGCAAACATTTGGATGCTTGTGTTTTGGTCAAAGTTTGCTTTTTGCATTTTGTAAAGCCTGAAGATGTAACACGCCCCCAGGATCTCCATATTAGGAGTTGTGTATTGTTCCCACGGCAATTTAACAAGAGTGTATACTAAGGGTTAAGGACACTTTCTTTTGCATCCTAGGGTTAAAAATACACAGAGATTGTGTCTGCATAACCCCACAAAATCATTTAAAAACACTGTCTTGCAGTGTTAAAACACTGGGACTTTTGCATAGTTGAATACATAATGACACATGTGTAACAGTCTCACGCAATTTAGTTTACTGCAAGACCAAAAAAACTGAGGATCAGCCAAAACATCCTGACATTCCCAAAATGTCCTGCCATTATACGAACAAACACCGCACATAGCACGGAAACACAGGGGAATGTGGGGAGTGAGTGGATGTAGGCAGCACATCCCATAATTTTTAAGAACAGGGGGTGATGAACTGACAATTTATTTCTGTTTCAGAGCCGGAGAATAAACAAACACACTTCTCTTCAAGTAATTCTAGGGACCATTTGGCCTCTGACTGAGCGTGTACTGTACGTGTGAGTCCATGTTGATAGGGTGCATGTGCATGTGATTAGCGGGCTATCCACAAAAACAAATGAGCAATCAGGCAAACTCATCCATGACGCCTGGTCACGATATCACACGAAGGTAGAAAGGACTGTCCAGTTCTTCCAGCTAAGGATCATGGGTTTACAGGAAAATCAGCCATCACCCATATTGCATGTTTTTGGACTGTGGGAGGAAAGTGGAAACCCACGCACACACAGGCGGGAGAAAGGCCTTTGTTCATACCCAGGTCTTCTTGCTGCAAAGGCAAGAGAGCTAACCACTACGCTAACCATGTGGCCCCAATAATAATAACAATATAATAATATTGATTTTATCAAAACAAAGTTACAAAGTGTTTTCTCATCATTTCTCTCTGAGAACTGATATTCTTTGCATGAAAGTGAAATGAGCTTCCCTTTGCGACATGTATACAATTCCTTTAGATTTAACTTTGTAAGTATGTCAATCATGATGAATTTCTTCATTTTTGATATAAATTAGACTTTTCTATGTGGGACATGTTTTGTCCTGACTCTCAAGAACTAGTGATATGTACATAAATACAAGCACCTCATACCACAGTGTCCCTGTCCACAAAAAAATCTCATCTCACTCAGGTTCTACTTAATGAATCCCAAGATAATTTTAAAAGGTTTGCCTGAAAAGGCATTTGACCAGGTGGAGTTTATGGTGATTTGGTCTAAATCCAACCGCTTCTATTGTCACTTATCAAAGCCGATCACATCCCTTTCCCCTCTCACCATTACTTTTCGCACTAGCCATTGAACCATTGGCAATTAGTATAAGGGAAAATACGTTCATTAAGCCTATCGCTATTGATGGTATTAATCATAAAATATCACTCTATGCCGATGACATTGCTATTTTTCTGACTGACCCCGAACAATCTGTCCCGTATCTGCTTGATCTGATCAATGAGTTAGGTTTCGAGATAGACCATAAACTGGCAAAAGAGCGAGCTTCTGTCACTCAACTCAGTTTCACATTCACAGTGTTAAATACTTAGGTGTTAAAGTCACTAAAATACCAGAGTTACTTTTTAAATATAACTTCACAGAGAGATTAAATGTGTTGAAAAAGAATATTGAAACATGAAGAACATTGCCTCTGTCATTGATAGGCCAAATAAATACAATTAAAATGGTTTTCCTGCCAAGATTCCTTTATCTGTTTTTTATCCCAATGTCCTTCTTTAAAATGATTGACCATTTATCTGGGGATATAAGACGCACAGAATCTCTAAAAGCATCTTCAAAAGCCAAAGGAATTTGGAGGCCTAGGCCAACCATGCTTCTTGCATTATTACTGGGCTGCTAATAGCAGAGCAACTAGCTAATGACCCTGATCCACAGACTGAGATTCCGTCCTGGTTAGCAAAAGAACAAAGTCTACCTCAAAAAAACCTCCCTCAGGGCAATTCTTTTTTCATCACCAAGGCCAAGAGCCTCTTGTAAGGGAGAGCATTACACAGTAATTAATGCTCAAAAAATCTGGACACAGATTAGAACATTTTGTGAACTTCCAAAGACATCAGCCCCTATATGGCATAACCATGCCTTTCTCCCTTCACACATGGACGAGTGGAGTAGAAAAGGAATAGGGTCCATAAAAGATCTTTATGTTGATAAGCATCTCTGTTCATTTGAATTATTGCAAAAAAATATGATCTGACAAAATCAAACTTCTTTAGGTATTTACAATTACGTCATTACACAAAGTATGTCGTTATCTGACTCCCTCCCAGACGAAAATTGATTTACAATTGATTCAATTCAAGGTCATACACAGGTTACACGATTTGAAGGTTAAGTTGCATAACAGTTTTCCACAAATTTCCCCCTGTGTGAAAAGTGCAAGAAATCAGATAGCACACTTGCACACCAATTTTGGCTGTGTCCTGAGATTCAAGATTTCTGGTGTTCTGGCGATTTTCAGATGGTATTCTCATGTACTTAAAGTAAACTTGGACCCTGAGTTGGGAATGCAGAGGAATAGAGAAAATCAGGTCGGAGGAAGATGGAAATGAGTGGAAGGATATTATGTCTGCTGCTACACAGTTTATCCATCACATTTAGATGTTTTTTCCACGTTTAAATTAAAAAGATTGAAGGATTTTTATTACATTTCCATTTGCACTTGATCTTAAACCAGAGATCTCAAAGACCTGGGGGTCACTGAGCATCTAGTCTCGCCAGGAGGAGGCTGCTCGGGTGAAATAAAGCCCAACTTTTTTTTGGGAAGAATCAACTATTCAGTTATGAGCTGTATTTCAAAATAAAGGTGTTGTAACATACAACAATAATGTATATAGTCCATCCATCCATCATCTAGGGCTTTATCCTCCGCATGAGGGTTTGTGGTGGTCCAACACAGGACCACATAGAGAAACAACAATCCACTCTCACAATTTAGAGTGGGGCCGTACATGCCCTGTGGGCCTGAGTTTTTTTAAACAATGACCAAATGCCAGTTTATCTTGGTAGGAGGGGCAGATTTAAAATCCTGATGTTAATTATTTTCCACTTAACTCTCTTCAGATCAGCTGCTGTGTCTTATGTTGAAGGAATGTAGCATATATGCGTACATTTGTATTCTATCATATTTTTCCATCTTCTTCAGCAGTGTTTCTCAGTCGTGGTCCTGGGAGCCCGCTGTCCTGCATGTTTCAGAGTGTGTGTTTGCTCCAACACACCTGATTCATATAAGAGGCTCGTTATCAGGCCTCTGCAGTGTTTGCTAACGAGCTGACATTAGAATCAGGTGTGTTGATCTATGAGATGTTTATTTATAAAACATATGCAGTGTGAGGCTTGATTAAAAATGTATAATGTCGCAATACACAAAAGACGGCTTTGGAGAAATGAACATTTATTTTTGTCATCTTTTCTCATGAGTGTTAGGAGCCAGACTGCTGGTGTTTTCCTCTCTTGCTATTTTTGTTTTGGCTTGTTTACATCTTATTGTGTCATTATAAAAAAAGCACAGAGTGGCTTTACCAAGAAGAGTTAGACATTTAGACACGTTCATAGACTTCAGGATCAGGAAGTAATGATTATTATTCATTTTTTTATTATTTATTTTTTTAATTTTGGTTTTTATTTTACTCTATTGCAACTTGATGATAGCCATACCATGACTAAACATATTATAGAATCAAAACACAGTCCCTCCCTTTGTGGGTAAATATAATTGTATGTTCCTGCTGAGAAATGTTAAGCATTAAAATGATGTTACATTTATTTTAAAATCATGATCACATATGGCTCTAAATAAGGACAAGAGTGTTGTTCAGTTTCCTTTGTATACGAGACTGAGTCACACATTCTGAGTCAGCATTCGGTGATCCACCTGAACTGACAACACACACACACACACACACACATGAATTCAGGGGACACTACATTGACTTACATTCATTTCCCGGGGACTCTAACCTTAACCAGCTTTACTACTGGCCTAATCCTAACCATGACCCTGACCTCAGCCTAACTTTAAAACATGTCTACACCTTAAAATGTAGTATTTATGTTATGGGGACTTGATTTTTGTCCCTATAAGGAAGACAAGTCCCCATAATGTGACTGTGTAAACAGATTTAGGTCCCCACAACATAAGGAATACCAAGTACACACTCACAGAGAGAGCGAGAGCGAGAGAGAGAGAGAGAGAGAGAGAGAGAGAGAGAGATGCAAACATATTTCAAATCAACCACCCACCTTGCCTCGCAGGAAGAGAGCATTTTACCTAAATAACCCAGTCTGCTTCTCCCTCTCTCTCTTCCTCTCTTTTCACATTCAAAATGAATGGAGATAATTATGAAAGTGTGTTAAATAGAGCAGCTAAAGTTCCTCTGTGGTTGATTTACATCCGTTTTCTGAAGAGTGTATTCGTGCATTCTGTCACAAACCATTTCTTTGATGAGAACTCTTCAAAACTTTTTTTTTCTTAAGTGATGAGAACATTTCAAACCTCATGAATAATTTTTGATATCGTTTTTGTGTTGAATGTTGAATGTTGAATAAAGTAACCCTTTTATGTTTCCACCCAGTTAACGTCCCCCACTTTTCTTGCCGCGGATTAACTGTGCGGCTAAAATAGAGCATTTCATGTGACGATATAGTTGTTTAAGTCTTTAAATTAAAAGGTGAGGGAAGGTGAGTGTGTGTGAGTATCTTCTAACATAACCTTCATTTCCTTCTCCTTGGTAACTGTTTAAGAAGCAGCTTGATCTGCTGCGATTGAACCCCCCCCCCATCTTTAGATATTACACTTTGCCACACTTGAATCCAGTTTGAGTCGTTCTTTCACGATCGTCGTCGTTGATCCTGTGTTAGTATGTGTGGACATGCAGATCTGTCGTCATATAATGTGACTGCATTGGGAAACTTCTCATTCAAATGCATCCTCATGCTTTCATCAAGCTTTGCCACACCTCACTTATTCGAAGACCCAATGCAAACACATATATTACACAATGCATTACATGGTTATTATGTGGCAGGACTGAATTAGACTGAAATGTGAAGCAGCTTCTGCATGTTTGGGTAAACATGTGCATGAAAGTACAGCTTGTTTTTACACAAAAAGCTAAATAATAATCGATTATTTTCAGTTCTGTTAACACAGAGAGTATCGCAGACGACAGGTTTGCACAAGCGCACTTTACATCACAAGAATCACAACGGTTTATGCTATCGGAAAAACTCTTGCGGTTTCTGAAAGCTGAGAAATCAAAGCCAACATGTGGTTATACAGTCATTTCACTCGCGCTGTTGCAGGAAGCCGCCAAATTAGCATCTTTGTCGCCAGAAAGATTAGGAAAAACACCTACTTTCCATTTTTTGGACGTTGAGACAAATACTCAACTTCTTAAAATATTAATAAAATATATTTTTTTAATATAATGATGTACAATATAATAATACATCATTTTAACATGCAGTAAATTGGAAATAACTGCACTTACTCACAAATAAGCAAAAACAAATTGAGCCTTAGGCGTTAAAGGGTTAAGGTGGTTAAGTTTTTTTTCTTTGATTTAATTTGTTTAATTTTAATCACAAATGTGTCTCTTTTAATGAATGAATAAAGGGCACAGATGTGTAATCAATGATGAAAGAGGTTTCTTATATATCTTATAATGGTATAAAGGTTATTTCTAATGAATTGTCACTGCCTTTGACCAACAATGTGGAAGCAAAAGCCACATTTCCTTTACTATATTAATTCTGTTTACATATACTGTGTTTGATCACTGGTTAAGAGGGCGATCTGCCTTCATTTACCTCCTAACATAGTGCATGTGAGTCTCAGTGTGGCATTAATCCTAATCATTAACTGTTATTAGACTTTATGGTAATTTAATTACTAATAATATGAAAAGCATAAGTTGTAAAGTCCATTACTCATTATTGCAGGAGGAGACTGTCATCATTTGCTGTTATGGAAACATTATATAAAGCTAAGTTTATGTTTTAGTGGTGAGGAAGCACAGGTTCAGTTTTGTTTCACCAGTAATAACGCTGGATGATTATAGTGATTAGTTATATTGCCATTCTTTTGGGAAATACCGAACAACAGTCACATCATACACAGCAAGAAAAGGCTGAGGACAGATTTCTGCTGCATCAGCAGCGGTGGATTGAAGCAAAATGCCTCAGAAGCATAAATGTGGGAGCTTGACTGTGGACGGTGCAGAGTTCAGGAAATCAGTAAAATCAAGTTGTGACAAACTACTTTTTAGGGTCTAAAGCATGAACAAAAGAGACTCCTGTCACGGGACCCAACGGTTTTTAAGATTCTGGTTGAGTCAAGAAACGTGTAAAGCGTAAAAATGACATTAAAAATGGCGGCTGAGAGCCTCGGCAACTCGGATTCCCGGGAGACGAGGGGCCTGGCAACGTGTGTGTGACTCGACCCTGGAGGACTCAGACACAAGAGCTGCGCTCACACAGGTAAAGAATCAGCAGTCAGCTCGGCACTCACTCAGAGCAACATGCAGCGCCGTGCAGTGGGTGTGTTTGGGTGAGTGTGCGTGCGGGAGTGACTTTCATGGCACTGACTCCTTGTTCCCCTCAGACCGCTCCAGGCTCCGGCCTCCAAGGTTCACACTGGATTCAACATGATGCAAACTGTGTCCAGACGGCCATGTGCGGTGGTGCAGATGGTTGCATCTCATTTAAAAGATCAAAAGATTCGAGGGCACGGCAGAGTCAGAGGACTATACGATGAGGAGAAGAAAGACCGGAAAATCCAGAAAAAGTGTCTGGATTCTGAGTTTGCAGATTAGTCACGTCTTTGGAAGAAAGCTGCTGCTATAAAAAGAACTCCTCTGCTTCTGAAAAGAGCTTTCATGTACGGCACACGGGAATGAAAGGCGTCTGTCTTTTTTGACAGTTACCAACTCCAAGTGGCAATTGTACCAGTAGATATAAACAGTCGTGTCATTCATTACGGCTGCACTTTCATCCTGTTCACAGAGTACTGTCACGCCACGTCTCTCACCTTCAAATTGAAAGTGAAGGAGTCTTGTTTTGTTTTTTTTTTCCTCTTCTTTTCTCTCATCACAACCACAGACTGGAGCAAGTCAACACTTCTAAACATTTCTAAAATGCATGATCAATTGTCACGGTGCAAAAAGATAAAACAGCACATATTCACACATTCTACAACACCTCCCAAGTGTACATACTCACCCACTTAGAAACACACACACTCCTTTGTAGATAACATCAAGTAAATAATGTGATGATTCGTCGAATGCCTCGTTGCTGTGTGTGTATTCACTCGCCCACGAACGCTTACATAACAAGTGTGTGTGTGTGTGTGTGTTTTTTTTAAAAAATATAATCAATTGTTTATCCACATGTTAATAAATCTGTTTCATCTTTAGACTCATCTAAACGTCTTTCTGTCTGAAACTCACACAAACAGACAGCGCTAAATTAATGAGCGTTTTGGATTCTATGAAAATGAGGAGCTGTTGCGGTGATCACCAAGAGAGAACACAACAGTCAGAGTCAGTCGCTTCCTTTAAATCACAACTCAAAACACACTTTTATTGTCCCGCAGTCACAGTTTTATTATCTGTCATGTTAGTTGTGCTCATGTTTTAGTATTTTATTCGTGTATTATGTTGTTACTATATTATTGTTCGTGTTTTTTGTAAAGATAAGTGTCATTCTGATGCTTTAAAGTGTGATGTGTGTTCAGAGATGTTCTTCTGAATTACGTTTTTGTTTGTTTTCCATCATGTCGAGCCTCTCTAAAATTCTTATCGCTCTGTTCCCCACTGACTTTTGGCATCAACAATGTTTCAACATGTTTTTACCTCACAAAGCTACAGCTCACTGAGCATTTTCACCATTTTGGTGGTAGTTTAACGACATACGGCACATGAACCGAGCGAGTTTAGCAGCTCTTCATCAGCGGCACCTACAGCCTCGCAGCAGGAGTCTGCTCTTCTGCTCTACTCCAAATCCTCATCTTTAGGAATTTTAGACAAAGTGTTGGAGCTTATTTTGTCTGTTTTCACATCCAGGTTTGTGGGAAAAAGGCATCTCAGCTCGCGAGTAAAACAAAGGCAGTAGTGTGGGAGCAGGTGCGGTGACTCACGAGTGAACGTGAGATCTTTAAAGTCACTTAAATCCCATTTCTTCCCTATTCTGACGCTCAGTTAGAACTTCAGTGGGTTGTTTTTACCATGTCGACATGTCAAAGTTTAGTTTAGTCAAGAAACAAGAATGTTTTATCTGTCCTCTCAGTGTTTCTCATCCAAATTTAATGTGTGTCCAACTAAAGTAAAAATGCAGCACAAATTATGTTCCTCTCAATTCCTGTATAAAATGTGTTGTGTTCAAATCAACTTTTTTTTGGACATTTTTTTTTAATCAAGGTCATTTTAAACAGTCATAAAGAGAGTTGACCAAAATAAAAACTCATAAAGGTCAATTTTGTAGAGGCTCTTCATCAACAGATGGTGTTTGCCCAGGAAGATAAATTAAAAGTCCTTCACATGCTCAGTAAAATGTCAACATCTACAACTCTGTGAAATCCATACAGCAATCCATAGATGTGCTTATGGAGATCATGTGATATGATGAAAAGCTCCACAAAAAGAATTGCCCGCACAAGTCACATCATCAATATAAGCAAAATATGTCATCATCCACTTTGTTCGTGCAAGACTCCAGAGTCTGCAGCTGTGAACTTCACCCTGATCTCCTGAGGCTTTTGACGAGTAACACTGGATTTTGCACATTAAGTTCCCGCTCTTCTGTTCACTTACTGAGTATATCACGTACGGTAGAGTTGTTTTTAATTTTATACTTTTACTTATGTTTACTTAACTTTGCATTAAGCAACAGTAACAAAGTGTAATTTCCCTGCAGGCACCAATCATTTCCTGACTTTGTTTCTGAGCATTAGAACCACATGTTCTTTAGTCTGGCTTCCAGCTGCAGAGTTAATTTGATTTGTCTGCTAATGTTGTCTGAGTATAAAATCTCACACTGAGCGCGTAGCACTGAGCCCGCAGCTTCACGGCACAATCTCAAATGATCAGCCGATCAATAATTAGAAATGAGTTGATTTAAGTATAATAAAATGGCTTTTTTCTTGCCCTTTCCCCACGGTGTTATCAGAATAGAATAGACTAAAAAAAGGAAGCCTCCTTTATTAGTCCAACTACAGTGGCGTGCTGTTGCACCTCTCTAACCCTTTCAGTTTGAAAACCTGTGCACTTGGTCTACTTTTATCCAGGTAGTCCAGGACTGGGTTGTCATATGCCAGCTGTGTCTTCACCTGGGGGGACTCCTTCCCCGAGGTGGCAGATGTTGTCTGAGGTGAAATATGCTCCTCATCCTCCTCTCGCTGCCTCGCTTTGCATGTAAAGCTGCAGCGGACAGTTGCTGTGGTGATCAGGTGGTCGAGTGGTTTGAGAGAGTGCATCCACTGAGGCAGGAAGTCCCAACTCTGCAGCACGGAGGGCAAGTGTCGGGGGCTGTGGTTCTGCAACATATTCACCATGGCGATAAAAATCGTCACGCCCAGGAAGGGAGTCCCAACGCCAGCCATCACCCGCCAGCCGGCCAGCGAGAGACCCATCACCAGGGAGGGAAGGAGCAAGAAGCAAAGGAGTAGGTACAAGACTGCAAACCAGCGGTACTTGGCAGTGCGGTTACCCAAGACACGAGCCATTCTTATTGGCAGTCGCATGAAGGGGAGAGGGTACCACAGCAGAATGCCAAAGACGTTGAAGAAGAAGTGACACAGAGCGATCTAGAAACAGGGAGAGTGTGAAAGACAGATGATACAAGCGTGATTTCATTTGATAATGTTGTCAGTGACAAAATATAGAGTTGATCTTTCCGCCCTTACAGTGTGATGATTGACTGTGTATGCAAAGTGGAGGTGGTCTTCCGGTTTGCAATATCAGCTTGGATGGACCGGCCACATCATCTTGCATGCCCAACACACATCTCCCTAAACAAATCCTGCATTCCCAGCTGCCAGTGGGAGGCCAGTGAAACATTGGCGGGAAAAAGAAATGCTTTTAAGGTCAGCATCTATGCCGACCTAAAGACGTTCCACATCACACTGGACAACTGGGAGTACATTGCACTGGACAGGTGCTTATGGAGTGAAGCCGTGCAAGAAGGAGCACAAGTAGAGGACAGTCAGACTCGCTTCGCTTGGTGAAATGTGGATTTTTTCAGGCTTCGTGATGATCAAATCATGGAATTGAAGAGAGCTGGTCACTACCGCAAAGCTCCATAAAACCCATCTTCCCTGAAACCATCAAGGGATTTTGCTTGCCTTTTTTTTTTGCACACTTTGATGCGTTGTTTTGATTCTTTTACTTCTGTTTAGTAGATTTTTACTTTTGATGCAACACCCTTGCGCCCGGCTTCATCATTTGTTACAGTCAATGAGCCACATCATAACAACAGTCATACACATATACAAAAAAACAATAACTATAATAAAGGTTGTCACAAAACTGTACGTATAAACTCACTAATAAGAAGAATGAACACTAGGATGCTGCTGCTCCACGTTCCCTTATGTGGCATGTTAGAGTGGTGAGCACCAAAATGACCATTTATATCCATATCATCACTCAAAACCCACTCACTCTAAGCTGGAAATTAAGATCCAAAAGAATTACTTATCTACATTGATATACTGTAATTGCAGCATTTAATTTCAAACTACTTTGTCTTAAGTGAATATGGGCTTTGCTGTCATGGCTCATGGACACATAATCGCCTGCTGCTGGCAGCATTCGTCAGTGAAACGCTGCAGGCTCACCCTCAGAATTAGCGCTAAGTGTCTTGGTATCTGATGGAGCTGGACTGATGTTCACAGAATGTTCCTTCATCAGCAGTGATGCAGCTATTGTTTTGTTTATTACCTCCACCAAAGATGTTTTTACTCCTGCAAGTCAGTGTGTTTGTCTGCTTGTGAGCAGCGCAATTCATAAATGACATTGATGACATTTTCTGGGATGTAGGACATTGGTGAATGGATAATTTTTGCTAGATTTTGGTGGTGATCCAGATTTAGTTTTTTTAACCAACACAATTTTTGTGCAACAATGTGCTGATACAGTGGCATACTAAGTGGCCTCGATGGCGGTTTGCACTGTGTGAGTGCTTAATTATGCAACATCACTCACTTCCCTCCAAAGTTCTTCCAAAGTTCTTTTTTATAGTTTATTCATAAGTTATTGAGTCCCTGTCTACACCCGTCCTCCTCTCTGAGAGGCAAATCAGTAGAAATATGCAGTATTTATCAGCTTTTCTTCTGTTATTTATCAGCACTTTCACTTCCTGATTAACCACCAGCCTACCTGTAAGGCCGCAGCCAGCTTTTTGCCAGGACTGGCCAGTGCCGCCAGCAGCGCCGTGGCAGTGGTGCCAATGTTGGATCCGAGTGTGAGAGGATAGGCCCGCTCCAAACTGATCACGCCAACACCTGAGAGCGATGACAGAAACATGGCACGTCAGTGGAAACAAGGCAATAATTACGGTTAACCAAGGACAGTAATAGCTCTTGACACCACTTTTCTGTCACGTTTGCACCATGTTCACCACAAGAGCTGACGACTAGTGTGTCAGCACAGATAAACTCATTATTCCAGTAAATTTCTCAAAAATCTGACAAATGACAAATCTTTGAGCAGTTATAGGAACCCCACGTGAAAAACATGGAAGCTATTAACCAGTCGTTCCAACTATTTCAACTATCCATCTCAAACGTACAATGTTTGGTACGCAGTGCTTTAATTAAACAAAATCCAATATTTAGAAAAGCAGCAGTGCAATTACTGAGGCTGAAATAATACTTTGCCAGAGAAGATGACTGATGATTGTTCCATGAAGGGCTGCAAGACAGCAACTCACAACCAGTTCTGCTGCAGCGTAGCATCTACATATGTAATCAGAATAACTTCAATTATTTAAAGGTGATTGTTCTTTTATTTGTTTGTTTTGGAAACAAGGTAAGAGTGAGGACTGTTTGGAAATCCTGCTCTGCTTATTTTGTCTCTTGCCTTTTAGCTTTACTTCAATGCAGCTAATTATTCCCGTTGAGAATGAGAAATGATCCCCCTCTCACATTTATCACTGTGTAGCAGGCTGATGACTCTGATTCTACAATGCTTCATTTAGCCCGCAGCACAAAGTGCTGGTTATGTAACCTGCTCTTACAAACGTCACAAGACTCAAATCACTAGAAATAAGTCGGATTATGTCCTTATTTGGCTCCATCCAGCTGGCGAGTGAGCTATTAGTCAACAAAAAAAGAAAACTTTTAGTAATTTTCAATTTTTGCTTTGCATGAGAACACAGAGACATTTCTGTCAGACAGCTCACATTTAAACATGTTTAACACAGCAAAAAAAAATGTTAGTTTGGTATGCTGCGATCGCATCACTCTTGGCAGCGCTATGAAAAGTAAAGAGCAAATATCTTTGAAACCTGCTGGCATGCTGGTGGAGCTGAAATGAGGGAGCAAATGGAATGACGGGGGGTGTTGCAGTTCAAACCGGGCACTAAATTGGAACGGTGTGTTTAACATGTGTGAGGAGGTTTCTCAGTCATCCACGTCATTGTCATCTTCAGGAGTTCACTGTTGGCAACTGGACTTGCTTTAGTTGAGTCAAAGCATTACGTGTAAATGACCTTTAATATGCCACAGCGTATTTTCATAATGTTTTGTTTCTATAGTTATTTATTTCATAAGTAATCTCTTTGAAAGATTAACTTGTTTCCTTTATTTTACCGTAACTTCCTGTTTTTAGGTTGGTGCTTTTATTTTGATACAGTGTAACCGGAAGAAGGGAAAAAAAAGACGAATCTGCAGCTAGTCAAGCGTTTGCACGGCACAAACGGGTCTATTAAAAGTTAAAAACATTAAGAAACGTCTACTTATAAGTTTGTTTAGCACCTGGCTGATAAGGGCACAAGCTCTTACGGTGTGTTCAGAGTGTGTTATCAAGGTTGAGGTGGAGCAACGTTACCTTCTGTTCAGCACAAACATAAACACCTATGAACCATCAGTTAAAGAGTTCGACCGTTATGTTTTTAACTTTACTCTATAGCAAGTCCATTTGTCCACAGCAAACTCATGAAGGTCTGCAGTTGATATGGAGAGTGAGCAGTGAGGCGAGTCACGTGTGTGCAGAGCAGCTCCAGCCGACTGGTCGAAGCCGCTCGCATTAAACACGCGACTAAAACACTCAGTTAACCTTTGGTCTGTTCATTTATCGCTGAAGCAGAAAATGTGGCAGTGGCCATGAAAACAACAGCCCAGTGCTACATGAGCTTCACATACTAGTTAATCCAGGAATGATGGACAGAGAACATTAATAAGTGTTGTTTTTTTTAATCATTTCCTGTATAACGACATAGATCATATTCAGAGTCCAGACAATTAACATGACAGATATCCAGCTGTGCAGCCGCCTCATCCAGACTGATACTCAGACAGAGTCGAGTTTTAAAGACATTGTGGAGGACAATGTCCCCAAAGGTCTCATAACAAATAAAACAAATGAGACAGTGCTGCAGAGTCAGGATGTCTTCATATCAGTCCAAACTTTAAACTGCGGGCAAATGATGGCCAACACAAAATCAAGTTAGCCAACGAGAGACGGTCGACCCGGCTCAGTTTACGGATCTCTGGTGAGAATAATTGTTTGAACAGACTAGAGCAGGGGTGTCAAACTCATTTTTGTTCAGGGGCCACATACAGCACAATGTGATCTCAAGTGGGCCGGACCAGTAAAATAATAGCATAATAACCTATGACCAACAAGAACTTCATTTTTACAAAACATGACATTTCTTGAGAAATATAAGTGCAATTTCAACAATATCATGCCTAAATTTACTATTTACACATCACACTGGATCTATAAAGGCACAAACATTTAGTCACAGGTATCTGGAAGTGAAAAATATTGCATTTGACATTACGTTTAGATTGTAATCGTAGTGTGAAATTTCAACAAATTCATCCTGTGGGCCGGATTGGACCCTCTGGTGGGCCGGTTCTGGCCCCCGGGCCGTATGTTTGACACCCCTGGACTAGAGCATGATTATCACTGATCTCTGTGAAGCATACATGTTAAATGAGTGGTGGCATCGTGTGAGATATGCTTTACGTTTTTGATGTGGAGGGTATTTGAAGCTATTTGTAATAACATAATCACATTATATGGACAGATAGTGATAGTGCTCTTACAACTCAAAAGCCTTTTACACTTTAGTTTTATTCACCCACGATAATAGATATGGAGGATGCACTTTTTGTTTTGTTTTGTTTTTATTTGCTTTTATGTCATACGTAAATAAAAACCTTGTGTTTCATATGTGCTGCTACCTGTCTTGGCCAGGACTTACATAAAAAAAATAAAAAAATAAAAACATATCGTATGTCATACTACTCACCTACGAGGGGAGTCATGGCTGAGGTGAAGACAGAGCTGCTCTGGACCACAAATGTCACTCCTGCACCCACAAACATAGCCATGTATCCCGCCAGCCACCCAAAGGGATAAGGCAGGTCTGTTGAGATAAATAACGCACTGACTTACAGCATGTAAAGACAAGGCTGGAAGCTCAAGCAGCTCATTTCATGCCCACCCATGTTGATGACTTGATGTATGGTCTTTGCGACATGGCCTTTGAGAAGAGAGTTGAGCAGCTTGACCAGAAGCAGCAGACAGGTGCAGAGGACAACCAGGGAGGCTGTGAGGAGGATCAGCCCCACCGTCAGGTCTGACAGTGAGGTGGAAGCAAATAAATGCTGACCTACACAAGGGAAGAACCAGCAGTTATCAGAACGTCAGCCCACAGACAGCAGACAGTCAGAGTGATTTAATCACAGGACCATTACGGAAAAGAAAAAGGCACCACAAGAACTACATCACGATAGTAAAGAGGGTGGGAGTTTAAACTCACACTTCACAGATGACTGGGACAAGTAATGTGCAAGGTCACAGTATTCTGTGCTCACGTTCTGAAAGAAAGAAGGGAGGGAGGGAGGAAGGACGGAAGGCAGGGAGGAAGGAAGAAAGGAAGCTGTGATGAAAATTGGCAGCAGAGACAGGCAGTTTGGCACCAGCCTAAGACACACTGTGTCTGCATGTGGAAGAGACAGAGATGGAGACGAGTCATTACCTTAACAACATCAGACTGGCACCATTCTTTCACCAGACTCCTGTTCCTCATGTCCTCATTTCCCATGGCAATTCCCATGATCACACATGTGTCCAGCTGAAAGTAAAAAAGATCGAAGCTTATAACCAGAGACAAATGTGAAGCAGGAGTTTCGTCAGCAGATTGCTAAGCTACTATACCTCGCAACTTTGCATATATGGATTTGTCAAGTTTTCTGCTTCTCGATTTAAACCAGATTGAGGCCGGGGTAGGAGAAAGCAGCCTTCTCATGTCTAACCACCCACCCACACATCCGTCAGCTAAAATTACAGCTGTCATTGGACAATTTTAGCACCGAACTTGCTCAAAAACACCAGTTAAAATTGACACAGAGACTCAAACTGCATTTTAAAGGCAAAAAGCAGCATTCTCAACAGATACACAAGACATGGAAACAAATGACGTGTTTCCACTAGCACGACTCTACTCGCCTCAGCACGGCGCGGTTATTATTTCGCTTTTCCATAAGTACCTGCTGGAATGTCTAAAATCTCACCCTTTAACAGATGAGTCTGGTGTATTTAGCGACAGCACTGCTGTGCTGACAGCTGGTGATCACAAACCCTGCTGCTGTATTCATGGAGGAAGTACTGGACAAATCTTTTTAATTAACTGATTCTAATGATTCAGTACTTTTAAAACAACTGCTTTAAAAGTCACTAGTTTGCGTGTGTCACATATAAAATTAAGTCACGGCAGTTTCATGCAGTTGCTGTGATGACCCCGCCCCATGCTGAGGAGGTGCTATATTGTAATGGAAAACCACCCAAACTGTGTAGAGGCGAGCCGAGGAGGTACTATATAGTGGGAAAACATATAGATATAGTGGATTTGCTAGTTTGCCTTATTATTATTATAGAGTAGGACACTCACACATAATCAGAAAAGTGACCTGAAACTACTGAATAGGACCATTAACTGATGTAAAGTCACCCCCTGGTGGATATTCAATATATTCTTACTTCCTGCTTAGCTTCAATTGAACAACTGGGAGACCACGTCCATTTTTTTTACATGTCCGTCGTCAATAAGTTATGATTGAACAATCGCTGTTCAGTGGAGGGGTTATTATTAAATGACTGTGACAAGAATAGATGTACCTGTATAATGAGCCCAGTGACTGGCTCCGTGATGACCTTGAGCAGCTCAGGCGCATCCTCACCAGGCTGTAGCTGGAAGCTGGTGACCAGCAGGTGGGACAGACGGGTCATGACCCCGCTCACCACCTCCAGCGGCAACAGCACCAGGACGGACAACCAGTTAAAGCAGTCGTGGATCGTCGCACCGGCAAACGCACTGCAGTGGGGTCACAATCATTGTGTGCGGTGAGGTCAGCCATCAGCGTGATCAACTACTCTGAATGATTGCTCGGTAATCTGCTTTTCGTGGCTTAACTTTCCTGGGATACGTGTGATGTAATAAGCATTTTAGTCTTGACTGAATGCGTTCGTCGTCTGGCGTGGAAGATTAATAAATGATATTTATTTTACCACACAGATTAGATAATGTTGCCATCTGTTCCGTGAAATATGGTGTGCGAAAAATGTGAATTGGTGAATTTATTATCTCTGTTAGAGAAATTACACTCTAATGGAGGCCAAGGTAGTGTCTGCAAATAGCTGTTAATGCTTTTTCTTCACCCTCCTCTGCTTTCCCCTCTGCACTTTTACCACTTTTGTCCTTTTTGTTCTTCCATCTTCTCAATCATCCTCTTCACCGTTTCATTTCATTCGCTCGCCGGTGCTGCCCTGCACCTTCTCCACTCATCCTCCGCCTCGTTTCTTCACTCACCGCTGGAACTCGGTCCTCTCCGCCGCTTGCATCATGGCCACTATGGTGTTTGTGACTGACGTCCCAATGTTGGACCCCATAATGACTGGAACGGCCGACCTCACGTCTAATACTGTTGTGATTATAGAGTTGAACAAGACAGACGCTGTGAACTGTGAACAGAAACGCATCGTGCAGATAATATGACCTTACACTTTTCACAATGCATCATGGGTTTTAAAGGAACTTAAAGGTTGACTGTACTTTGCAGGTGAGGCACATTAGCCTTTAAGTGATTTTACAGTTCCGCCCATTATGCACACAATTACAGATAGACTTTACTTAGTTACAATTTAAGGCATTTCTATGATAATTGCCTATCATTTCCCTCTTTAGCCTCTCACTGAAAAGCTTTGGAAGCAGAGGGGCGACGCCGGCATACTGATTCACTTCAGCCACACTAAAAAATGTAACATCTGCATAGATGGGTCATCACCTCTCTGTGTGGTCTAATGAGGCATAATCATTTGTAGGCTGACTGAGATGGTGGGAGACTATGGTGTTTAAAATAGCTTGATTTAATTATCTCTCTTATACTAAATGATAGTTTTTTGTTTTTTCTTTTAAAGATACAAAGAGACAATTTTTTTTGTTTCTTTTTTTGTTAAGAATGATATTATCTTCAGTAAGATATTTACTGTTATTTGGTGTCAGAACCACAATGGCGCTCATGCGTGGTCACATGTTTATGATCCTTTTTTAAAAGGAGCCCCATCTTTAAATTCACCATTTTTGCTTCTATACACTTGACAATATACAAAACTAATACTTCAATCCTTTCACTGATATGTTCCTTTATGCTAAGCAGCAAATCAAATAGCATCATTTACTGTATCCTCCAAAGGGAAACGCAGATATAATTGCGCTGGGATCCACAAACATAATCAAAATATGTATGTGTTTTCACCACAGATGTACCATGGGAGTTTTCTGTTGTTCCTGGTTTATTGTTTATTGTTATACAGGGATTCTGTAGGCTTGTAACACACGTCTAAGCCTAAATGAGGCTGTAACGCTGACTTTTTTCTGCGTCAGATTTGTGTTTAAAACTCGTGCTACCATGGCGACACACACACAGACACACACTTTCCTATACTCACATCCAGAGGCCACCAGGCTGACGACAATAGAGGTGGAGGTCGATGAGCTCTGAACCAGCACAGTAACTAAGATCCCAACCACCAGGCCTGCCACAGGGTTAGACAGCACCGCATTGTCCTGGAAAATGCTCCCTGCTACTTTACCTGGTTAAAAATATGCCGCACGCACACACACACACACACACACACACACACCAATGACAGGGATGCCAGGAGCGATGTGAAGAAAAAAAACAAAACATGCAAACTACTCGTTTCCCCAAATCTAAAAAGGTCACCAGATGAAGCTTTGCAGTAAATTATACAGCAGAGCTCAGCGGGGACAGTGTAAACTGTAGTGAGTCACTTATTTGTCACACATCAGCGCACTGAGTCACTGTGACCCCGCTGAGGGCCAGGGCACCAAGGGTTAGAGTACTTACCTCCTGCTAACTGGAAGGCAGAGCTCAGCGTGTCCAGGGAACAAACAAAGAGGAAGAGGAGGACAAAGACGACAGGTATCTTGGACAGGCGGATGAGGAGCTGCGTGATCTGGTTTGAAGTCGCTGTTTTGGTCTGATCAGAGCTGTCTGTTCAAAACATCAACAGCGGGGTTGTATGTGATTTATGTGCCCTAAATCTGGAGTACGAGACTGACCAACAAACACTATTACCGCAGCAGCATACTTTGTTTTCGAGCGACAACAAGGGTTTGATTTTATTGCCCAGACCGTATGATTTCACCAGTTCTGTGTCATTTTAATCATGTCGCCATGTGGTTCTGTTGTTGTTGTTGTTATTTGCTTTTCTTTTAAGCAATTTAAACACATTGCTTTCCCACGAGTTGATTCCACTCTTACCTTTCTCGGTGTGGAGTGTGTCAGACTCTGGGAGTGAATTCAGCTTGTTTGAGTGGTGATTGGTGAGTCGGTCATGACCCTCAAAGCTGCTGCTGAGGTTGAGGGTTGAGCCGATGCCAGACTCCGTGTTCTCCTCCAGATGGGGTTTATGCTTTGAGAGAAGCTGAGAGCCGTGCAATCTCGTCTCTGATAACAGAAGAAACGTGCACACTGGAAAATATTTCAAAGGCATAACACATAATAAGAGTAATAACTCAGACTGAGAAATTACCATTGTTGATGAGCACTGTGTTCCCTTCAGGGGTCACTATAGTTATAGATCTAGAGGACATGGTGATTTGAATGCTGCGTGAAGACATGGAGAAAATTAATGTGGCAGGATGACACCATTGTGGAGGGAGTGGATGTGTTTATCAGCCACCTGCAGCAGTAAAAAGAAACCAAGTGAGACCGACACGTCTGTATGCGAGCCAGTCCGTCACCACCACGCCACTAAGATCAACAGACAAGCAATTACAAGAGAATAAAGGCGGCCCACACTGTTTGTAATTGGCACCTGTCCTTGATTTGAGGTCACATTGTGCACTTAAACCACATACTCTGTGAGGCATGATCTCGCCTCTCAGCAGACAAAGAAGAAGAAGGTCCTTGTCACGATCAATAAGGGAGCATCAGCATCCATGCAACTTCCTGCAGCTGCAAGTCATCTCCCAAAGGGACGATCCACTGTCAATAGAGCAGCAAATCCCCTAAGAGGTTTTCACACTTTTGTTTTTCTTTTTTTCTTTAAAAACCTTTTCATGTCAGCCTCTTTGACACATTTTGGGGACTCCAGTGGAGGAGGGAGTTCTAATGTTTCTCTTAAAAGCAAAAAGGGTGGAAGCAATAGATCAGTAATTACAGCCAGGCAAAATTACAGTAATTAGAGCCACTGCATCATTCTTATTCAGTATAGCATCCTACCCGCAGGTTGTGATGTTCACCAAGCATATGTTCACATACCATTTGGGGGTGTGAGACACGTCCCATAGACTGCAGATGAATAGAGTCTGAATGTTGTCCTCTAATCCACCTGCCTCACACGCATTTATTTGCTGCCTTCCTCTTTCCGTGCATGTGCTGCTTGTAAATGTGGCTTTTCTGTGATCATGACATGTTCTGTACATTTATATTCTATTTGTGTATGTCACCAAAATTGAGTTTTCCTCGATGTGGTCAAGTAAAAGCATTAATTAAGTATTTTGTCATCTGCCGTCAGTGAGTGCCAGCTAATTCACCCCACACTTCCAAAGGGATGTACGAGCTGTGGATAAAAGGCCAGAATTTAGAATCAGACAATTTCTGTAATAGTGATAGTTGCTTTTATCCCTTAGTGCTCACACGGCACAAGTCTGTGCCACAGGTGCACCCCTTGGTAAATTGCTGCAGGAATAACACACAACTCCTTATATGGACATCCTGGGGGTGGGGTTTATAAGTCACATCTTAAAAATGTGTTGTTTTTTTTGTCTTATGTGTTGTTGAGTCAAAGTTATGATTTTTTTTTTTTAACGTGAGTAGCGATAATTGTGCATCATTTTTTTCTTTTATTTTGTTCATAAAAACTGCGACGATTTTTTTTTATAAAGTTGGTGAAAATGAAAAAATATCCTTTTCATTAGATTGCCTATAGGTTGTGCTGAAAAAAAGGATATAAGACATTATATATATATATGTATATATATATATATACACATATATTATACTACTATACTACTACTATTGCACATTCATAGCCTCTATATATGTAATGGAAAAAGCAGCATAAATGCTCTGTGTTCTAAAGGATTAACTTGTGATATTGGCAGCAATTTATATATATGAGTATCTCTGTTTTCTGATGTCCGTTTGTTTGTAAAGCACATTTAAAACAACATTGCTGACCAAAGTGGTCAACAATAACAAAGCAAACATTTGAAAACAATCCCAAACCAAATGTGTAGTCGCAGATCATTCCACAATTATGGTATTTGGTCTATTTGATGAAGGCAGTGTAGTTTTATCTTACCTGTATCTGAAGTGTTGTGTGCAACCCTCTAAGGAGAGTGAACTCAAGTGTAAACCACCTATAAATAAGCTGCCAGGTGTGGAGGTGTTCCTCCTGACACCTCCACACCTTGCTGATTACCTTGCTCCTCCAGCAGACACCTCATGGTTAATCAATGACACAAAGCCTTAACTTAATGATGCATATGCTGTGCTGTGAAAGCACGTTGTGTATTAGGTGATGAATGATGTGTGTGTGCGCAACTGGCCGGTTTTCACCTGATTCAGGGCCCAGATAAAGATTCCAAGATGCTGGGGACTATTCGACGTGATTAATGACCCATTTCCACATGCATGAGCAGGAGAAAATGTGACATCTAGTGGGAAATGTTGGAAGAAAGCATTAGTTCTGCATTGCTCCACACGTCAATTCATATTTTTTATCACACACTGTCACCTGGCAAAGGTTAAAGCCAGGGTATTAAACGATCGTTTCTTCCACATGATAAGTCAGCTGAAGTATTTCAGACATGCACTGTGCAATCTGTTCAACTTGTGCTGGATGCTCAGGTACTTGGGTACTTGGCCAGGTTTGAGATTGAGCATGTTTGTGATTGGTAATGAGCTATCAGGGAGATTCTCTGACCTCCTCTTGACAAACACGCACACACACACACACTCTCTGCGCCGCTCACAGACGATCACCTTCTCATCACGGGAGAACGCTGTGATGGCCCGAGTAATGGAGTAATTGTTAATAATTAGACCAACAACCATTGTGCCATATCAGCAGGGCTCTCGGCCAAATCTGCCAAAGCTGCTGACCTCAGACTTACGCCACTGAACTCAGAAGTACAGAACTTAATAACCCCCTTGACAGAGTTGTTACTTTCCTAACGGTTATGAGAGGTGGGAGCCAGAGAGAGATAACGGCTCTGTTGTTGTGCAGACAGCTGGACCAGAGCCAAAGCTGCTGCTGTAAGTGGGAGCAAATAGAAGAATCCTCGAGATTTAAAGCAGCATTAAACTGAGGAAACAGAGACATATGTGCACATATGAACACGCAAATGTAATTACTTATTCACACACATGGTTCCAGAGCTCAAAACCCTGCATGCTGCTGCTATAATCCCATCTACAGATGTACTATTCATGAGGACGTCAATGCCACTATGCAGCCTGCAGGATAAACCAAACACAATCCACCGGGTCTACGGGAGCCACATCCCGTCACTCCAAACACCTGCCAATCAAACAATAATGTTGCATGTACGTGCAGATGCAGCACAAGTCCTGTTCCCTCCTTCGCTGGCCATTATCCCGCGTTAATCTTACACTGAGAATGCCAGACGATGCTTTCATTAAGCTCTCAATCCATGATTTAAATTAGAAAACTGTCATGTGCAGTCATGTGGCAGCTGATGCTGCAGGAGTCTGATTTAGAAAGGTTTATTTTGTATGGGTTGTTTCTAGCAGTAAAAACAGACATGTGTCCTCATTAATATGATCAGTAAAATCACAATAATGGAGACAGTGAATTGCAGTCTCTGGGATGCTGTGGTCTTAGAAATCAGGACATTTGAAGCAGTTCAGAATTCCCTTCTGAAGATATGTTTATATCATTATATGGTTTTATTAACTTGGTGTTTTTTAAAAAAATAAATAAAACATGTCTGACCTGCTGACAGTTTCATAAATCTGTCATCAGTCATCATCTACCGCTTTTATCCTCCACCAGAGGGTTGCGGGGGGTGCCGTGCCAATCTCAGCTACATCGGGCGATAGGCGGGGTACACCCTGGACAGTTCGCCAGTCCATCGCAGGGCCACACACAACTAGAGACAAACAACCATTCACTCTCACACTCACTCCTACGGTCAATTTAGAGTGTCCAATTCACCTAATCCCCACATTGCATGTTTTTGGACTGTGGGAGGAAGCCGGAGAACCCGGAGAGAACCCACGCAGTCATCCGGGGCTCGAACCCGGGTCTTCTCGCTACAAGGCAAGAGTGCTAACCACTACACCACTGTGTGGCCCTCTGTATCAATCTATTTTACTGAAATAAAACTAGGATGGAATGTTCTTACTATCTATCCAATATGGTGGGTTTGTCTCCTGAAGTGCATGCAAGAGTAGGCTAAAAAAAATCTTGATATAAAAGGTTGATGACTTATAAACGTCGAGGACAAAAGTTTTATCAATGAGGATGTAGCTTTCTCAGTTTGGTACAATAACCTCTGGGGGGCGCTACAGGGCAGAGTCTCACATCAACGTTGGCAGAGGGACTGAGAAAGTAATCAGTTCCTATAAGATATTGACAGATAAGCAATAAAGAAGTGGTTTGGATAGAGTATATATCCTAAATACTGAAGTGTTACTGCAGCTGCCGCAGGTGAAGCTTAACAATTTATGTGAACAAAGAAATCCGAGGAGTCGTGAGATGATGAATGAAAAGAAGAGGAAATTAAGTTATGATACATAAATCTGTTGTCATGTTATCATCATACAGTATGTTTATGTCTCACTACTGTTTTTTCCACTCTGGAGGGCACATTTTTACTCTAATTTAGTTAAACAGTTATTGGCTCGACCACAGTATTTACTGAAATAATGTGTGGAGTTGAAACTCATGTGGCTCATCTCTGTGCCGATGCCACAACCATTTCACGCTCCAACATTCTGCCACCACAAAGTCTGCTTCATGGCCACTTTCAGGATATTCACAAGTGACTCTTTTTAATCCACTTGTAGCCAGCAGTGCAGTGATCTAACTTAAATAAAGCGGCGTTCCTCGTGCAGACACAGACTCACAGACACAATGCATTGGTCAGCTTTACTAATTTCACATCACAGGAAGTTCTTTCAACCATAGTGAGAGTCTGCAGCATCGATGGAGGCGCGGTTTACACACAATTCATTACTGTTGTGAGTGAGAACAGATGAGTGACCACTTTATTGTAAACACACATTCAGTGTGTGCGACACAGTACAAGGACACAGTATCACCATTTGTGTTTTTATGTTCACATGCAATGGTCTCAAACCGAATGAACGCGCGTGTTCAGTTAATGGTTTATTATTCGTCATCTTATTTTGATGGGGGTTTCGCATATACAGTTCACAGTGTGTACATCTTTATGTATGTATCATGTCGATTCATGGTGACCGTGTCGTATCACTGCAACTTTACTGTCCAACTGATGCTTTCCTTTATCACTTCACTTCAGTGGAGGACGAGGGCACCTCAGAGCCCTCTGGACACTCCTACAACAAAAGACCAAAATTAATTAATATGCAGTACAATAAAATACTTTTTGGAGGACGTAGGGAGAGAGACACACATATGGATTGCAAACCGAGGCACAGTTCACCTTTACTTTGTCCAGCTCTGGTCTGCCTGGGAGTGATTTTTGTGAGGAAAAGGCCTGGAAAAATAACACAGGACAGTGAATTAGATACAAAACAGTGAGGGAAGAGGGAGGAAAACATGGATGTCAGGCTGCTGCTCACCTTCTTTGACTGCTGCATCTCCTCTGTTGATTTGGACCTGTTCTTCATGTGCTTCTGGGGAGAAGTGGAGGTGGGACTCTGCAGAGAGATGGATGCTCTTATTGGAGACAAACACAAGGATTTGTTTGATATTTGTTGTTGTTGTTGTTTTTTTTATCTACACACTTCATTTGTCTTCTGCTCCATGGCTGACTTTCTTTTTTTTTCCGCCCTTTAGGAGACGTTCAGTGCCAGAGGTTTAAAACGACCTTCGGAAACTCTGTTTTACTGAAAAAGAGAAATGACATTTTCCCATTAATCATCAATTGGGTTGAAAATGCAACAGCGTTTAAACACGTTTCACACAGAGCCTGCAGTGTATCAGAGGGAACACTGGCATAAAGCCACAGACCACATTAATATGGACAGTGACACACATCAGCTGGGATGTCTGCAGTTATGGTTTCTTTTCACTAGATGGCGACAGGGACTGAGCTCTCTGACATGTCTGTTGTGGGCTTTTCCTTTGTTTCTCTGATTTAAAGTTTTGTTAATCTGAAAACACCAATCTCATCAAAAAGTCAGGATTATCAGTTCAATCAATCAAATGTTATTTATACAATAAAGACAGAATCACTCTCACTCTCCCCTTCAACCTTAATCCCCGTCAGTGATGGAACAGGTAATAATAAAATGACTGATATGGCTGAGCACGGAAGAGCCAGAGAGCATCAAAAATATTGTCATGCAGAGGAAATGCCCACCAGAAGCAAATGTCAACTACATTTACGAATTAAAATAAGGAGGGTGATAAAAAATGCTTTTTAGAAATAATAATAAAAAAAAGAATCCTACAAAAAAGTGATAAGTGCAGACATGTCTGAGGACAAACACAAACACCCCTCACAGAGCTGAAAGGCCACTGTGATCACCTGGTTGCAGACACAGCCGTGTTCACAGCTGGTGGCCGGAGACAAAACACCTCATGGGCCTGGGTCATTTTTCATGACAGATTTTTTTAATAGTCCACTGATCTCAGTGCTGCTCCGTCTGATGCCTGAGCAGATCAATCACACGGAGCACTCTGCATCGCAACATGACTGAGCCGCTCACTGGTTTCCTTTTGCTGGAAGGCTTTTCAAACAGGAGGCGACACAGAAGGGATTCTGATAACAGAGAAACTCCAGGGAATCTAGACAATGTGTTTCCAACATGAAGCTGAGCTTCAGAGACAGCAACTATAGTGAGCCCTGCAGTGCAGAGCTGTGTTAAAAAGGTTCCTCATGAATGGAACAATTACATTGTTTTTAGGATTGAGAATTGTCAACCGCTTTCCAATGTGTTGTTTAGCTGATATATGGCAATGTAAGCCAAATTAAACTTAAACACACCTGCCTTCATAATTTGGCTATTTCTGTCTATGTAAAGCCAATAAATCGATAGATAAATTACACAACCGTCATGGCTTATATGCGACACTTGTACCATTCAATTAAGTATAATTGATTTGTTCATCACAGAATGCACACTTCAAAGATAAATAAAACTGCATATTCTTATCCCTTCTCCGGTATGAATTACTTAAATCTATTTAAAGAATTATATTTTCTGGTTGCCACACATCTCATCTGTAGGTTTTGCAAATTTACCAACGATACCGTTTGTGCGTTCTTATGTGTGTGCGTATACCAATTATTAAATCATCCATCTAAGAGAATGTAAACACAGAGCAGAAACGTCACACATGCATGACAGTGAAGTGTTTACCAGCTCGATCCTCACTTTGATCTGCTGCTGCTCCACAGGGAGCCTTCCGCTTCCGGCCCGATCAACAGACACTCACTCACCTACTGTGACGGCTGACGTCAGCGGTCACGGTAGCACTTATGTCCAATGTTGCATAAAAGTAAATCAATGTAATATTCAACAAGTTCCTACCTGCTGTACTCTGCAGCGTACACTACCTAAACTGAATGATCTGTACCAGCAGAGTGTTTTTATTCTATGACCACTTACATGATGCTTCAGCCAGCAGGGCTGTTGTTTACCCTGCACTTACTTTAAAATGTGCATTACAGCTCTTTGAGGATCATCTCAGATGCCTTGATGGCAGTGCAGGCATTCAGTGAGACCTGAGTGCTCTCTCTGACCTGCTCGCTGAAGGAAATGACCTAATTGAGAACGATTTGTCTGCTTGCCTTACCCCGTTCTCGCCCACTGCTTTTCTCGGTCACCGTCTGCCCATCTTTGACAAAAGGGATAGGACAGCCACACACACACACACACACACACAAACCTCGTCACCAATTCACACATATCAGCAAACCACAGGACAGACAATGTGGCCACTACGCTTCTTTCTGTGGTGAACACTGAAGAAAGTGCATGAGCACAAACAAACAAAACACTCTTACATAATTAAATGACCACACAAAAGCAGCATACATTTAGACTTGGGCCTCAAAAGTTTTCTTCAAGGATAGCCAAAATTAACCTTTTGCCTCCAAGACCAAGAACCCCATCCATCATCAGAGGAAGAAAGTACCCAGCCAGGATTGGCCCAGCTTTCAGTGTCGAGTGAGTACCATCACTGTACTGCATTTAAAAAAGGACATAGTCTTTAAGCTGATTTGAAAAGCTGCATTACAGTTTTTGAAACCGAAAGTCCATGTACTTCACCCCCAACCAGGCTCCCATTGAACGATACTGACTGTCAGTCACTTTAGTGTCCAATCAGGTCAAGATTAACAAGATTAACGTCATGCTCCATTGAGGTACAATTCAATTCAAACTTTTTTTTTTAACCAGCAGTATCACCCGCTGCAGGATAAACGCTAATTCCATCAAACTTCCAAGGATTTCCTTCAAACTTTCTATATACAGTCTATGGTCAGTGGTAATTAATCTGAGTGGAACACAACAAGAACTTCTTCAGATTATGTGTGGAAATCATTAACATGAACAGAAAACAAGTTACATTTATTTCATCACTCCTGCTTCCTCCTCACCACAAAAGATCCGCCCATCCATCATATGACAACCTGCTGAAGATCATCACGTTCATTCATTCATTCATTCATTCATCCAGCACCCGCCAGAATGACAAGAATCATCCTTTAAAGCCTCGAGATGAGTGATGGAAGACCTTGGAGACAGTGTCAACTAATCATTATTGCCCAGGGGTGAAACTGCAGCCTTGGTCTGACATCGTCACCTGGCCACAGATGTGCAAATCAAAAAAGCAGCTCACACAATCATGTGTTATAGCACATGCGTGTGCACACAGAGCAGCAAGGGGAGCATGGGGACAGTAACTGCACCAGTCTCTGGTTAAAGAGCACATTAAGGCAGCTCACCTCACAATGACAAGGACATAATGCCCTGTAATTGATGATGATGAGCTGCCATATGCAGGTGTGATGTTGCAGTCCAAGCCAAGCCAGCTGGATAAATTCAGTCTGGAGTCGCCCGACACCGCTGCTCTCAGCTCAGGCATGTGCATGTCATTTGCTGAGTCAGTGCCCAATGAATGGAAAATGTATATTTCTCATTTTTAACACAGTAAGCACAGACTCAGTGCTTCACCAGCCGAGAAGAATCTCTCAGTGAACAGTCAGAGTTGATGGATGCATTTTTGTTTTACTCCACTTATGTATTTCTCTGCAAAAAAAAAAGCGCTTTCAAAACATGTGAACTGGAAACTAAACATTTGATGCAAATTAAATTTAGTTTCATGAGGTTTTCCTCAAAAAAGGCAGCCAGGAGGAGAGAATGAAGGATGAGTGTGACAAAGGGAGGAAGAACCGGCAGACTCATCTACCAACAGTGCACATACATACACACAGCAATCACAGCAGAGAAATGATACGGATGACATGCTTGGGGGGGGAATTTCAGACAGACACTCACCTCCTTTTCTCCCCTCTTCCTTTTCCTCCTCTCGTCCTCCCTCAGTTCAGCAGACGTGCAGTGGAGTAGATGGCGCTCCTCATCTCACTGCTGCTATGGTGTCTGCGAGGGCACACCCCTCTCTGCCCATTCAGAACACAGCCGACGCACCACTCACACACACACACACACACACACACGCGCACGCACACAAACACCATGCCAATCATCGGCATGTATGCAAATGTCTGGAGCCATGTCAGTTCGTGGTGTGGTGACATAAAAAGGTATGATTCATGTACACTGCACATTTATGATTACAGAAGCAGCTGTTCCATTGTCTCAGGTACATTATTCAGTGGATAAGTGCATTAAACACCTCTGTAATCTGTAAAAATAATATATAATAAATGTAACCCTGATGACAGCATCCATGTGGGTGAGTCTACCTATGACTCAGCCAATTTGTTTTGTAACCCTCACGATGGCCAAATACACCCCCATAATAGTCCTGAGCTCCTCAACTGAGAGACACCTACCAGCAACAAGTCTGTAGACAGACGAGGCCAGTCATTGGTCACACATCCATCACAGAGAACCAATCACAGCACCGCAACGACCGCCGTCACTGTGCAAACCTGACATCATTACATGACAACATTTTAGGAAGGAGGAACATCATGACTCACTCAAACAGTCCACTGGGTCAATGGGCTCCGGCTTCACTTTGTATGAAACCAAGTGATGTCAGTGATTCACCCCCAAATACAAACTAACCGTGACTCCTGTGGAGTTCGCTCCACAGCAAATGCAGAGATAAAAAGGCTCAAGTTTCACCATGAAGCATTTTAATTCTTTGGCTGCTCCCAGAGATTTCTGATTATCACAACATCTCAGTCACCCCCGTGAAACATGTACTTGCACGTAAAAAAAGGTGAGGAACCGGAGCGACTACAATCTAAAGTGACAGGAAGACGTGACTTGAGCAGGGTTTTGTGAGAGGCCATCACACAGCAAACCAAACGTAATCTCAGGATCACAAACACACATCACAAAATCCCAAGTGGGCAGACAGAATACCAACAGTTACTTAAAACATTAAAAGCATAAAACGTGAAGTCGTCTAAAAAGGAATGAAGAAAACACAAATTGTGCAAAAGTCACTAGTTCCTGCAGAGACACATTTTAGAGTTTAAAGAAAAGCATGAGCTGTACCTCACACTGTATAGCATTAAGTATGAGAGAGAAGCCATTTAAAACACAGGTTTCAGGGTGATGAGCTGAGCTAAAACTTATTTTCATACATTTGGGTGCATTAAACAATTCATAGCAAACATTTCCTGCATGGATGTGTAGTGTTTTTAGATGACACTAAAACTGCTTGCCTTCTTTTCAATTTGCCTCAAAAGGCCAATCATCAGCAGCAGCGATGCTGCTGGATTCAAAGCTTATTCATAAACCACTGTTTTCTTGTTTCATTAATTTCTTTTTTTTTTTTTGTAAAAGTGCTTAACAATTTCAGACTTAAATGAGTTTTTGATTGGCGGCATCTTGCCAAAATGTTCTTGCATCCTTGTCCATCCAAAACCAATCAGAGTCTTTCAAACCGACGTTTCCCTTACGTCTTTAGGTTCCGATTCGGCAGTGCCAGAGTTTCCCTCGGCCGCACCGGCTAGACTCGGAGACGGTGAGGTCTTATCCCCCGAATCCTCAGTGGATTCTGTGGAGGAAGAGCAGTTTAAACTGGGCTCTGCTTGCTCTGCATCCTGCCCCTGGTCTGAAGACTTCTGCAGGAACAGCGGAACCTCCAGCTGCTCTTTTGTCAAAAGGCCTCGCTGGTCATCCACCCTGTAGCACTGCGCTCTGGTCAGCATGTCCAGAAACCCTGACATGGACAACATATCATGTTATTCATTTCTAAACATCAATTAATTGGATCCCTGCTGAGACTATGGAAGCAAAGCTCACCACTTGGGCAATAAAGCTTTAAAAATGTATCTCAGAAAACTCCTGTCCTTGCTTGATGCTATAGGGTTGGATGTACTGATCTGATGTACAGTATATTGCAATACTGATGTGCATTTCAGCTGAGAAATCTGATGAAAAGTTCTGCTGGTAAATCATTAAATAAGGTAGTATTTAGTAGGTATTGCAGTTTATTTTAAAGTTTCAGGGTGTCATTGTTATCCCAAGCCTGTTGGTTCTACATCATGGCAGATTATCTCGACAGTAAGACCAAGGACAGGCTCACATCATCCTTAATTAATCTTGTCTGTTTTTAAATAAAAAAAATTAAGAAAAAGGCAATGAAGATCATTCAGGGTTATGCCAGCATTTAATTTAATTTAGCACATCACACTACCCTGTAACCAATTCTTAGATTAAGATTAAGTAACCTGTGCCACTAGATAAAGTTCAAGAGGAAAAATTAATGAATGTAAGAAAATTATGGTCGACCATTTTGTAAATAGGAAGACAATCTCTTTAACTTTGGATTCCACTCACACAGAATAAGATACCACTAATGTATATAATCACACTTTGTTGCAAGACTGTGGAGGAATTTGACCTCGTCTTGAGGATTACTTTTTGTTTTCATGGTCAACAGTAAATCTCTGAGCTCAAGTTAAGGAACTCTTCAGAGATGTTACCATAATGGGCAAACCCCTCCCCCCCGTGTTCGTATGGAGTTCCTGTTCCTTATTATATCATCTCACTGTATATAAATATTAGCATTCTGACCAACTCTACTAATTACTGCCAACGTCTCCTACCCTCCATGTCGCGGTTCTTACTGGGCTTGGGCTGAGTCTTGGTTTTGTCGGTCTGCAGCGATGAAGTGGCCTCCACGCCGCCTCCACTCGCTCCTCCAGTCTATGAGCAAAACAGATTTCAGCATCATCAAACACATGAAACAAGGTTTCATAGCTTCCAAATCACAGAGATGGCACAAAAACATTTAAAATAATGACTTTTTCTGTTCTTATTTTAATAATAAGTAAACACGGTCTCACCTGTGCGCCTACAGCAGAACTACTGCCTCTGGAAACGTAGGTCTGGTCTTTTCCTGCTCAAAGCACACACAGATTTAAGAATCACTTGTGTCTTCCATTACTGAAAGTAGAACTCAACTTCTGACATCAGCCAGATTATATATTCCTTACAAGAAAAGAAACTAGCATTCGTGGGACACAGTTACTAATTATACCTCCCTCTTCCCAAATGCAGGGAGCAGAGCTGAGGCGAGGATCACTGATCCAGAGGGAACTTAATTCTCGTCACTCACTCGGGAACCAAGGTGAGTGAACTTGAACTGACAGAGGACCCAACAAACCAAATGTAATCTGACATTTCAACCCACGGAGAAGAATGGAAAGAGAGAGGGACACACACACACACACACACACACACACACACACTACAGAAGTCCCAGTAAGAAAAGAGGAATGTGCAGACACTAATGCAGAAAAACCAGGGCAGTGAAGAGGAATTACTTTCTCAATTGCTGCCATCTAAGAGAGCAAAGAGGACAACTTTGACATCAAATGCATCAGTTTAAGGAAAAAGGACACAGACTGAATTCAGAGGAGGTCACACAAAGCACACAGGGAATAGAGAGGTACTACCTATTAAAATAAATGACTCATTGAACAGGGTTTTCTTCTGGGTGGCCGCATTAACATTGAATTATGTAAACATGACACTGGGTGCAGTATATTAACCTTTGGCTCTGTCGAGTCGTAGCGTCTTATTGGCTAATCTGAACACGGTGCCGCTCATGTTTATGGGCTCATCACTTCCAACCTTAAAGGAAAAAATAAATAAACAGACATGACCGATTTTCAACGAGCTGCACAGTTTTGTGTGGATGAAGATACAGCAAAAAAAACAAAACAACAGATTTTCATGTAGGACACAGAGAGAACAGATTAAAGCATGACTAAAAGGATGTCATCTAATTGTGTATTCTAATGTAAAATGTAACACACTCCCTTTTCAGTAGTCACACTCAAATGACACATTTTAAATATTAACATGCACACGTGAAAAAATTAATAGTTGCCGTGCAACAGCTGGTGACAGGACATGTTTATGTTGGTCTCTGGCTTTCAATTATAAAATTCATTTCATCTACCACACACACACACACACACACAAACAGTACATAGGTTATGGTCTCATTTGAATGCACTCACCATGGTGACCACAGCCTCTTGTGGCCTGAGGTTGTGCTTCTGCATCACGATAGACAGAGCATCCTGCAGCGTCTTACTCGACTTCACCATGATTCCCACTATCTTACCGGTGAAGGCAATATCGAGACTGGCAAACAAATGAACTGGAAGTTGAGCCGAATTGCAGCAACAGTACAACAGTACAACATTATTAAAGGTCCGATTTCGTGACATAATGGTGAGACTCCCCCTCCCTTTCTCACATGTCAGGAAACTACAGTGAGGATGTCATTTTTCCTTCATTTGCATTGTAAAATTCTACCTAAAAACACAAAACACTTTTCCCCCACTCGGGCTGCTGTAGAAACATGGTGGCACAAGATGGTGGCCTCTGGAAAGCAAGGACCTTGCCTACAGCACATATAGAAGAGGTTTATTCTCAAGTGATGATTTATTTTAAACCTCTTATGACCATCAAGACAATGAGGCTGCTGATTTTATGGCTGTAGTTTTGTCAAAAAATGTCCAATGAGAGAGTGCTTCTGCTCTCATGTGAAGATAACTTTCACTTTCCATCCATCCATCTTCTAGCGCTTTATCCTCAGCTGTGCCAATCTCAGCTGACAGGGCGAAACCTTTTGAATGTTCTAGATATCAAACGGGCCAGGAGTAATGTTACACACTATTCCTTTAATGTCACGTCAGTGTAGTCACAGTGACAAGTCTCACGCAGTGATATCCGGGCAGGAAATATAAATTTGACTAAATGTGTCAACTAATCTAATTACACATGGTGACTAAAATGATTTCTGCCAACAGAACCTGTCACTCCTTGTGTTCACACCAGGACTTCCCTCTAACACCATGGTGAGACGTGACATGCTATTGTGGGTATCAAAGCCTGCTAGGCTGTGAAAGAGAAGAAGAAGAAGAAAAAAAAAAAGGAAGCAGAGGAAGTAAGACAGTTGACTCACGCAAACATCACCCTGAGCTCGAGAGAGACCTGCTGATCCCGAAGCACAGAGCAGTCCTGGTCCAGTGATAAAGGCTGCGGAGAGACCAACGGTGCATCAGACAAGACAGAAATCACAGCTTCAACTAGAGTTTTTAAAAATAAGTCTCAACGATTCAGATGTTTAAAAAGACTGAGTGTGAAATGAGGCATTGGGCGCCCGAGGGGATGTTGGAACAGGAAGTCGACTTTCTCACACGCCGTCTGCTGTGAAACAACTTTGCAGCGTTGTGCAGCAGATATTTTTGAAGGGCTTCTCGAATGTAAAGCCAGACACTCACCTTGTCCTTCCCATGAAGATAAATGACCACATCCTTGAGTGGGAAGCCCCTCTTCTCACACAGGCTGGACAGCATCTCTTTGATGGGTTGGCCATTACGTGTGGGGGCCAGGGAGGCACTGCCATCTGGAAGGTAGACACAGCAATAGCCTCCTTCCACCTCAATACGACTCCCGCCTCCACTTCCCTGATCTGGAGACTGGACATTTGACTTGCCATTCTACATCACATATGGAGGAGAAAGGAACTCAAGTTCTCCTCCAGAACTGTACTTCATTAAGTCTGTGGTTATTCATGTGTGCCTTATTGTCTAAATCAGGGGTCTGCAACCTCTCCTTCAGCCCCAAATATTAAAAAGCCCTGACAAACTTCTGTCTGATCTATATTATGTGAAGACATTCTCGACACTTAAATGCAGTAATGTGTACACAAAGAAGTACTTGGTAGTAGTTTTTGGAGTCCTGTCCATCACATTTTTCCAAACCATAAACTACAATCCAAATATTACTTCATTTATTTCAAAGTGAGTTCATTCTAATATTTTAGGTTGGGTATAAACAGCAATGGCATGTCAGCCCTTTTCTTTTTGTAGTTCTTAAATTTCATAAATGCAACAAACTACCGTTCTTTTATATCTGTATAAAACCTTTATACATATTTTTACCTCCACATTCATTTGATTTGGGTGCAGAGGGGGACAAAAATGGCTTGCAGACCCCTGGTCTACATCAACATGTTCAGCTGCTAAACAAAACCTCTCTCACTAATGCACTGACGTCTGTCTGCCTGTAGAGGGAACCAAGCTCCACGCTGCTGGTCGACTTGACCGACATATGGGGGTCTTTATGGAAGTGTGCGCCCTGGACGATGGATGTATCTATTGTATTTGGTGGGAAAGAAAAGAAAAGGGAAAGAGTCAGTGTGAATTCGAGTCACAGGATGTATATCAAGGCCTAAGACAGATGCACACACTCTGCCATGTGACAGGAAATACTATACCTCCCCAGGATCCCCTTTTCTGCCTCTGTTTCTCTGAGGCATTCTTGTTGCCTGGTAAACTGTTGGAGTCTGCTTTTTTATTCTGTTTCAGACAGTGAGGAAACACCAATCAAAGACAAATTCAAACAAATCACTCCCCTCGCTGTCCCCTCAGGCCACTTTCTGTACGTCAGTCTATACCTTTGTGTTCGTAGCCACATCCTCCCAGGATCCCATGCGAGTCTTCTCGTTAGAGAGCTGAGGAAGAAGTTTTCCTTCTACACTCGCCAACGTGCACTTCTGGTAAAGAGGGGAGCGTACAAAGCGCCTGTAGCTGTCCATCTTCATCAGCTTGAATATCTGAAGTAAAGCAGAGACAGTGGTACACACACATCTCTATATATGTGTGTGTGTGTGCTAATGTGGCAGAAGAGACGACACTGACCTGAGTTTGAGCCTTGTGGAACATGTCAGGTGTGGGCTGATCCAGGTCCTTCTCCTCTGTCTTGGCAGTGTCGTCAATGTTGACCGAGTATGGAGCGCTGTCAGACAGGTAGGTGTTGTAAATGGAGCGAGCGACTCTTTTCAGCTGGAAAAGAGACAAAACAGTTTCGTTACAACAGACCATCCCCTCATTACTTTGCTTCTTTGCTTTACTTCCCAAGCATCGTTTCTGAGCCAGTGAAACATTAAAAAAAACATGGATTAACCTCCAATATGTGAGTTTTAATTATCAGGGCACTTCCTGTGTCAAGAACCAAATCAGTCCTTTCTATAAATCCATACAATTAATAATTCACTAAAGGTTAATTCCTTTTCCAGAGAGTTGAGAAGTGACAATGTTAGTGTTTTAAGTTTCCCTGTTTACTAGAGATAGGTATAAAAAAAGAACATCAACACAGTCAACAGAAGATCTAACAACCGTTGAATAATTAAAGAGAGATTCAAACATTGTAGCTGGAAATCAAAATATGAATTATATTATAAAAAAAACATGCAGCCATGTTTCCCCTCACTGCAAAAAAAGAGAAATAACAAATCTACTTCTTGGTTACAATAAAGGAAAAGGTTCAGGAACAATGAATTATGAATGTAGAGTCAAATACACAACAGTATGACGACATAGAATTTACTGGTGAGCTAAATCCACCACATAAGAGGAAAAAAGTGCCATCATACCTCATCCATGCAGGTGGGCGAGATCTTCCTGAACTTCTCACAGGCCTGCCAAAATAAAATGTTCTCTGCACTCACTTCGGACATCAAGAAGGACTGTGGAGACACATGTATGCTGCATCAACACACGGTCCGGAGAGTTCCTTATCAGCAATTTAAAAATGATTGAAAATCCCAGCATGCCACGAGTGTGCATTCTGAGCGAGACTCACCGTAAAGTAACGGACCCCAGAAGGGTCCTCCAACAGCTTCTCAAATGACACGGCCCAGCTCAGCACACTGTTGGCAGGGCTGGCCTCTCCGCCCGGAGTCCCTGGAAGACTGCAGCTGCTGCCTCCACAGCCCCGTGCAGACATGTTCAGTTCTACAACACATCCAGAAACGAACACACCCAGTTATCAGCACAAAGAAGCATGACCAAGAACAAGACCAAATCAGATATTTCCAGCTGTCGTGCATAGACACGTTCAGGTTGTGGAAACGTGCACGTTGACTGCTCATGCTTACCTCCATCTGAAACTGCCTGGCTCTGTGGAGACACAGAGACAGAGAGATTTAAACTAAAACTGAAGAAACATGTGAAAAGATGGGATACATTGCACCGATGACATTAGTGGACAAATTCTATAAACCTTTCAAGTGACTATACTCACTTATAGTTCATCAAAACAAAGTCTAAGATGGCGCAATCAATGACTGAGCTGCAGTGCAGAAACAAAGATGTTTCAATATTAATAATAATAATAATAACAATCACTGTATCGAAACATAAGCTTGACAGAGTACACGAAAGAGAGATAGACTTAGACGTGTGTATTCAAAGCATTGACGCACACACCAAGGAAGTCAAATGTGAACACCAGCTGCATGTGGTTTTATTTCTTTTTCTCTCCCTTCACCTATAGTGCAATCATCCAAGGCACAGGAAGTGGTTGTGACACTGATGACAACAGCTCTCATTCATTTTTCAGAGCTCACTAAATGTTCAAAAAAAAAATTTAAAAAAAAGTGCTTTCTCTTTCAATTCAAACAACTGCACAGCTAGAAACATGCGAGTGATTGACGCCACGAGAAGGAGTAAGTGGGCTTAGCCAGCTCTGTTTAAGCTTTATACATGTGTGGAACACAATTGGTCAAATAGCCTTTTTGAAGCTATTCTGTGATTAAATCAATCATAAAATCCTCTCATTTTCATCGTGGCATCAGTAGCGACCATGTAAATCTGTTGTGGCGTTTAAAACAGAAACCTTTGGTGAAGTAAAAGCTTGTCAGAAAACTGGATCACCTGTTAAGTGACCAAGGGAAAATGATGTTCATATGCAGGAGCAGAAAGAAAAGCTCCTGCTCATTTAGCGGATACATTACCGTGCCAACGTCTCCGGGCACGACTAGCTTTGACGTTTCTATGTCTATTCTGTGAACACAGTCATACGGATTGGAATGATGTGCCTGAAAGTTGGTCTTAAACTCACTGACCGCTTGCTCACTTTGACATGAAATGGGACAAACCCAGGTTTGACATGGTCATGCTATTGTTCCAGTGCAAGGGTAGGTCTTTTGACACTTCAACCTATATAGAAGCTGCTTCTTGATCTTTATCATACAAAAACACATTTGAATTCGGAGTAAACTGCAGTCAAGACAAGGTTTTCACTGAAATCTTGACCTCATGTCTTGGTCTGGAAAAACCCACGTCATAATCCACTGCTGAGTCAATCAGAAAGGTAAATGCTGTATTTTCGCATTACTCAAATAGAGGTGAATCCAAAGAGTTTAAAGTAGCACTTTTTTGACTCCCGTCTTAAAGCAACACTGCGCACCTGAACCTCTGTTCTTGCACTATGCAAATTTGCAGAGTGGGTAAACACTGTGAGAAGAGTGTCACTTTGGTAGTCAGAGACTCTAACTACCAGAATCAGGCCTGACAAATTTAAAAAGGAACACTGAACTGAGGGGAGTTAAAAAGACAGAAGTCATTGTGTCATGTTTGCTACGTCCAGCCAAAGTGTTGCCCAACTCCGACACAGAAACACACTACACAGGAGAAGTGGAGCCAGGCATGTGTCATTGAATGCATAGACAGTGAGATCTACCCTAAGAATTGTCAGTGTGTACAAAAAAAAGAGTGAGACGATAACTGATCTTTGTAATCTTGACCATATAAGGTTGATAGCTGCATAGCTGTTAGCCTCACTGACTCCTCCCCCTTGACTTTTTGATCTACTGTTCAATTTCCATCTCCAATCATTGTTCTTCTTGTGCACCTTTTTGTTGTCATGCATGACATTAGGACGTTCCACGCATGCTCTGAGTGCGAGACGAGATACTGCAGCCACACAACCTGAGAGGCCGTGGCACTGGCGAGTAGACGATAAACACAGTCAATCACAATAAAACTGCACCGTTGTATGCGGTCAGTTCTCTGACCTGGATAGCATCTTAGTAACCGTATGGATAAAGCACTTTTGTGTTCTGTACAAGGCTACAATATTAAGATTCCAACATAACAAACTTGAAAAAAAGCTGTAGAAAAACTAAACTAAAACTAAAAAAACTAAACCACAGTAAGACCGTTTCCAACTCACCATGTGCCCAACAGGGATCGATAGAGCTTTGCAGTTCTTTGCCATGATGGGCCCAACACCAGATTACAAGCTGGACTCCGAAGCGATGTGTTTCACTGTCAGAGGACACAACAAAGTGCTCCACCCAAACATGATGCACACTTCTTATACACGCTGATCTCAAGAGCTCACCACTTGTTCTCCCTGTCACTTCCTGCCTGTCAGGGAAGTCTTGCCAAGCAACAAGCCACCAAAGAGGAAGTATGGTTACTATGATCAAACTGTTCTCGGCCCACGTCTTGAGAAACACTGTGATGTGGGGACACAAGACGAGACGCATGCACTCATTCTGCTTTTGATGCAGAGTTTGGGTGTTTGATGCAGCCTCACGCCGTTAAATAATCTTGGGCAGCAAATGCACAGCTGCTCCTCTGCATCTGAGACGTCTGAAGAAACGGTTTTCATTTTGCACACAATAAAGTTAGTTCCATTTTACATCTCTCAAGCCATTTCTTTTTTTTTAAATATATAAAAACAATAGCTCAGTTTATGCTGTTCCGAATCAAACATTCACATTTTCTTCATAAAAATAGAATTTGTTGTTAGTCGAGCATTTATCACCAGAAAACTTCCTCTTCAACTATTAACACACAGAGACATATACATGTGTACATATATACATATATATATATAGGCTGTATAGAGACACCCTCAGTTTGTTTGGGAGAACTGCTTATCATACCTTCTCGTGCACCATGATGCCATTGGCTATGGACCTCCACTTGTCATATTTCCTGTCTTGTTTCAGTGCTACAGCTTTTGCCAGGCGGCAGAACCTTTGATAAAGTCTCCTGACAGTGACCATCCTCAAGAAGTGCAAACACACTGCGAGTCCAGACAAGCTAGAGCTGAAAAAAAGCCCTCAGGCCAGAGTTAATTAAGGGCTTTTGATCTTACCTGACTGCCTTCAGTCTGGCTGACCCAGGTGAGGCAGGACATGTTGATTAAAGGTGCACTTTTTTCCCTCCAGGATCATGGCCTCACAGCTGCACTTCTGTCAGTTCCATGTCAAGTGTCATCAACGGCCCTGCCTACTTTTGCCAGGATATCAAAGCTGTTATGCAAAGAGGCTCCGGGGAGCAGAAAAGGCCAGAATGAGCACACAGCCTTGCTTCTAAAATATAAAAGGTGAAGCCACCAAGAAATACTTTATTTCTCTAGCGCAATTTATTCCAGGTGTACATGCAAAATGATCTTAAGCAGCAAACAGCTGAATCGCTGTATAACGGTCCATCTAACGTTAAACTTTTAAATACAAACAAAGATGTCAACAAAGAAACAGCCTCAAACAGAAGCAGAAGTTTGGGTCCAGATTTGTGTTCTCATTCCATGCACTATCCATTCAGTGTTCTCTTGCTGGGATCATTTTGTTAATGTGAAGGTGAGATACAGCTCATAATTTAGCTTCAGTTAAAATAACAGGAAACTTGTATTCATTCACAACAACAGCAACAGAAAAAAGTCCTTTATTCCCTCTGCAATATCCAGCCTGAACAAAATCAAAAATCAAACAGTACATGACTTTTTCTGTCGCTGTTGCTCTTTTAACCGCGTTTCCTGTTTTACTGCTTCTATTTTGAGAGTTTGAAAGTGTCTTGAGAGTGTTGAATGTGTTGGATTTACTCGTGTCAAAGAAAGTTTCCTGTCACTGATTGGGAGAGACAATAAAGTCTCTCTGTCTATATATCATCTATCTATTCTGGGATTTTCGGCATCCACGGTGACCCTCAAAGTCAGATCACATTATTGGAAGTTGTATAGATTAAGGGAGAGGATCGATGTCTGACGTGCAGCACACTCTGCTGGACACTTTAGGCACAGATATTGCGAGAAACTGTCCAAGTAAAGTCAAGTCAAGTATTTCTGCTCTTCATATTCAGTCAGTGTGACTGTAATAGAACTTAGTTTGAGTAAAGTAAACCACACTCCTACACTTCTATATCTCTCTGCGTCACCCAGGAACATGTGGCAAAGAGCAAAACACGGCCCAACATATAATAGTGGTACTGTTTGTGCTTTGAACATCCAGGAAGAAAAAAGTAGAAGCTTGATTTGCATCAGTATCAGTGTTTAGGATCAATACTGCCCTGCCTTTCCTCGTGTGTTGACTGTTTGGTCAGGCAAAGCAGAACAGGTCATCATTCAGCTTCTGTGTCAACACCATGAGACAACACCAGCACAGGTAAAATATCAATAAGCAATAAAATGCAGCATGATGATATCAAACGTATATTTAATTACTGGCGGTTTTAGTGTCCTCGTATGTGACGTTCGCCGCTAAAGTTTTCTTTGCACCTTTGTGGCCTTGTTGGCTAAATGTCGTTATACAGGCAACTCACTGTTCAATAGCAAATAAAACTCTTGAATCTTGAATCTTAAACTAATTTGTGTAAATGCTGTGAGCTTGTATTGTTCTCCACAGGCCCTACTTGTTCTGAACACAATCCGATTTAACGGAATCGTTACGAGAGAGATGTTTCGGTATCTTTTGCTTGGCCATCTCTTCATAGGTAAGGGACCTGTGCTGTGTGTGTGTGTGTGTGTGTCAGTATAAACAGTACTACATGCCTTACCTACATTTCCTTTGTTATTCCAGTTGGTGTTGAATCTACCTGTGTTTCTGTCCACTGTCTGAGATGTAGCCCCACACCAGGTAAAATTAAAACCTCAAAATCAAACCTGCTCCTATATATGCACCTGGACATTGTCAAAAGACTGTGAGACAAGATTTGAATTCTCTGTTTTCCCTATAGATTCTTGTCCGAGCTGCCAAAACACGTCGTGCATTGTTGGTCGGTGTCCTCTCATTTCTTTTACTTCAATAGAAATCTAATGCGTTTATATATAAATATATTCTCATGTTCTCTTTTTACCTTATATTGTTACCTCCCAGTTTTATCGTGTCACTTTAACTTTGGTTTCCGTGATTTTTGAGTGTCTGTTATTTTAAACCCTCTCTCAAACCTTGTCACTCAGATTTCTTGTTATTTTTAACAATGAATAAGATCACATTTAAAAATAAAACCACATGCATATGATAGGTATAACTGTGTGCCATTAGGTGACTGTATTCAGTCCTTCCCATTATTTACTCTGTTCTCTTTATACATACAGATTATGCCAATGTGACATCAAACTGTACAAAAGGTAACCTACAGAAAAACCCTAACTTCTGAGTATAAATACATAAATAAATGATGTTACAATATTTCTCCTGCCCCTCAGACTTCCAGGTATCTGTCACCAGCAGTTCAACTAACATAAATGAGGGTGATGACGTCACGCTAACGTGCACCCATAACCTTCACAATTTGAATGTGACGTTTGGGTGGAAGAAGGACAGGGTGGAACTGCAGGAAAACCAAAGCCAGCTGCTGTTCCAAAAAGTGCTCAAGTCCGCCATAGGCCCGTACTCGTGCTATGTGAACAGCTCATGTGGCAGTTACTCGTCTTCACCACACACTGTCACTGTAATCAGTGAGTAAACATCTCAGATTACCCTCATGTCTATGAAAGGCTGAAATATTTAATAGCTTTTTTAACATATGAATACGCTGAGCCATAATAACATGTGTCACTGTCTGTGTGTGTCTGTGTGTGTGTCCTCATCTAGACAACAGTGTGTACGTGCTGGCCATCTGCGGCGCTGCAGCTTTGGTTCTGATTCTGGTGATGAGTGTGATAATGAAGTTCAAGCTGAAGAGAGAAAACGGTAGGAGTTTAGAATGGAAAAAAAAAAGTTTGTGATCATCTGTCCTCTCTCTTTTCACATGCATAATGATGGGATGTGATTTACTGAATAATATATATATATATATATATAATATATCATATACATTTGACATATGGATTAAATATAATGTGCTGCCAGTTAACCTTTAGTGCTCACGTGGCACGATAATCTGCAGTGGGAATAATACACACAACTCCTTATATGGACATCCTGGGGGTGCGTGTGTTTAGGCTTTAAAAAATGTGTTTTTCTGTCTTCTTATGTGTTGTTGAGTCACAGTTATGATTGAACTGTGACGTGTTTCAAAAATTTCACACATTCAATCCGATTTTAAACACTATGAGTACTTTTTGTTTCATCAAATTGTGAAGGTTGTGTTGAAAAAAAGGATATAAGACACTCTATGTTACACATATTCTTATAGCCTCTGTATATACTGTACGTTTTAACATAGTTATGGGGGGGTCTCTAAATGCTCTGTGTTGTAAGGGTTTAAGGTTAAAACAACTAGGAAGGCCCTTTTTGAATAATTAATTCCCCTGCGAAATGAAAAAAAAAACACTTTTACATTTTTGGAAATTAAATGCATTAACTTATTTACCTATTTATTAGTTACCAAGAGTGACAACTGCCTCCTGTGTCTTTCTTTCTGCAGAAAAACACAGAGAAAGGATGGAGCGGAGGGCTCAGGTGCCCCCGTCCTAAACGAGTCCTAAATGGGGATATCACATTCCAGCTGAATGAATCTGATGAATATTGAAATAAAATGACTTTAATCTCTTTCCCGCTCTCTCCCTCTGTGTGTGTGTGTGTGTGTGTGTGTGCGTGTGTGCAAGGCTTACAAGCTTATATAGGGACCACTTCCAGACCAGTGTAACACAGCACTTCCCTGAGCCACACCCATTAACCATGAAAGTATGCTCTATTGCGGAAAAGAGCCTGGAAATGTTTTAATCCAGACACAGGACAGACTTATTCAAACTAATCCCATAGTGAATGCTCCACTCACAGGCGTGCAAACGATACAGAGCTGACATGTAATGGATGTATGGGATGTTAATGCTTGATGTGGGATTATAAATACAGAAACACTGTATTCCCTGCCTCGCCAAGGTGATCTAATCTTTTGAAGTTTGTGTGAGCATTAGCATTTTCCTCATACCCTCATGGCAAAATGTCTTTTCCCCTCCATATATTATGTGTTGAGTGTGTGTCAGTGTGGTCTGCTCATTCAGTTTCCTCCCATAGCAGGTGGCTAAGGGATAATCCAGGTAAAGCCACTGCAAAGTTGAGATGGAGGGATGGACAGAGGAAGGGGGAGGGTGGATGGGGTGGCCTTTGCATGGACAGGGCTAATTCTGGCTTCCTAATCCCTGTCCCACACACCCTCCCCCCCCTCTTCCTGCTCACAAACTCCACTGCAATTGCCATTCCAGGTAGACATTACTATCAGAGACACATATAGCACTTAACCCGCCCTGGTTTACCGAGGAGGAAGCCGAAAGGGAAGGAGGCGGCAGCTACATTTGCTGTAAAGAAAACCTGGGCCACCTGGATAGCTGAGACACCTGTTTGAGCTTCACTGGAGAATGTAGCTGCAGCCCCCTTAGTCAACACGCAGGAAACCGGCCACCATGGGAGAAGCTCAAAAGGTAAGTGCCCTGATCTTGAGCAGCAAGACTTTTGCGGGAACCAAATGTGAAGCTTTGGTATTCGTCTGATTCAAAAGAAGAGGTGGACTTCTAGGTGGTGTCAGTGACTCCTGTGGTGTGAACCATCAAGTATCAGGTGTGTCGTGTCTTTCACCTAATATCTTCATGTGGATTTAGCCGTGATGACTGGATTACCCACAAACCAAACCTTGACTGGCCTTTGACATACAGTTGATCACACTGTAGTGTCCATTGTCCTAAATTAATCATTTAAAGCTACAGTGTGCTTTTAGTCACTAATCTCTAGTTCTGCCCACTTCAGACTAATTACAAACAAACAGGACAACATTATATCCACCGAGCTCTGATTAACTTTCCTACATAAAGCAATCAAATTAATTAATACAGAATAAGGGTGGCTGTACTAAGTTCCAATAAACAGGCCTGCAGTGTGCATGTGGGTGGAGTAAGATGGTGCACTCATAATATGTGAAGTCAGCTATGCTGTAGTTGGAGCCAATCCCAGCCGACATAGGGCAAAAGGCACTCACTCATCTCATCATTCACTCACTCACTCACTCACTCATCATTCACATTCACAGTCACTGTTCAAGTATGTTTTTTGGTCTGTGGGAGGAAAGCCGGATTCAAACCGGTGACCTTCTTGCAGTGAGGTAACAACAGTGCTGCCCACTAGCCGCCTTGTGACCCGTGCTTCACGTGTTACCCTCCCCCACCCCCCCACCGTCCGTGCAGGGCTTACTCTCTGTCGTTGAGAAACTGAAGGGAACCACAGAGCGGGAGGTCAGGATAGTGCTCCTGGGGCTGGACAACGCTGGCAAGACCACCTTGCTCAAGAGCCTCGCCTCCGAGGATGTGAACACTATCACGCCAACACAGGTGAGGGGAAAGTCACGGGTTTGAGACTCGTGCTCTCACACTCACACATTGTGACCTTAAGGAAGGTCAGACATGATGTAAAATGACTGGAGTGAACACCTTAGTGAACATGTTTCTGTGGTTTTCAATGATCTTACATTAACGAGGTTCAGAAATATTCCCCTCTATGAGCCACAGTCGCATCATTCAATAGATATTTAGATATTTTTAGGTCGCTGTGACTCAGAGTATGAAAAGGCAGTGGGATTGTGTCTAATCTTGTGAGAGCGCCTCGATCAGAGCTCTCACTCACAGTGATGGACACTCTGTCAAATGAAAACGATTGGTTTTACAGTACAAATGCTTTGGCCACTAATCAGTAAAAAAATAATAATAATCATGGGAGGTCGGATCATCCTCTTATACTTGATTTTAAATCATTTGGATGTGTTTAACCTCTAATATGATTGTCTAACAGCTAACATAGAGCAGATAACTGGTCTTGGATGAGTGTGACAGTTCATCAGACATCATGCAGACGTGCAGTCCAGTCACCACTAAGCTAAATCAGACTTGACACAAAAATATACCTTGCACTTGATCCTTCCACTCTTATCCTCAGACTCACATGGCCGCAGGATAAAGTTGTTACACAACCTGAAACAACTGTAACAGAAAGGTACTGTGTTATGGAAAAACAGCCACAGATTAAGTCACTGAGACCATATGTTGCTCTGCTGGTGACATGCAGTGAGAATGAAATTAAGAGCAAGTGAACCGTGACTAATATATACACACCTGTGTGTTCTGCTCCGTTGCCTCTTGGTGAATTCCTGAATTGCAAAACTCTTGGCCGAGCCCCTCCAGGTGCATGTGCACTGGCACGCTGTGGAACTGAAGGCAGTGATGTGCAGCATTGTGACCGTGCAGCTTTGTGTTTACACTTCAGGGCTTCAACATCAAGAGTGTCGCCTCTCATGGCATGAAACTCAACGTGTGGGACATCGGAGGGCAGCGGAAGATCAGGCCTTTCTGGAAAAAGTACTTGGAAAACACAGACCTGTTGGTGAGTGTCGTTGATTCCAACGTAACTGATGCTCTCTTAGAGACCTGTCTGTTGTCGAACACGACTGGCACATGAATGCACAATTTGGGCAACTCTATTCTTCTCTTTTTAAATATTTAATTTCATCCTTTGAAAAAAAAATACTCCCAAGTGACTTCATATTCAAAGTATCATTGAATGAGATGTGTTTGAAAGGGTTTGACAACTGTATGTTTAAAAGTGCGAAGGAACAGCCTCAGCAAACCGATTTTCTTTTTTTTTTTGTTATAAATATGAGTTTAACTGTTTCCTTTTTCAGATTTATGTTATTGACAGTGCAGACAAGAAGAGGTTTGAAGAGACGGGACTGGTGAGCATTCTATCCACAGTCAAGAGACAGCGTGGTGTTAAAATAATAAGTTAAACCTCAACAGAAGAATGTGTACATTTGCAGGAGCTGTCTGAGCTCACTGATGAGGAGAACCTGAAGGGTGTTCCAGTGCTCGTCTTTGCCAACAAGCAGGATCTGGCCACAGCATCACCAGCCAGTGAGATCGCAGAGGGACTCAATCTACATACGTACCGGGACCGTGAGTGGCAGATTCAGGCCTGCTCAGCGGTGTCTGGGGAGGGAGTTCAGGTCAGACCTCGCTCGAATTGAAATGTTCTCCACCTTGGTACTCACTAATATTACATATTATTCATAAACTGAAGGTGATCATGAGCCTTATTTTATTTCACAGGATGGCATGAATTGGATTTGCAACAACATCGTAAACAAGAAGAAGTGAACCAGTGTCCACGCTGACCAGAGTCAGACTGAGAACCAGCAGCTCATCCTGCTCTTCTCATAGATCCCACTGTTTTTACAATTTGTGTCGTTTTTATGGACATTTTTGCAAATGTAGCTCGTTTTAATGTCATGTTTTAGCACCAGTAGGCGAATTAAGGGTTAATTATTGTCCCGCCCTTAAAAAATATGTTTGTGTTCCCCTTGTCCAGACGGTCTTTGTGTGGTGAGTCTGTGTGCTTTTGTAAAAAAACATCCATGTTTAGCCATGTAGAAGAGCTCGGGGTTTCGTCATTTTCATAATAGACAGCAGTCCAGTGTGAGTGTAAAGTATGTGTTTTGAGGTTTTTGTCATTAAAATGATCATTCATTAAAATAAGTTTCCTGTTTTTACACTTCTGTGGTTGACTACAAACGCGCGTGCGTGCGATGCACACATGCACAAGCAACAGGACCGGACACATTAAGGGTCAAGTAATAGTTGTTTCCTAGTGGAGTGTGTGAATGTTCCCTGAGAGACACAAGGAACAATAACAAGCTCATCCACTGCTGCTCAGCTGTCATTCAGCTTTACTTCCACACCACGATGACAAGGTACGACGTTGTACAGTGAGAGAGCAGAGCAAGAATGAGAGAGAAACGAGCGTTGGGCGCTATTGTGCAGTCACATGGCACGACAAAATATCAAGTCTGCAAACAGGGCAGGAAATGACAAGCTCAAATGCTAATGTCGCAAATGTTCGTTATAAGTTAATTCTGTCAATTTTCCACAGACGAACCATTACATATGACACTTCTCACGTCCAGCTGCTTCAAGCTGAAGTCTGTTCTGAGATCACATGATAAAATGTTCTTCAAATCTGTGATTTAGTAGGAAACTCACCTGGGCTTAAAGGCCTACACAGCTCTGTTGGCTTTTCTTCACGTGTTTGTGCTTTAGACTGACCTGCGTTATATGTGCCGCGTCCTCAACTCAGCCATTTTGACTGTCCTCAGCTGCAGCTGGATCTAATTGGTCTTTTGTGTCTATTGTCTGGAGCTGCCTGGAACTAACCATGTGAAAGCATTCAGCAATCATTCTCAGCTGCCAGACTTCCCTCCCTGCCTTCCTGTACATTCAAATTATAAATCAATTAATGTGCTTTTTACTTCCGTCTTATCAGTGCTTTTTTAGTGGGGGAGGATCGTTAGAACAAATAAATCATCTCCATGGTGACTTAAATTTGGATCATGTCCTGACACTTTTTTTTTGGTTAGGCGTGGACTGTAGAGGCAGCACAGCAGGGGTGTGGAACCAATTAGAACTTGTACTAAAGGATCATTATGGCTGTTTAAAAGGGAGGCAGGAGCTGGGCCGCTGATGAGATGGGTTTGTATTTCATTTACCAACAGGTGGCACCATTGGGAGCCTGATCGGAATCTGGTGCTGTGCAGAGGCTTTGTCTGTACTTGGTAATGATATGGCACACTGTAATCACATCCATTTTTCTTTGTTGTTTTTAAAGCTGAGGTGTAACAGCACTTAAATGTGATTTGATTTTCTTGATTGATTGATTGTGTCCCCATCATCTCTGATGCACTCGTGCACCTCTGTCTGCTTAAAATCTCCAGGCATCTCTATTTGCAATCTTTAAAAAATACATTCTTGAGGTGATGTGATGTCACTTTGATACAAGAGGCCCCTCAGCAATGTTGCCATGGCAACTCTCCCTGTTATTCGTGGTCCACAAACCTCTTTCATTCAGTCCAGCCCTCCCTCTCTGTTCCTCCATTTCTTTCATTTTCCCAAGCTCTGCTCATCAAAAGACACAACAAAAGCACATCCAAGGTAAGAACAAATGACAGAGACACAAAACACTGTGAGACTTTGATAAAGATAATTAACCACCTGCTTTTAAATACAGTGCAGTATTGTGTTTCTGATGGGAAATGATTGTACCACAATGTATTGTTTACATTGTTTGATTTTTTTTTATTATTATAATATATATCAGCTTTAATTTATCACTATGGCTTTGTTGCTACGTTATGACTGTGTTTATTTTGCGCATGCAGTAAACAAAACAAACTGTCTTTCACCTTAAGGCTGCAATAAACGATCCCAAGCCACAGAGGGCACTCATTGTCCAATCATGCCGGAAGTTGCCCACCTGGCCTCCATGAAGCCACATTTGCCCGCAGTGACTGTGCAAGCCAGTTTCACTGCTTCACCCTCAACTCTCAGTGTCCTGGCTACTACCACACTGCTCCCATGGGAGGAGCTGCACATGCAAGTGCACACCATCCTGATCATTGTGGTTTTCTGTGTGGTCTGCTTCCTGCTCCTGCTGGCCTTCGTGTATGCGTTCTGCTTCCATTGCTCCATCCGTTCGCACCCTAAAGACTCCCAAAGAGCCCGTGGAGGCAACCTAGAGCGTGAGGACGCCACCTATAAACGCAGCTCATCTGACAACCAGTCAGTAGGGAACACTGTCTGACTGGAACACTGAACCAGGATGATGACAGATGTATGATTCACATTGTTCTTGTTTTAAAGTGGGTGTGTGTTGTTTTGCTGAAAACTTATATTAGATATACTAGATATTGTTTAACTAATTAATTGATATTAATTTGATGTACAGTCGACTATTTGACGGATGTATACTTCTGCCGGATCACAGACTATCACAAACCTTAAATAAAGGAAAAGAAAACATCATTTTTTAGTTTAAGATGGACATATAAATGCATGTATATCAGGTGGCCAAGGTACAATAAAACATGTCTGTATATCCATGGGTAAATCTGTTTCATTACAAGCATTTAAATATATGCAAATGTGAGTATAAATGGCACTGAGGGAAGTGACAAGACAAGACGAAACAAAAACAAACGAAACCACAGGCCCCTCAGAATTCATCGCTCTTTATTTTCACTGAGCTGACAAGCGTTAATATTGTGCAGCGGCTGTGCATTTGACAAAGCTGATATAGAATAATGAATGCAGACATGCAAGTGGAAGGAGGGAGGTGGGAGAAGAAAAGGAGACAAGACTTTGAAGGATTTCTTTTCTCACGGGGTGAAACAAGATGTCAAATCTATGAGCCACTGCAGAGCGACTAGTGCAGGAAATTAAAAAAAAAAAAAGAACCATATGGCAGGGGACACTTTTTGGTACAAAGATCCACTACACAATGAGTACACAGCAAACATTTCTCAGAGTTGACTTTGTAGTGATAATTGCCATGAGGTATTCATTGGAGAAGTGTCTGCTCTCTCTTGGGACTGTTAAAGCTCTGAGGCAGCTGTTGAAAACAATCAGGTGTAAAATGAACACTAATGGCTCTGATTGGCATCTGTATTGTAAGAGCTTAACAAGCCCTGATGATTTTTGCTGTGCAGTATTAACGCCGCACACAGGCCACAAGAGATTTGAAGCACTGCAGTCTAGCGCGAGTACAAACAACATGCCATCAGAGATGATCAAGGCGTCATCACACAAACACAACAACAACAAAATCATACCCACACACACACACACACACAAAGAAAACAGCAAAACCTGCTTTTCTATCTGGCATTCGGCCTAACATTCAGTGCTTTGACTGAGTTGTTCAAAAAGCGTTTAAGCAACAGTAATATGTATTTCTGCTACAGCATTACCAAGCGCCTTATTGGGTGCCGTTGTCACGCTGAGGCTCAGGACACGGAGCACATGGCACTTTTGGAGCAGCGGGAGTCACAGGAGCTGTCAGGGGAATCCATGATGGAGTCTCTGCCGTCAAACTCGGGTGAGTCTAGTTCCAGGTGAGCGTCCTGGAGGCCGTCCTGCAAAGCATCCTTATAATGGGACTGCAGAGGGAGCAGTACAGGAAATCATCATCGAGAGCGTAAATGTGTCGTTGAACATGCAGCGATCTAGCAATACAGAAAAAAACTTACTTTATGAACAGACATCTCCTCCACGTGGCACTCGTCCATCGACTCCTCCAGGGAATGGCCTGAAATCTCCATCTTAATGCGATGAGAGCGAATAGATTTGACATCGTCCTCGTCCTCCACTGCCACCAGAGGAAAAACCTGGGGGGCACAGAAGACAGAGACATAAGGAATCAGACAATGGTGGCGGCAGTAAAGCAAATGTACCATTTAACCATGACTTTGCTGAATTTTTTTACCAGTCCCTGCTCATCCCCTGTAGCCTCAGGGCCCGCGATGTTGGCCTTGCTGATGGTCTGAGTCTCAAACTGAGGACATGCAGCCTGAGCATTGCCATCCTTGTCCCTCTTTCCTTTCAGCCAGTAGGTCTCAATTTCGACATTGCCCTAAATATGCAGTGAGCAGAAGAAGACAAAAATTAAAAAGTGTTTTGCCAAAAAGCCATGTAGCAGATTTTCAAGTATCAAAATTCTTGAAATGAAAACAAATCACTGCTGGTTTCACGAGACTGGAACCTGTAATGAGGAGCTGTAAAAGTCAGACGCACCGATAAACTAGATTGACAATTCAACAAGCAAGCTGCAACGTAACATGACATGACATGACAGGCTCTGCACACATGTGAATTGCTCCACTTAAGATAATTAAAGTTCAATTAAAGTAATAATTAAAGTAAAATGTTCATTTCTAATTAATTTGATTGTGTGTTCCTCACATGCTCTACGGAACAAAATGGTAATATGTTGTTATGAAAGCATGTAATGTGGTTGATAGTGTTGCTATAGTGACAGTTTAGACCCCTGACCTTGATGGTGATGATGCCTCTCCTTTCAAAAATGAAGTGGCTTCCTTTCAGGTGCTCATAGGTGGCGCTGCTGAGCTGAATGTGCATCTCCTAATTGAGGGAAAAGATTAACGGGGTCACAACAAACACTCAGACAACACGTGCATCACTTCAAGTCATGATATGTAGACAGACACGAGGGCTGCTTTTGTCCCAACTCAAAAAGCAGCCCCCTTGTGATTCTAGGAGTGTCGTGATTTAAATCCCCAGCTTTCAACTCCACATGCTTCATAATAAACTGACGAGGCAACTTATCGCTATTCTGGGGTGAAAACTAAAGAGAATCACGATTTATTGAGTTATAAAAATGTCTTCTCAACCCTAACAGACAGTCTGACTCGTGTGTCATCATTGTGTCATCACTTCTATCTACCTTGCCATTGCTCTCCATGGCAGACGCCGTGTGGACCGTATCGCCGTGCAGACCGTAACGTGGCATCTTGTGTCCGACCACACCTGCCACTACCATGCCGGAGTGGATCCCTTCAACCAGAACAGCGGGTTAGTTCACTCAGTGTCTTCGGTCAGACACCAAACAAAAACACACACGTTCACACACATCCTACCCACCAACACGAATTTGTATGTTGTTGCCATTGGAGGGATCTTTTAGGTGATCGATGGATCGCACCATGTCCAGGGCCATGTCACAAATGTTATGAGCGTGGTACTTGGTCTTCTCCGGAGCACCAGCAACCACCATGTAGGCGTCGCCAATGGTCTCAACCTGAAGAGGAGCACAACAGCAGCTCTTACACACAACACTTAGTTCACGTGTCAACTGTGTTACGCAGTGGGAGAAAAAAAAACACAAACACACCTTGAAGACACGGTGTTTCTCGCTGAGTGTGTCAAACAGTGTGTACATGGTGTTGAGCATGGAGACCACCTGCATTGGAGTGATGTGGCTGCAGATGCGAGTAAACCCCACAACGTCACTGAAGAGAATGGTCACATCTGGAAACACCTGGGTGAGAGAAGTGGTCAGAGAGGTGATTTGGGAGGCAGGGTGAGAGGGGAGGTGACATGCATGGTCCATTTTTGATGTTTAGACACTGAACCACCAGGAAGCCTCTCTCTCTCTCTCTCTCTTCATTTAAGTAGACTAGATTCAAGAAGTTCTTCACAGAAAACAAGAATAATTCACGGTAAACTATGGCATTCAGGTGCTAAATGCGGCCCTGACCTCGCAGGTGTTTACAGCAGGCTCTCCTTTGCGCAGCCGTTTAGCCACTGGTTTAGGAATCATCCTGTACAGAAGGTCGTCAGTCTTCTTCATCTCATAGTCCAACATCTTCATGCTCTCCTCCAGCTTACTGGACTTCTTTTGCTCCTGCACTCAAAATGAAGAAGAGGAGACAAACAAATGGGAGTCTCTGTTATTCATCTCAGGTTAGTGAGTGGACGGTGATGGCAACTTTGTATGACACAGAGTGAAAACTGCACGGATCACGTGTGTAAATCCCAGCAGCGCTTTGGCTCAGTGAACCTGTATGAGGGCTCTCTTCAGCTCCTCTGACTGCTGAGTGCCTGCCAAGACCAGGTCTCTGCTGGAGTCGTGCATGCTGAGGTCATTGATGTACAGGCCAGTCTTAAACATGGCACTCAGACTCTCCATCCTACACACATTTACGGAGAAAAAAAGAAATCAAGAAAATGTGCAGTTATATAACGAATGACAAAATAATAAAATATGAGAGGCACAATATGACAGTCCCTATAGTGTAGATGATTAAAGTTTTGTCAATACAGGCACACAGGGATTTCTTAAAAAAATGTTTTGAGAAGAGGAGGGAAATGTTTTGGTAATGTACTCTGTGGAAAACACTCAGTTGCAAATGGGTTCCCATTACGCTCACAAGAGCTGCACTGTCTGATTACAGGCTAATTAGCAGCTCATTTCATGCATGGTAAGTGCTCCTAGAATGGGCCCCTGATTTGATTCACTGCCCAGGCTTTTATTTCCAGCCTCGTAATTCCGTTTAGCTCTCACAGCTTTTTAGACTGTTTTACTTTTTAAATGCAGCGTTTTAATAAAGATGTGTGTGTGCGTGTGTGTGTGTGTGTGTGTGTGTGTGTGTGTGTGTGTGCGTGTGTGTGCGTGTGTGTGGGCCTTACACAGGAGTTCCCAGGAAGATGATGGACTCCCACTCTGGCATGTATCTCATTTGTCCTTTGAGTCTCAGGCAGCGGCTCCCATCACCCCAGCTCTCCATCGCATTAGCGCTGTTGCCATCTAAGAGAGAAGCAACACATTGAAATACCACACAGACAAATGTGTGCCATGTTAAACTGCAGCACTAAATAACAACCGTGTTAATGGTTTCGCCCTTGTGACTGTGGCAGTGTAAATTGAAAGTTCAGCATTTTGGAAAATGTGCTCATTTGCTTTCTTGCCAATGGACAAGAAGATCAATACCACTTTCATATGTAGTCTGATACAGCAGCCAATTAGTGTATCTTCACATGGAAACAGCTTGTACTGGACTACGTCTTGGATGGGAGCAATTACTTCCTAAAGCCTCTGCTGTCAGCCAAGAACTTTTACAAAGTCACTGCATCCAAACTATACTTTATCCATCCATTTTCTACCGCTTCATCCTCCACATAAGGGTCCCAGGGGTGCTGGTGCCAATCCCAGCTGGCATAGGGTGAAAGACGGGGTACACCCTGGTCGCCAGTCCATCACAGGGCCACATGGAGACAAAGAACCCTCTCACACTCACACCTAAGGTCAATTTGTCTAATCATCAAATCTGCATGATTTTGGACTGGGGGAGGAAACCGCAAAACTCCAAAAGCCCTTGTTTTCCGACTGAGTCACAAACCTGGGTCTTCTTACTGCAGAGGCAAGAGCGGTAACCACTACACCAACCATGTGACCCCATATTAAACCATATATACTTTAAATTTCTCTTCAGTTGTTACAAAAGGCAAATAACTGGTACATTTAAGAGGTAGTGGTGGATTGTTTTGTTATATTTGGTCAGAGTCAGACCAAATTTCTTTCACTTAGTTTAGTCTGTGATGCTAAAGCTAAAGCTATGGCGGCTAACAGTCTTTGCATCAGTTCTATTTGGGGTCTGAATGCCCTCCAGAAAAGAGAAACACTTTAGAAGTCATAACCTTTGTAATCATCTCCAATGATGGACTGGAAAGCCATGAGCTCCACGTCCACGTCAGCAGAGCGATTGGCATTTTCATAGTCAGAATCTGTGGGAAAGACAGAGTGAGGGTAATCAGAGTCATAAATATTCATATTATCCACACCCTCTATCAATGTTAAACAGGGCTACGATCATTCCACTAAATAAAGGTTGAACCAAGGCATCAAACAATTAAAAGCAAGTCTCCTAGAAGCTGTAGATTTTACAGCACACCTGCTCTTTATAATGAGTGAAATTCTTTTGTGTTTGAGTGCAGTGAAATGAATCTGACCTCAAACCTGTGAGTCATCTCCCAGCAGACTTTGCAAATCAGGGGTGGGACAAAATATCCATTTGGTGATATATCGTCTACCTTCCTCATGCAATAATCGATGTTTTAATTAATAAATGTAGGCACTCTAAAGTAAACAGTTCCTACTTAATGTCTCCTATAATAATGGTGGAGAAAGCTACATTAAGAGATGTCCCATTGACTTTCAGTACAAAGACTTTCTGCATTTTTAACTTTTCACGGGGGTTTTGTTGTCTTCAGTGAGACAGACATTGTGACGTATCGCTGTATATGATTATCACAGAATCCTTGTCTCGTGATATTATTGGTATCCCGGCAGACCATGTATCTGTGTATATCGTATATTGTATACCAACGTTCACTCTTACTCTGAACTCGGTTGTGAAGGTTCCTCTCTCTTTTCACAGGCTCCTTGGACATGATCTCAAACAGGTTGTTGGGGTGGGAAATGATCTGTGAGCAGGTTAGAAAGTCAGCATTCTCATAACTCATCGCCAGCCTGGCTAAAGCTTACTGCTTTCTACAGAATGCTGTATTTCAAATTCAGAACAGGCTGAGAGAACTCAAAGTGTCTGAAATGTGGACCGTCTCACCATGTTCCAGGTGAACTCCACTAGGGGGCGAGCCAGCAAGAAGGCGTCATTGATCTTCTTCCCATCCAGATCAGGGAAGACTGTAGCTAAGCCTGAGCCCACATTATGCACCACCATGTCCTAAAGAATCAAAGAATCACTGGCTGTTCATTCACACTCAATTTGATTCATGCACTGCCCTGCTAAGGATGGTTATTGAGCGGAATTACCTGTCTGAAGACAATATTGAAGGGGAAAACCTCAAAGAAGAAATCTGAGGTAATGGGCAAGATCTCCTGCTCTTCCTCATCCTCCTTCATGATGTAGCGGTAGGCTGAGTTGTCAAAGTTCAGCCTGTATGGACAAACAGATCAATATGTTTTAGCTAAGGAGGTTTTTTTTTATTTCAATGGTGACTACACAACCACATGAACAACAACAACAAATAACATCAGAAAATGTCAGGAAAGGAATTTAGATGAAGAACATAGCACATAGTGGAATGATGTTACTGATGAATCACTGCATAAATAGCATTTTACTGTTGTGTTTAGCGGAGGTGTAGCTATATTTAACTATGTGAGCAAGTTTGGTCTTGTAGTTCCCAAGATATAAGGCCTCCCTCCCTTCACATGGTCACAACGTGCTGCAAATGTGAGCTGACATGACTGTCAGAAGGAAGGAAATGAAGACGAACAAGTCGAAATGTTTGTTCCAATAGTAACTATCTAAACTAAGCCACATGAAACATTAAATATTACATTTTAATAAAGATGTGTGTGTGAGCACCTGTTCAGGTCCTTCATCTGGCATAAACACAGCAGTCCTCATGGGGACAGAACCTCATTTCTGGAGAACTGGTTAAGTGGGGATTGGTCTGCTATTGTGTGTGTGTGTGTGTGTGTTTGTACCTCATGGTGACATGGGAGTAGTCTCCGACCATCTGCTCAGACAGCACCTCCACATGAATGTCAGTGTCGTAGAACTGTTTACCCATCTGCCTCAGCTGACCCATGGCGTAGTGCAGGTAGCCTTTACGCTTACTCCTGCAGGTCACACAAAAAGAAAATGCTATCATTTCTGGAAAGATGAAAGGCCACAACTTGTGTCTTCTCTTTCCGTAATGTAACGTCTGATAGAGTTTCCTTCTGCCCCCTCTTGCCCCTTCTCCTCATAATCCCACACCTGTAGTGGAGGGTGACTCCAGTGGCTGACTCCTCCTGGCAGAAGAAGGTTGGAGGCTGCACCTTGGGGTAACTGAAGCGCAGGTATTCATGGAGGTTGTCAAGGCCGTTGACAAAGTCACGTACATGACGACCCAACACCTGAAAGCACAAGACAAAAGGTGACCATGTATAGCAGACTTCTATTTTATAGATTATTTATGAGATCTATCACTTAAGCTGCAATAAAAGTAAAACGTTAAGTTATTTTTACTGCTATTCTTTTTACATCTTTTTACAAATGGCATCTAGTAACCACATTTATCAGTTCTGCCTTCAAACTGTTTTGAAATCATACCAATAATTATATAGATTTCAAACAAAAGAGTCTGTTTTACAATATAAAAAGCAAACGTATTAAGCTATAAAACATTTCAGAATATCAGGGTACATATTACTGTCATTTTAGTTTTAATAAAGACTTCACAAACATTATGTACCAGAGGAATACAAAGGTCTGAGATTTTCTTACCTTCAGGATTCTATCGTAGCCGTACTTTCCTACAAATCCCAGGAAGTAGACGCCCCAGGAGTTCATCAGCTCATTGTAAGGTGTGCCTGTCACTCCACTGGCTGCCTTTGCAATACGGGGAATTACACTCTCACTGTACACCTGCAGGTACATGCATATAAACACAAATAAACAACACACAAAAACAGATGCTTTTACATGAAGACAATGAAGCTCTAAAATAACCTGTGAAGTTGACTTTGATACTCACAGTCAGTACAGACTATTATTATTCTATCCATACAAACACTACTGTATCTTATTATTATTCATTGTACCTGGTGGGTGACAAAGGAGTGTAACCTGACATCCGCTCTCTCTCTGACCAGCTTCCACACATCGTCTCCGTATGACTCCTTGATGAAGTCGTGAAGACTCTCACACAGCAGCCCGTACATTACGTCTCAGTGGATTGAAGCTCAAATTGAGCGCAGTCCAGACAGCTCCCCGACTGATTGACTTCCAGCAAATCCTCACAAAGGCACCTGCGAGCAAATGAGAAAAGTTCACGCTGATGACCTTTTCTGTGCTTCAAGGTGAATTTTAATGCAGTCTTAAGCTTTTTAAAAAAAAAAAAAAAAGAAGTGTTGTATTGTATGTTGCTGCCTCTGCTGATCCCAGTGCTACCTGTGAAGTTTTGCACTTCCTCAGATTAGCCAGGTTTCATCTGAAGGCCAACTGAGCAAACGGTTTTAAAGGTGCCCTAATTACACAAACCCTTGTCTTTGGAGGAGGCTCTATTGTTCCTGTGTCAGCTGTCAGTGCCTGGTGGCTGTGCCCCTCTCTCCATGTGACACAAACACACTGTGGAAGCCACCTCTCAGACACAGATGACTCCAGTCACCAGAATTTGTCCTCTATGTGAAAAAGACACTGCATCACTGGAATTAGACGCTTGTCATATTAGATCAATTTGTAATGAATTGCTGTGTGAAGAAGGTGGAAGACAATTAAAAATGTTCTTTGTGCTGCCAACCCAGCCGGATTTCCCTTTACAGAGCAAAATGTATTTTGTGGCTAAACAAGCAACCTTAATGTGGAGCAACTATTCAACTTCCACTGAGCGTCTGCAGATGGTTTTCTATGACTCGGGATGACTCTCCTCATATTGTGTCAGAGATAGTGATACTCTGGGCAGGGCAGGTGCAAAATCGATATCCAATCTCAGCAGGGATAAAGAAAATGTCCCCCCCCCCCGGCTTCTGCTGAGTTCAATGAATCAATTTGTGGGGGAAAGCTTGCTTGATAAAGACTAACATGAGTTCCAAAAGGGCAACTACATACGATTAAAGGGCATCTCCTCTGGTGTAACACAATGAGAGTTTGCAGAGGAAGTCACAACTATACCATTTTTGTGCAGTTGGTCCTAAAAGAAACCACAACGGCACAAAAAAACAAAACACCGAACAGTGATAACAATCTTTTACCGTATAATAAATAATGACGGGACCCAAAACAGGGAAACTCTGATCTCAGCAACCTCATCAATTTTACAGCTTCTCCCATAAAACTGCCTGTATGCGGGAAACACACCATGGGCGTGTTTGTGTGCAGCTAATATATAGCCCTGTGGTTACAAATGGTTTTACTGAGGGGAGAAAAAGAAAGGGAAAAAAATAGAAATTGTGTGTGTGTGTGTGTGTGTGTGTGTGTGTGTGTGTGTGTGTGTGTGTGTGCAGTGGAGAGTTTAGATACCTGCCCTCTCATATAGCTGTCACTGTGTGGCCAGCAGCTGCTGAAATGTGCACACACACACGCAAACAAACAGAGGGGGTATCAGATTTTTATTATAAGAGGCTCGAGGTCAGAATGTAAATCTTTATCCATGGCCCTGCCCCTTAATGGTCCTTTTATACCCTCCACCACTCCCTCCATCCATCCTCACTCTCTTACCCCTTCTGCTAAAATAAACTGAATGAGCTAAGTCCCACAGGCATCCTGTAAAGAGTTTTATACCGACTGTTCCCTCTCTGCTGGGGAAGTGTCGAAGTGGAGAGTGGAAACATCCCTGCTCCAGTACGGGATCAACCAGACCAACGCCAACACTGGACAGATAGACAGACGGGAGAGTCAGGTAAGGACTGAGTGAGTGACATGTATTTACTGTGTTTAAAATAAGTAATGACAGAGGGCACAGCTCACAGACTGACAGGGAGGAGTGTTACAGCAATCATACATGTCGAAATATGATTTACTGTGGTTGTGCTGTGGTGCAAGCAGAGCAGTAATTGATGCATTTAAGTGAGGAGAAAATCTTCCACTTACTTAAAACATATGCATAGTTGAAGATGCCCTTTGCAAGACATATCATTTGCTATTTGCCAGATAATATAACATGTCATTTAGGTGTCTGTGTTTGTGCATTTTTCTTTGCCTGTCAACAAATCAAAGTCAAATTGTATCCACTGAAAGAATGCGATAACACAAATTAATTAAAACATTTTGATGTTTTTGTCAACAGAGACAGACGAGAGATGTTGTCCAGCATGAATGACAAACAGAGAGTGTTACACGCTAAGGTTCTGTCCAAGGAGGCCAAAAGAGGTGAGCTTATTGTGAGTGACCTGGTTTAGTGCCAGGTCAGGTAAGGTAACAAATCTACATATAATATCTGGAGCTGCAAAACTACAAATTGCATCGACATATGTCACAGTGAGTGATCACAGCCGGAGCTGCCAGATGTAAGTGAGCCGAACATCAAAGTGTGTTGGAAGGCAGTACAGCCGAATCCCTCGAGTGTCCACACGCTGTTAAAATTGTCCAAGCCTTCCAACAGGGACCATCACAGTGGCTTTGTTTGTGTTCCCCCTGCACTGTCTGCCAGCTATGCTTGGAAATCAAGTCCCCTGAACTCAGCCAGTGTGATTCCCACCAATCAATTGACCAATGTAAAAAATGCTGATCAAAGGCTGCTACTC